>NC_092136.1:43671794-44296794 GCF_043159975.1 Macaca nemestrina
AGGGAGGATTCCCTCTTTTTCTATTCATTGGAATAGTTTCAGAAGGAATGGTATCAGCTCCTCCTTGTACCTCTGGTAGAATTCAGCTGTGAATCCATCTGGTCTTGGACTTTTTTTGGTTGGTAGGCTATTAATTATTGCCTCAATTTCAGAGCCTGCTATTGGTCTATTCAGGGATTCAACTTCTTCCTGGTTTAGTCTTGGAAGAGTGTAAGTGTCCAGGAAATTATCCATTTCTTGTAGATTTTCTAGTTTATTTGTGTAGAGGTGTTTATAGTATTCTCTGATGGTAGTTTGTATTTCTGTGGGGTTGGTGGTGATATCCCCTTTATCATTTTTTATTGCGTCGATTTGATTCTTCTCTCTTTTCTTCTTTATTAGTCTTGCTAGCAGTCTGTCAATTTTGTTGATCTTTTCAAAAAACCAACTCCTGGATTCATTGATTTTTGGAGGGTTTTTTGTGTCTCTAACTCCTTCAGTTCTGCTCTGATCTTAGTTATTTCTTGCCTTCTGCTAGCTTTCGAATGTGTTTGCTCTTGCTTCTCTAGTTCTTTTAATTGCGATGTTAGAGTGTCAATTTTAGATCTTTCCAGCTTTCTCTTGTGGACATTTAGTGCTATAAATTTCCCTCTACACACTGCTTGAAATGTGTCCCAGAGATTCTGGTATGTTGTATCTTTGTTCTCATTGGTTTCAAAGAACATGTTTATTTCTGCCTTCATTTTGTTATGTACCCAGTAGTCATTCAGGAGCAGGTTGTTCAATTTCCATGTAGTTGAGCGGTTTTGATTGAGTTTCTTAGTCCTGAGTTCTAGTTTGATTGCACTGTGGTCTGAGAGACAGTTTGTTATAATTTCTGTTCTTGTACATTTGCTGAGGAGTGCTTTACTTCCAATTATGTGGTCAATTTTGGAATAAGTGCGATGTGGTGCTGAGAAGAATGTATATTCTGTTGATTTGGGGTGGAGAGTTCTATAGATGTCTATTAGGTCTGCTTGCTGCAGAGATGAGTTCAATTCCTGGATATCCTTGTTAACTTTCTGTCTCATTGATCTGTCTAATGTTGACAGTGGAGTGTTGAAGTCTCCCATTATTATTGTATGGGAGTCTTAAGTCTCTTTGTAAGTCTCTAAGGACTTGCTTTATGAATCTGGGTGCTCGTGTATTGGGTGCATATATATTTAGGATAGTTAGCTCTTCTTATTGGATTGATCCCTTTACCGTTATGTAATGGCCTTCTTTGTCTCTTTTGATCTTTGATGGTTTAAAGTCTATTTTATCAGAGACTAGTATTGCAACCCCTGCTCTTTTTTGTTCTCCATTTGCTTGGTAAATCTTCCTCCATCCCTTTATTTTGAGCCTATGTATGTCTCTGCGTGTGAGATGCGTCTCCTGAATACAGCAGACTGATGGGTCTTGACTCTTTATCCAGTTTGCCAGTCTGTGTCTTTTAATTGGAGCATTTAGTCCATTTACATTTAAGGTTAATATTGTTATGTGTGAACTTGATCCTGCCATTATGATATTAACTGGTTATTTTGCTCATTAGTTGATGCAGTTTCTTCCTAGCCTTGATGGTCTTTACATTTTGGCATGTTTTTGCAATGGCTGGTACCGGTTGTTCCTTTCCATGTTGAGTGCTTCCTTCAGGGTCTCTTGTAAGGCAGGCCTAGTGGTGACAAAATCTCTAAGCATTTGCTTATCTGTAAAGGATTTTATTTTCCTTCACTTATGAAACTTAGTTTGGCTGGATATGAAATTCTGGGTTTAAAATTCTTTTCTTTAAGAATGTTGAATATTGGCCCCCACTCTCTTCTGGCTTGGAGAGTTTCTGCCGAGAGATCTGCTGTTAGTCTGATGGGCTTCTCTTTGTGGGTAACCCGACCTTTCTCTCTGGCTGCCCTTAAGATTTTTTCCTTCATTTCAACTTTGGTGAATCTGGCAATCATGTGTCTTGGAGTTGCTCTTTTCGAGGAGTATCTTTGTGGCGTTCTCTGTATTTCCTGGATTTGAATGTTGGCCTGCCCTACTAGGTTGGGGAAGTTCTCCTGGATGATATCCTGAAGAGTGTTTTCCAACTTGGTTCCATTTTCCCCCTCACTGTCAGGCACCCCAATCAGACGTAGATTTGGTCTTTTTACATAATCCCATACTTCTTGCAGGCTTTGTTCATTTCTTTTTCTTCTTTATTCTGTTGGTTTCTCTTCTCGCTTCATTTCATTCATTTGATCCTCAATCGCTGATACTCTTTCTTCCTGTTGATCGAGTCGGTTACTGAAGCTTGTGCATTTGTCACGTATTTCTCGTGTCATGGTTTTCATCTCTTTCATTTCGTTTATGACCTTCTCTGCATTAATTACTCTAGCCATCAATTCTTCCACTTTTTTTTCAAGATTTTTAGTTTCTTTGCGCTGGGTACGTAATTCCTCCTTTAGCTCTGAGAAGTTTGATGGACTGAAGCCTTCTTCTCTCATCTCGTCAAAGTCATTCTCTGTTCAGCTTTGATCCGCTGCTGGCGATGAGCTTCGCTCCTTTGCCGGGGGAGATGTGCTCATATTTTTTGAATTTCCAGCTTTTTTGCCCTGCTTTTTCCCCATCTTTGTGGTTTTATCTGCCTCTGGTCTTTGATGATGGTGATGTACTGATGGGGTTTTGGTGTAGGTGTTCTTCCTGTTTGATAGTTTTCCTTCTAACAGTCAGGACCCTCAGCTGTAGGTCTGTTGGAGATTGCTTGAGGTCCACTCCAGACTCTGTTTGCCTGGGTATCAGCAGCAGAGGCTGCAGAAGACAGAATATTGCTGAACAGCAAGTGTACCTGTCTGATTCTTGCTTTGGAGGCTTCCTCTCAGGGGTGTACTCCACCCTGTGAGGTGTGGGGTGTCAGACTGCCCCTAGTGGGGGATGTCTCCCAGTTAGGCTACTCAGGGGTCAAGGACCCACTTGAGCAGGCAGTCTGTCCCTTCTCAGATCTCAGCCTTCGTGTTGGGAGATCCACTGCTCTCTTCAAAGCTGTCAGACAGAGTCGTTTGCGTCTTCAGAGGTTTCTGCTGCTTTTGTTATTTAGTTGTGCCCTGTCCCCAGAGGTGGAGTCTACAGAGACAGGCAGGTTTCCTTGAGCTGCTGTGAGCTCCACCCAGTTCGAGCTTCCCAGCAGCTTTGTTTACCTACTTAAGCCTCTGCAATGGCAGGCGCCCCTCCCCCAGCCTCGCTACTGCCTTGTGGTTAGATCGCAGACTGCTGTGCTAGCAATGAGGGAGGCTCCGTGGGAGTGGGACCCTCCCGGCCAGGTGTGGGATACAATCTCCTGATGTGCCCCTTTGCTTAAAGTGCGGTATTGGGGTGGGAGTTACCCGATTTTCCAGGTGTTGTGTGTCTCAGTTCCCCTGGCTAGGAAAAGGGATTCCCTTCCCCCTTGTGCTTCCCAGGTGAGGCCATGCCTCACCCTGCTTCAGCTCTCACTGGTCGGGCTGCAGCAGCTGACCAGCACCGATTGTCCGGCACTCCCTAGTGAGATGAACCCAGTACCTCAGTTGAAAATGCAGAAATCAGGGGTCTTCTGTGTCGCTCGCGCTGGGAGTTGGAGACTGGAGCTGTTCCTATTCGGCCATCTTGCTCCGCCCCCGAAGTTATTCTTTATAATTTTATCTTTGTAGCTTTGCCAGGCTACAGACCCATGTGACACCCTGACATTCTGACATTTTAAATAATGCCTTAAGTAATATTTTTCCAGCTATGTGATCATATCCCATCTCTTCTCTGCTAGTTAAATATTTTAAATGTTGAGTTTGTAAAAGTCTTAGCTGTTGCTGAGGAAAGAATTTATAAATGCATTCCTGGTGCAGAATACATATACAGTACATATCACATAGATAATATATGGAACTTCAAATCAGACAAAATGACTTTATATCTTAAGACATGCACCCAACTTCATCAGTTGATTAAACATATACAGAACAGCTGGAAGCTGACAGGAATGACTTCTTTTAGAATAACTTGGATTCTCTAGATTCAAATATATACAGGAAAAATATGAAGAAAAAACTCTTAATTACACCTTTTTTTTTTTTTGAGACAGAGCCTAGCTCTGTTGCCCAGGCTGGAGTGCAGTGGCACGATCTCGGCTCACTGCAAGCTCCGCCTCCCGGGTTCACGCCATTCTCCTGCCTCAGCCTCCCGAGCAGGTGGGACTACAAGCGCCCGCCATGGCGCCTGGCTAACTTTTTGTATTTTTAGTAGGGACGGGGTTTCACTGTGGTATCGATCTTCTGACCTCATGATCCGCCCGCCTCGGCCTCCCAAAGTGCTGGGATTGCAGGCGTGAGCCACCGTGCCCGGCCTTAATTACATCTTAACACATAAAATAAAAATAGCTCAGAGGCCCACTGTGTTTAGGGTTTATTTGAATAGCATAGTGTTTATTTGGCCACCCACTCCAATAACATTTGCTTTATCTTCTCTTCATTCCTTCTTGACATCTAACATCCAGGTCACTTCTGCTGTACCTTATCCAAGAGTAAAAAGTGGGACATCAAATGTTATTTTAAAAATTATAATGCTTGCGCAAGGCCATGTGGTGGCAATAACTTGTTTTGGAGTCAGTACACTTAGGTTGCTGTAATATAAATTATTAGGAGGTGAATACTATGATCAAGTGAATGTTAATGAAAATATTTTATAACCTTAAATGTTACCCATAGTAGTAAATACTATTATTTATCATTTTGAGATGGAGCGGGGGCATATAAGCCACGTAAGGCAAGTACTTCACTTATATTCTTGTTCTTATCCAGTGTCCATATTGTCCTTCCTGTGAGGAAGCACCCACTCTTTCATTTCTCTCTACTTCAAAACCCACCACAAATCTCATTTTCTCTAAAAAAGTTCTCATAAGTCTCTTCAATCCTTGGTAATTTTCTTTTATCCGAATTTATACAGCATAGTGTTCTGTCTTTTCATCTTTGTCACACATGCATTTTTAGATTATCTTTCTGTTATGAGCTGAACTGTCTCCCTTCCAAAGTCATATGTACATTGGAATCCTAAAACCAGGTACTTCAGAATGTGGCTGTATTTGAAGATAGGGCATTTAAAGAGGAGATCAAGTAAAAATGAGGTTTTCGGGGTGGGCCCTAATCCAATGTGACTGATGTTCCTATAACAGGCGGAAATTTGGACACACAAAGAGACACCACAGATGCATGTTCACAAAGAAAAGACCGTGTGAGGACACAGGAGAAGGTGGCCATCTGTAAGCAAAAAAGAGAAGCCTCAGAAGAAACCAAACCCTGAGCCTCCAGAGCTATAAAAAATAAATAATAATAATAAATATTCAGAAATAGATTGTAGTTACCTTGAAGTGACTCCCAACCTCTTATACTCTTGTATACATTTGATGACCAGTTCATATTGCATGTTGAATAAAAGTTTTTATCATAATCCAATTTCGTCACTGGATGAAGAATGAAGCCCTTAATTCTGATGAATACTTTTATCAGAATAGCTGATAAATATATTTCATACTTACGGCTTTCTTGACCCAGGTATTTTGAAAAAAGTCGTACCTCTCAGTCATCTCGGGAATTTAGAAAATAAGATTCTTAGACAATTTTGTATAGAAAGTTAACAACTTTCTGAGATAGGCTACACAGGTATGGAACACACCATTTTACAGAATCTAAGGTTCAGTGACTTATTGAAGTAAGAAAGCTAAGAAATGACTTGGAACCTGACTCAGGTCTTTTTATTCTAATTCTGGTCTTGATTTCCCTCCCTATCCTTCCCTTGTCTGGGGCAACTGCATTTTAAGAAAAATATCCATCACTACTAGAAGTTGGACAACTTAGATTTTAGAAATAGTTCTGCTCCATACACTTAGCCTCATTCATTCAACTCAATTTTGTTAATAGCTTACTATTTAAAGTGTACCAGACAAATAATATTGAGCCTCAGGATTCTTCCCCATTAAATGGAAAATAATATCTGATTTGCATACCTCACAGAAAAGTTTTGAAGATGAGCATAAAAAATAAATATGTTCAACTCGGAGGGAGAGGTGATTCATTTCCTTAGTTAAGGCCTTTCTGATTACATAAACCCTAGTTGTCCTAGCAGAGCTCAGAGCACACTGTGGAGCCCAAAGGCTACAAATGCGATATGTTTCATTTTGGGCACATTAGCTACGGGAGAGGGTGACAAGTGTGTTGGAACCTAGACCTCTAGGCAAAAATCAGTATTATATTTCTGAAATGATAATTGTAGAGGAGTTAGGGCCAACAAGAGAGAATCCATTTTTCTCTAGATTCTTCATATCTCCTTTGATCTTTGGGGCTCCAAGCTGGTCATATACTGAGATAATAGGCCCCAAATAAATAAAAATACAAATTATAAATGGTAAATTAATGTATAGCACATTCCTTCAAGTGTGTAAGGATGATTCATTTGCTATGGGGAGAAAAGGATAAAACTCGTCTATGTTTTTATATCTCAAAATTTAAAATGGTTGTTTTTCTTTTACAGTGTATGTGATAGATGAATATTACATATAAAGCGAGTGAACAAATATTTAGATGTTGGGGGATGTATACTCAAAATGTAGTTATTGTTAAGAGTTTGCAGTCCTCAAAATATAGAGTCCACTATTATAATGGAGAAAGCCCTTGGCTAGGAGGATGTGTTTTGTATCTCTTATCTTCTAGGTTCACCACTTACTACCTGGTGTTTGCAGTACCTGTTTCATGAGATTAAAATTAAAGAACATAATTTTAATTTCTACCCAATAGTAGTAAACACTGCATGTTTGTCCCCTCTATTATATTCTATGCTTGATAATTAATGGGAAGCACTTCAGAAATTCTAAAGCATCATATCCATGGTAGCCCTTAAGTCTTATTTCAAGGTCTTAGCTCACAAACACACAGATATAAACTTAGTATTTCCTTAGAAAGTCCATTCCCTATGTTGCATTTTGTAGGAGTAATATTGGCTTCTCTGATATATGAAAAAACAGCATAAGAAGTTTAGAAACCTCAGAGTAGCTGAGCTTTTCATGATAAAACAAACCCAAATCTTATTTAAAAATAAAGTATATACTTGTATTATACTCCATACTGATAAACTTATGGAAAAAATGTATACATATCTTTTATTTTTTGAAAAATAAAAATTACTAAACTGATTTGATGTGTACAAAGATTCACCTTAATTATGTGAACTTCTATTATTAAGTAAAAATGTTTCTGAGTTAGCAATTTCTAGGGATTTTTAAAGTCTAGAATATTTAAACTATAATATTTCAGTTTTATTATTTCTTTGAATTTGGGAAACATTAATTTCTATAAAAATGTATTTATCTCTCTATGAAAGCAGAATTTCTTTTAAAATGTTATAGTCTAATCTATCAATATCTTCTTAGGGTAGGAAAACATTTCATACCTATACAGTGAAAGATATAAAGTTTTCATCAATTACAGAAATACAGAGAAAGCTCTTATAGTTTCAGTTCTGAGGTTAAAAATAAACAGAGCAATATGTAAACTTACCAGTCCACATCCTAAAGATGTATTCTTTTTTCCAGTAGGCACACAAATTCTTAATTGATTTGAGCTCACAATTGATACAGAGGCAAGCCAAGTATATCAAATCAGATTCTCTACCTTTATCTAATAGAAAATGAATATTAACATTCAACAGCGATCCCAAATGGTAGCATCATAAAAACAAATACTTTATCAATTTTGCTACCAATAGAGACAAACTTGTAGTCCATCTGAGAATCAGAAAAAAGAAAATACTACAAATCAGAAAAAAAGTAACAAATGAACTTAGAGAAACAGGGTAAGCAATGTTAATGTTGTATTGCTGCTTATTCGGGGAGCCAAGAAGAGATGCGCCTAAGATTAAAAAGCCCATGAGATAGTCCTTTCAAGTCATTCAGTTTCGTTGACTCGGGTATTTTTGTTCTAATTCTAGTCTTGATTCCCCCCCATCCTTCCCTTATCAGTCAGGTGAGTCTACTTAAGTATCTCGGTGGAACACTTTCTAAAACTGCTAAAGCATAATCTTTAAGAAGTTAAGACCATGACCCTCATGTTTTATTATTATTCTCTGATAGAAATAATAAAACAAATGTGAAGTGAACACATCATAGATTTTATTCAGTTCATTAGAGAAACAGTAAGATGTTGAGACCAGTTGAAAGTGTATTTATAGACAATTCAGCAAAAAATTCTTAGGATGAGATTTCCAGGTTAGATGCAAAATAAATGTCCTGCAGGGCAAAATGTAACTTTTGGTTTTACATTTTGCACAGAAATAAATTAGTTGTATCTTTGCCAGATAAAATTCTACAAACTAACATGTCAGATCATTAAGCCTGGAACCTTAGTTTAAGGCAGTGAAATAAAGAGAGCTATCTTTTAAATGACCAAGATCTCTACAATAGCAATTTGGTAAACAGATTTTATCTTCTACATGGATTAGCCAAGGAACATGTGGATACATCGAAGTTTTGTTGAGTGACAGCCTTTCAGTTCAGCTGAAATTGTCCCCAAATAAAATAAATAAGTTGTTGAGGTCAAGAACGATAACTATGTTTTCTCACTATGAAAGCTCTTGCCTGAATTCTTGTTCTTAGCTTCATTTCAACAGGGAACAGATAATGTATAATTGAGAACTGGGCAGCAAAGGGCAAAAGGTATTTGGAGCAAAAAAGACACCAACAATTGTCTAAAGCCACAGTGACTGGGGACCCTGCTGTGGTTTGGATGTGGTGTGTCTCTGCCAAAACTGATGTTACTGTGTCATGTTAATGTGTCATGCTAGTGAGACAGCATTAGGAGATAGGAAATAGCGGGAAATTTTTGGGTCATAAAGGCAGGACCCTCATGAATAGATGAATGCCCGCCCACCAGGTGGAGTGAGCTCTCTCTTATGGGAATGGAATAGTTATGGTTCTACAAAAGGAATTCTTAGCCTCTCCCGTGTTGTAATCTCTCTTCATACACTCCCAAGCTTTGGCTTTCCACCATGAGTGGAAGCATCATGAGGTGTTCAATTCTGAACTTTCTGCCCACACGAATCATAAGCCAAATAAGTCTCTTTTTAAAATAAATTATCTCGCCTCAGGTATTCTATCATAACAACTCAAAACGGACTAAGACAGTCCCATTTTTGTCTTTATACATGGTATGGTATTCTTAGTGTATCAGTATCTTTTTGTTGTTGTTTACAATAATGATTCTCCTCTTGCTTAACTGGCAAGTAGTTTGGACTGTTACACGGACTTGCAGAGAACCCACAGGAGGAAAAGCAAACCTACATAGACTGAAGGGGAAAATGTAGTTTATATTCTAAAATTTCATTCTGACCCTGAATAGACAGTTCTATTGGAGCGATTGTTATTCTGTCCTAATCTCATATGTCTTTAGATCACATCTCTCGGTTCCAATACCAACAGCAATTTTCCCCTAGTTTTAATTGTGATTGTATACATATTTTGTAAATTCTTTATTATCATCAGTCATTATTCAGTCACTTTTCCTTAAACATTTACTTTTTGTAAACTGCTTTTATATCTTAATTATTCCTTATGATGGAGATAATGGTAGATTTTTAAGTTTTTATTTTGTTTTATATACTCCATAAATTGTCATCTCAATGTTCTATTTAATTGCCTGTTATTGTCATAATGTATGAATCAGCATTGTTATACCAAGCTTATATGAGAGAGGAAAGAAAATAATCAAGGCAGTACTTGGATTCAGAAATTTTGGCAGGGAAAAGGGTTAGATGTCTAAATTTTTAGAGTCAGGAATTGGAAGATTAGAAAATACCAGAAGAACATGATAAGGATTTTCTGATCTTCCTTTCCTGCATAAATTGGGACCTAGGCTGATAGGCTTAGACTGGGGTGTACAAACCTTGAGTTTAGGTCAGATATCAGGTAAGGTTGCCATTTGCACACTGTGCAAACAGTGTGGTGTATGGAGTTGGTGAGCTGGAATTAGAAGCAGTGAGTATTAGAACAATGAAGATACAGGGGCAGTGAGTAGTGAGGACAAAAGGTAGATAAACAAGAGCTTGTGGAAATGATCCTATCAATATTTTAAACAATTTTTACGTCATTCCATTCACTGAAGAAATCAGCTGTGATAAACAGGTTGTAGCTGTAGTCTTAAACAGATGCAGAACAAATGTGACATCAGAAGCTCTAGAATGTTCTTTTATTTTCCCCAACTCCTCCTATTGGTGGTTGATGCCAGAAATCCTGCTGTTGAGGGTGGGGAGAAATGATACCTATCTGATATCTATTTGCGAACAGTGAGGTTATCTATCCTAAGTGATGCAGGGAAGCTGCAGAAAATTGGGAAGTGATGTAGGGAAGCTGCAGGTTATCTATCCTAAGTGATGTAGGGAAGCTGAAGAAAAGTGTTCAAATAGTCGACAAAAATAGGAAGGTCTTGAGTCACATAGGAGGATCCACGTTATGATGCCATGGGAGGCATGCACTATAAGAGCAGGTCAAAGTGACAAGCAGGAGGGCAATCTGGGCCAGCCCCTGGTCCAAGGATCTTGACCATAGTGAGCTGACTCTTATAAGCTTCTTATATCGTGACATGTGACACACCAGCTGCACTTTAAGACTGGGAAAGACAATGAACAGCCCCAGATTGTGTAATACATTCTGCTAAAAACAAAACTCCCAAAAGAGGTCACTATTAAGCTGTGATTTGGTATGACAACATTTCTCGGATCCTTTCTGAGAAGAAGCTTTGAGGAGAGAATAGGTAAGAGGCAAAAGTGTTCAGAGGGCTTCACACAGGCTTCACTAGAAACTCCCAAGGTAGAAAAGGGTGTTTGAATGAGAGGGTTCAGAGGGCAAAGAAAACCTGTATCTATTCACAGTTTTTCTTAAATCAAGTAATTGTTTTTAAAGCAATGTTGAAGATTATGCCTGATGCAGTGGAGTGGTTATGAAAAGATCTGTATTTAAATTCCTTTTATCCATGATCAGATGCAGGATCTTCCCTGATAGGGATAACAAAATCAAGCCCATATACTTCACAAGATATTCAAAATATTCAAATGAGATTAAAGATGAGATTATTCAATTCAGCAAATAGTTCAAGTGGTATAGAAATATAAAGGATTATTATTACTTCTACTAGCCACTCAAATTGTTCATTTGGTCAATTCATACCCACTGAGTATCTCCATGTGTGAACAGTGAATAAGATAATTCTTTTCCCAAAGAAGCTAATTATATGATGATCATTATATGTAAACATCCTCCAAATTTTTCTTACCTACATACATACAAATCTCTATCATGATAACCTATTTTAAATTCAAACATTTTAATGCATTGAAGACTTTCAGTAACCATTAATGAATTGCGTTGTACATTTTTTTTTTGTTTTAACTAAAACAAATCTTATCAAAATTATACCAGAGAAATGCACAGTTAGTACTTATTTTAAGACATCATAAATAGCTGATCAAACACTGGAAGCTGCCAACGTTATTAACCTGGACCCCTGGTAAGCACGAGGGAAAGTGCAGAGGCAATTGAAAAAATTGAAAACTAGCACTTTGATTCAAAGGCAGCTTCTGAGAACGACTGGAGTCTCAAATGAAGGACAGTCTTGCACTATGTATTTGAACAAATGACACCCCCATGAGCAACAATTTTGAAAATCAATCTTAGAAAAGATTGCAATGTGATATATGGAAATCAACTTTAGTTCTATCTCATCCTTGGATTGTGGAACTAAGGGAGGCACGGAAAGTGAGCTGTCCTCTTTACCGGCTTGTCAGATCTCACTGTATTTATTCATCCAGGCCTTTTGCTATTTTGAGCTGTGAAAGGCAAGAGCTATCCAGGCTGGTCTTTAGTTCCTAGATTGAGCAGACACTTCTGACAAGGAGAAAAATCTCACTGTTCACTTGAAGCAGTGCCCATTATAACCTCATTTTTTCCCTGAGAGTTTCCTTCACTAAGAGCATTGCTACTCTTATCCTATGACCTACAGAAACTGAAGAGGTCATGGGGCAGTCACCTCATCCCTTTCAAATACTGACCCATTCACCCAGGGTAAATTAGGTAAAATGTCAAGTATAAACACTTTTATGCCAACTTCCCCTGTGAATTAGAGCCACTCTTTGGTCAAGAGATTAGGTTGTAAGTTCATCATGATGGAAGCACTTCTTATACTCTTATTATATTCTAGAATGATCAGGAGGCAACATCATAACGTGAATAGTGCATGGACTTCGATAGTAGATGCATTTCAGGTTTTGAGTCTCTTCTCCTCTCCCTTCTCAATGCATCAGCTTAACAACCTTATGATCTTTTTGAAGATACTTACCCTTTCTAAAACTTTGATTTTTTTTTTATCTGTGAGGTGGAAATAATCATAACTACCCAGTGATACATTAAGTACAGGAAGCATCTTGCAAATAGAATACTGTCACCCCCTACCACAATCCACCTTTCACACTTCGAAGAGAGGTCTTTTTCTTTTTTTTTTTTTTTTTGAGACGGAGTCTTGCTCTGTGCCCCAGGCTGGAGTGCAGTGGCGCGATCTCGGCTCACTGCAAGCTCCGCCCCCCCCCCGGGTTCACGCCATTCTCCTGCCTCAGCCTCCCGAGTAGCTGGGACTACAGGCGCCTGCCACCTCGCCCGGCTAATTTTCTTGTATTTTTAGTAGAGACGGGGTTTCACCGTGTTAGCCAGGATGGTCTCGATCTCCTGACCTCGTGATCCGCCCGTCTCGGCCTCCCAAAGTGCTAGGATTACAGGCTTGAGCCACCGCGCCCGGCCGAAGAGAAGTCTTTTTCAAATCTAGCAAATGGTCCCTCACTGTTCTCAGGATTAAGCACAAACTCATCAGTGAGGCTGACAAGGCCTCTGCATGATTTGAGCAATGCTTGCTTCTCCAATTTTACCAAGCACACTTCTCCCCAACACCGTTATCCAGCTATTTTTAATTGGATCCTCTAACATACTTTGTCTTTAGGTGTTTTCAGGTCTAAATTCCTATCGGTCCCTGTCTCAATTTCTTCTTTATTAAATTACATTTGTACTCATCCTTCTGGCTTTACCAGTTTTTCTTATAAATCTTTTTTGACTATTCCAAAAGTCTGAGTTAGGTGTTCCTCCCAAAGATCTTCTTCCCGTATCATAGCACTGACTGTACTGATCATAACTGCTTGTAAACTTGCCTGTTTTCACCTAATTATCTATGTTCCAAGTTCCATAAAGTCAGACATGGTATTAATCAGTATTGTCTATTAAATATTCCAATTGACCTGCCAAGTGTGCCAGAAGATTGAACTTCGTTCAACTTGGAAGATAGTTGTGGTTATATTTCTTGCTTTGGGCCATCATCCATGAACAGATGTGATATGGTCATTCTGGGTAGAAGCTTCAGTAGCTGATTCCCCTGTCCAATTCTCTTTGTCTTGCTCTAATGATCATGGCAATGTAGTTGACATGGAGCCTCCATCAGTGTAGGCCCCTGAGTGACTACATGAAGTAAAATTGCCTGATGTCCTGCACTGGACCTGTGGTAAGTGTTAGAAGTAAATTTTCTGTGTGTTAAGCTACAGAGATTTGGGGTTGCATAATGTCATCTATCTTGGTTACTACAACAGACACCATGTTTACCTTCTTCATTGTCACATTCCCAAGTCCTAGTGACTGTCTGAAATAATAGTAGGCATTCAATAAGTATTTACCACAAAAGGAGTACCATTTGATACATAATAGCTGTTGACTTCATCTCTTCCTCCTTTACCTTCTTTTCCTTCAAACTCCTCCCCTAAACTACTTTCCTAGATTCTCTGGACTTATCCTATTAAGTCTTACAAGTAAATCTTCCACTATAATCAGAACATTACCCCTTAATGTCTCAGGAAGGCATAGTGCTCATTCCTGGCTCTGTGCCTTTCTTCATGCAACAGACTAGTTCTATGCTACTCCAGATGGCAAAACTAGGGACAATGACAGCAAATTATAGGTAAATCAGAAGCATTTTCTCAGAATGATAGTTATGAACAGTGTCCAACAGTAAAGTTAAAAGCTACAGAAGGGAGTTTTTTAAAATTGTTGAACATGTACAAGCAAAAGGTTTTATGGCTATCTGTATAACAGTAGCATGGGGAAAATCATTGCTTTAGAGAGAATACAGACTGTGACCAAGAAGACGTATGCCAACTCAGAGACTCAGTAAGTCTATTTTTTCTCTCATCTCTTATCCCTTAAGCCTTTCTTGTTTATTCCACTTATCTTTAAAGTCTCAATCTAAATTTGAACTCTTCCATAGAGTCTTTAAAAATCACTTTAGTCCTCATGGAATCTCTATCTTAAACTTCTGAAACCCCAGGCTCATAATTTCATATTTAATCATCTACCATTTCATATGTCTTACTGTTTAACCCATAGGCTGATCTTCAGCAGACTGTAAGTTTCTTCCCAGCAGGGCCGTGTTGTATATGTCTATTGTATTCTCCGGTAAGCAGGAGTCCTGGTCCAAACCTGACTATCTTAGCAGCCTGATAGCTGGGGAAGCTCTATTTATTTGGAGGGGCTCTGTGGGGAAATCCGACAGGGAAGTCCCTGGAAGGGACTGCAGGGAGAATGAAGGCTGGATTTGGAGTCAGGCTAGGAAGCTAGTGTCTAATAGCAAATTGTGCTTAAGATCATAGACTGATAATCAGTCTGTCTTGGGTTTTGTTACTTACTCTGTATGATAGTTGTCAAGTTTCTTAAGCTCTTGAATTAATTTGATAATTCCAACAAAACTGGATTTCTGTGTTTTCAAAATGCATCTCAATCTCTGGCTCAGCCACTGGCAAAAGCAGAGGGAAATGCTGTGCCAACTCCCTAAGATTATTTTAATCAATTATGTAATACTTCCCTGGTAGATGAACAGTTTCCTCCAGACACCACTGCTGTGTGTCATGCAAGCATGCACTGCATGTGTTTGACTGTAACATCTGCAGATCTAATATAGCAGTTAATTATTTAAGGACTCTTTCTGCCTTTTCATTCATATGGTGTATGGCAACTTCAAAGCCACATGCACTTGTTCTGCACACACAGAAGACCTGCACTGTGGGAGCCAGAACTGGGCTCAATGGCACAGGTCCAAGGAAAAGATCAGTTCTCAACATCACAAACCAGGGCTTCTTTATGAAAACTTCCACTATATATCAGGTAATATTCCTTACCAAGACTGTTTCCACCTTTATTATATCAGGTCTTCTCTTTTTAAGAGGATGTACTCTGCAGTGAATCTTAATAGGGCATATTTTCTGCTGCTTTCATATGAATCATATGTAAAGAATAGCTCATTAGCTGGTTAGTTATGACCTGTCGATGGGAAGAATTTAAAAAATAATAAACAAAGCACCCATAATGAAGAGAAAGTTACTGCTCATGAAGGCTGTCTGAACAGAATGCAAATTAGGAGGAAAAATCTAAGCTAGGCCTACTCTCTAGAAAATATGTTTTCAAAGACATTGCCAGCTTTGCAGCACACCCAGCTTAATTACTGGATTTGCATTCCAGAGTACATTTACTATTGTGGTATGTTGGAAAATTATATACAGTAAAATCTCAAGCAGAATATGTAATCTACACTGCATTTTAGAGAGGGGAAGTCAGAATCATATCATAAGATACAACTATCTATCAAGAATTGCATTTTGAAAAACAGTGGACATGGTTGGTGCTCATTCATATCTTCTGCATGTATTAGAATCCATGCCCGTAATCAATCAATAAGCATTTAGTGAGTGCTCATTGTGTGTTACTCACTATGCTAAGCACCAAACATATTGTATGAATAAAGCACTGCTTCCTCAAACAGTTCAGGGCAGGAGAAACAGCCAGCAAACCATCTGAGTGCTGATGGGAGCCAAGACGGGGAGAGATAAACTCTTCGCTTCTGTAAGAGCATTGTCTCTCTCAAGAAAGAAACACAGCTCCTACATTTGGGGATTTTTTCTAACAATTTTGTGCACTGTTTAGTTGTTTAAAAAACCCATTTGTAACCCTGGGTCAGGGAAAATCTTTTGTCCCAAATGGAGAGCTTTTATCTTAGTCTGTGTAGCCTTCGGCACAAGATATTTGAGTAACGGGGAAGATGCTTCCAGGGAGAATTTACTTGAAATATAATTTTCTCCCATTTATAAACCAGAGGTGCTTATAAAAGGAATCTTACCATAGCAGGCAAAGTGAGTCCCCATAAATACCTCATAGGGCAATAACTCTTTTTTGCAGTTCTTAAGTTTATGATTTTCTACCATAGTGAATAGGAACTTTGTTTATAGGTTCTGTTGTATTCAAGGAAAAATCCACAGCCTAGATGGCTGAACTTTGAACAATTGCAGTTCAAGAGACTAAGAATGCTATAGAGGTAAATCAGACTTGATATTCAAACTCACCAGCTAGAATTGAGGTACGGGAAGACGGATAGCACAAAGCAGAAGCAAAAAGCAAAGATGAACTAGATTGAGACATGATCACCTACATCCACTTCGCAACTCCTGGTTATACCCTGCAACAACAGAGAGATTGATAGTTAAAACCACATCACTCTAGAATAATTTTAATAAAAAAGACCACATTATTTCCATAAAAGATAATCTTTTGTGGAAGAGTTCTTGTGTGTATAAATACGCACTTTGTGCATAAGGCAGGAATATCTTCAGATCTAATACGCTGGATAATTAACATGCCATGGCTACAGCTGTGTTCTACCAGGTATCTTTGTATTTACGTTAAGGATTAGTAAATGGCTTGAGTTTACTCCTTGATGTGGAGTTATACCTTCTTTGTTTCCAGTAGAAGAACAAGTGAAGAAACCACTCAGGTGTTGTTAAGGCAATCTACTTGAGTCCAGGTGTAACCAATATGTCTTTTTGGTTAGAAACCGTGACCAAACTGGGTAGACCAGATATACTACTCTTCTTGACATTGTGTGAGGTATTAAATAAGGTAAGAATCATTATTCCTACTTTACAGATTAAGAAATCAAATTCTTGAGTGGTTAAGACACCAGTCTAATGTTTAAAATCTAAGAAGGCTTATTCCCATCTTAGGAGCAAACAGATCTTAGAAAGGTGAAATGACTTGCCTAAAGGTTAGTATTAAACCTAATCAGTAGAGGAGAGAGTGCTTTAATTCAGATCCTTCAACGTGCTGATCAGGGCTCCTTTTTCCGTTATTCAAGAGTGATGATATTGATTAGAATTTTGTTGTTTAACTTTTGCTAAATTGCTTAGTTTCTTTTACAAAATTCTGTTGAAACATTTTAGGGAATCTTGATTTCAAGTTATTAGCCATACACAGTAATAAAGTACTCTGCTGGGACTTGATCTGTGCAATTTTGGCTTCCAGTAAATATTCATGGTTGCATTGTGAAGAGTTAGAAATCTCTGGAAGGTAAGAACTGATAAAGAAATTGCTGACACACACCTCCAGCAGCCCTGGGAGCCAAGTAAGTCGGATTACCACAGATACACCATAGATGTCAGCTTGGCTGCATTTTATAGAGATGTAAAGTCAGCAAGAGACTATTTTGGCACTTTCTTAATTTACATCTTACAAAGTAATTATCATAATATTAATCTTTTAGCAGTAGAAGTCTCTTTGACAGTTTTATTTTTCCTCTAGGATAGGTCTCAGAAAATTCCCTTTTGTACTTTGGTGGGAAATACACATTCAGTATTTTTGTGGAAGTGAAAACATTTGCAATTAAAAAAGAAAAAGTAGAAAGGATTAATGATCTGAGAACATTTTTTTTTCTCACTCTCCCCCCGACCCTCTTCCCTTAACAGCAGTGCCTCTGTCATCAAAACAGTGCCTGTGTTCATGGTAGGTACTTAAGACTCTCTGATATAGAGAGGAATATTATTCTGAAGCAGAAGAACAGGAATCCTGGTGATGGAAGGCACTTAGTTATTGGAAATGAATTATGAAATATATTTGTATGTATGTTTATTTACAATTCTGCTGTACTCTCAGTATACTGTTGCATATTAATGATTGAACTTTGTTATCTGATGACTACCGATGATATAATGAGGAATGGGAGGGAGATTTTTGTAACATACTTTAAGATCATAAGGCTTATTATTAAAACAATGAAGCAAATCATGCAGACAAACAAGAATGTTTAGCAATTTGTCTACCTTCTGACTGTGGGAATTCAACACTTAGCTAAAAGGAGAATGGCTTGAATGTCCTGATGTTGGCATATATACTGTCTTTTAATAAGGTCCTTCTGTTGAGCTGGTGTAATTTTTTTGGAGTATCTTTTTTATTCTCTGTTTTCTTTTTAATTAGTTAAATGTAGATAAGATTTCAGTCTTGTTTCAGAAACCCAAGATGGTTGGGAATTATCCACAGATGCTGTTTCTGTTTTCCATGGACATTAGAAAGAAGGCATGATTTCAGAAAAGTTAGATTTAAGAAAGACCTCTATGTCTATTTAGTGAGGAAAGGAGGTTTTGAGGTGATAAATACTGAACTTCTAGAAGAGGCTTGAGGTGTCACATTTCTCTCCTCCATATAGAGGTCTTACTTCACAACATTAATAAAATGTCCCAAATGACTATGAACTATGTTTGTATTTTCTGGATAGTCTCACATGCAATGACTGCTAAAGGAAGAGACCTGGACTGTAATGGGATTATTCTGCGTCTTTGTTTTGTGCTGCTGTATCAGAATACCACAGACTGGGTAAACTCTAAAAAATAGAAATGTATTTTTCACAATTCTGGAGACTGAAAACCAAGAACTCTCTGGTTCCAAGATGGCTCCTTGTTGCTGTATCCTCTAGATAGAGGGAACACTGTGTCCTCCCCTGGCAGAAAGAAGAATGAGAGGAAGCCCATAAGTCCTTTTTATAGTGTCATTGATACATTCATGAGGGCAGAACTCTCATGACCTAATCGCCTCCTAAAATATGACAACTCTCAACACTGTTGCATTAGGGATTAAGTTTCCAAAACACCAATTTTGAAGGGGACAAAAGCATTCAAACCATAGCAGTCCAGTTTTTATGGATGCTACCATTTACTGTGTGTCTACTAGGTGCCAGGGGGCCTGCTGGGCCCTTATTCATTACTCCTACTCTTTAAAATAATCTGGTAAGGTAGGTGTTAATATTTGTTATATTTTTCTACTTCCAGGATGATAAACTGATGCTCAGAGAGGTTAAGTTATATAAGTAAGGTAGAAATTATATAGCCAAGGTGATATGGTTTGGCTTTGTGTCGCCACCCAAATCTCATGTCAAATGGTAATTCCTAGTGTTGGAGGAGGGGCCTGGTGAGAGGTGATTGAATCATGGAGGGGGACTTCGTCCTTGCTGTTCTCATGATACAGTTCTCATGAGATCTGGTTGTTTAAAAGTGTGTAGCACTTCTCTCTCTCTATTTCTCTCTCTCTCTCTCTCTCTCTCTCTCTCTCTTCTGTCAGCAATATGAAGACGTGCTTGCTTCCCCTTCGCCTTCTGCTGTGATTGTAAGTTTCCTGAGGTCTTCCAGAAGCAGAAGCCCACACAGCCCACCAAACTATGAGCCAAATAAACCTCTTTTATTTTAAATTACCCAGTCTCAGGTATGACTTTATAGCAGTGTAAGAAGGGAGTAATATACAAGGCATATAACTACTAGTAAATGTTGAAGCCAAAATTTGATCCCACATCTCTCTGATTCCAAAGGTATGTGTTTTGTAACATAATCCTCTCACGTAATTAGAGGACCGTATGTGTATTTTAATAGAAGGTTTCATTTAGTATGAGTAGTCCGAAGAGAAACCTAAAGACTCATTTATAAAATCCATCTAATCTCTCTATATATCTATTGAGAGGTCAATTAAAAGCTTATTCCAGATAGTTACTTTTTCTGAGTAATAAACCAGTCTTTAATGGTCATGAAGGGAGAATGACTTTGGCATCGTCATAAGTTACTTGTTTCTGAATACCGTAAGGATCCTCATTCCTTCAGTGGAGATGCCTGGAGACTGTGATAGGATGAGATCAGTAACAGGCTTGTGCCACCTGAGCCAGCCTGCCAGGATTCTCTTGAAAACAAAAAGAAAGTCTCATTTATGCCTGGGAGCCAGAATCTAACCCAGAATAAATCAGTCTCACTGTCTCATTCGTCAGCCTGATGGTTTTAATTGTTAAATCGGAAGTTTAATTTGCCATGCTTGGATAACAATCCAATTCCAGAAAATCATATGCATCAAGTGATCAATGAGGGACAAGTATAGAAAGTTAATTGTAAATAATTCCTGAATCCTGATGTAAATCAGAACAATAGAAAAATTCTAACTTTGCTTGTTTCCCCTCATTATTTGAAGTCTTAAAGGCCTAGGGGAATAATGAAATTTATCAAATTACTTCTTACTTCATTTTTAATCTACTAATATTTATGTAGACCAGATACAGATAAATATACGCAGACCTTTTTCTTTTTTTTTTTTTTTGAGATGGAGTCTTGCTCTGTCATCCAGTCTGGAGTGCAGTGGCACAGTCTCGGTTCACTGCAACCTCTGCCTCCTTGGTTCAAGCGATTCTCCTGCCTCAGCCTCTCTAGTAGCTGGGATTACAGGCATGTGCTACCATACCTGGCTAACTTTTTGTATTTTTAGTAGAGATGGGGTTTCACCATGTTGGCCAGGCTGGTCTCGAACTCCTGATCTCAGGTGATCCATCTGCCTCAGCCTCCCAAAGTGCTGGGTTTACAGACGTGAGCCACCACACCCAGCCAACAGAGACATTTTCATTTATTTTAGTTTTCTGATGACTGAACTAGTGAAAACCACTTAGGATTATAATTTTGTATTCAATCTTCACAGTAACACTGCTAGGTATTAACATTATTCCATTTTACAGATGAGAAAACTAACACTCAAAACTGATCAGAATGTAGCATTTCTGCATTTGAAATTAGTGAATTCCATTAGTACGTAGAACTATATTTGGCTTTGAAACCCTGTCCTATGTGGGTGAAGAGAGAAATTTCAAATTTCTCAAGTTATAAATACAATAACATTGTGGAAGTGACTCCTAATTCAATCTTCTTATTTTTAAAATGAAGGAAATGAGACCCAGAGCTGTTAAGTGACTTAGTCAAGGTCACACACATAAAAAAAAATGTGTTGTCTGGCTCAAACTAGGAATTTGGACTCTCAACCCTCAGTTCAATGATCTTTCCATCAGATCACACTGCTACTCGAATCACTAAAACTCATCCGTAATGTCTATGGAAAGATATGGTTTCTAAGAATGTCTGAAATTTCAGATGGTAATTGATGAAGTTTACAGTATGTAAGTTTCAGAAGTGAAAACCTTGGTTCAAATTCTGGCTGAGCAACTTACTAGTTGTATAACTTTGAGCAAGTGGCCATTTCTCAGAGCTTCATTTTCTCATCTGTGAAGTGAGCATGCCTACCTAATGTTGTTGTAATAAATAAATTGTATAATATGTGTAAAATACTCAGCCTAGACCCAGGTACATTGTCAGTGTTCCATGAATGTTCATTTTTATTATCACATTCTACAGTTCCATCAGAAATTTTAGAAGTTTAAACTTCAGTGGCGAATGTCTCATTTTATCCAAAGAAATCATAGAGAGTGTAGTGAATAACAACAACAACAAAAAATGTCCATAGTCGAGGATTAAAACCAGCTTCTCTGTATTGACAAATTTCCTATGATAAAGTTTGTATCTATGCACATATATGTATATAACGATACTAAAAAAGTATGAAGTGCCATACAGTGTTATTCAAAATATTTTGCCAAACTCTTCTGTTCTCTATCCAAATTAAAAACCCAAGATTTATCAAAAATTATGTCCATTCCTGTGCACTGTATAGAAAATTAATCTCCATGTTCAATTGTAATTCCTAAACATATTTTGAATTTGTGCCATTATTTCCATATCCTGGGCAAATGCCTTGGTTCCAGGCCTCCCTGGGAATCACTTTACTACCTCAAAAGCATAATCACGACATACTTACTTTAGTCGTCTCCTCCTGTGGTTCATCCTCCCAACTGCTGCCAAGATGGTCTAATGTAAAAATCTAATCTTGTCATTTCTCTACCAAAAATTCATCAACGACTCTTCGTTACCCAAAATATTACCCAAAATCTTGTACAAGTCATGAAGAGAATCTTCTTGAGCCATTTTCTTTGTGCTTATCCGGTTTCATCACTCCTCATTCTTCAGCCATATTTTGTTATCTAGCCCAGTGCTCGGCGTGTAGTAGGCATTTGAAAAGTGATGGCTGAATGACTAGATGAATAAGTAAATGAATAATGAATGAACAAATCAAAGTCTTACACATTTTCATTCCTCTGGTCTCCTTTTGAACAAGTAGAGTAGTTTCCTTGTGACCTAGTAGAAATCAATGCAACACACAATCAATATTTTCAGGCATCCTTTGGCAAAGTTGTATTTCTTCCTTCCAGTGCATTATATATGACTTCTAGACTCTTCACACTTTTCTAGTGCTGTGAGCTCTAGCACTATGAAATAGCTACCCCATTTATTTAATTTATTATGACAATTTCCCATATAATCTTCTGTAACCTTTATTTAATAGCGACAGATTATTCCATCTTCTGAATATATTATAGATTATTTTTCTAATTTTCTATCATCACAATTTTAGGTCACTTCCATTTATTCATATTAGAAAACATGTTTATGTGGTGTGCATGTTTCTTCAGGAAAAAAGAATTAGAGTGAACAAAATATGCTGGGTTTTAAGGCTTTGTGTATATTTTGCCAAATGCCCTCAAGAATGGTTTTACCAAATTATACAACTGATAGCAACAGGAGACAGGATAATTCTAGGCAGAGAGGGGTGGGTCCCTGATGAAATTCCACCCTCAAGCTAAAAAGCCTGAGACGGGGCCCAAAGTGAGAACTTATATCCATGTTTTCCCACTGGAATGTTGCCTTTTCGTAAACCACCCGTGGCCCTGACCCACCCCATCCTGTGCCTTATAAAGGTCCCAAGTTCAGCCAGCAGAGGGGAGAAGCAGGTAGACAACAAAGACTATGGCTGGACATCAGAAAATTTGATCCCGCGGGTGACAGAGTGGCCAGGCCAGCAGGTTCTAGCACTCGTGCACTCCAGTTCCTGCCTCGTTCACTTGTGCACTCCCTCCTGCAAGGAGTTGAGAGCAGCGGACTGAGTAAAGGAGGCACTCCTGTTGCGAGTTTCATGAAGGAATAGAGGAAACATCCTGCTTCACTAATGCCAGCAAGTTAAGAGAATACCCCCAAAATATTTTTAATAAGAGAATATTAAGTAACACAAGAACTACTAGGCAGGTATTTTTTGGTTTTATGATAAGCCTAATCACTGGTTCATCTGATACCTAGTAAATCTGTGCTTAAGCTTCAGTGCTTTTTCAGTATCTTCTCCTGGTCTCCCTCTTTTTGTCGTTGTTTTCCCCCTGTAATGGCTTCTTCTTCTCTTTTCCTAGGATTAATAAGTCCACAGAAGTGTGTTTATCTTGCTAAAAAATATATTTGCATAATTAGTGCCTATTTGCTATTTTGGGTATATTCATCTCTCAAGTGATGTTTAGTACCCTGTAATCTTTGGGTTATATACAAAGAGGAAACCATAGCATGAATCAATGTTTTCTTTCAAATAAAACTTATTTAAATTCTTAACTATTATTATTTGTTAGGACCTCTCAAATAATTCTTACTTATAAGCAGTGTCAGAAATTTAAGCCATTAATGAAAGTGTTTTTCCTTCCAAAATGGTGCCTCACTCTTAAAGTTTTGCAAAATAGACATTTCAAAAATAATAGATACAAATGACACCTCATTTACTCTTCTTATGAGACCCATGCTGTGAGAACTTTGGTTTAAAGATAAAATAATATTTAATTAATCATGTAAAATATTCTGCTAAGCTGTTATTCTTCTAATGGCCCTAATTTTTTCATTAAAACTGACACGGTGCTTGCAATTGTGTTAGTGAGTTTTAGATGTAGAGGCACCACAAGGACTTTATGAGTGTCAAACTTCTTGGTCTATTGCTCAGCCCACATCCACCAGCCTCTTCTTTGTGAGCACAAATGACTCAGCTTGTTTATGTTCTCATTCTCATTCTTCCAGCAGTCACCATCACTCTTTCCTTTAGAGATTAAATCCTTTCAAGTCTAACTGTAGGAAGACGCAGGGTACCCAAGTTCTTCTCCTTTAATAAGTTTTCTCACTCAGGTATACAAACAGAGTGATAATAAAAATAACAACAAAAAAAATTGGAAGTAACAAAGCTTTCAGAAATCTTACCAAAGTCTCATAATGTGGGGACTGTAGTTTCCACTCCCTTTCTTCAGTGCAATCCCAGACTCCAGAAGCCTCTTGTCTCCTTGTCAATACTGTCTTAAGGTATACCTTGGCTTCTGTCTTTCACCTGTTAGGACTTGGTGAGTCTTCTAAGACTCCACTAAACTTCCACTTTAAGTGACTGTATAATCCCATGATTCCCTGAGATATACAATTGCTTGGGGTCCCCTACATTTATCCATCCCTATAACCTCATTAAAAAAAAGCGTCCGTAATCTGGTCCATTCTCTCTGCCTGGTTACACATAGGTGTTGCCTGTTTGGGTCCATGCTAGGGTTCCTTTGAAATGAATTACAGAGGAAAGACATTTTTCATTAGAAGAAAAATAGTATCAGTTGGACCAGCAAGAGCCTCACAAAAGATTCTGAAGGGGGAAAATTGTCAGTATTTAACAATGAAGGACAAGACCTTTTAATTCTAGGCTCTTTGTGGCAGGGAGTGAATGGTAATAAATTCCATTACTGTGGATGTCGGTCTAAAGGTTGATAAGAACACTTACTGTAATTCCACACTGCCAATGCCCACTTTGGATAGAGTCTATGTCTTCTGTCCTCAGCCTTTAATAACTCCAACTGTGACCAAAGTTGGTCAACTCTTAGAAGTTCATAAAAAGCACAGCTGTCTATTAACAAGAAGATGGAATATTCACGAAACCTAAGGATTTAGAATGTTCCCACTTGTAATACATATTTCTTGTCTAAAATGAAATGATTTTTTCTCTTTCCCATAGAACTCATTTTTCATGATATCTTTTGTTCTGTTACATTAGACTACAAATGTCTATGACTGCAATTAAAACTGAATGATAACATGTGTTAATAGGAACTAAAACCTTTTTTCTTACGGAATACAGATAACTAATTGGCAAATACATGAATGGAAATCATCAAGGCCATTTTACTAGAAAGTTCAAATTATTTATTCATGATAATCAACCCCAATCTAAAGGGAGTAATAATTCCTATTTCTTGTATATTACCTAATTTTTCCCAATCAATGAATCAGAGCAAACTGACCATCAAAGAAAACATTAAGGATCGAAACTATTTAGAATCTACATCATTTGGGGAAACTCAGATGAATTTTGCATATCTCAGCAAAGGCTAATATCTAGTGACATTCGAGTTACTTGTTTCAAAATGACCCACTAGGTATATGGACTCTTTCCCAACTTAATTTAGCCTGAGTGGAATCTGAAAAATTGACTATTAGTTAACATTTAATTTAGGCATCAAAGGAACTGCAGCTTCAGTCTTTGAAAAAAAATCTGCTTTGGACATAAAATGAGATCTAAATTGATGTGACACATTATGATGGAAAGAGAACACTGTCACATGGCACACTGAAGGGAGAGCCATGGGGGTATAGATATGAAGTGTATCCAGGTTTGACTCCCTCACAACTGGAAAAAACAAAATAATTAAATTTGAAGAGACTAGCAAAAGAAAAATTGGGTTGCCATATGCTCTGCTATAAATCAAAGATGTATTAGCCTAAGGGGAGTTCAGAAAATTAGAAACACTGTCAGCCTCTGCCACATACTTGTAAAAAAGGAAGAGAGAAACTGTAGCAATAAATAGCAGCATGTTTTAAGAAAAAATATTTTTGATTAAAAAGAAAGAGTACTAGCATGATTTACTGAAGGGACTATCCTTTCCTCATTGTTTCTTCTTTATGGCCTTATTGAAAATTAGTTGACTATATATGCTTGGGTTTATTTCTGGGCTCTTTATTCTGTTGGCCTATGTTTCTGTGTGTATACGAGTACCATACTGTTTTGATTACTATAACTTTGTAATATAACTTAAAATCAGGCAGTGTGTTGCCTCCAACTTTATTTATCTTTCTCAAGGTTGTTTTGGACATTTGGGTTTTTTTGTGGTTCCAAACGAATTTTAGATTTGTTTTTCCTGTTTCTATGAAAAATGCCCCTGAAATTTTGGTAAGTATATTGTTGAATCTGTATGTGGCTTTGGATAATACAGACATTTTAACAGTATTAATTCTTATAATCCATGAACACAGGATGTCTTTCCATTTGTTTGTGTCTTATTCAGTGTTTTTCATCAATACTTTGTAGTTTTGTTTGTGAAGATCTTTCACTTCCTTGGTTAAATTTATTTCTAAATATTTTAATTTTGATGCCATTTAAATAAGATTGTTTCTTTGATTTATTTTTCGGAAAGATCCTTATATAAAGAAAGGCAACTGATTTTTACGTGTTGATTTTGTATGCTATTTCTTTACTCAATGCAGTTGTTAGTTCTAACAGGTTTTTTTGTTTTGTTTTATTTTGGTGGAGACTTTAAGGTCCTAGATATATAGAATTATGGCATCTGCAGACAAATAAATTTACTTCTTCCTTTCTGATTTGTATGCTATTTATTTTTTTTCCAACTACTCTGGCTAGAACTTCTAATACTATGCTGAATAAAAGTGTTGACAATGGGCATCCTTGCCTTGTACCAGATTTTAGAGAAAGTACTTACAGTTTTCTTCTATAGATTATGATACAGATGCACATTACTAACCATCAGGGAAATGCAAATCAAAACCACAATGAAATATCACCTCATATCTGTTAGAATGACTTTTATCAAAAAGATAAGTGTTGGTGAAGGTGAAGAGAAAAGAGAACCCTTGTACACTGTGGATGAGAATATGAACTGGTAAAACATTATAGAAAATAGTATGTAGGTCTCTCAAAAAATTAAAGCTAGAACCACAATATAGAACCATCATTTAATCCAGCAAGTCCACTATTGGGTGTGTATCCAAAGAATATGAAGTATGTATGTTGAAGAGATAGCTGAACTTCTATATTCATTGTAGCATATTCACAATAACAAAGATATAGAAACAATGTAAGTAACCTCAACAGATTAATGTATAAAGAAATATTATTCAGCCTTTAGAAGGAGATACTGCCATTTGCAACAACTGAATGAACCTGGAGGACATTATGCTAAGTCAAATAAGCCAAACACAGAAAAAGAATACTGCATGATATCATTTATATATGTAATCTTCTACAAAAGACAAATACGTAGAAACAGAGTAGAATGTTGGTTACCAAAGGCAGGAAGTGGGAGGCAAGGAGAAATAGATCAAAAAGTACAAATTGCAGTCAGGTAGAATAAATAAGTCTAGAGATCTAATGTATGGGAAGAGGACTGTAGTTAATAATATTGTTTTGTGCACTGAAAATTTGCTAAGAGAGTAGATTTCAGGTGCTTTTTACCACACACACACACACACACACACACACACAGACACACACACACACACACACACAGTAGCTATGGAATGTGATGAAATGTTAATTTGCTTAGCTGTAGTAATTATTTCACTATGTATATGCATATCAAAACAATATGTTGTATACCTTAAATATACACATTTTTTAAAGGAAAGTAAACAAGAATGTATGGTACTTTTCTGAGTATTTATTGGTTCTAATGATAGCCCATGAAAAGGAGGAGCAAGAAGAAAAGGAAAAGAACCCTTTGGTCAGAATTTAAGGAGTGCTAACAGTGCTTGTATTTCTATTAGTAAAGAACACATTATGGTCATTTTTTGTTTTATAGCACATTAGATATCTAAAAGGTAACAATCAGAGGTAAATGGCATGGTGGTAGCTTGCATTACAAAATACATTGATGCATTTCTCAGTTCTAAGGCTCTGGATCAGCAAGAGAATTTGGCACTAGCTTCATTTAGTTCATTATTTTATCCCTTATGAGCATTAATAATTTCTCCTCTTATTTTTTCCAAAATGACTCTTTCAGAAGGTGATAGGTCCTATTTCTCAGTAGCTGAGAACAGAAGGAGGTCACTTAATGTGAATCCCTATGATCATCCCTCAATGCCATCCTGGAGGGTCTTTCTACTAAGAGAGACCTGAAAAATCTAGCAGTATAATTATTCATACTCAGAGCTCAGAATTTCTCCACAGAAGTAAATTCAAGGGATGTAACTTGACATTCATGAGCAGCCTAAAGTCAGCCATAAAAATGGGTATATTTGGCATTAAATCAATAATAAAAAATAACTTGATGCTTTTAGATGTGGTATGCACATTTCCATTTGATAGAGGATTCACTTCTTTCTATCATTTTGGCTTCATGTGTTGCAGATATTTTAGGTACCTGCCAAAGAAGCCCTTAGAGACATTTTAGTTTGAGCAAGCCAAACTCTGTCCACCTAGTTCTCTCTCTCTCTCACTGTCTCTCTTGCTCGCTCTCTCTCGTTCCCTCTCTTTCTCTCTGTGTGCTCAGTTATTTGCTTTGTGTTTGTCTCAGCTTACCCTCATTTCTCCTCTTTCTTTCTTCCACCCCTCTTAATCTCAGCCTGCATTCTAAGCAGTAACTTTCCTATCTAGAATGACTACCACCACAAAGGTAGACTGGGATACTGAGACAAACAGGGAGATTTAGGAAGAAAGGAACAGTGTCAAATATACATGTTGTGCTCTATGTTTGCTGATTATTATTCTAGACTTTGGAAAATAATTGAGAAAAAACCTTACTCTTATTTTTTGAAATAATAAACATTATGTTGCTGGTTCTTCCTTTTTCTTTTTCCTTGATCACTAGGAGGCTCAAGGTTAAATTCTATGCTTATAGTAGAAGGTGTCATTAACCTCTTTTTCTAGGATAATTGTTTGTCTCCTCAATGGTACAGCTCCTCTTACTTTAAAATTCTCATTGCTAATCACCTTATGCCTATGGTGTAAGTTAAGATGACCGTATATTTGGGGCTACTCTTTTCTACTGAGAAGTATTGTCTAATTTCTCTCCTTTGAGTCAAGGCTGACTTAGTGATCTGTTTGACCACTAGAATGTGGTGGAGGATACACATGGAGGGTTCTGGGACTTCAGAGGTTCACTCATTAGAAGATTTCCAGCTTCTGCTCATACCTCTTGGATCATGAGGGACAACTAGCTGCTATGTTAAGCCCAACCATCCCAAGATGACATACTATGAGGAAGCTGCCTGGGAAGAGTCCGTGACAGTCCTGGGCAGCCCCAGCTGTCCTAGTCATTCCAGCAGAACCAGAGACATAAATGATGGGCCACTTTGAGCATTCCGTCCCTAGCAGGGGTGGCATGGAGAAGACCCAAACAACCTGAGGCTCTACACATATGATCCCAGAAATTTATAGTTGTTCAAATCACCCCCAGTAAATTGTGGAGGAAGGGCAAACCATCCTGCTGTTTCATTTCCCAAGTCTTGACACGTAGAATTGTGAGCAGAATAAAGTGCTTGTTATTTTATACCATTAAGTCTTGGATTAGTTTGATACATAGTATTAGAAAAGTGGTTTTTTGATTATATATGGCTTTTATTGTAAGCCACTTTAAATCCTTTTAAGAAGTAGACATTTCACAAGTAATTAAATAAACTTTCTTTACTGATAATCAAGGGGAAGGAAATTCTTCAGCTGCTGATCATTGTACTTTAAGTTCATATTTTTTCTTGTTTTTAAATTTTACATCATTCTCTTAATTTTAGATTGGAAAGACAATTATTTGTACAAACTCCCAAAAGCTGTAGGCGTTAAAGAAAGTTTGCATAAAAGGTCAAAGAGTTGTTTGATTTATGCGAGAGCATAAACTGCAGTATTTTCTATGCCTCTTAAGTGTTGTGCAGAGGTACAGCCAGCACCTGGCATTGTGTCTAACAACGCTTTGTCATCGTGTTGGTTGTAAACCATGCCAAACTCATTGGGTAGCACCGTCTACAGTAGAATGACAATATGTAAGTCTCCATAAAGCAATTTTTCATTCTTAAAAATGTCCTGAATGTGGACAATTCTTTTCAGTTGGACAGTTATGGTTTCGCTACAGGAATATTACAATTGGGAAGTTTATTCAAGTAGCTTTTTAAACACATACAAAAATGAATAAGATAAACTGTACCCCACAGACAAACTGAACTGCATCTCTTGACCATTATGCTGATAAAATATTTCAGTAAATCACAGTCTTTACACTGTCCTTGGGCTTTTGCAATCTCAGCTGCTGCAACTGTATAATGTACATTGATTTCTGCTAGAAATTCAATGGCAAGAAAAGCTGTTTAATCATTTGACTCCTGACTAGTTAATAAAGAATCTGTCTCATTTAATAAGTTTATTTTAGATAAGACCACCATTATTAACATGATCCTATATTCCTTTCTACTTCATTTATGGGGGAGGGTAATAAATGAAGCTTCAGATGAGACAATGCCGCTGTTATCTTCCTTCTGCTTTCCTTGATCGTTTCTATGATTTGCAAGGCTGTCTCACCATCCACCAGTGAAAGTCACTTAATCATCTACTAGATAAATTGTAAATACACAGTGCTTTTCCATGTCTTAGAAATCACTGTTAAGTAAAAGAAATTCTGAGAGTCCCATTCCTAACTAAAGACTACGCTGCAATTATAGAAGGCAAGCACTCTATTGCTATAATTTTCCACCCAATCACATCTCATTATCATTCAATTTTGCTAAAACCACATGACATAAAAATCACTAATAAGCTACTGCATTTTGTAGGGTATTGGCTAAAAATTAAATCAGATACAACCACATTAATGTTCTACGATAGGAGCTTGCTAATAGGATTATAAGCAGCCAAAAAGGTTAGGAAGAAATCATCTGAGAAAGTCACCCAGTAATATTAAGAGGATCAATTAGCCAGACATATTTGGGGATAGAGGATACTGTGTAGTAACCAGGGGCTTATGAAGAAAAGAGGCAGGGGGACAGGAGTTATTTTGGTTAGGGAGGCATTGTGGACTTACAAATAAAGATTCTAGAAAAGGACTTCTCAACTTCTGTTAATACAAAGTAAATGACTTTATCATCCTCAAAGCTTTTCTTGGCTCCCCACTGACTGATTTCTGGGCTATCTAAAAATAGGTTAAACCCGTTTCATGTGTCTTCACCTGAGAATTAATACAAACTGGGCCTGTGGTGGGACAAAGTACAGAGGTCTTTCACATATCTCTAGTGATCTCTTAGGACCTCAAAGTTGGAAGGGACTTTTGCAGTAAGTAAGGTCCCTGGATGTATTTTAAGTGAGAGCTGGCATTTACTCCCCAGCTAAGAGCATATATTCCTATCCACTGAGACATCTTTGATCAATCTCTGAGCTGACATCCCAAAGTCAATATCTTCTTTTACTTAAGCCATAGAAAAATGGAGAAATAGTGGACCAACATTGCATATAGGGTCTCCTCTTCTAGAAACCTCTGGTCAGTAAGGATGTGTGGGGTAAGGAGCATGTCCTGGCACATATTGGGTAGCTTTCTACAGGATAGGTTATACTGATGCTATACATTTTAATGCTGAGACTTGAACTCTGAGAATAAAACGATCAGAGTTGACCCTGTGAAAATCTGGTCATATGAGGTGGTTGTATTGATAAATCAGTTTTGAGCTCTCTAACTTTCAAGGGGAGTCAGTTGCTGTGATCTGGGATAAAATACATACAAAAACTGAAAACATAATAGAGAAATCCATAAATAATCTTTCATAGCAATTATCCAGCTTCATTACATCCATCAATACTTCAGATGGATGTAATGCGGCATTATATACAAAGCAAGATCTGGCTTGGGATCCAAGCTCAGTCACTTCCTGGAAGACCTTTGACAAATTTATTTAACCCTTGTAATCCCCGCTTCTCTTGTATATACTATGGGAATAACAGAAATGGTTTATCTCATAGATCATTGTGAAACTTAAATGAGATGAAGCATGTAAATAAAACACATGGCATGATGGCAAGGGCTTCCTAGTCCTTTTCATCTATGAGATAAATTAGTTTTCAAAGAAAAAAAATAGGAAAGAGAAAGAAAGAAAAAAGAAAGAGAGAGGGAGAGAGAGAGGGAGGGAGGGAGGAAGGAAGGAAGGAAAGAAGGAAGGAAGGAAGGAAGGAAGGAAACAGAAAAGAGAAGAAAAGAAAGAAAAGAAAAGAGAAAAGAAAAGAAAAGAAGTTCCTAAGAAGTATCAGCTTGGAGCTGGCCTGACACTAGCAGTTAAGCAGTGGCCTTCTGTTGATCACTAACAGGTAGGATAAAGAAAGACATAGCCCTTGCCCTTGAGAGTTTGCATTCTAGCAGGAGAGGCAGACACATAAACAATTATCTTACCCAATCATTCACAGCTGCCGAAAACGTTAATCCTAGAACACTAGCTAATCCTGGCCTGATCACAGGTCCTAGTGTATAGAGAATAAAAAAATAAAGATAGGGTCGAGAAACTTGGAGCAAAATAGAGTCTTTCTAGGTTTTTCTCCAGGTACAGATAGCTCAGCCAGAATGAGATAATACCTTTGAGGGCTCAGTAACCATTTTGGTCTTAATATTTCTGTCATGTAAAGGATATGAGTCTTTTTTTAAAATTACACTTTTGGTTGGGTGTTAATAAATGCCACATACTAGGCTAAGTGATTTATATACATTACTACAATTTAGTGTCACAAATATTCTATTAGATAGTTTTCATATTGCTTGCCATTTTTATTTTTATGGGGAAACTGAGGCTTAGAAATATAAGTAACTTCCCAAAGTATACATTATGTAGCTAGTAGAACAGAACTCTATCTGATTTTTATATCTGTGACCTTATCAACCCTGTATTCATCCTGCTTTTCCTGTGGTTGCAGTTACAGAAAGTCTTAACATCAAAGCCTAGCTGATATAAACAGACTAGCTGTTTGTAATGCTCAAATACAACCAAACTGAATTTCTCACAGCTTAATTTCTCACAGAAATGATCATTCAAGGATATTGTCACTCAGAGTATGCGACCTAATGATGTTTCACTTTTGTTAACACAATGCAGCTGCATGCGGTGCTTGATTGAATATGCCAATGTTGAGATTTTGGTGCTGTCTTCTGGGAAGTAAATTTGTGCTGTCAATTGAATCTGGGAGATGGAGTGTTTTCTGATAAATGTTGAAATGCATTTCTTATTTACGGGTTAGATGAGAAGCCATCAGAAGTCCTATAAACACATTTTGTGTTTCTCAGTCGGGTATTCACAGCTTCGTACGTTGGACACACTGGAAAACTGCCAAATCTTCAGGAAGTTGCAAAGGAGACCAATGAAAAGGAACAAAAGATTAGGTAGGAGCTGGTGTAGCTACAGATAGCACAATGGTGAGCATTCATACTTCGTTATTCAGGGATCCTGCCAATTGTCTTCCAGGGTCAGGGAAGAGTCTGTGTTCAACAAGTCAGGGCTCACAATTGGCCAAGTGCATTGCAGGAATGGGTTCTGTCTTTTAGGGATTGTGCCAGGGTTGAATATTTAATGATGGGGGTTTTCATTAAAAAATGGATGATTTTCTTATGGTGAAATGACTCTGATTCTAGCCTCCTCTCCAAAGCAGTGGAAGGAAGCATAAGAATTGGAGAGTAGGAAGAAAACAAGAGTTTTCCACACTGTCCTTGTTACTGTTGAAGTATACATTGCTGAACATTCTTAACAGACTTCAGAAGATGATTTGCACAGACTGACACCACTTTGATAAAATTTACACATAAATGAAGAAACCGTGCTAGGAACTGGGTTGGAGGAAGGGGCAGGGGCAAAGAGGAAAATGCACAGACATGGGTAAGAGAGGAGTTTCGGTTCTCAGATTCCACTCTCGACCAGACAGGGTAAAACAGATACATAACTGACTGTAATGGACAGCAGAGTAAATTGACAGGGGAAGATTCAGATACATTCATTGAGTTGCTACCAGACCATTCATATTATCTCCTTTAATTTGCACAATGGTCCTGTGAGGAAGAGATTACGATCAGACCTACTTTACTAGAGAAGAAAGTAAAGCTTAGGAAAGCCTGCTCACTAATCAGTGGCTGAGTCAAACTTCAAAATCAGGCCCCTTCCAAAAAAGAATGCATCTCAGGGGCTTCCAGGCTATGGTATTGTACAGGTAAATCAGGAAGTTAACCTGGAATATAAAGAATGGTGAGATCTTTTTTGTTGAGGGAAGGAAGCCTTTTGAAGGAGAAGGCATTTGAGGTGTGGGCTTTGAATCATAAATATAATTTTGAAAAATGAAAATGAAAGAGTATATGGGCAGAAGTAGTGAAGTAAAGGGTTATCTAATAAAACAAAGAGGTAAATAGCCCAATCTAACCTTCAATGGTAAATGTGATTGAATATCATATAAGATAATATTAAGATTTTAGTATTTCCTAGTGATGTTTTCAGTTAATTTTTGTCGTGATTCCCAACTTTTCCAGATACCCTCTAGTTTTAGGCCCCTTGAGGGTAAGGATTATGATTTATAGTCATATTCTTTTCCCTGTGTCTTATACAGAGTGAGCTCACTGTGATTAATTTTACAATTCTCTCAAATTTTAAAGCTGAGGACTGCCAAAATAGCCTGATCCAACTGTCTTATTTTACAAATAGAGGCAATATAATGAGAAAGGGTAAATGACTTGTTGAAAACTAGAGGAGTTTTCCAGCTTTCATGATGATGATGATGATGATAATGATGAAGGAGGAGAATTAGGAGGAGGAGGAGAAAATGTACTTGGTGTATCTCTTCCTCTTTTCACAGGACAAGTACCATGAGATAGTTTTCCTGAGAATGGTCACAGATTCACTCTGATCCATCCATCTGATCATTTCACAAAGTCTCTGTTACAGTAAAGAAGGTAGTTGGTAGGAAGAAGAGTACAGCTTCTCACTGTGGAAGAACAGAAGCAAATTAGTTTATTTAGGGAATGAACAGATGGCTTAAGCTGTCTTGAAATATGAATTATATGTCATCATAAGACTCATAGAAGTTGGACCTCTAAAGGTCTCAGGTGACCTCTCCAGGTCTCAAACATCAAATTATTTCTTCCTTGAAAATTTCTCATCCACTGTCCATTGTTGGGGTTCAGAAAATGATACCCCAGAGGCGGGGCGTGGAGACTCACGCTTGTAATCCCAGCACTTTGGGAGGCCGAGACAGGCGGATCACGAGGTCAGGAGATCTAGACCATCCTGGGTAACATGGTGAAACTGTGTCTCTACTAAAAATACAAAAAATTAGCCGGGCATGGTGGCGAGCGCCTGTAGTCTCAGCTAGTCGGGAGGCTGAGGCAGGAGAATGGCGTGAACCCGGGAGGCGGAGCTTGCAGTGAGCTGAGATGGCACTACTGCACTCCAGCCTGAGTGACAGAGCGAGACTCCATCAAAAAAAAAAAAAAAGAGAGAGAGAGAAAAAATGATACCCCAGAATATGGCATTTTGACATGCTGAACTGAAGATGCCTCAAGGTCTCTCTGACCTCTCCCCCAAACCTTTCTCCCAAAGAAGTTGAAGTTCCTTTATCTGCCTAAGATCCAGACCCAAAGGGAGAAAAATTGTTTTTTTTTCTTCTTCTCCCTGTAAGACCAAGAATGTAGCCACACCTAAACAGACCTTTTCACAATATAATACAGTTAATCTCTGTTTCCTGATCCATTCATTCTCTCTAGTATTCCCCTCAACAGAATTGCTTTCCTACCCCGTCCCGTAACCTGTTTTGCCAAGATTACATGCTTCCGAATCCTCTTGGGGAGGGAGTAATCATTCCGATTCTCTCCATTTGCATGTTAAATATATTTGGATGCTTTTTCTCCAATTAATCTGCCTTTTGTGAGTTGATGGTTTGGTGAACCTCCAGCGGCCCAAGGGGAAAGCTTTCTCTCCACCCTAAGACATCATGATGCTGCCCTGTTCCAGTTCACCCGTTTCTCTGACTCTTTCATCTGTCTCTTCCATTCCTTTTTTTTTTTTTTTCTTTTGTGGTAGACTACATATAGATTTGAATTTCTGTGCTACAAATTACTAGCTGTTTAATCCTAAGAAAAATCATTAACCTCTTGGAGACTAAATTTTCTTATCAGTAAAATGGTAATGACACACAATCAGGGAAACTCAGAAGCGCCTAACATAGTGCCAAGCTTATTATATCCTGCTTTAAAGAAAAACTGTAGACAAATTAACTTTGATACAGTATATGTAAACAAAGAAATATATGTATGCACATACTATGTATATGTACACATACCTATATAGGTACACACACATATATGTATGTATATATAGTCACCCAGTAATTTCCTTAATGTACATATACATATATGTGTGTATATATAAATACATATGTATATGTGTATATACATGTGTATATATATGTATATGTGTATATATTGGGCAGCACTCAGAACCGGAAGAAGTTCAGAGAGCTCTGTGCTCTTCTCTGTAGCATGGGCAGTGAGCTTTTAAAGATGGAATATGGAAGCAAAGAAGAGAAAGTACTTGGCTGGCTACACCTAGACTTTGCCTATACTTTGCCTTATTTAGGTATTATCTGGTGGAAAGTCCCTAGTTAGAGGTTAGTTTGCCGTTTATGAATTATTAAGTTTTGTTTTACTATTTACATTGAATTGGGTGTTGGTTTGCTTATCTCGAAGTTCTGATTACAGAAACAACCTCTGGCTAATGGTTTCCTTTTCATTAGATTTAATAGCTGTCAGTAAATGTGTCTTCCTAGACATATTCTGTACAGTTGACCTATCTAAAAGCAATTCCTTTTCCTTTTTCTTTTTCTTTTCTTTTCTTTTTTTTTTTTTTTTGAGACAGAGTCTAGCTCTGTCACCAAGATGGAGTGCACTGGCTCACAGCAACCTCAACTTCCCAGGCCCAAGTGACCCTGTCGCCTTGGGCTCCAAGTAGTTAGGATCACAGGTGTGTGCCACTTTACACCCAGCCAATTTTTAAATTTTTTTGTAGACATGGGGTCTTGCTATGTTTTCTTGGCAGGTCTCGAATAACCGGACTCAAGCAATCCTTCTGCCTCAGCCTCCCAAAGTGCTGGGATTACAGGCATGAATCACCATGCCCAACCAACTTATAAATTTCTTTCACAACTCCTTTCTCACATGAATGTCATATTAAGTTGTCAAACCAAGCAGGACAGATATGTAATTCGCAAGTGATAAGTGATCATGACAAGGTTAAAAGGCTTTTGTAAAAGGTCATCACAAATGAAACCAAAAGCAGTAATTGGAATCTGGGTCCCCTGCTTTCTGATCTTCGGGATTTTCTCCCACAGTGTGCCAACTTTCTCTCAGATGCTTCCAGGAAACGTTTCCCTCATTCAGGTATCTGAAAAACTTTAACAGATTTATGATTTTGATTTTGCTACACAGCACACCCTGTGTGGAGTAGTTCAAGCCTACTTATTTCTTTTCTGACAAAACATTTGGAATTATATGACTTTGAGTAACTAGCCTAGGTTGGCAGGCATTTAATATATTCTGCACACACCATCCTGCTTCTTGCTTATGCCGTTGTTAGTCCTGATTTGCTATAGTGTCAAACTCCTTGATTTTACGAACATGTCTCCTCACATAGGGTATGTGGTGAGAATAACCCAAGTATGGTTGCTACATTTCCTATTGAATGTATTTGTTCTCATGGACTCACAACAGTTCCTTTCAGCTATAGCTGCATTTTACAACATCAGAGTGCTGTCCTCTGGTAATTTCCTTAACCAAATTTTAGCTCCTAAAAAGCTAAGAGAAATAGTTGGGAATGGTGCTTGGGATGTGTTTCCACTCCTATTTTACTTCTCTTGCAAAAATATAACATGTGTATGACGGGAAATACCTTCTTCTAGAAAGAGTAAATGAATCAGTGAACCTAGAGGATTCTGACTCTAAGAGCTTAAATCAATCATCCTTTGGAGACTTAGCTATTTCTCTAAAGTGAAGATCTGCATAACTGTTCTAATAACCTTGGATGGTTTGTGTCAGTTCCAGAGACAGAAAAGAATGAGAATGTTTTGTAAACACAACATTGCTTCACAAAGTGTGAAGTGTCTTCACAACTAGAAAAAAACCGGAAGCCAGTTTCCTGAATCAGATAGCTTAGATTTGAATTCTGACAGAATAGCTTACTAGATGTACAATTTTGGACAAGTTGACTAGTGTCTCTATGTTACACCCCTCCTCCAATTTTTTTAATTTGTGAAATAGATATTAGAAATACAGTAAGAGTAATTATAAGGTTGTTATAAGAATCAAATTAGAGAATATAGGGAAAGTACTTAGAGAGATGAAAGGCCTATAGTAAGTGCTCAATAAACACAAGCATCCAAGTCACATGGTCACTTTTATAAGGAGCAAATTTGTTCCTAGAGTAGAAAAAAAATGACATAAAAATCTTCAATTGTTAAGTGTTTCAAGATTTATATAAACTGCTCCCAGATAAGATGATGTCTGCTGAAGTCTAGGGAACGCTTGTATGTAGGTTTTCTAACACTTTTCATCTAGACCCACAGCACCCACAGGTGAAAATACTGAGGTGGAAGTAAATAGAAAATAACCATAGGGAACATGAGGAAGCTCCCCTGTAACAACTGCTTAGACATTTGCTTGGGAACAGTTCTGTACTCAGCAATACTTCTTGTCATCCAATCTTTAGTACCATGGTGCAATTAGAAATCTTAAAACTTACACAGAAAAAGCTTAGACTGACCTATTTAACAGGTTGGTATACTTTCAATTAAACATAGTAGAATATTCTATCATTTATATTTTTCTAAAATTGGTAGGTAATAGTAAAATTATTTGTACTTGAAAGTAAAATATTTAAGAATCTATGAAGGTTAGAAATAAAAGGGACCTTACTTATCATTTCAAGACTAGGTAGCCATTTGCCTAAATATCACATCAAGTCAGAGCAAGAGCCTAGCTCTTCTGGAGTGTATGCCAAGTGATAATTGTGGCATGCCATTTGTTGCTAGACATGCTTATCTGATATTAGTAAATTTTAATTCTGCTTTTAATTGTGAATATCAAGATTTAACCTATCTGAACTTTATCTTTCAATTTCCTCACTTGTGAAATGTGAACATTACTTCTCTGTTACTTAAGGATGTCTCCCGCCTTAGTATCAAATCCGTGAAAAAGGAATTAAAGTTTATGTTTCCCATCAACATGTTTTTGCATTAATTCTCAGCTGTAAAATTGACATTCAGAAAAATGTATACACCATCTTTATAGCTGAACCAAACAAACATTTCCTACTGTCCTTAATTGATGCCATGTTTTATTTTTTGGTTCATAATATACGTACACACAGAGAGTTTAATATCATGCCATGAGTGGATCTCAGAACTTCTTTGAGAGACAAACTCTATTTACTTCTATCCCTTCATTCTCTCCTCTTGGTCTCATGAGACATACTGGACCATTTTCAAGGTCCCAGGAAACCTTCTTCACCCTCATTGCTAGATAATGACTCATTGCTAGATAATGACTCAACTTAGAATAATTTTTCAGAAGACCTTTCTTTACCTCCTTTCTACCCTCAGCATCATGGACTCATCTAACATAGCATTTATCACAGTGAACTGCTATTAACAGGCATACCTCATTTCATTGTACTTCTCAGATGGTGTTTTTTCTTTTACAAATCAAAGATTTGGGGCAACCCTATGTCTGACAAGGATATCGTCACCATTTTTCCAACAACATGTGCTCACTTTGTGTCTTTGTGTCACATTTTAATAGTTCTCACAATATTTCAAAGTTTTTCATCATTATATCTGGTATAGTGATTTATGATCAGTGATCTTTGATGTTACTATTCTAATTGTTTTGAGGCACCACTAACTGCTCCCACATAAGACAATGAACTTAATCAGTAAGTACTGGATGTGTTATGACTGCTCCAGTAAAAAGCTGTTTCTCCATCTCTCTCCCTCTCTTTGGGCCTCCCTATTCCCTGAGATACAAAAATATTGAAAGTACACCTCTAAACGTTCAAGTGAAGGGAAGAAACACATATCTCTCATTTTATTTTATTTTTTTAATATTTAATTTTAATTTTTGTCTTTACATAGTAGGTATATGTATTTGTGGGGTACATGAGTTATTTTAAAATAGGCATGCAATGTGTAATAATTACATCATGGAAAATGAGGTATCCATTTCCTCAAGCATTTATCCTTTGTGTTACAAACCATTCAATTATACTCTTAGATATTTTTAAATGTATAATTAAATTATTTTTGATTATACCCACCCTGTGTGCAATCAAATACTAGCCTTGCTCATTCTTTCTATTTTTTGTACCCATTCACCATGTCCACCTCCCCATGATACCCCCAACTGCCCTTCCCATCCCTTGGTAATCATCCTTCCACGCTCTATCTCCATGAGTTCAATTGTTTTGATTTTTAGATTCCACAAATAAGTGAAAACCTGTAATGTTTGTCTTTCTGTGCCTGGCTTATTTCACTTAGAATAATGACCTCCAGTTTCATCCATGTATTATTCATTATGGCTGAATAGTACTCCCTTGTGTATAAGTACTACATGTTCTTTATCCATTTATCTGTTAATGGACACTTATTTGCTTCTAACTTTTGACTATTGAAACACTGCTACAACATGCATGAGAGTGCAGATATCTCTTTGATATGCTGACTTTCTTTCTTTTGGGTATACACCTAGCAGTGGGATTGCTGGATCCTAAATTAGCTCTATTTTTAGATTTTTGAGGAGCTTCTAAACCATTCTGTGTAGCAGTTGTCTTAGTTTAAATTCCTACCAAGAGTGTAGGAGGGTTTCCTTTTCTCCACATCCTTACCAGCAGTTGTTATTACCTGACCTTTGTATAAAAGCCATTTTAACTGGGGTGAGATGATACCTTGTAGTGTTGATTTGTATTTCTCTGATAAACAATGATGTTGAGCACCTTTTCATATGCCTGTTTGTCATTTGTATGTCTTCTTTTCAGAAACGTGTATTCAAATCTTTTGCCCCTTTTTTAATATTAAATTATTAGATTTTTTCCTGTAGAATTGGTTGAGCTCCTTGTATATTCTGGTTATCAATTCTTTGTCTGATGGATAGTTTGCAAATGTTTTATCCCATTCTGTGGACTGTCACTTCTCTTTGTTGATTGTTTCCTTTGCTGTGCAGTAGATTTCTAACTTGACATGATACCATTAGTCCAGTTTTTGCTTTGGTTGGCTGTGCTTATGGGGTATTACTCAATAAATTTTTGCCCAGACCACATCCTGGAGAATTTCCGCAATGTTTTCTTGTAGTTGTTTCACAGTTTGAGATCTTATATTTAAGTATTTAATCCCTTTTGATTTGATTTTTGTGTACGGCAAGAGATAGAGGCCTCGTTTCTTTCTTCTGCATATGGATATCCATTTTTCTTAAAACCATTTATTGAAGAGACTTTTCAATATGTTCTTTTCACCTTTGTTGAAAATGAATCTCCTGTGAGTGTATGGGATTTTTTCTGGGTTCTCTATTCTGTTACATTGGATTTCTTTCTTCTGCATATGGATATCCATTTTTCTTAAAACCATTTATTGAAGAGACTTTTCAATATGTTCTTTTCACCTTTGTTGAAAATGAATCTCCTGTGAGTGTATGGGATTTTTTCTGGGTTCTCTATTCTGTTACATTGGTCTATGTATCTGGATTTGTAACAGTACCATGCTGTTTAGGTTACTATTGCTCTCTAATATAATTTGAAGTCAGGTAATGTTATTCCTTCAGTTTTTTCTTTTTGCTTAGGTTATCTTTGGCTATTCTGGGATATTTTTCTATTTCTGTGTAGACTGTCATTGGTATTTTGATAAAAATGGCATTGAATATGTAGATTGCTTTGGGTAGCATGTAGATTTTAACAATACTGATTCTTCCAATCCGTGAACATGAAATATCTTTCCATTCTTTGGTGTCCTCTTCAGTTTCTTTTATGAGTGTCTTTTAGTTTTTATTGTAGAGATCTTTCATTTGTTTGGTTGGTTTCTAGATATTTAATTTTATTTGTGGCTATTGTAAATGGTATTAACTTTAAAATTATTTTCAGATTGCTCACTGTCAGCATGTAGAAATGCTACTGATTATTGTACGTTGATTTTGTATTCTGCAACTTTACTGAATTTGCTTATCTGTTCTAATAGATTTTTGTGGAGTTTTTAGGTTTTTCCAAATATAACATCATGTCATCTGCAAACAAGGATAATTTGACTTCTTTCCCAAATTGGATGTCCTTTATTTCTTTTTATTGTCTGATTGCTCTAGCTAGGATCTCCAGTAATATATGTGGAATAATAGTTATGAAAGTGAGCATCCTGTCGTATTTCAGATCTTTAGAAGAAATGTTTCCAGTTTTTTTCCTGTTTAGTATGATACTAGCTGTGGATCTGTTATATATGGCTTTTATTATGTTGAAGTATGTGTGTTTTATCCCGATTTTTGAGAATTGTTTTTATTGTGAAGAAATGTAGAATTTTATAAAATGCTTTCAGCATCAATTGAAATGATCTTTCTTTTTGTTTTTGTTGCTATGAGGTATCACATTGATTGATCTGTATATGTTGAACCATACTTGCATTCCAGGGATAAATTCCACTTGGTCCTAATGAATGATCTTTTTATTTCACTATTGAATTCAGATTGTTAGTACTTTATTAAGAATTTTTCAATCGATATTCATCAAATATATTAGCCTATAGTTTTCTTTTTTTGATGTGTTTTTGTGTGGTTTTGGTACCAGGGTAATACTGGCTTTCCAGAATGAGTTTGGACTCTTTCTTTCTTCTATATTTTTTGGAATAGTTTAAGTAGTATTAATATTTTCTGTTCTTTAAAATGTTTGGTAGAATTCAGCAATGAGGTCATCAGGTCCAAGACTTTTCTTTACTGGGAGACTGATTATTATGACTTAGATCTCATTACTTGTTATTGGTCTGCAAGGGTTCTGAATTTCTTCAGGTTCATTCTTGGTAGGTTGTATGTGTTTGGGAATTTGTCCATTTCTTCTAGAGTTTTCTATTTATTGACATGTAGTTGCTCACAGTAGCCACTAAACAATCTTTGAATTTCTGCAATATCAGTTATCATGTTTCCTTTTTCATCTCCAATTGTATTTATTTTGATCTTTTTCTTCATTTTCTGGCTAAAGGTTTGTTAATTTTGGTTAACTTTTCAAAGAACCAACTTTTCGTATCATTGATCTCTCCTATAACTTTCTTCATTTTGATTGTGTGTATTTTTACTCTGATCTTTACTATTTCTTTTCTTCTACTTATTTTGGGTTTGATTTGCTCTTGTATTTATAGTTCCTTAAGTTGCAGCATTAGGTTTTTATTTGAAGTTTTGTTTCTTTTTTGATGTAACCTTTATAGCTATAAACTTTCCTGTTAGTACTGCTTTTGCTGTATCCCATAGGTCTTGGTATGTTGTGCTTCTATTGTCATTTGTTTCAATAAATTTTTCAGTTTCCTTCTTAATTTCTTCACTGATCCACTGGTCATTCAGGAGCATATTGTTTAATTTCCATGTATTTATATAGTTTTCCAAAATTCTTCTTGTTATTGACTTATAGTTTTATTCCATTATAGTCAGCGAAGGAGCTTAATGTTATTTCCACTTAAAAAATGTTTTGAGACTTGTTTTGTGACTTCATATGTAGCCTATTCTTCAGAATGATCCATGTTCTGAGGAAAAGAATGTATATTCTGCAGCTGTTAGATGAAATGTTCTGTAAATATCTTTTAGGCCAATTATATTAAGTCCACTATTCTCTTTGTTGGTTTTCTGTCTAGAAGATCTTTGCATTGTTGAAAGTTGGGTGTTGAGGTCTCCAGATATCATTGTACTGGGGTCTGTTTCTCTCTTTAGCTCTAACAATATTTTCTTTATATATCTTGGTCCTCCAATGTTATGTACCTATGAATTTTAAATGATTTTATCCTCTTGCTGCATTGACCTCTTTACTATTATATAGTGACTTTCTTTGTCTCTTCTTATAGCTTTTGTCTTGAAATCTATTTTGTCTGATATAAAAGTATACTACTCTTGTTCTTTTTAGTTTTTATTGACATGGAATAACTTTTTCCATGTCTTTATTTTCCATCTTTATGTGAAGTACGTTCTTTGTAGGTAACAGATCACTGGGTTTTCTTTTTTTTTTTCTTTTGTCCTTTCAGCCTCTCTGTGTCTTTTGAATGGAGAGTGCAGCCCATTTACACCCAATGATATTATTGATTAGTAAGGACTTACTCCCTCCATTTTGTTGTCAGTTTTCTTGTGTTGTGGTCTTCTTTTTCTTCCTTCCCATCTTCCTTCTGTGAAGGTGATTTTGCCTGATGATATAATTAAATTTCTTGCTTTGTGTGTGTGTGTATCTGTTATATGGTTTTTGCTCTGAGGTTACAAATAGTAACCTTTGCTTTGAAGCTTGCAAATAGTATATTATAACCCATTATTTACAGCTAATAATAACACTGTTTGCAATACAAACAAACACACAAATAAGCAAAAAGAAAACAGATAAAGACTCTATGCCCTAATTTTATCCCTCTGCTTTGTAACTTATTGGTTTTTTTTTTCTATTTATATCTCCTTGTACTGTCTATTTTTTTGAAAAGTTGTTGTACTTGTGCTTATTACATTTGATTGGTTCATTAAGCCTTTCTGCTTAAGACAAGAGTAGTTTACACATCAGAGTTACAGTGTTATAACATTCTGTGTTCTTTGGTGAACTTACTATTACCAATGAGTTCAGCACCTTCAGGTGATTTCAAAACTAGATTTAGAAGTGAAGTCTGAAGATGTGACTGAATTGCTGCAATCTCATGATAAAACTAGAATAGATGAGTAGTTACTTCTTATGCATAAGCAAGGAAAATGGTTTCTTGAGATAGAATCTACTTTTGGTAAAGAGCCTGTGAAAACTGTTGAAATGATGACAAAAGGCTTAGAATATTACATAAACTTAGTTTGCAGTGGCAGGGTTTGAGATAATTCATTCCAATTTTGAGAGAAGTTCTACTCTGGGTAAAATGCTATCAAACTTCATCACATTCTACAGAGAAAACTTTTCTGAAAGGCAGAGTCAATTGATGTGGTGACCTTCATTGTTATCTTAAGAAATTGTCACAGTCATCTCAACCTTTAGGAGCCACCAGCCTGATGAGTCAGCAGCCATCAATACTGCAACAAGAACCTTCACCAGAAAAAAGATGATGACTTGCTTAGGGTTCAGATGTCCATTAGCATTTTTAAGAATAAAATATTTTTAAATTAAAGTATGTACATTTCTAGACACATTGCTATTGAATACCAAGTAAACTGTAGTATAATATAAACATAACTCTTAATATGTGCTGTGAAACAAAAAAAAGTGTGACTCACTTTATTGCAATATTTGCTTTATTATGGTGATCTGAAAATGAACCTGTAATATCTCTTAGGTATGACTTCATTTACTTATCTTTCTGCCAGATTGGAGCATGAACTCCCGGAGAACAAACACTGTTTGAGCCAACAATGCAACACTAAAGCCTAGCACAGTGTCTGACACATATTAGGGTCTCAATAAACATATGTTAGGCCAGGCAAGGTGGCTCACGCCTGTAATCCCAGCACTCTGGGAGGTCAAGGTGGGTGGATCACAAGGTCAGAAGTTCAAGATCAGCTTGGCCAAGATGGTGAAACCCCGTCTCTACTAAAAATACAAAAAACAATTATCCAGGTGTGGTGGTGGGTACCTGCAAACTCAGCTACTCGGGAGGCTGAGGCAGAGAATTGCTTAAACCCAGGAGGCAGAGGATGCAGTGAGCCGAGATCACACCTCTGCACTCCAGCCTGGGCAACAGAGTGAAACTCCATCTTGAAAACAAAACAAAACAAATAAATATGTTAAATAAAAATGTGGATGAATATGAGCACATCAGTTGTCCCCCGTTGGAATTTTAGGGAGTCAGGTCAAATTCAATAATTTTCTAGAAAAAAATGATTACTCTCTCTAGTCTTACTGTTCCCTATTTATTGACTCATCTTTTATCCATCAATAGGAATACAAGCTGAACTTGTGATGGAATGTAATGGTAGAAGTAATCTTAATGGCTCAGGTTGTAGAATAGAGAGGTAGATTAATCCAAGCAAGGAATATTTTATCCATATCTGAAGATATTGAGGGTTGGGTAGGACTTGTGTACATTTTGCAGTATAAATGATTCTGACCTGCAAGAGCACGTAGCTGTTTTCCTAGATGGGAAAGTTGGAGGGAGTGACGGATGCTCTTTTGGAGCTATCAACTCCCACACAGAATTGACAGAGTAAACAAACACATTATCTGGTTCAACAGGTCTAGGGTTAGGCAGCTCAATCACTATAATGTTATAACTCCATAGTCTTCATTTTTTTCAACTGTATGATACAGTTAGAAATTACTAGAGAGTAGATTACCTTTGATTACTACCCAGGAAGTTTGTAAGATGGAGCAGTTTCTCAAAATGGTGTTGATTTCATGAAAGATTTGGGTGATGCTAGTTGACTTTTCCTGCTTTTAAAATAGAATTCTACTTTGTCTCCTGAAATTTTTGTCTATAGATTATGAATTTCTGGACTACAAACCAAAGCTACACTTAACCACATCACATAAGAACTTGAAGTATGTCAATTTTATCTTTCCGACAGGAAGAGATATTTTAAGTTTCCATAAGAAGTGGTTGTAAAAGTTACTAAATTCTGTAGGTTGAAGTGCATTACCCTACAGGAACCTTTAAAATAAGGGCATATCATTTCAATTAACTTTAAAAAATATATACTTATTCCATATATGTGTTCTGTGAAGCCAGCAGATTCTTTAATAACAACAAATTCTTTAATAATCAAGCTTTAGAAATGGGGGTTGAAATATTTTTACTTATGAGAAATATCTCAGTGAGCTAATGATCAAGGTGGAATTGGAACAAAGGCTTCTGCTTGCCTATTTCTCATCTGCTAGACCATGATACAGTTATCACCACTATAACTGATGATGATAGCTGGTTAGTCTAATAGCGTGGAGATTTAAAATGTCTCGCTCTATTCAAATCCTCAGTGTCATTTTTCTTTCTAATATGTCCTAGCAGAAAGCTTTCTTAAAGAGTTAGTCCCAGCTACTCGGGAGGCTGAGGCAGGAGAATGGCGTAGACCCGGGAGGCAGAGCTTGCAGTGAGCTGAGATCCGGCCACTGCACTCCAGCCTGGGCGACAGAGCGAGACTCCGTCTCCAAAAAAAAAAAAAAAAAAAAAAAGGAGGTTGCATGTAGTAAAGATAAAGTGACAGGGAGGAAACCTAAAGTTAAATTTGGGCTTATTTGTGAGTATAGGGCTCCCTAGAGCCAAGTGTGAGTTAAAACTCTATCCAACGCCCTGCATTTTGGAACCCCATCTATGCTTGACTCATTCTGCAACACTGGTATTGAGATCACTCTCCATTAACAGCAGTTGGGATTCAGCTATTAAACCTTGTTTGAAAGTTACAAGCCAATCTGGAAAACCAAGAAAGGGAGCGTAAAAACCGCTTCACAGAGAAAATCCCACCAGAGCTCAGAGTTTCTGCTTTAATTGGAGCCATAATTATGGTAGTCATAATTGTGTGGGGAAAAACAAATCAAAACAAACTTAAGTTTTGGATTTGGATTTTTTCACTTTGACCCATTAGCTAGTTTACCTAGAAATGAAGACTTGAATCCAAGTCAGTTTTTTTTTTTTTTTTTTTGGCTGGAGAGATTTTATTATAAGGTACCTGGGATGTACGATGCCATCAGTTGGTCACAGGAATTATACTTTATTAACAATGGAAGCTAAAATCTCAAGGCTGGTGTGGGAAAGGAGGAAGAGGCTTTGAAGTGCATGTTTTGATACATGTAGAAATGTCCTCTTCTAGAACATATTTTTTTAAATATTTAGTCCATTCGTTCAAGAACTTTAGTTTACCATCTCTAAAGCTTATATATTTAGACAATTTCCCTCCACAATGTATTGTGTTCCAGAATGTGCTGCCTGCCTCTTACTCAAAACCTTTTTACTCAGTGTTATGATTCACTGCCATCCCCCTGCTACATTGCACTTCATATCTTATCTTGCTATTTTCCCCAAATGAGCAAATTGCCTCTGTCTCCTCTGATGTCATTTTATAATGTCCTATGTACAGTTTTACTATATTTCTTATGTTAGAAAGAATCATTCTATCTACTTCTTTATGCTTTTGAAAACTCTTTAGGAGACCTATTGTCACCTCTATAAGCCAATGGATGAGATGAAGAATCTTAGTGTGTCTGAACTGCAGGGTACTTAGAATTCCCAAATCCTTTTTATTTTATGGATGAGGTAGCAGGATCCTAGAGGAGGCCATTGACTTGCTGAATGAGAACAAATGCATTAATTGCAAAGCAAATGCTTGTGCTCAGTTTTCCAACTCCTGTATTTTTCTGAGTTTGATTCTGAAACTGCACAATAAACAAACATTCTATTAAAACTAATTTTTCCTAATTCTGTATTGTCATAATAGATTAAAAACAAGAGACATTGCTTCTTCCTTTTTATCAACAATAAGCACTATGTGATGATAAGGCGATATGATTTATTAATGAACAAACTTCTCAGACTTTATAGATGATATAAGCCACAAATTTCTAGGTAGATCTCTTAGAAGTCTGTACACTTATTCAAGTGGCGTGGATTTTGCTTAGAACACTGTTTAACATGCAGATGATTCAAGTACTGTGAATATTTTGATCAAAAAAGAGAACTGTTTCTAATGCCTCTGAGGTTCTGCCACTAACAGATGGGTTATATTAGGATGAGGAGAGTTTTTCCATCTTCTCATGTGAAAAATACACGACTGGACCAGGGAAGGGATAAGGGAAAAACTCTTTTTCTTCTTCTGCTCCTGGGTGACCTTATCATTAATGACTTTCTGTAAGGCAAACATGGTTATGTTAGTAAAAGAGCTAGTGAGGTCACTGGCTTGGGCCTTCAATATAATTATCACATAGTGAGAAATGTAACTGAAAATGTATGAGATGTTTCTGAAATGTATATGTAATATTTTATGTAAAGAATGAGTTAAGACCAGGCATAGTGGCTCATGCCTATAATCCCAGCACTTTGGGAGGCCAAGGTGGGCAGATCACCTAAGGTTGGGAGTTCGAGACCAGCCTGACAAACGTGGAGAAACCCCGTCACTACTAAAAATACAAAATCAGCTGGGTGTGGTGATGTGCACCTGTAACCCCAGCAAGTCGGGAGGCTGAAGCAGGAGAATCGCTTGAACCCAGAAGGTGGAGGTTGCGGTGAGCCCAGATTGTGTCATTGCGCTCCAGCCTGGGTAACAAGAGTAAAACTCTGTCAAAAAATGATTTAAATAAGAACAACCATGAAGATATATATTTTTTCAGGGTCAGACTTCAAAGTGGAAAATTACAATGTATTCTATAGTCTGAATCAAATCTGACAGCCTAAAATGCTATACTTTCTAGGAGCTGCTCTTTTGGAACAGGTATGAAGATAGAAACCTAAGAGTTCAAGTCTGGATTTCCTGGAATTGAAACTTCCACGTAAAGAACTGTCATCGAGTGGCCACTTTCAAATCTTATGACCTGAGAAAATGATAGAGAATAAATCTCTGAGGTGAAGGTGTTTGTTTTATGGGAAAAAATTAAAAATTTAAAAATATACATGTGAGAGATATATATATATGTGTGTATATATATATATATGTCTTTCCAAATTATTTCTACCCTTAGTGGACTCCAATGGGTATAGCTTAATAAACTTTTGGTCGAGTAATACACATACAATTTTAAATTTATGTATTTTATGAAGTCTTCCTTTTACATAATGGATAACATAATCATTCATTTGTTTAGCAGTAAGGAAGAAACCATATGTTAATTTTTCCATTGGAGTTAGCACCAGAACATTGAGTGACAGAGAACAAGCTATCCTTGGATTTGAGGACTATCAGCTAGTTCAGAAATAATTTAGTTTAAACTCTTGATTTTGCAGATGAAGATACTGACACCTGGAAAGATGATATGATTTTCCCAAGGTCACAGAGTTGGCTAGTCACACAGCTGGGATGAGTCTGCATGTTTCGATGTTTTGTAGCAAAATAAGGTATAGGTGTAGAGGTGTATGTACAGAGAAACATAGGGTATGGGTATGTATGTGTGCATATACATGTAATGATTTGTCAGCCTGTATCTTGTTATATGCTGTAGGGGGCCTTCAGAGTTTTGATGTGCTATGGGGAGGAATACATCAATAATCCATAACTGGGATTAGCAATAATGGGAACAGGGTGGACACCCAGGATAGAGAGAAAAAGGATTATCATATGGAAAGAAATATGCTTCAAAAAGGGAGGTGGGAAAGCTTCACAGATTTCACATCCTTGTCAGTACCTGTGCCTATCCACATTTTACCAGGCTTTCTAGGCCCCTCAATTCCTCCTATACCTCAGACTACATATTAGTGAGTTAAATTAAAGATTTTCCAGATAACAAAACTGATACCTAGAAAGATTAAGTGACTTGCCAATGTCACTATACAGGACCATTTTTGAAAGTGGTTCTGGAGACTTCTCTCACCTTAGGGGTTACGGCACAAGCCCTCATGGTCTGACCAGCCTTCCAGTATCCTGCATGTAATGTCTACCCTGCCAATATCACTATTTCGGACTTTGTGTTTTTGTTTCCTCAGTCCAGCTGCTTGTTCTGTTGATGATACAGGAACTATTTCCTGTTGATATCCACTCAGAGGCAAAATAATGCTTTAAACAGAAGCACACAAAAATATGGGTTTAGTTTCCTTACTCTTTAGCACATGACTTTATTTTTCCACTAGGTGAACCAAAAAGTGCCGAAACAGAATCTGAAAAAGTCTTCATAGACTTGGAAGCCAAGTGATGTGGGATCTACTCCTAGATCTGACTGACCTGAAACAACCAGTTAATCTTTCTCCATCTCATCAATTAAATACATTAAATCAAAGGGTTGGTGTAAGGATAAAATGACAAAATATATGTAATCTAGTATATAGTAGGCACTCAGTAAATGTTATTTTTTCCTATCCTTTCCTGATGACTTCACAGGTTGTTTTGAGATTGGAATGATATAATTGATGTGAAGACATGTCAGAGTTGAAATACATTTAACAAGAATTAGAAATTGTTTTTATTTCTCTGATTTGGGAATGTTAAAAATTGCCTTCTCTGAAATGGCATTTAAGAAAAGTCTTCTTCTAGTTGTGAAGCAACTTTAATTCAAAGAACATTTGCCTACCAGATAAATACAGCAAATTCCATAGTAAGAGATGAGACTGAGTTTTTCTGTTTGGTCTATTGCTTCCAAACAAACATGGTAACGGTTCTGATGAGTTTTCCATATCTACAGTGTGCAGCCCCATCTATCTTCCCTGTCTTTGAACTTGGGAAACACTTTAATCAGGCCTATGCTTTTTGTGGAAAGGAATTTGCCTGTCACAAAACCACTTGGTTTCTTGCTGTGCTGTGGGATTCCGTTTTATGTTCTGAAGCCATCGTGTGTCCTGGGCTTCCAGTTATATTTATTTATTTACTTTTCATATTTGGGGGCTGGGCTTAGGGCATAAAAGCAGTCTTGATGTGCAGTGAGACTGTTGGATTTTTACTCTCTCTCTTCTAAATATTTTTGGGTCATTAATAATTATTACTGTAGGTGACTGGCTTGTAAAAATCACCATGACAATATTTCCTTGCATATATGCCTTGTGCAATTATCCATATTTTTACCAGAAAAAATGCTTAAATCATTTTGTATATAATTGTGTGTGTGTTTTATAACAATAGCTAATGGTAACAAGATAAATTTCTCTGAGCAGAATATATATTATTTGTGCTAGAAAAGAGCAAAGATTAAACTAAAGGGGTTGTCAAGAGCTGGGAGTTTGCTTTTGTCTCTTTCTCTTTATTTAATCCCTGAGCATCTCCTGTCTCTGAAATGGGAAATATAGTTCTCTTTGGTTGCAATAAAACTTTGGAGAACACAAAATCTAAAGGAAGAATGAAAGATGAACCTTAACGAAATAATAAAAAGCCAAGAAGATATCCAGAGTATCAACTAAATTATCATCATTAAAAATAGCCTAATTTGAATATCACTGCTGCTGCCACTGGACACTGAGTGCCAGGACCCTGCATGATACCACTAGCAGGGAAATAAATTCTCAAAGCGGGAATCATACCCCTAGACCAACGAACCGCATGGGAAATAAATTCTCAACTATCTTTTCTTTTATGTGCAATTTACTACAGAATCAAATCTTCCATGGTGGCATCTGATTGAAAAAGACTAAGTCATATGCCCAGACACTAGCTTTCACTTCTATAAATGCAAGGTAAGGCTCTGGCTTCCACCAAGACTTCAAAAATGGCAGATTCCATAAACCAAAATATTGCGTTCAGTAGTTGATTAGCCAATTGAATGTCCATCATATTCTGCTTAAAATAGCATTTGCAGAAACTTCAAATTCTGGAAAGATGAAATAAATTTACTTTTTTGCATTTTTCTTTCTAAGCACAACTAAAACCCTGGATGTATTAGTCCATTTTAATGCTGCTTATAAAGACATACCAAAGACTGGGTAATTTATAAAGGAAAGAGGTTTAATTGATTCACAGTTCAGCATGGCTGGGGAGCCCTCAGGAAACTTACAATCATGGTGGAAGGGGAAGAAAACACATCCTTCTTCACATGACGGCAGCATGGAGAAGTGCCAAGCAAAAGGGGGAAAGCCCCTCATAAAACCATCAGATTTAGTGATAACTAACCACTCTCATGAGAACAAGATAGGGGAACAGCCCCCAAGATTTTATTATCTCCACCTAGTTTGTCCCACAACACCTGGGGATTTGGGTGGGGACACAGCCAAACCATATCACTGGATATTACAGATGAAATGAAAATACACCTCTGAAAAGTGAAAAGAAGAAGGAAAGCGACTAGAGACTTTAGGACTGGAGAAGCAACAGGGTGGTGAGATCCCTGGTTGCTCCTTTTGTCTTATGTGTCTCAGACCTGGAGCTAAAGGGGCCAGCAACCCAGAAACACCAATGTGTGTGTATATGCCCCAAAACAAAGCCTCTTCTTTCTGGCCAAAGGATCAAGAAATAAATATCAGGGAGATCATGTGGAGAGACTTCGATTCTACACCCACCCAGCAAAAATGAGATGTCCCTCCTGGTCCCCTTGGGGTTGTGTCAGAGGAGGCTTACTAATGGTAAGTAAGGATTTGCCCCATTGCTCAGTGGTAACAGGGCAGCCACTACTATAGTGTCAGTGGAGACCATGTGGAGAGCCAGAATGTCCACTCTGGCTTCCCATAGAAACCAGGGACAAAGATCAAATATAGTCTTTATTGAAACATATATCCATAGGCAACAAGCTGAACTTTGGCCTAACTTTCATACCTTATACAAATATTAACATGGAATGCACCACAGACTTATGTGTAAAACGTACAACGGCAAAACTTTTGAGAAAAATAAAGGAGAAAATCTTTGCCATCCAGGGGTAAGCAAAGAGTTTGTAAATTTGACACCGAAAGCATGATCTGTACAATAAAATTTGGTATGTTGGAGTTTATAAAAATTAAAAACTTTCTTCTGTGAAGGACCCGCTAAAGAGAATGAAAATACAAGCTACAGAATAAGAGAAAACACTTGTAGACCACATATGTGACCTATCAGGAATAAGTGAAGAACTCTCAAAACTCACCTGTTGAAACAAAATCCAATTATAAAGTGAGCAAAAGATATGAAAAGATACTTCACCAAAGAAGAAATATGTAATGCAAATAAACATATTAAAAGATGCTCAACATCAGTAGTCATTGGAGAAATTCACATTAAAAGTACAATGCAATATCACTCTAAACCTATTAGAGTGGCTAAAATAAAAGAGTAGCAATATCAAAAGTGGGAAAGGATGTAGAGAAACAATGTGTTAGTTGGCCAGGGCTGCTGTATAACAATATATGGCAGGTTGGGTTGCTTAAACAACAGAAATGTATTTCCTCACAGTTCTGGAAGCTAAAATTGTAAATCAAGGTGCCCTCCAGTTTGGTTTCTGTCTTCCTGGCTTGCAAACAGTTGCTTTCTCTTTATGTCTGTGCAAAGCATTTTCTCTCTGTGTGTATATGTTACAGGAACTCTGCGGTTTGGTCTAGATACTGCTGCTTACCACACAAAAAGCCAATCACTGAGCAGAGAATTACCAGGGAAGAGGCTTTATTCATGTGCTGCAGCAGAGGAGTTGGGAGATCAGTCTGAAATCCATCTTCCTGAAAATTGAAGGTTTATATAGCAGAAAAGGAATGTAGCTATGTGCAGGAAAACAGCAATTAGAGAGGGGTAAGGAAGAGGAGTTGGTCAGTAGGAAGTAGGTGGTCCCTTAAAAAACCAATAATTACAGTGGGTAAGAAAACAATCATGATGAATGAGGGGGTCTCGTGTCTCATTGCCCAGATGTGATGATCCGTTAAGTTTCAATTTCTTGATACTATCTGGGAGGCCTGATGGTTGGTTTCCTGAGACAGAAACTCAGATAAGACAGGTGTAAGTTCTCAAGTTTTAAGACTGGGAGGGCCAATTTTCATGATTTTCCAATAAAATATCTATGGCACAATTAGGTTGGTTTCATACAGAAGGAGAGAAAATGATCTTTGCTGTTGCTTCCTGTTATAATGAGAACACCATTCGTATAGGATTAGGGACCCACTCTCGTGATCTCATTTAAACTAATTACTTCCCTAAAGGCCCCATCTCCAAATACAGCCACGTTGTGTGTTAGGCATTCAGCATATGAATTTTGGAAGGATACAATTCAGTCCATAACAACAAGTACCTTACAGATTTCTGGAAAGAACGTAAAATTTCACAGACACTCTGAAAAGCAGTTTGGTAGTTACTTAAACTAAAACTTCAACAACTATAGGACACAGTGATTGTACTCTTAGGCATAAATCTCAAAGAAATAAAAACCTATGCTCACACAAAATCCCGCACATAAATTTTTATAGCAGCCTTTTTACTTTTCATAATGGCCAACAACTAGAAACAAACTAGATGTCCTTTAATGGGTGAATAGTTAAACAAACTGTTGTACATTCATACTATGGTATTGATAGGAACAAACTACTGATACCTGAAAAACTTGGATGAATCTCCAGAGAATTTTGCTAAGTAGAAACATCAATTTGAAAATATCAAATACTCTGTGATTGCATTTGTACAACATTTTTGAAATGACAAAATCATAGAAATTGAGAACAGATTAGTGATTTCCACAATTAACCGGGTGCGGTGGTGTGCGTCTGTGGTCACAGCTACTTGGGAGGCTGATGTGGGAGGATTGCTTGAGCCTGAAAGGTAGAGGTTGCAGTGAGCTAAGATTGGGCCACTGCATTCCATCCAACTTGGCTAAGAAAGTGAGACCTTGTCTTGAAAAATAAATAAATAAATAAAAATAAAAAGGCAACAAAAGAGTTACTTGTGTTGATAAAAAATATTTGTGTCTTAACTATTTAAACCTCAATATTCTAATTCTGTTATTATACTAAAGTTTTCCAAGGTGTTGCCACTGGGGGGAGCTAGATAAAAGATATATAGGATTTCTCTGAATTATTTTTTACAACTGTGTGTGAATCTATAATTGTTTAAACATAAAAAGTTTAATTTTTAAAAAAAGACAGGTTTTGCCTTTCATGGAAGGAGGAAGTGCTCAGGTGTGCTGAGAAGATGGGGCTCATACAACCCTCATCTCAGTTTATTATAATTCAGTGTTCACACCAAGAGAGGTTAAGAAGACCAGAGGCTACATAGCCCCTGCTCACAACCCTGGGGCCAAAGCAAGAAAGTCATGAAGACAAAAGCAGGCCACTGGCTCTACATTCATCTCCGGATGCACTGTCATTTCAACAATATCCGTGAGTTCTTCACCAGGAGGAGATTCCATCTCAATAAATCACTTTCTGTGCTCATTCATAAGAAGCAACTCCTCATCCTTGCAAGTTTTAGTATGAGATTGCAGCAATTCAGTCACATCTTCAGACTCTACTTCTAATTCTAGTTCTCTTGCTATTTCTATTTAATAATACATGTGCAGTTACTTTCTCCACTGAAGTCTTGAACCCCTCAAATTCATTCATGAGTTTTGGAGTCAACTTCTTCCAAACTCCTGCTCATGTTTATATTTTGACCTCCTCCCATGAATCATGAATTTTCTTAATGGCGTCTAGAATGGTGAATTCTTTCTAGAAGGTTTTTAATTTACTTTGTACAGATCCATCACATAAATCACTCTCTATGGCAGCTATAGCCTTATGAAACATATTTCTTAAATAAGAAATTCCTTTGAAAGTTGGAAGACCCGAAAGGAGAAATTACTCTTTGATCCATGAGCTGCAGAATGGATGTCATTTTAGCAGGCATAAAAACATTAACCGTTTTGTTCATCTCCATCAGATCTCTTGGGTGACTAGGTGAATTCTCAATAGCAGTGATATTTTGAAGGGATTTTTTTTTTTTTTCTGAGAAGTAAGTATTGACAGTTGGCTTAAAATATTCAGTAAACCACGATGTAAATAGATGTACTGTCATTCAAGCTTTGTTCTTACATTTATAGAGAAGAGGCAGAATAGATTTAGGGTAATTTTAAAGAGTCCCAGGATTTTCAGAATGGCAAATGAGCATTGAGTTCAACTTAAAGTCACCAGCTGCATTATCCCCTAAGAAGAGAGTCAGCCTGTCCTTTGAACCTTTGAAGCCAGGCATTGACTTCTCCTCTCTAGCTATGAAAGTTATAAATGGAATCTTCTTCCAGTATAAGGCTGTTTTGTCTATATTTAAAGTTGTTGTTTAGCATAGCCCTCTTTATCAATTATTTTAGCTGAATTTTCTGGATGACTTACTGCAACTTCTACATCAGCACTTGCAGCCTCACGTTGCACTTTTATGATATGAACAAAACTTTATTCCTTTAACTTATGAACTGACCTCTGCTAGCTTCACTTTTTTTCCTAAAGTTTCCTCACTTTGTCAGTCTTCATAGAAGTACAGAGAGTTAGGGTTTTGTTCTGGATTAGGTTTTAGCTTCAGGGAATATTTTGAATGGTTTAATCTTTCTAGACCACTAAAACTTTCTCCATGTCAGCAATCAGGCTGTTTTGCTTTCTTGTAATTTGTGTATTTACTGGAGTAGCACCTTTAATTTCTATCAAGGGCTTTTTCTTTGTATCCACAACTTGACTAATTGTTTGGCATAAGAGGCCTTGTTTTTTGCCTATCTTGGCTTTCAACGTGCCTTCTTCACTAAGCTTACTCATTTCTGGCTTTTCATTTAGGGACCTTCAACTCTTTCTTTCACTCGAAAACTTAGAGACCATGTAGTGTTATTAATTGACCTAATTTTAATATTGTTGTGTCTCATAGAATAGGAATCCTGAAGAGAGAGAGATGAGGGAATGACAAGCTGGTGGAGTAGTCAGAACACACTCGCCATTTAATGATTAGGTTAGCTGTCCTGTATGTGCTTGATTTGTGGCACCCCAAAACAATTAAAATAGTAACATCAGAGGTTCTTGAACACAAATAATCATAACTGATGTAATAATAATGACAAAGGTTTAAATATTGCAAGAATTAATGAAATGTGACACACAGACATGAAGTGAGCACAAGCTGTTCAAAAAATGGCACAGATAGACTTGCTTGATGCAGGATGGCGACAAATCTTCAACTTGTTAAAGAAACCTCAATTACCTTTGAAATGCAACAAAGCAAAATGCAATGAAGTGACATATGCTTGTAGTGGACAATGGAAACTGCCTATGATATGGTACAGATGTTGAATTTAACAAAGACTTTGACTTTGAGCAGCCACTGTAAGTATGTTCAAGTAACTGAAGGCAAATTAAAGAATCACATCAAGTTATGATTATAGCACAAAGGAGTTGAGTAGGAACAAAGCACTTGGATTAAGGAACTCACATCAGACAGGAATTCAAATGTACAAACACGAATGCTAAGAACCAGAAATAGTAAATAAGAAGAGTACTATAATAAATGCTGTGAATATATGATTGCTGTTCTTTCTCCTCTCAGCTTTTCTGAAAGACACCAAGTTTATACAGAGAAAGAATTATAACAATGTATTGTTGGCTATGTTTTCTTGTATATGTGTATATATACGTGTGTATGTTGGTGTATTCTTGTGTGTATGTGTAATATGTATTACAATAATAGCACAAAAGGGGAAAAGAGAATAGATCTATATTGGCATGATGTTCCTACATATCACTGGAATTAATTTAGCATATAAATCTAAAGGAGACTCTGAGAAGTTAAGGTATATATGGTCATCCTTAGAGCAACCACTAAGAAATAACTTTTAAAAACGGTAAAATTAGTTATTAAAGAAATTTGAAAATTTTCAGTTAGTGCAAAAGAAAGTAGTAAAACAAGAATACAGAAATAGAAACAACATGGGATATAGAAAACAAAAAATAAAATGTCAGATGCAGATCTAACTAAATACATTTTTAAAATAAATATAATTCTTGCAGTCTATCTCAAAATTAGTAAAAATGTGAAATAAAAATACTTAATTTGTTGACTGTATCACAAAGTCATCATTTTGTCAATCAAAAGTGTTTTTTTTTTTCCCACATAGTCTACTAAAGTAGGAAAAATGAGACAATGTTTAATTTTAAAAAATGATTGTGGACAGAGTATGGGTTTATAATTAAAATTATCAATGACATATTTTGTTTTCTCTGCAATGAATCAAACTTTCACAAGCAGTGAAAAAATTACCAATGCTGCATAATTAGACAGAAAAGGATAAAACAATATTTAAATACTTATTTTCAACCACTGTCAAGATCCACTAATAATAAAGGTCACATGTACGTAGCATTCCCTATGTACCCAGCAGCATTCTGCTTGCTTTCCATTTATTACTTTCTTTAATCTTCAGAACTCTCTGAGGGAGAAACTGCTGCTGTACCTTTTTTTTTTTTTCCCCCCATATGAGGAAACTGAAGCACCGACAAGTTAAGTGATTTTTCAAACATCACACAGACATGAAATGGTGGGAGTGGAATTTGAACTCAGGCATTCTGGTGTGAAGGTCTGCACAATTAAACACTAGGCCATCCATTTTAAGATTTTTTTCTTTAAAATAATGTTATTATGTAGGCTCTGAGACAAATATTTTGATAAAGTCACATAAATATGGTGAAGAAACATTTTCTGAGCATTCAGGATTTCAGTAAAAGAATGATGTACAGATATTCTAAAGTTTTTCTCCTTCATTTCATAGATAATAAAAAACAAAGGGCCAGGAATTGACTTTGATTCAAGATCATGTTACTGCTTAATAGCAAGGCCTAGGGTTGAATTCCAGGTTTCCTGGGTCTTAACCTCACATTTTAAAAAATTCCATACCAAAAACAAAAAGTTGCAAGAAAGATTTTCCATTGCAATTTTCAGTTCAGCAAAAGAATGACTTGTTTTATAATTTGTTTTATAATTATAAAACAAATTGTTTTATAATTTAAATCAAATCTCGCTTTATTTCAATTACCCATCCTGGATATGAAAAGTAAGGAAGGAAGGATTCAACTAAGAGGAGAAGAGAAGAGCCACACGTAATGCTGCGGAAAGATCAAGGCAAACGAACAGCAAAAGAAAGCATTGGAGTTTTAGGGGGACAACAACAGAAAAGTTTATTGAGAAGTTTACTGAGGGCATCATACAAGTTTTCTAGGAGGAAGACAGAGGAACATTTCAGAAGTCAAGCCCGGTTATTACAGTGGGAGAGGTGAGTAGGTATGGAAACTAGACTTCTCTTCTGAATATGTGAGTATATAAACTGGAATGATCGTGAAATTTAGATATGAGGAAATTAAGATTTACATCCAAGTGCAGTTCACTGCCTATGTACAAGAATCCGGACATTAACCAGTGTTTATAGACTGTCTCTTACGTGGTAAGTATCAGTAATAATGAGGAGCTAAGGGTATCTCTCAACTTCTTCAAAGTTATTTTTCCGTAATCCTATTGTATCAATAAGAGGAGTCACAACACTTTTAATGAAAATTTAAAATAGAAGTAAATTCTATTCCTTCTTTTATCAACAAGGATCATTTTGGATAAGTCACTGCCTTTCAGGGTTCAAGTGAACTTTACGTTTTATTACTTCCAGACTTTTCAGAACATTTAATGTTATGATGTTCATTATCAGTCTCTAAGAGAGACCTAGAGCATGCACATTTGCCCAAGTCTGTTTGATCAGGGGAACTCTCTTCAGATAGACTAACCTGTTGGATGCTATGTTTTCAGCAGATACTTCAGAAAACTCTTCCAGAAATAATTCACTTTCACTTCATTTAAAAAATTATTATACACTTATTTTTCTATGTTCTCACTGGACTTGGATTTTCTATATGATATGTGGTCATCTTTCCAACAAGTTAAGTGTGAACACCATCCCTACCTCTTTACATTTCTAGTTCAGTATCTTGAACTAGAAATTATCAACTTTGGATATTTAAAATCCAGTAATGTCTCATAGTTGAACAGCTTTGTCTTCTCCTTTATCAATCGTGCACTGTGTAGGCACTTATATCGAGGACCATATGAGAAGTTCACTATTGTCTTTCTGCTTCCTGGGCACAAAGTAGTCAATTCAGGAAGCCAGGTCTTTCCCTTTGTGGTTTCCAATGCAAAGGCAGCACCTATCTGGCCACTGGTTTGTGACATGGCTCCTGAACGTGGCAAAGTTTGACAGATCACCTAGTAGCAGCAAACACCTACCTTTCACAGTCGTGCTGAGTTTTGGTGCCCTGGGCATCTTCTTTTGCAGTTTTTATCTAAACTTCTTAGCTTAATATTCACATTTCAGCATCATTTTCAGTCTCATTCTCCCTTCTCAACCTGTCTCCAAGGACTCACTTTGATTTTTTGAACTTTTTAAAATTGATTTATTGAGCCATTAATTCATCCAACAATTGTTTTCCACCATAGGAGTTGTGATGAATAGAGACAAATCCAGAGCCTGCCAGCTAGAAGCTTTGGCTTAGTAGGAAGAAAACGACATGCAGAAAACATTCGCTGGATATATTGTAATAGATAAGAAGTACTATTAAATAGTAGGAGGTAAGGTGTCATCTGAGTTGAGAGGAAGATTTCTAAATGGGGCATCTGAGAAGGCTTTATAGAAGAAGTTACATTTGAGCTGATCCTGGGTCTCCAAAAATTTTTGAGCATCTACTATGTGCCAGCTTGAGATTACATTCATGAATAAGCCTCATTAAAATGAGTAACACTTACTGCATGTCATGCACCCTCTAAGCGCCTTTGCTGTGTTCTCTTTCACAACAATTGCAGAAAGTATGGGCTATTTTATTCTCATTTTGCAATTAAACAGACTCATTCATTTAATTCATCTACAGACCCTCAGTAAGTGGTAAAGACAGGATTTACATTCGGGAAGCATAGGTGCAGGTTCCATGTCCTTACTACACTGTGGGAGATTAAACTATATTCTCTCTTCCACAGTCCTGGAACTCATGGTGGTCAGTCTAATACAGGAGACTGTTGTTAGACAGCTTAGCACAGGGGACTAGACTAGTACATAGGTGACTATGGTATAAATTTGTGTGGTAAAATGTGAGACATGCAAAGTGTTCGGGAGCAAATAGGGAGGGCAATTACCCAGTCATTGAAGATCATGGAAATGGCCATGTGTATTCTGAAACCTGAATTATAAGTTGGAGTTTGTCAGACAAAAGAGAGAATAAACAAAAGAGAAAATCGGGATGGTCAGAGTGAGTGTTTCAATAAAGAGAATAGTATGTAGGAAAGCCCATAATAAAGGAACATTGGCAGATGAGGGAACTATTTAATGTGAGTCCAGGACAGAACTGTGGCTATAACAATTACTACAAAGATTAGTTGTGAGAATTAATTACACACACAAACAGACACACACACACGCGCTTTGCTTAGCTTTAAGTCAGTATTTATGACAAATTCTTGCTCAATTTCTTTTGTGTTGAGGGTTCCCTTGATCATGAGTCAATAAAAGTCATGTGAAACTGTGCTGTGAGTTACTTTGGAGTCTAAAAGAAAAGTTCATAAATGTGGAAAATCAAGATAAAATCCACCAATTATTTTATTTCCAGGAAAAATATAAGACAAAGAACATTAACCCAAAGCAATATTTTGACTCACACCCTCCCTCTGAAGAGGTCAAGTAATGCTAGAAGAAAGGAAAAAAGGAAGAAGAGGAAGAGAAAAAGGAAGACAGAGAAAGAATATATCCAGCTTGGACAATGACATAGGCCATGAAAGGAATCTTGACTCTGTGACACTGCTGAACTTCAGGGTGTGCTATGCATATTGTAATCTATGAAGCTGTGCAGCGCACTACCCGTAGTTCAATATATGGTAGCACTGTGCCGCAAGTGAATATAAAATGTAGCTATGTCATAGTCCATTTTGGGGAGAAGTTTCTGACTCAGTGATGATCAATACTAGAGTGAGTTAGACTGTAAAAACAAACAAACAAAACAAACAAGATTCCCATCACCAGAAATTTCCAAGTAGAGGTAGGTGTAGATTGTTCTACTAGGGATGTCACACAAAGGAGGGAGGCTGAGCAAAATTATCTAAGATTTGCCCTGACTCACTCTAAAGTTCCATATTCCCATGATATTTATATGCATTTTGACGTTTTGCTTTTAAATGTATGTGTGTATAATTAGAACATATTTTTAAAGTAGAATATATAGAAAAGTAGACAAATAAAAAATGTTTCTTCATTTAGTTGTGTAATACACTACTTACAGTTAACAAATGTTAACCAAAATACATATGCCACTGCCAACTTTTTGGAGCATTTTCTTCCAGTTCATCTTTGCTGCCCATTTGCCTCCCCCTAGTGGCAATCGGATAACACTAATCCTGTTTTCCCCTATTTGTACTATTTTGAAGTGTTACTAATAATTGGAAATATTTTAATGGTTTTATTTAACTTTATGGAAAAGCTACTTATACATCTGCAAAGTGAGGGCTTCTCTGTTGCTTCAAAAGTCTATTAAGTTATCTAAAAGACTTTAATACTAAATACACTTAGATTTTGTAGTTGTTGATCAATGTGCCTGTCTCAGTTCCTGAGAAGTACAGCGTTTTAGTCATAAAAGGCAGCAATCACGACATTCTGTAATGCGGCAGTCCCTAACCTTTTTGGCATCAAGGACTGATTTCGTGGAAGACAATTTTTCCAAGGGCTGGGTTGGGGATGGTGAGCCCGTTACGTGTATTGTGCACTTTTTTCCTATGATTATCACATAGTAATATATAATAAAATAATTATACAACTCACCATAACATAGAATCAGTGGGAACCCTGGGATTTTTTTCCCTCCAACTAGATCGTCCCAAATGGGGGTGATAGGAGACAGTGACACCCCAAGTGTGTTGCTTATATCCAGTCTACTTTGTAATCTCATTTTGGTTGCTGTCACTGCAGAAAACCCTGCTTCACAAAGATAGGATGTCGGAAATGGAAGCACGTTTTTCAGTGCTTTCATGGCAATCTCAGGATATTTCACCTTGACTTTAATCCAGAATGTATAAAGACTTGAAGTTGTCTCAAACATACTTTTAAGGCCACCTCCATTTGTGATTTCAAGCAGTTGATCCTCTTCCAGCACAGACAAAGTCGATTCACCTGGCTTATTCACAAATGGGTTGCAGATCCATTCCTTCCCAGTTGGAGGGTCTTTTGTGGTTGGGAAATAATGCTCAGACTCTCTTGAAAGCTGAGATAGGTGATCATGCACCAGCTAGAATAAAGAAGGCCCTGGCTCAGTCTCTTTCAAAATTTCTTCTAACATTTGAAACATGTCAAATATCCCAACATTCATTCATCACCCCCATAATGCCAGTTTGGTATTGAATGCAGCCACTTTATATGCAGACTTGAAAACAGTTGTCGTTCTCCCCTGGGGTGACAGATTGAGTTCATTGAGCAGCTTGAATATGCCACACAAGTAAGTAAGTTTTGTGACCCATTCTGTGCCACTAAAATGTGCTACCAGTGGTGACTGTTTTTCTTAAAGAAGTCTCTGGAGCCACTCTCGTAACTTAAAAACTCTGATCTACCTTTAGAAAGTCATCTCACTTCTGTGTATATGAGAAGATGTGTGTGCTCTGCATTCATCTCCTCACAGAGCTGCGCAAACAGAGCTAAGTTAAGGCTATGTACTTTAATGTGGTTGATGATTTTAATCACATACTATAAAACGTTGTTAAATTTAGGTGAAATTTTTCTACTAGTCAGCATTTCTTTGCGGATGACCCAGCATGGAGACTCACATTACAAAGTGACCTCTTTGACCCAAGTAGCCAAACCAGAAAGTCATCCAGTCATGGCAACCACTCCATCTGTGCATATACCAATACCAAATGACCAACTCAGTTTTCCTGATACGTGATTATTCAGAGACTTCAGTAGTTCTGCAGCTGTGGTGGTGGTTGGCAACAAAAGTGCACATATCGTACACATCCTCCTAAAAAAAATGTTGTACAAAATCAAGCCTTGTTGCTTTGTTGTCAACATCAATAGACTCATCAACCTGGACTGCATACCATGGTAACTCCTTAATCCTCTCTAACAATTATGCCTCAATATCCTCTGCTATTTCATCAATTCATCTAGTTATGGTGCTAGATGAAAGAGGAACATGTGCCACCTTTGGAATTGCAGCCTCTCCTAAAAGTTCACAACATATATCCTTAGCATCAGGCAGAATCAGCTCTTCACCAATAGTAAAAGTTTTCTTAGCTTCAGCAATGCGATTAGCCACTAGGAATGATGCTCTCAGTGCAGACACATTTGATGAAGTGGTGGCCTTCAATAATTGCGTCTGTTCTTTGTGTTTGTATACTTTTCTTTTGAAAACTTCAAACACGTGCCTTGTAATGCAGGGTGCTTAGTCTCCATGGGGCGCAACAGTTTTGAAAGTTTCATGGCTTCATTGAATAGCTGATTGCCACACATGATACAAAGTGGGCTTGGACGATGTGAATCACCCGTTGCAATGAAACCATAATTTAAGTAGAACTCTTAGTATTTTCTTTTAAATGCAACTTTCTTTTTGTTGGCAGTTTTAGAGTCTTCTGCTGTCTCATCATTGAGTCTTTCCCCTTTTTCAAAGAAACTGTGCAGGGACGTTTGTTTTTTACTCATTTTAGCTGGGGTTTGCCAATACTGTGACTGAGACAAGTGCATAGTGCGGGAAAGAGGCATGAATGGAAGTGGTAAATAAAATAATGGGCGGGCCATGTGCAGATTAAAATAAGTGTCAGACTCTGACTTAAAGCCTGCCACCAGGTGCAACTCTACAATTGAAGTACATCAACTCACTTGCCAATACAAAGCCTGCCACCAGATGCAGCTTGTCATTTGCCACACACTTATAGGGTTTTGATATGAGTCTACAAGCAATTGATTTATGATGGTCTCTGTGTAGTCAAACCTCTCTGCTAATGTTAATCTGTATTTGCAGCCACTCCCCAGTGCTAACCAATCACCGCCTCAGCTCCACCTCAGGTCACTAGACATTAGATTCTCAAGGAGCATGCAACCTAGATCCCTTGCAAACACAGTTCACAATAGGGTTTGTGCTTCTCTGAAAATCTAATGCTGCCACTGATCTGACAGGAGGCAGAATTCAGGTGGTAATGCCAGCAATGGGGAGTGGCTGTACATACAGATGAAGCTTTCTCGCTCACTCACAGTTCACCTCCTGCTGTGTGGCCTGGTTCTTGACAGGCTCCAGTCCTTTGTCCCAGGGTTGGGGACCCCTGCTGCAGTGGAATGAATGGTAGTCCCCAAAAAGATAAGTTTATTTTCTAACCCCCAGAAACTGTTAATGTGACTCTATTTGGAAAAAAATATTTTTACATATATAATTCAGTGGAAAATCTTGAGATAAGATTATCCTAATTTATCCAGGCTGCCCTAAATTCAATGACATGTATTCTTGTAATAGGCAAATGAGGAAAAAGGCATTGCCATTGGAAAGAAAGCTTTGTGAAGACAAACCCAGAGATTGGGGTTTGGCAACCACCGCCAAGGAATACCTGGAGCCTGTAGATGGTGGAAGAGGGAAGGAAGGTTTCGTCCTTAGAGCCTCCAGAGGCAGTGGGGCCCTGCCAACACCTTGATTTCAGACATATGGCACCCAGAGGTGTGAGACAAGAGATTTATGTTGTTTAAAGCTGACTGTTTGCAGTGGTTTATTATAGAAGCTGCAGGAAAATAACACATGTTCTTACATGTATTGTGTCAAAATCACAGCGGCCAATTGGTCACTTTCACCTGAGTAACACAAAAAATACCTTCGCATGTTAGATTGAAGCTATCTGGCCTAGATTTTGTTAATTTTGACTTTCAGTTTTAAGATGTTGCTTCTGAAATGTCGTTTGCTTCCAACAAAGAAAGTTTCTCTTTGCTCTGGAGATTGAAAATACTCAAATATAGGTTTGTGAAAAAGTTAAATTCTGATGCCAGCATGAGGGAAAATGCAAGGATCCCTGGCAGAAAAACATAATATTGGAAGCAATGTCTGGATTATTTAATAAAATGTAGGGCTTTCCCTTTCTTTCTCCCATTTCTAAATGATTACATACAAATAACAACCCAACTTGATTATTGACTACGTATCCATATCATTTTCACTCATGCAGAGCAGTGTTTCTTATAAATATTTATGGAAAAAAATGTTCTTTTATGCACTTAAAATCCTTGCTTGATGGTTTGGAGTTGATTTCTGGCACTGTTCAATGTCAAGGGCACTGCAGTTTCCTCTGAACAAAACATCCTGGTTATCTGTAAAAATGCAGCTGCAGATGCAGGCTTTGCAGGGTTAGATCAAGAAGGCCAGCATTTCACAGAATCATGAAAGTTGACAGATGGACACACAGACACACACGCGCACAGATGCACATGCACACATCATCTTCTACATGCCAGCCTTTGTAGCTAGGTTACTGTAGGTGGAGTATCTTGAAGCATATAAGGAGAGCCACAGTACTGTATGTGTGCTTGCACAATGTTTTTGGTTGTATTGATACACAGATGTGTCTTCAAATGCCATGCAGTCTTTTCAGACACTGGTAAGTAATAAGCAAGTGACACCTTCTATTACACTGATTGACATTTCATTATCTAAGTGCCTTGCCTTCTTTTGGCTTTGGAATTATTAGTCATCAGTTCCTCAAAGCAATTACATTATCTGTGTTACTCCAGTTATTCAAAGGGCATTGGGGGATATTTTTTTAAATATATATTAAAATAAAACTAGTCCTTGGAATAGTGTCCTGAGCTCAGATAATTCAGCCACTGGAAAATAAATAAATAAATAAATAAATAAATAAATAAATAAATATGCAACTCCTATGTTACTTGAAGTTAGGAAAGGCAAATAAGTTATTTGAATCCGTGTCTCACCAGTGAGGTACAGGAATTGGGCAAGATCAATGAGATTTTTTTTTCCAGAAGTGAAAGTTGTGATTTTAAGAGCTGGTGACACCTATCATTATGCTGAATATGAAACTTTTATCAAAGTGTAGTTACCTCGCCTAACCTCGTACCCTAGGAATAAATTACTGTTTAATTTTGCATAGCTGTATGATCAGGGTTTCTTAAAAATTTGTAGAAGTATCTCTTTTGCTATTAATATTTCTCTTCTTGGTAGCTTCATAGGACATGTAAAACATTTTATTTCTTTGGTTCTAGGGTTATTATTGAATTTTTAAGTATGTTCAAATTCACTCTGTAATGATCTGTGTAAAGTGAAAGCATTGGAAGAATGAAAATGCACATATAAACAATACACAAATATGAAACATGGGCAAGAGTGCATGGCATCAGGCTTGTGGGTTGATAACTGGAATTTATTTAAGCCTTGGTCACAAGTATAATGATGATAAATCAAGAGGAAGGGACTGACCCAAAAGGGAGGCTCTTGCCTGAGTTTCAATATAGGGCATAAATCGAGCTGCCTAGAGCAAGGACCTATGTGAAGGTGAGTATGTGCCAGAAAAGATACAACTGTAGAATGCTGGAGCTAATTGGGCCCTAGAAATCATCAAGTCTAGCCCCTTTCATTAAGACAGCAAAATCTAACTTAACTTTTATTATGAGCTAGATGCTGAGTATTTAATGGTAAGCAGGAATAACAAGGAAGGCCCCCCAGCCCTCACTCATGATACATAATCAACTACTGGGGAAACATGGGTCAGAAAGGGGAAGAGGCTTGCTCCAGGTCATGCATCTCATTTGTACCAGAGTGAATTCTACAATCTGGGTCTCTGGAATTCTTGAAATGGCTGCCAATAGCTATTAGGCAATAGCACTTATGGGTCACTGCCAACTACCTGACATTCAAATGCTTTGTCTTTTTAGTTGAATGAATTATGTGACCTGGGCCATCCTTCCCTAAAGCTAACTGAGCTACCTACATAGCTTCATGTTCATGAAGCACATGGTCATCAAAGCCTTAACTGAAGATGACAGATTCAGCAACTAACTGTGCAAGGACAGCTTTCCAAAAACTACCCCAACATCTAGCTTGACTGCACCCTAACCACCTATCATCAGAGATTTCAAAGGCTAACTTTTTAATTTTTAAAAAATTTTATTTATTTATTTTTTCAGATGTCTCACTCTGTTTCCCAGGCTGGAGCATCGTGGCACAGTCATAGCTTATCGCAACCTTGACCTCCTGAGCTCAAGTGATTCTTCCACTTCAGTCTCACAAAGTGCTGAAATTACAGGTGTTAGCCACTATGACCAGCCTCAACTGCTAACTTTTTAATACATATTTTTTTCCAAATGAACTACACCTTGCAAAGAACTCTCATGTTACTGATATGCAGTTGCTTCTGGAGTGAATGCATAAGTTTACCAAATATCCCACCTATAAAATATGCCAAATGACACATTGGTAGATATTTAGAAGTGAAGCAACTCAGTTTTAAAGGCAGTTGATAGCTTTTTCCTTGAGTCTGAGTCTGTGTGCTTTGGTGTAGAGAAAAAAAGGATGGTTAAGGACTGGCTGAAAGGTCTCCCTGTTAAAAATATTTTCTCAGACATACTAAGCACAGATCATTAGAATTGAACATTTGTCCCGTTTCCTTATGTTATATTTGGGGAACATCATGTACAGAATTTAAGTGACAACCACTTAGTGACAGAGTCCAGGAATTAAGTGGATATTCTGGTGTTAAGTCCAGTGTTCTTTCTGTGTTCCATTGCTGTTGGTTATTTCTTCAAAATTATACGTTGCATCACATAGACAATCCCATTGTTCATGCTAAATTAAATGCAAGAGAGATTAAACGTCATTGAGAAGACGTTTTGGTGCAAAGTCCTTAACACCAACTGTCATTGGTGGATACCAACCATCCTTGCTTAAGTAGATGTCTAGTTCTTCACTGAGAGACTCATTAAAACACATTTTAAATGAGTAATCCAAGCAAAAAAGCTCTCAAAGAGAGTAGTCAACATACATAACTAAGTTACATTACTCAGGCCTTAGTAGATGCTCAATAAATATTGGTTAGCTGACTAAATAGTCCAAGAGGAAACCTCAAAAATACTTGTAGCAATGAAGAGGCAACATAATTTGATTTAAAGATCAGAGAATTTAGAATCTTAAGTTTGGGATCTTGGGCCTTTGCTAAAGGTGTTTAAAGCTCAGTTCTTTCATTAAGAAAATTCAGAAAACAATACCTACCTCTCAGGACTGTGGGGGAGATTATATGAAATAATATTTAAAAGTCCTAACCCTCATATTAAATGCTATAAAATATACTTAATAAATACTGATTGTAATTTCTTGCTAGAATATATTTGCCACTCAGAAAAAGTAGAATATTATTTTATGCAGTGGTCCTTGAAAGTTGAGAGATGGACTGACTGCATGAAAGTCATCAGAGAAACTTGGAAAAATATAGATTCTTGGAATTTACTCCAATGTACTGAGTCAAAATATCTGAAGGAGGGACCTGGGAACCTCAATTTTTGTTTGTAGCTCCTTAGGGCATTCTAGTACACACCCTCATTTGTTAATGCTGATTTTTTATGAACAGTATTCCCTTAATTTAATGATCTAAATCTTCTTTCTGGAGTCTCTGTAACTCTGGTTACATTTTTTTTTTTCTGAATACAGGTTGTTTCATGGCTAATCTATTGCTTTTTTTTTCATATTTTAGGTGAGCATTTGAGTATTCTCAGCCAAGTAATAAACACCTGACGTAGTAAACATCTTTGGCCACAAATTGACATTTGTGATTTAATTTCTAAGTAAACTTAGGAGGGGACACAAGTGTGCACACACACTTCTCTGGGAGAATATTGTATGTTCATAACTTAAGATGATTATGCTATAGGCAGACAAATAGATTTATTTATAAATAGATATATCTTTGCAAGTGAAAGTTTCCGTTATTTCTCTACTCTACAAATTCTGTAATTGGTCAGAAAACAGCAATGCATGTCATTTGGTCATTTACCACCTAAATTATATATGCCTACTTAGGCATATATAGAAAACCAATTAGAAAACCAATTTTTATTTTCTTCTTGTGGGGCGTGACTTCCAAGCATTCACTTTAATTTTGTCACAAGAATTTTCCACAACATATCTGCCAAAATTGACACCTAATGAAACTTCTAGACACAACGAACATTTTTTTTTGGCAAGTTAATTTAAAATATCATTTTCCCTTAATGGGGATAGCTAGACCTCTTTATCAAGTAGAATGAGTTTATGAGGCTACCTGAAGCCTGGTCCATGCAGTAGCACAAACTATTTCTGTGAATTTGGCCTACTCTCTTAATATCTTTGCATATAAATGTCCTCGTGAAATAAAATGAAATATTGAATAAATAGTTTTTTAAGTTTCTTCCAGTTTGACCTAATAATATTTTATGAGTTTATAAGTTTCCTTAACACTGTGGACAGGAACAATCTAGAATAAACAATCTCTAAACTGAAACTATACAGGTCTCATCAGTGCAACAGGAAAAACAAAGATTAAACTTGGTAGATTTATTAAAATGAGAATGAAAAAAATTGTAACTCTCACTGAAAATGTGCATGTGACTTATTGTTATCCAGAGGCTCAGTTATAGGCTACTCTTTGAGAGTTATTAACAAGGGAGCATCCCAACAATAACGGGTACTTGCCTTAGAAAACCCAGTCTGGCACAGCTTGAATGAGTCTGGTTCCTATTCACAACCCATCATTTAAAAAGGATACATAATTTAAAGGATAAATATAAAATATGAACTTCATAGTCCAATGAAATGACCCTCATCAAAATTTTAATGTTACTATAATCTACACAAAGTGGCACAAAGGGAGCCCAGAGCATAGCCAGGCAAGTGAAGGCTCCGATTCGACTTGTATTCTCCTCAATTTCCCACATGATTCCTTCTCCCCGCTGGGGGAAATATGGATGGTGATAAGGAGAATGATGACCAGCATAACGTAGGTTGCCTAGTCATGTTCCTTTAATACAATTAGAGATACATTCAGAAACCCAGCATGAGCTATCTATTGCAACCACTTTTCCTCAGTCAATTTATAACTCAAATCCATCAACACCACTTAATGTGCACTGCTATTAAGTCTCATTCAGCATTTTCTTTCTTAGTCTTCAAGCACCATGCACATCAATGCATCGACACATTCACCATCATCCAGACAAGGCTGCCTCTTCATAAGCTTTATCTATATAGCACTTGATCTCCCTTCACGTTCTTTGTCTATTTGTCCCTTTCTTACCTTTTACTCTTTTAAATTATAGAAAAGGGAGGTTCCCACTATTTTGAAAATAAAAGGGAAATAGTTGAGCTCTAGCTACTTCCTTTAATGTTAAAAGTTATTCTGTTCAGGCGATGAGTGGGTATATGTCCTTTATTTGCCAAGATGTCACCCTTTTATTCCTTTCCTTTCTCTTTCCATATAATTGCAATTCTTTCCGGAGAGTTTGTAAATCCCTGCAGCCCTGTTTACCTGGCAGGACATACAGCTCTCCCAGTGTTATAATGCATTGACATAGTGTGTCTGAGAAGCTATCATTGATAGGAAGTTAGAAAATAAGGAAGATTCTAGTAACTGACTCTGTGACTCAGGGCAAGCTACTTCTTTCTGAACTTTACTTTTTTCATTTGAATAATTAGGTAATTCAACTAAATTAGTACATTTTGAGTGGACTTTGCAAGGCCTGAACTAGAATACGAGGAAGAGGCATGTTGTTTGGCCTTTTCAACACCCACTGGGTTTTCATTTGAAGGAAAATAAAACAAAAACAAACAAACAACAACTAGGAAATGTTTAATGGCCTTTCTGGTTGTATGGTCCACAATTTGTGAAGTAATAGATTACGGTAACCATAATAACATTTTTAATATTACTTCATGGTTTGTAAAGCATTTTGAATCCATGATATAGGAAATAACTGAAGCCCACCACAATGAGAACAAGCAAAACCTATTTATTCAGAGGTTGCTAAAGCAAGGAAATCAGCCACCATCTCTTATTCTGGCAAAAACTCCAAGGCAGGCAGAAGAGTAAGAAAGTTTTATAGTGGAAAAAAAGGAAAGCTTTGGTTATGCTGGCATGGGGAAGCTATACACAAGCTAACTAGAAGCAGGGCATCGTACGTGATTGATTAGGTGTGCATATTTGGCTTTATCCAGTTGTTCTTAAGTTGGAAATGAGGGCAAAAATTAGAAAAGCTTTCAGTTATTAGATTTCTCACTCTGCATGAGAGGTGACTCTCAGGGCAGCATCATGATTTCTGATTAAAAAGGGGAAAAAAAGAGAATTGAAGAGTTGCAAGAACCACTGTTACCTAGAGCGGTCAGAAAATTTAAACATATACAATTTCCAGGTATTAAAGAGGATCTAAAGAGGGAGAAAGGCATCTGTGTGACTTGTGTTATCACTTGTCCTCACAGAGGACTAAGAGTGAGGGTTAGTAATTGTCTGATGTTTGTAAAATGTAAAATGTGTCTTGTTTAATTTTTGAAAGCACTGCATTTCAGTGGCTCCTTAGAATGATCTTTAAGGGGGTGCTTTCATCTAAAGTAAACAGTCATCCCAAACTCCAAGAGACAAGATATTTAAAAAGAAGAGTGACTTGACATGTATACAGTAGCCACCTCCATGACAAAGTACAGAAGGCTCTTTTTCCTCAAATTATCTTCCTAGGTGGGCTTGCTACAGTACCAGATAGCCTCTCATTACTCTTTCCAGGAAGTGACCTGGGCCTCAGAGTGTAGTGGAAGGGATGCAAGACCAGGGGTCAGAAGACCGGGATCTTCTCTGGACTCTGCCATGTGCCATGTGACTTTAAGCTAATCTCCAATCTTTGTTGGCCTTGATATTCTCTCTGTAAAGGATGAAGTAATCATTCCTACCCTGCCTTCCTCTGTGAGATTATTGTCAGCCAAAAATAAGATTGTTGATGGCAAGAGGTCTTATAACTTTTAAAGATACTTACACCTTTTGCTTCTTCTCTCCCCGGTTTCTCTCCCTGACTTCCCACTCTCCTCCCTTCATCTCTATTACCTTCTCTTTTCCTCATTTCCTTTTTTCCCACTTTATTTCAGATATGACTAGAGCCAGATAGTAATTTATTAAGTTGACTAGCCAACCTGTCATTTAACAGAGATGTGAGAGAAGTGAAAAAGAGACAAGTTTCATTTAGTCTCTAGAGGCAGGACTTGGGACTTCCAGAATGGCTGTGTGAGGAGGTTGGTGGATTATCTCCCTGGAGAAAAATGTCATCTAACTAGCTATAATTATAAAACACAAACAATCCACTGAAATCTCTGGAAGTTGTCCTAACAGCACGCATCAAATGGAGAAACAGGTGTACAAGACGCCCTATGAAATCTGAACAGGAAGAGTGAGAATCCGCTGCATTTAGGCTAGGCCAGGCCAGGCCAGGCCCTGCTCCTATCCCATGCACAGCTTCCCCATCAGCTCTCAGATTTAGAACCGCCTGTTCAGGTGCTTTATTTTGGGTGGTTATGGCCAAGAAGTAAGGCTGTCTGTTCCTGCAATTTTTAGTCTCGGGCAACCAACAGTTTTACTCTGAGAAGAGCAGGCCACAGGCATCTCTTAGATCTGCCCTCCAAACTTCATGTTACAAGTTTTATTTCGGGTGAGCATGGTCGAGAGGAATGAGGCTCCCTTCCCTCACCCAAGTTTCCACTCATTGGACAGAAGCCCTGCCTTAGACACAACAAGTCAAAACTCTTGGGGACCAACTTGTTTATGGTATAGAGGTTTGATCCAGGGGCAATACCTAGAAACCAGGCCTAAAAGTAATCACTGTCCTCCCTGGTGGTCTTGAAGACTGTGCATGGCCAAACCTGAGCCCTCTCATGAATAAGTGGAGAGGAAACTTCTGAGCTATTAGTCCCTGGTTGAATGTGAAACATAAACTTCCTGAATTGTGAAAGCAATATCCAAGCCACACACACGCATACACACACACATATCCAGATGTAATGAGTGAAAATTTAACTGACCAATGGGGCTGAAGCACAGCCTGTAACCAATATTTGGGGTTTATGGACTCAGGGGCTAATCTCAGGAAACTGAGCTAAAAGACACAAACAAGCAGAACAATTTTGAGAAGGGACATCTGAGGCTGCACGTTGCAGGGAAAATTGACTTCACAAACTCAATTCAGACAAATTACTAAATAAATGACAAAACAAACAATAGCAACAAGTCACAGAGGCAGAGGAGTCAGTATATAATTCAAAGTGCTTAGCACATTGCCAGGCTTATATTAATCACTAGTTTACAGTCAAACTGACTGAGTCCTAACATTGTCCTGACATTCACTTGCTGTGTGATCTGTGCAAGCTGCTTTTCTCCTCTGTGCCTTAGGTTTCCTGTAATTCAGTGATAATAGCATTTATACCTCAGGGTTGTTGCGAGGATTAAATTAATTATGCATGAAAATGACTGACACATAGTCTATGCCCAAGTAATATTAGCTATTTTCATAATTAGGTATGGGTTTTCCTCTTTTCCATATGTAGTGTGTGCTGGTTACCGAAATCCCTCTAATAGATTACTATCCACTTTGAATCAATTATGAATGCTTTTAAAATGTCAATAGTCCTGGGAAGATTTATCTATGACGTCATGGACACTTTATAAGTATGTTCACCACTTTTTCATTACCATAGACTAAACGGGGCAGGAAAGCTTATGTTTGGCCAAAAGAAAGGGGAACACCATAATGGGAAGAGGAAAGCCAAGGAGGTTAGCAGATGCTAAATGGCAAATTTCACTGATGTTGCATTTTCACTTAGTCCAAGCCACCTATGCCCACCCTAATGAGTTAGAACAGAATTCTGGAGGTTAGTGACATTCACTAGCATAGGTCAAGTCTTTCTGATTTCTCTAGAACTCAACACTCAATTGCCTGTTGCTAGGTAAGCCAATCCTGTGATTTATTTTTGATTGTGAATAGACAGAAAGACAAACTATACCACAAGATCTGTCTAGAATACTGCAGGATTACTTGGCTCAGCATTCCTTACAAGCCAAACGCTAGATCAACATCGCCATCCATGATTCCACTTCCTGGCATTAAAGCCCAAATCTTCCCCAGAGCTTTTCTGACTGCAGAACAGATCTTGCTAACAAATAAACTTAAATGCTCTATTACAAAAGGAAAAATGGAGAGAAACGGAAAGTCACCAATCTCCCTTACAGTAGGCTCACGAAGAAGGGAAGTGCAATCTTTCTTGTAACTAGAATTTGGTTTCCTTGGTTTTAGCCATAGACATGATAATAAATATAAGTTGCCTCAGGGCACATTTTTATTTAAAAAATCCCATTTACAAAGGTTAGCAGTTGCATTACAATTTGAGTAGGTTTATAAAAAATGGCTTGATGTGCTGGGTCCTTGTTTTACTTCTGAAAACAAATTAGCCATCATTCTGTGCTCCTAATTAGAGCTTTGTGTTTCCATAGAAGCCTTATTCTTTTAATTATTCTCAAAGTTTATTAAACAGATGAGAACTTTTTCCTTTTAATTATTTCCTTTTAGTAAAAACTACTCTGAAAATTTTCAAACAGTAACAAAATAAGGACAACAGTGTGAAAAACCCCACAAACACAACTTGCAGACTCAAGAATTATCTAGGTTTTGCCACACTTGCTTTATCTGTCTCTTTATATTCAATTTTCTTTTCTACTTGTTTTTTCTTTTAAAAACTAATCCCTGTAACCACCTAATACCTAGTTTATAATCATATTTCCTCAGTTGTTTTCTTACAACTTAAAATGTGGGTTGCTTAAAGAAGGGTTCAACCCACGTCCATCATTACATATGGTTGTTATGAATCTGAACCTCTTTAATGCTGGAGTAGTACATTCCATTTTTTTTCATACTATTGATTTATGTAAAAAGAAAACAAAACAGGTCAGCCAATTTGAAGGATGTTCAATATTGAAGATATGTCTTTGTTTTTTCTAACATTATTTCCTGAAAACTGGAAATGAGCTCTTGTGACTGACATTCTATTAGAATGTCAAACTACATTAAGAGAAACAAAATATATGACTATCTCTTGTGATGCTATGATTTACCTATGAGTTCAGGGTGTGACAGCCCCATCCTCTTATTCTTTATCTCATCAGCATTTCCCATGATTGTCTCCTGTTTTTAATGATTGGTGCCAGCTCCAGTGATTAAATAGGAAATAGCAAAATATTTGTAATTCTATCATTTCTTCTACATTTATTAGTTATAATTATTTTAACAAAGAAAAACTTTTCAGTATTTATATAATAGCATGATTTGTGCAACCTGAAAAGCAATTCCAGTAAGAAAAGCATTTAATTCTTTTTTTTTTTTTTTTTTTCCAGTTGTCAAATGATCCTTTATTGAAATATTTTCCTTTATGCTTAACTGGCTGGGCATTCCATAGCACCACTGTTGATGTCATCTATGATGTCATGAGGGTGGCGGCCATCAACATTACAGCCCACAGACTGGGCAGTCCCCAGGATCTCTTTAATGGTTCCAGAGAGTTCTCTGGCGTATCGGTGCTGTATCTGTCGAGCAGTGTTGACGATCTCATCAAAAGTGATATTCCCACTGTGTTTAATGTTTTTCTGTTTCTTTCTGTCTCTTGGTGGTTCCTTGAGGGCTTTGATGATCAGGGCAGAGGCAGAAGGCACCACCTGAATCTGGGCCTGTCTGTTCTGAATGGTCAGTTTCACTGTAATCCTCAGGCCCTTCAACTCACCTGTTGCCTTGGCAATGTCATCACCAACCTTTTTCGGAGACAGACCCAGGGGACCGATCTTGGGGGCCAGTGCAGAGGTGGCACAGACTTCACCTCCAGTGCACCTCAGGTGTACGACTTTGATCTCGTTGGGGTCGAACTTCGGCGGCATGGTGGAGGCGGCTGGTGTTGGATGAACCCAGATTCAGGACGACCGAAGAAAGTTGCACCTTGGCCTCCTCCGAGCCAAAAGCCAAGAGCAGCATTTAATTCTTAAGTTGTTAGAGAAAGAATTTGGGGCCTGTTACTTCTAATATAACCAATTAATTGGGAGAGGTGTGGATAGCTCCCTTCTCCTACCTCTTTCTTTCTACATATCATCATAATTTTACAGGCTTTTACATATGAAATGAGTCTGAATCAATTTGAATTATTATTTTTTCGATGCTTAATTTTTGTCATTTTTGCATTTTTGGCCATTAGAAGCCCCTTCATGTTTGGCAGTGACCCTTTGACATGACATATGTCTTTGTGCATCCCCTTTCTTTCCAGCAAAAAGAAATTACAGACTTAGAGAGTACATATGTTTCCCCACATCTGGGATTAGACATTACCTCTGGGGCTCTGGACCCACAACCTGGGCACTAGATGAACTAAGTGTTCTCAAACTCTCGTTACTTTCAAACATTTCCTATTGTGAAAGTTAGGAAATATGTATTTTAAGGAAAACAATAATGAATTTATTCTGGTATGTCCTATTAAAATTTGCTGCTATGTTTTTTTAAAGCACATAAATAACTCTTTTACCTGTGTTTTTAATTGTGGCCTTTAGTTTAGAAAGTTTTCTTGTTTGGTTAAATTCTACATTGTCTAATATCAGAATCACAACTTCTTCTTTTTATTTGTATTTTCTTGGTATATCTTTGCCCATCCTTTTATTTTTAACTTTTCTAAATCATTTGCATTAAGTATGTCTCTTGTGTTGAGCAAGCAGTTGGATATGAATTTGTTAGCCAATCTAAACATCTTTTTAGTTTTTTTAATAAAGCTAGGCACATTTATATTTACTAATGAACTCAAAATTCTAATTTCTGTCATATGATTTTGCATTATATTTATATATTCACATGCACACAGTTAATCTTTCACTACATTATGATTGTTTTAATGTTGATGGTATTTATTTTGATTTTTAGGATAGTTTATCTTTTTGTTTTAGTGGTTTTCATTATACCAATACCTTTCTTTGTATAATACCTCTAGCGCTGTCTTTTCTGGATGATGTCTATTAGCTACTTACAATGAACAATAATGAAGATAGCTAGCACCAATTTTTCTCATTTTCTCCCCTCCATTACTGAATTTTAATGACAAACATTACCTTAAAGATATTTTTTACTCTTTAAAAATGCTTAAACTTTTGTTATTTCATTTTTCTTACAAGTCAATATTAATGAGATCATCAGCAACCATATTCCATTATCCACTTAGTCTTATCTTCTCCCATTTTTGTTATTTATAGTACATATATAGTCCGATTATATAACATTTACAAACCAGTTTGTCATCTTTATCTTGTTTATCTATTCCTGAAAGCTCACTCCTGGGATCTACACTATAGCTTATCCAGTCATTTTTGGGTGCCTGAGCCTTTCTTTCTAAGGCATTTCTTAGGGACTATTTATGAGACCAGTATTCCCTAAATGGTCAGGAGACATTTTGGAAGATTAAGAAACAGTACTGTTACTGTGTGTATTAATCCATTCTCACACCACTATAAGGTCATAACTGAGACTGGGTAATTTATAAAGGAAAGAGGTTTAATTGACTCACAGTTCCATAAGGCTGAGGAAGCCTCAGGAAACCTACAATCATGGCAGAAGAGGAAGTAAATATGTCCTTCTACACATGGTGGCAGCAAGAAGAATTATAAGCAAAAGAGGGGAAAGTCCCTTATAAAACCATTAGATCTCACGACAACTCACTCACTATCACGAGAACAGCATGAGAGTAATTGCTCCCATGATTCAATTACTTCCCACTGGGTCCTTCCTACGACATGTGGGGATTATGGGAATTACAATTTAAGATGCAATTTGGATGTGGACACAGCCAAACCATATCATTCTGCCCCTGGCCCCTCCCAAAGCTCATGCATGTCCTCACATTTTAAAACACAATCATGCCCTTCCAACAGTCCCCTGAAGTTTTAATTCATTCCAGCATTAATTCAAAGGGCAAAGTACAAAGTTTCATCTGAGACAAGGCAAGTTTCTTCCACCAATGAGTCTGCAAAATCAAGAGCAAGTTAGTTACTTCCTAGATGCAATGGGTGTACAGGCATTGGGCAAATACAATCATTGCAAGTGGGAGAAAATCACCCAAACAAAGGAAGTACAGACCTCAGACAAGTCCAAAATCCAATAGGGCAGTCATTAAACCTTAAAGTTCCAAAATTATCCCTTTTGACTCCATGTCTCACATCCACGTCACACTGATGCAACAGGTGCACTGCCACAGCCTTGGGCAGCACTGCCTTGTGGCTTTATAGGCTACTATCCCCCTCTTTCATGGTTGCTTTCACAGGTTTGGATTTATCCCCAGAAAATGGGTTTTCTTTTCTATCGCATTGTTAGGCTGCAAATTTTCCAAACTTTTATGCTCTGCTTCCTCTTGAATGCTTTATCACTTAGAAATTTCTTCTACCAGATACCCTAAATCATCTCTCTCAAGTTCACAGTTCCACAGATTTCTAGGGCAGGGGCAAAATGCTGCCAGTCTTTTTCATAGCAAGAGTGACCTTTACTTCAGTTCCCAACTAGTTCCTTATTTCTGTCTGAGACCACCTCAGATGGACTTTATTGTCCATATCACCATCAGCATTTGGGTCAAAGTCATTCAACAAGTCTCCAGGAAATTCCAAACTTTCCCAAATCTTCCTATCTTTTGAGCTCTTCAAGTCTCTAGGAAGTTGTAAACTTTCCCACAATTTCCTGTCTTCTTCTGAGCCCTCCACATTGTTCTAACCTTTGCCTGTTACACAGTTCCAAAGTGACTTCCACATTTTCAAGTATCTTCACAGCAGTACCCCACTACCAGGTACCAATTTACTGTATTAGTCCATTCTCATGCTGCTAATAAAGAGCTGTCTGGGACTGGGTAATTTATAAAGGAAAGAGATTTAATTGACTCACGGTTTAGAATGGCTGGGGAAATCTCAGGAAACTTACAATTATGACAGAAGATGAAGCAAACATGTCCTTCTTCACAAGGCAGCAGGAGAGAGAAGAATGAGCAAAAGGGGTAAAGCCTCTTATAAACCATCAGATCTCAGAAGAACTCACTCACTATTTTGAGAATAACGTGAAGGTAACTGCCCCCATGATTAAATTACCTCCTACTGGGTCCCTCCCAAGACAGGTGGGGATAATGGAAACTACAATTCAAGTTGAGATTTGGGTGGGGACACAGACAAGCTATATCACTGTGAGGCACTGCTGGCAGTCCTAGAATAGACAATTATTAGGTGCCAACCATACCAGGTGATTCAGTGATTGTTAAACTGAAGCTCTTGCCTTCAAGAATTTCACAGCTTTTATTATGTAATAGTGCTCTTTTGCACTAGGAATCTCAGAGTTCTGCTAAGGTGTTTCCTTGTTCAGGTAAATTATCAGCTATATTTCTGAGCACCAGATTTCAGACCCTTTAAGATAAATGTATTCCTTTGCATCTGGCCCAGGTTACAGCCCTCCAGATGACTAAGAGTTGTACTAATGTTCATGGAGATTAATGTCAGGGCTGGAGAAACTTTACTGTCTCTATAAGAAACTACTGGACCATACTAGATTTAAAAAATCTCAAATTTACCCATGATCTCTTTTTCATTCTCTTGCTAAGCTCCTTTATTTTTGTCAGCTATCTGGTGTCTACCTGCCCTTTTCCCAATGCATACACAATACTGTAAGCCTTCCTTAGTTTATCTCCCTATTCCCATCAACATTGAATTGAACTTTATTCCATTTACCCAGGACATTACTCTTATCCAATTCACTGTACTAACTCAGGAAATGAAAATAGACTTCATTTTCTATGCAAACTTTGATACAGTGTGCATAAAAATACTGCACTAAAACAGCTTCTAAGGCCACATCCCATCTCAGTAGGGCTATTGTAATTAATTATGGATGTTTGCCAAAGGATGAAGGAATGCCAGATGCAAACCCTGTTATTTGCGAACCTACACTAACTCATGATGATACTGTGCTACTTTATATAATCTTGCTCACTTGTATTATAAGCTCTTTTAAGATTCGAGGCCCATTAAGTATTTGAATTTTTAATTAGATAGCAACAAGAAAATATGAGGAAAATTTCAATGTAGACACTCCCATTTCTTGAAGACTTTTAGAGAGTAAATATTTTTGTTTGATTAAATGACATGGTCATCTTTGTGATACTTGATGGCATTAACTAAATGTCTTAACTAAAGTTCTTGGTATTCAGTGATGAAAAGCATATTTACTTTAGAGCTTAATTTGAATTATGGAAGCAAGCTAATAAACAAAATTAATATTATATCATAATTGTGAGAGTTTTGTGCATTTGCCTTGGGAACATCAAAAAGGTCTAGTTCAGAAAAGCGGGTCAGAGAAATCTTCCTGGGGGAATGGTGTTTGAGCTGATTGCTAAAGGATGCATTGGAATCAGCAAATACAGGGTGCTGATGAGGGAGAGTTTTTGCAAGAACACAGAACACTTGGCACTAAAGCATGATGTACTTGTAGAGCTAGTTATTCACATCAGTGCGAATGTAGACTAGGATGCAAGTAGGTGTGTAGAGAACTGGGACTATAGTGACAGGTAGAGACCAGCCATTACGTGGCAGAGACACACACCATGTGTCCTTGTGCCACCTTAAGGCTTGTATTTAAACAATCCCTGTTAAAACAGACTATGGGAAACTCCAAGATATTTTAAGCAGAAAATGCAATAATCAGAATGAAAGATTTTATAATAAAACATGCAGATTAAAACTATAGACATAGCATTCATTAATTCATTTAATTACTTACCATCTAATAAATAAGCATCTACTATGTCTTCATCACTATTCTAGGAACAGAAGATTTAATATTTATCAATAGCAGACATGATACCAGTTCTCGTGGCTGCAAATTCAGCTTGCTTTTTTTACTTTTAGATCCAATCCTCTAGTATACTCTAGCCTGCCTTTATTTACATTATTAATTTATCTATTGATTAGATTACTCCAATTTGCTTGCTGACATTTCAAAATATCTTCCTATTTAGAAAGCAATAAAAATATACAAAACCAATAAACCTACTAATCAACCAAACAAACAACTCGCTCTTCATCACCCTCCTTCTATTGTAGAATTTCCTTGCTCCTCTTCATAGAACAGCCAATTACTTCGTCCCTTTTCTCTCCATCCCAAGAAGGATTTTGTTCCTACCATTTCACCAAAACAGCTTTTATCAAGGTCTTGGTTCTCCGTCTTTGCAAACTCATGATGAATTCTCTTTGCTCTACCTCTTCAATCTCTCAACAGCATCTGATACTCTTTCTTGCAGCACTTTGTTGCCAAGCTTTGTGACTCAACACCCTCCTGTTTTCCCTGTAATACCTTCCAGATTTCTCCTTCTCAGACTTCTTTGTTTACTTCCCTCAATCTGTGTGAACTCTAAAAGTTGCAGTGCCACATGGTCTGTAATCCCCTGTCCTTCTTCATCTAGATTCTCTATTTAATTGATTTTATTTAGTTTCATAGCTTAAATGCCACTTGTATATTTATAACTCCCTGATGTATGTCACTTATTTTACTCCCAGGGCTTCAGAAATACACAAATGTCTTCTCAGTGTTTCCACTTAAATGTCTCATACACGTGCCAGGCTAAACATACACATCTAAAATAAAACTTAAGATTCTTCAGTATCCACTTTCCCTCAGATCTGCTTCTTCCCCAGTCTTTATCACTCGAGTAAATGGCACCACAATTCACTGGCCAACAATTTAGGAGTCAGCCTTGGTGCATCTCTTTCCCAGTTGCCACTCTTCGCATTCAACTCTTAGCAAGCCTTGTTGGCTTCTTGCAAAATATATTCAAAATATGACCCCTTTTATCACATCCTCTGCAGTTTTCCTAACTACTATCATGTTGCCTTAAAGTGACCATAATAACCTCCCAACGAGTTACCTTGTTCGATTTTGCTCCCCATAGTCTCTGCAGAGAGCAGCCAGTGTTTTATCTCAAATGCAAATATGGGAATATTCCACAGGCCTTTTCTCCTACTTCTGCTAATATCTTCCTATTACAACTGCAACTTAATCTAGGCAGTGGAGTGGAGAAAGTGGGAAAAAAAATTTCTCATCTCCTTCCTTTTAAGAAGAGCTTCCAGTAGTACCCAAAGGCACTTCTTATATTTCACTGGCTGCAACTTAGTTATATAGCAACACTTAGCTACAGAAGAGTACAGAAAATGTGTTACTTTTTCTTGGCGATCATGTGCCCAATAAAAAGTAGAGCTCTATTACTAAGAAGGAATTACTGATACTGGGATAAATAATCAGCAGTCTCTGCCTCATTGCTCAAGTGACTTCTCCTTAGAAGGGCCTTTATTGATCACTGTGTATAAGGTACACGTATTGTTATCTTATTACTTTGGTTTATTGTCCTCAAAACACATCACTACCTGAATTTATGAGACTGATCAATCCATGTCTGTCTATTCTTCTAGAACTTTCTCTAACCATATGTTTATTTGTTAACCATATTTATTGTCTTTTTTTTTCTTTGACTATAAAGACTCAAAAACCAGGGACATTATATGTCTGCTGTATAACTGTATTCCCAGCAACTAAATCAATGCCTGTTATTTAATAGGCACTTAATGCATTTATACTGAAAATAATTTCCTCTGTGAAGTGGAAGATGAGGTTGTATCACCTGTGAACAAAAATATATGTGTGTATGATTGGATGGGTCCAGTGGGGATATCAGAGTTTTAGGAGAATTGGTAATATTTAAAATGGTTAAGGAGAATGTGAGAGAAATGGTAAAGGTTTCTGTATGATGTTCAAGGCCCATGTGAGACTGGTTATCCTACATTTTATGATGTAAATCTGTTTTGTAATACGACTTTCTCCAGCAGTGCTCAGTTAGTAGGATTCAGCTAACAGGAAATGACTATTGTTAATCTAGTGTTGAGAGTTTAAGATATTGGCAAAAGTATTGTTGAAATAGTGAAAATTTTTTATTTTTCCTTGGTCATTATAGAAGACAGTGACTAGAGTTATAATAAGTAGTTTGGGTGAAAATAATAAAAAGAGAAATGAGTTACAAGAGAATAATAATAATACATATTAATAGTGTTTTTAGGTTCAAAGTGGTTGTACATGCATGTGTCTTATGTAATCTCATAAGTGTATAAATTTAATTTTCATAAATGTATAAATAAAAATAACCTATGACATTTTCAAAGCAGACATTACTATCCTTATCTTACAAATGAGGAAATTACAAATGAAAGAGTTTGATGACTTTCCCAAACACAACAGGAAATTAAAGTAAAAAGCAGGAATTGAAATTTCCTGAATGTTTGTCTAATTCTCCAAAAGAGATATGTAGCAGACATCCTACTGTCTTCAATTAGCATGGTTTCATTAACTTGGTTTGAGTACTGTAATAATAGAAGGACATATTATATTTCATCATTTTCTATTAACTCAAAGGGAGAAATGCATAGATGCATGTTTTTTGCTGTTGGTAAATGAGTAATGTTGGTTTTCACTGAAGACACACTAATGAAAACATAAGTAGGTGGAGTAGTGTACTGAATTTTGCATGAATAGTTGTTTCAAAATTAAACCCATTAAAATAATAACATTTCGTTTTGGAAGATGATAGGTGCATATAAACCTTAACATTTTCTTAGTGTGATATAAATATAAACTTCAGGCCACAAGGTGTGGTAGAAAAAGTATGGACTTTGAAACACACAAATTAGAATCCTTCCCTAGCTTTCTCTGAAAATTAGTTTTGTCATTCACAATATAGAAATGATAAGCACTTCTTCATAGCATGATCAGGAGAACGCTGGACAGACTTGTACCAGAAATTAAATTCTTATTTCTGAAAGTGACACACGTCTGCTCACATTTTACTAATTCTAGCAGTCATATGTCCATGCTTAACATAAAAGGAAAGGGAAAGTAAAATCCACATGTGGATCCAAAAAACGGAAAATGAGAAGTATTGGTGAGCAGCCCTCATGGATACCATAGTGATTTAAATTAGTCAGATATATTGGCCAGATGCCATGGCTCACACTTTGGGAAGCCAAGGAAGGTGGATCACTTGAGGCCAGGAGTTTGAGACCAGGCTGGCATGGTGAAACCCCATCTCTACTAAAAATACAAAAATTAGCTGGGTGTGGTGGCCTGTGCCTGTAGTCCCAGCTACTCATGAGAATCACTTGAACCAGGGAGGTGGAAATTGCAGTGAGCCAAGATCGCGCTACTGCACTCCAGCCTGGGAGACAGAGCAAGACTCTGTCTCAAAATTAATTAATTAATTAATCAGACATATGGATAAAAATAGCAATAAATAATACAACAGCATTTCCAAGGCATATTTTGCAGAATTTTATCCAGAAGAATATTAGTAGGTATTCACAGAATAGTTTCCTTAAGTGAATTTGCCAAATATTGGGTGACTTAAAATTCAAGATTGTCTACTGTAAGATTTCACAAAACTTCTATATGCTAAAATGCATCATGAATCTCTAAAGTGGGAGATGGTGACTATAGCATGTAGTATTTTTAACTTTTATTGGATCCTGGAATCTGTTTTGTTTGGTTGTCTGCTTTCTAAGGACAGCTATATGAGATTATGTTCATAATGTAGTATCTCAGATTGAAAATTTGTGACTGAGATGATCTCAGGTCTGATGAGAAGGGGGGTGGTTTTTGTTTGTTTGTTTGTGTCTTCTTTTTTTTTTTCTGGGTGAAAGGACAATGGTTTCTAAGTTTCCAGGATGATTGCATATAAAGGCTAAGTTATAGATACCTCAAGCCTTTAGGTGTTATGTCATTGGGAACAGAATGCTGGTGAGTAGAAGGTTTAGAAATAAAATAACTTATTGAAAATATGCAAATTGGAATACCTGTCAGGAAGAAACTAAGGATACCAATGGAAACATTGCTCTAAGGAGTATAGGAAAGAAAGTTGACGTTGGATCAGAGCTCATGGTTTCATTCCAGAGACTGAGGCCTCAGTTGTATGTGGTTGAGGCCAAGTTAGGTGGTATATATTTCTCCCTGTGTATTGATTGCTCTCTCTCACTTATCCGTATTACATTGTTAATGGGATTGATAAAGATTTCACTATAAATGCTGTGTCACAAGACTGATTGCATAAAAGTATAAATAGAGGTCAAAAAGTAGTGACTCAGAAACTGTTTCTTTATGGACTTTCACATTACAGGAAGGTGACAAGGGTGTCAATATGGTGCCCTCGACAAATTGGTAGTTAGCTGATTGCTGTCAAGAGGAATTCAAAGTGTCTTATCTCCAGATTTTGAGTCATAGAAAAATAACTGGGGAGTTTAATACCTGGTCCCACCTTCAATCAGTTTTGCTATCACCATTAAAGATCATACACTGATGATATCATAGTGTACTTGCATCTCCTGCTTGAGATACAATTTTTAGCTGCTTTCCCTAATTTCACTCTTACCCTCACTCCCACTGACTTGTTTTCATACCAGGAATAGCACTTAATATTATAATTCATCAGTGACTGATTTCCCATTTCATTAAAAACCCATTTTAAATTACCACATATTCTGGTCTCTGCCTAACGTTTTCCCCATTGTTAACTTCTCTCCATCCATTCCTATTTTCTTCTAATATCCTGAATAGGCCAAACGGTTAACCTTGCTCAAGGTCTATGCAAATAGTATTTCCTCTTCTTGGAATTTTCCTTTGCTCTCCTTTTTTATATTATTATTATACATTAAGTTCTAGGGTACATGTGCACAACATGCAGGTTTGTTACATATGTATACATGTGCCATGTTGGTGTGCTGCACCCATTAATTCGTCATTTACATTAGGTATATCTCCTAAGGAAATAAAAGAGGACACAAACAAATGGAAGAACATTCCATGCTCATGGATAGGAAGAATCAATATCGTGAAAATGGCCATACTGCCCAAGGTAATTTATAGATTCAATACCATCACCATTAAGCTACCAATGACTTTCTTCACAGAATTGGAAAAAACTGCTTTAAAGTTCATATGGAACCAAAAAAGAGCCCACATTGCCAAGACAATCCTAAGCCAAAAGAACAAAGCTGGAGGCATCATGCTACCTGACTTCAAACTATACTACAAGGCTACAGTAACCAAAACAGCATGGTATCGGTACCAAAACAGAAATCTAGACCAATGGAACAGAACAGAGCCCTCAGAAATAATACCACACATCTACAGCCTTTGATCTTCTTTAAAAGTCTTATTTCTGCATTATTTTAAAAAGACTTGCTTAAACGCCAATCTTTAGAAAAACCTTTCTCTACTACCTTATCCAAAGCAGGTAATACTTCTTGGTTTCACTCTTTTTTATTTTCTCAATAATTTTTACATGATTTATAATGCTGTAAATTTACTTATTTTAGGATTGCGTTTTTGTCTGTCTCCCTCACAAGATTATATAAATAATAATAACTCAATGAGAGCAAATGATGAGGTCTATTTTATATATTACTTCAACTCAGCACCTAGTTAGAACAATACATTTATATCAAAGGAATGAATTTAAAGGAGAGAGAGGGAGGGAGAGAGGGAGGAAAGAAGGAAGGAAGAAAGGAAGGAAGGAAGGGAGGGAGGGAGGGAAGGAAAGAAGGAAGGAAGGAAGGAAGGAAGGAAGGAAGGAAGGAAGGAAGGAAGGAAGGAAGGAAGGAAGGAAGGAGAAAGAAAAGTAAATTTGTTACAATAATGCCACCACCTCGGGAGGTTTGGGGACTGTCAACCAAAAGCCTTGTTGCATACTTTCCACTTTGTTCACCTAGCAGTTTTAAAAAGGCCACCTCTTTTACACACTTATTTCACTAGTGAATTCTTCAGTATCATCCTACAGAATTACTCTAGGTCTCCATTCATCTTCATATTTTCCTGTCTCAATACTTTTGATCAAAAACCATTTTTTTTCAATTAATGTTCTGTTCAAATGCCGCCTTTTCTATGAAACCTAATCAATCCTGACTCTAGACCACCAAAACATTTTCTTTGATTCTCTTTTATTAAAAAATCACTTTCAGGTCAATATTTTATAGTCTTTCAGGTTTATATCTTACATCTTGTCTTTTTCCAGACTATGAACTCCCAGAACAGAAAGGATCAATAATTAATTTTTTTCTTAAAGTATATAGTGTGCTACTTTGCCAATAGTATGTTATCAATAATTTTTGTTGTAATTTAATTCTCTATTCATGTGGAAAGAAACAACAAATGTTAAAACAGCACCAATTTTCACTATTGTTTTAGACTTTGTTTTTAAAAGGCACCTTATTTTTTTAGATGAAAAATTAGTTATACCATAATTTTATAAGTCTTATTTATGCTGATGAAAAATATTACAGTAAGCAATTCCTCCAATCCACTTATTTGCAGAGCATTGGGTATACAGGTATTTAGTATCTACTGCACACATAAACACTGAACATTAGGAAAATAAATTGCTTTTTAACTCCTTTCTTTCTTTCTGTCCTTCTAAATGCCAGTATTGTAACAATTCTGTCAAAACAGGATGCTTAATTACTGCACCTCTGCATTGAGAGGTTTTCAATGTAGAAAAAACTGTTGGCACATTATAGCTAAGATACAGAGAGTGAAAAGTTTAATCAGCTGTAAAAACGCCAATGAACTGGATCTCAAATATGATGGGCCATCACAGGAAAATTATTATTGATGTAATTCTGAAAATAAGGCCTTGGATGGGGAATCTTGCTGAATAAGAAAATGTAGGCTTACAGCATCCTGTCCTAAAAGAGAGAAAGTGGCTATAAAAAGAAGTGCTTGATGCTCCTCTCTCTAATAGGAATCATTTGGTATCATGCCATGAATGGTGAGTTTGCAGAATGCACAGTGTAAACTAACACATAGTATTCCCTTGTCAGGTGCAGGTTCATAGCTGAACTCAAGACTTGATGAAAAATACCCAAATGCCATATATCCAGGAAGTGCAATCAGTTATCGTATTTGACTTGTTCCTTGTCAATGTATTATTACACCTGATAACTTGTAATGAGCTCAAATCTTTTCTTGCTTCAGGGTTTTTACACTGTTGTTCCCTCCTTCTGGAATACTATTTCTTAGATTGCTGCGTATGTGTATCCTTCTCATCATTCAGATCTCAGTTCAAGTGTCACCTTCCCATGAAGTGATTCCATAGCCACCATATCCAGTTTACCCACCCCTCCTAGTATTAGGGTACATTGTCTTGTTTCTCTTTTTTCTTATATTTGTCAATACCTGAAATTGTTATTTATCTGATTGTTTGTTTACCATCTTTCTGTTCTACTAAAATGTAAGCTCAATACACACAGGACACTTGTTTGCCTTATCCACTGCTATGCTTCCAGGGCTGGAATAATGTCTGGTGTAGTTATTCCATCAATATTTTATAGAACAAATGGATGAACCATATTTGCTGCATCATCTCTCCCCAGCATTGTAATACCAGTTTTCAGCATATTAAGAGAGGTCAATAATATATCAGCTATTTTCCTGCTGCGAAAATGAGTTGGAAAGATTCACTGTAAGTTCACTTATGATATTGATTATAAAAACCTGCTGGAGTTCTCAAATTTTAGAAGGAAAAAGAGCATGAAAGGCAGGGGATTTTCATTTATTGTGGTTCTACCATGTGCTAATTAGTACGCAGGACATATTAGTCACATTACACACTTATGAACCATAATAATATCAATAATAACCAAATGTATTAAACACCTACTATGTGCCCAGTACAGCTCTGAAATGTTTTATTTTATTACATTTTCTCCTTAAATTCTCATAATTAAATTTATGATATAAGTACAATTATTATCTTCATTTTACAGTTGAGAAAATGGCTTCTTGGCAGGTATTATTTTCTTAAGATTGTAAAATCAACGTTAAAAGTAATTTTTTTTCAAGTCTACAAATGTAGTAAGTGACAAAACAGATTTGAACTTAGATGTTTTACAATCTACACTTTGCTTTTCTGATGACAAACAGAATGCATGTGTATATGTATTTATGTGGGGTCTGCCTTCAGGTCAAGTATTGAAAACCCCTTCAATTAGTACCAAAAAAAAAAAATCATTTTCTGAGTGCCTATCTATGCACTGAAATTGAGTTCATTTCTCTAAGAGTATACACATAGTATGAAAGACAGAATACGCCACAAACCATTTGGCATAAAATGGTAAGTTTTAAAAATAAATTATTAAAGAATAAGACTGCCTTGAACAATGTGCTGGTTATTAGGTATATATATATATAAACTCAGAACGGAGAAAAGGGAGTACGAGCTTAATGCAGCCCATTAGAGCTTAGGGTGGGTCTTGAAGGATGGAAAAGAACAAGAAGAACATCAGAGAGAGAAAATAGTGTTATATTAGCAAAGGCACAGAAAAAAACAGGAGCAAGAAGATACACATGCAGTATTCAGATGTAAAGGAAAGGAGAGGTTCACTAGATAGGAACTAAGAAGTTGGTTCAGAAAGGGCAGTCAAATAGTTACATAGGACCAGATTATAGCACTTAAATGCACATCTCTTCCTGTTCTCTTTTTCTACTGGAATCTTGGCATGGGTGCTTTAAGTAGTGTATGAAAAGCAAGAGGGTGAAGGGGAAGCTGTCTTCTCTTATAATCACAACAGATTGTGATGACAGGGGTCTCAAAGAAATATACACCAAGAATAGTTTGATAAAGATGAGATTCTCCTGGAGATGCACATTAGAGCTAAAGATAAAATGGTTTTCTGCAGTGTGGAAAGAGAAATCTGCCAATCCAATTCATTGTGCTTCTGATCAGTTTTCTATTTTTATGGTTAATTGCTTAAATATGAGTTTCTGCCTTACTAATGAGCTTAGGGATTTTTATGTAAACGATGCATTTTCATGGACTAAAGAGACTTTAAAAAATGTCTTACCCCCTAAAATTAATTCTGGCAGGAAAAGTCAGTGTATAAAGTAAGCAGTTTGGGAGGCATTCTATTGAGAAAATTTGCTGTTGCTATTGTTTTAGCAGTACAAAAATAAATTGATGTTTACAAGAAAATTATCTTCATACGCAGAAATTCTGAAGGCACTCTTTGCCAAGTGTGCTTTATTTTATTTTGTTCAGAATTTTAAAAGATAATTAGTTGATAGTTTATTGAACCAATATTCAATGATTAAATCTTTGAGAAACTACTATGTGTCTCGTGCTTTCATACATATATACTATTTCATTTAATTTTAACATCCTTGTAATTTTACCAAAAAACCCAAGGTTTAGCTTTTGCTCAAAGTCACAGAAACTGTGGAATTTAAGCTTGTATTCTAGTCCTATGCTCTTTCTTCCTCCCTACATTTTTATTCTCCAGGATTATGAAATTCCCCTAGCTTGAGGGTAATGATGTTTTCTTCCTCTCTTCTCCCACTGTTCCCATTCCCCTTCCCTCCCTCCATCCCTGCTTTCCTTTCATCCTTCCTTCCACAGACATTTAATGAGATCTAGGTTCAAGGACTGATTATAGGTACTGTAGGTACAAAGAAAATAAGACATTGGCCCACACCAAGGAGGAATTACTAATCTACCAGGGGGGCCAGGCATTTAAATAAAAAATGTAATGATGTAGTAACGATGGCATTATTGTGTTTGTAAATGGCACAGAGGCATGGTCTATTTTGCAGAGGAGGGTTATAAAAGGCTTCATAACAAAAGTGACAATTGTACTGTCTGAAAGGATAAGTGATTTGATTTGGCTTTCTGTCCCCACCCAAATCTCCTCTGGAATTGTAATCCCATGTTGGGGGAGAGACCTGGTGGGAGGTGATTGGATCATGGGGTTGTTTTCCCCCATGCTGTTCTCATGATAGTGAGTGAGTTCTCACAAGATCTGATGGTTTTATAAAAGGCTCTTCTTCCTTTGCTCTCTTCTCTCTCACCTGCTGCCATGTAAGACATGCATGCTTTCCCTTCTGCCATGAATCTTTCCTGAGGCCTCCCCAGCCATGTGAAACTGTGAGTCAATTAAACCTCCTTTCTTTATAACTTATCCAGTCTTGGGCAGTTCTTTATAGAACCGTGAAAACAGACTAATACAATGAGTAACTATTTGCAAGAAAAATTGGGGAAAATGGCAAGAGACATCCTCAGCTCCAAAACAGAATCTATAGGAGGCACAGAAATTTTAAAAATACTTCAAGCAAAAATCTCACCTTTTCAAAAAGCATGTGAAGAACAACAATCTATGCAGTCTTTCATAAATCCTCTCTTAGGTAATTAGTTTTCTGGAATATTGCCAAACAATAGCAAATTTCTCCTTCTCAGCTCTCGGGAATATTTGAAATGCAGGACAAATATTCATACCACCAAACAATGTTAACATAACGTACTCAATTTGCATAAAACTCCATTTAACAACACTGACATAAAATGTTAAATGAGTTCATTGGTTCCAAACATAAATTTCTGGGCAGCTTCATTCTGAAAACCTTGTTAACCTCACCCAAAAATCTAATATTGAAAGATTATTTTAAAAAACTAATTTTGCTCCCTTTACTGGAGGAGTATTTGAGGCTTAGTAGTGTATTAGTAGTGTTTGTCCTGAAGCGTGGACAGGACTAGGAAGTCTCTTGAATTCAAATGTTCTTCTGTAATGTACAGTAACACTGCTTCCTATGGTTGGATCATGTTCTTATCTCTTTCTCTGCGGCACCTGAAGGAGATGACCTCACATTATGTCCATTGTCGTAGCAACTCTTCTAGGAAAACGTTCAGATTTAGAAACAAAAGAGTAATAACAACTCCACATTATTGTGGGAGAAGATCTTTGCCTTCAATCTACTTATCACAATTTTTTCCCCGTGGACAATTTATCCCTCAGCTAGAATGTCACTGGAACCTCCAGAGATCTCTATGTTCGTCCCTATATTACAACCTTTTAACAGACCCATCACACATGCATCCTGCTGAGCTGGTATAGGTGTGTTTAGCCGGTACATCTGCTGTGTCACACCTGCTGTCAGAAACAGCCTTTTATAGAACAGTAGTGCAGGCCTCACCACAGTGGGAGGCATGAGGGGAAACTTCTGGATTGGATTAGTCACCTCTTACTGCCTCATTATGTTTGATGCCCACAAGGAACCAATTTATCTCAATTTAGACCAGATTCAGGTTTTCAAAACTTTTCTGCTGAGCTACTTCATTTGACACCCTCTTTGAGAGTGCCACATTATGGTGGGTGTAGCTCCTCCCTTTCAAAGCATTCTCACCAACTGGGATGATGGAAACAAGCTTCTCACCATGAATACTGAAGCTGCAGGTAACTTCAGGCGGTATGTGCTAAACTGGGCTTTTGCACTAATCTGGCTCTCCTTGTGAATGGCTTGTTCATTATGTCAATATCAAAGTGCAGGGGAGACAAGAATTTGAAAGAGTAGTCTTGTCTTAGGCTATGGAGTTTGATAGATCTAGATTCAAGTTTCTGTTCCAATCACTTACTAATTGTGTGACTTAGTATAAATGACAGTTGGGTTGATGGGAATGGAAAATTTAATGTCCGGCTTATTCAAGTTGTTTTCTTTATTTCATCCTGGAGAAAGAAGTAACTGTAGAAAGTAAGATGATAACTATCATTTATCCAGAGTCCATATTGTGATGAATAATCAAGTGTTTTAATAGTAATCATTAAATACTTAGGTAGCACTTACTGTGCCCCAGGTAGTATTTCAATTACTTGGCATATATTAACTTATTAATTGTCATAATACACTTATAAGAAGACATTATCACTATTTCTATTTTATAGATGAGAAAGTTGAGGCACAGAGATATTAAATGACAAAAAATATATGTGCTGACATGAGAGGTCCATTGTTTCTCCTTGCCTTGATCAAGTATAGCACTGTGCTCTCATTCTGCTCCTCTATCAGCCCCACCTCTGGGCAGCTGAAATTGCCTCCTGTCCCACCACTACCAGTGATTGGAGGAGAACTCAGGGTGCTGGGTTGCTGGCCAGTGAACTTTCCGAATGTGGAGTACCTCCATGGATACTGACTAGGCCGCGCTGATGTCCCCAAATTCTACTCTGGACAGATCCAGACAAAGCCCAATGAGAGCATATACTGTGTGTGATTAAAATTATTTAAAATGTGATGTGTTTTTCAAGCCAGGAAATATGGAATTCCATTTTAAGCATCAATATAGTGCAAGAAGGTACACATTATGACCTTATATTAAGATTCATAAAGATTAAATATAAAAAATCTTATATGAAGGGACAAAAGTGTATTCTCAGTACCTTAACATTTTTATAGTAGGTGATTTCTTTTAAAGGTGTTAATCCTGTTTATTGTACCTTTGAAGGCATGCATGACTTCTCTGATCTCTTATGATTTATTAAAGGAAAATCTTAACTTCAGACACAAGCACAAACACACATGTGATTACTAGATTTTGTAAAGACATATAATTATAAAATTATCAGTGAATTATGCCTGACTATAAAGCAATATTTAGGAATTACTGAAAAGATTTTTTTGCGACATCCACATTACCAGGATTACAAACAGAAATCAAAAAACAATAATCAGAGCACTGGAACTTTTCCAATTTAATCCTGATATTTTTTCTTTTCTAAGCCATAATTTAAATTCTCTAAGCCAAACATTGTTTTTGAGGACTTACTGTTTTTCTTTCTTTTTTTCTTTTTGAGACAGAGCCTCTCTGTTGTGCAGGCTGAGTACAGTGGTGCCATCTCGGCTCACTGTAGTCTCCACCTTCCGGGTTCAAGCAATTCTCCTGTCTCAGCCTCCAGGGTAGCTGGGACTACAGGTGTGCGCCACCACACCTGGCTAATTTTTGTATTTTTGTTAGAGACGAGGTTTCACCATTTTGGCCAGGCTGGCCTCGAACTCCTGACCTCAGCTGATCCGCCCACCTCAGCCTCCCAAAATGCTGGGATTACAGGCATGATCCCCAGTGCCTGGCTTATTTATTTTTCTTTTTAATGATAAAGCATACATCACGTTTATGTTAACAATACATCACATCGTGCTTGTGCCAACAGTAGAGCCATTCTAAAGCATACTGATAGTTCAAAGTTACTTTGGAATGGCTTTTGAGCATACTATAACTAGCCTGGGAGTAGTGGTCTATTTATAGAAAATAACCCTCACTTGGTGGGTAGAAACCATTATCTTTGTCGAATCATGACAAAGGACAATCAATGACCAATGATAACTTTCAGTGGAGTTTTCACTTCGTTTGTGGCATATATAACTTAATAGGTACTATAGCGGGGAGTTCTAGGCAGTAAAATAAAGTGTTAGTCAACCATAGATTAACAGCTAGCTTTGAATGGGATGGGCCACTGATCCACTTGCTTCACAGCAACACTGGTTGGATCTATGTGGTTACTGCTGCAGCTGACAGTGGTTGGGTGAAACAAGGCTCCAAGGCTTGGAGCTCAAATTGATTTTTTTTCTTATTACTAGCACTCTGGCATCTTCTTTTATACTGTCCACAAGTCACCTCTATCATGTTGTTTCTTCCCAGGCACCGCAGTGAGAGGTTATGGCTTTGTTTGCCTGATCTTTGTCACTATTTTTAAGTTCTTCAGGTGATGACATTAAGTTTCATGTCACCCTTAACTCAGTCAATCGAAGAGCCAAATAAGTAAATGCCTAAGATCACAGAATCCCAGAATAGTTTCACTTCTGCAAAACTGCCAGCAGGCCTGAAGACCTTCTCTAAATAATTTTCAGTTACTAATCCCAAGTTATAGTGGAGAAACCTTTTCAAATATGTACATTTGTGAAGTATCAGGGATGACTTATTAGTTTTTCCTTGGGTACAAAATCAGAAGGTGGGTTTTTATTTTCATTGTCAATATTTTCATTCATCTAATTGATATTAGAGGGGTAGTGATCAACCCTTCAGTTCATATTCTTAAATGCTAGTTATATTCTCTTGTTTGTGTCATCATGTCATATAGCTATAGGAGAAGGAGAATGGGATGGCAGAACAGAAATGGTGGCAGAAAGTGTTTTACATTCTTCTACTACAGTACAGTATTTGAATTCTTTTCTAGCTCTTATACTTAAGGTTCCATCATTCTATATTTTCAGTCTGGGGTTTGGGTCATGAATTAAATCCAACAGAAGGTGTTGATGGCTACTCAATTCAGGTGAACCAGAAGTCAAGTTCTACAGGGTTAGATAACAAACAACGCAATGCAGGTACCATTATAGGTCCAGGAAAGCAAGGGCAAAAATCTAGAAAGAGATCCACAAATTAATCAGTAAATTAATTGATTTAACTTAATAGCAAGTGAAGAAGCAAGGCTAGTAAAATAAGGAACAAACAGATAAGGAACCAGGCAAATATTTTGAGCTACAAAAATTCAAGGACTAAACAGTTGCATTTTATGTGCAGCCCATTAACAACCAGACCCCTTTCCTTTGCCATTCCTTTTATTCCTTTGTTAGAACTCACCTGTTTTGAATCACATTCCTAGAGATGCGATTCTATTTTCTTTCTTTCTTTCTTTCTTTTTTTTTTTTTTTTTGAGATGAAATATTGGTCTGTTACCCAAGCTGGAATGCACTGGCACGATCATGGCTCACTGCTTTTTGATGTGTGTGTTCAACCCAGAGAGTTCAACCTTTCCGTCGATTCAGCCATTTGCAAACACTGTTTTTGACCATTTGCAAATGGACATTTCAGAGCTCATTCAGGTGAATGGTGAAAAAGAGAGTATCCCAGGACAAAAATTAGAAACAAGCTATCTGAGAAACGGCTTTGTGATGTGTGCATTCAACTCGCCCAGGCTCAAGTGATCCTCCCACCTCAGCCTCCTGAGTACCTAAGGCCATAGGTCCTCGCCACCACACCCAGATATTTTTGTGTGTGTGTGTTTTTTTTTTTTTTTTTTTTTTTTTTTTTGTAGAAATGAGGTGTCTCCATGTGCTCAGGGTTGGTGTCAAACTCCTGGGCTCAAGTGATCCGCCCACTCCCACCTCCCAAAGTGCTGGGATTACAAACACGAGTCACCATGCCTGGCCCTTGATTCTGTTTTCTAAGATGACAGCTGATTGAACTTATTCTGCAGACGGGCTCCAAAGTGGATCAGATGCTCTAAGCCTTAGCCGCAGATTATAATCAGCTCATGAGCTTTACAAATATAAGAAAAGCCCAGGCCCTACCCACTACCAGTTAAAGCTGAATATCCAGGGTTGCTACTGAACATGAGCAGGTAACATCAGCATCATTGATCCCTAAGCAAGCAGCATCAGCACCATTCAGTGGCTTGTTAAACTGCTGTCTCAGGCCCAACCCCGGATCTACTGAATAAGAATCTGCATTTTAAAGAAGGCATCAAATGATTTGCATGCATATTAAAGTTTGGAAAATGCCGCTCTAGTAGAGGTCAGCAAACTTGTTCTTTAAAAACAGTGAATATTTTAGGCTTCATGGGCCGCATATAGTATTTGTTTTCAACAACCCTTTAAACATGTAAATGTCATTCTTAGGTTGGGGCTCACAAAATCAGACCATAACTGGATTTGAGTCGCCCCATAATTTATAACGCCAATTCGCTAATGAATAAACTAAAGGTCATGAGTTCAAATTTCTTCCCTAAGATGAGAGAGTAATGGAGTGGTAGATACCACCCAGACTCTGCCTGTATTCTTTCCACTATTATATTCTGCTCTTTTAACATCCTACATCTCTTAGGGGTGTTTTCATTTTTGACTGTGCTCTAAAAGGACCAAAGACCAAATACTACATCGGTCAATCATAGTCCCGCTTCTTTAATACTTACTACCTGCCAGACTCTGTACTAAGCTTTCAACACATATGAATTCATTTAATAATCTTCATACCAGTGCTATGTGAAGTTACTATCACTATTCCCATTTTCATTTGGGGAATCTGAGGATTAAAAAGGCTAAGCAGCTTACCCAAATCTCACAACTTTTAAGAGTAAAAGCTTGGCCGGGCGCGGTGGCTCAAGCCTGTAATCCCAGCACTTTGGGAGGCCGAGATGGGCGGATCACGAGGTCAGGAGATCGAAACCATCCTGGCTAACACGGTGAAACCCCGTCTCTATTAAGAAATACAAAAAACTAGCCAGGCGAGGTGGCGGGCGCCTGTAGTCCCAGCTACTCGGGAGGCTGAGGCCGGAGAATGGCGTGAACCCGGGAGGCGGAGCTTGCAGTGAGCTGAGATCCGGCCACTGCACTCCAGCCTGGGCGACAGAGCGAGACTCCGTCTCAAAAAAAAAAAAAAAAAAAAAAAAAAAAGAGTAAAAGCTAAGATTGTTGAACCCCAAGGCTCATGTATAGACACAATACACTGCAGTCTTTCTACTCTTTAAAAACCTATAAACACCATACTTCTCAACCTTAGGTGAATATAAAAATTACCTGTGGTGTTTCTTAAAAATATAGATACTTGGGTACTACCTCTGGAGAGTCTTATTCAATAGGTCTGTATGGAGGCCTAGGTAATTAAACTTTACAGGTGCTTCTGGTGCCCAGTGAAATCTGATGAAATTATATTAGCATAAGAAATAATGTCTCAAGTGTTAAAAATGTAGATAGATTGTAATTTCAGTACACAAAAAGAAAGTTGCATATGTTCTAGAACATTCAGGAGTATGACTAATCTGCCTCTGCTGGAGTTTTGACACCCTGTCTAGACTTACTGGGGATTTAGAAAGAAAGGGACTAGGTACTGCTCCCTTGTCATACATTAACTGGATGTAGTCCTGCTTTATACGGATTATTTGGAACCACAGATTTACCATCTGCTTCCAGAGGCTTCAGGATGTGCATTGCTAATAGTCGAGACGCTCACTATAGCCTACCGTCTGGGCCATGGGATAATATATGGACTAGCCAGCTGCTCTGGTGGTTTCAGAAGTAGGTTATTTTCCCTAGCTCTAAAACCACAGAGTTGTATCGTCTATTCCTTTTCCAATAGATCACAAGCCTGGCTTCTGTAAATAAACACCCTCACTGCCAAGCAGTGCCCTCATTTCTATGTCTTCAACAACTAGAATGGTCCACTGAAATTTTCCAATCTGCCTTCTACTGCTTCAGCACCTTCCAAAGTTCCCTTTTGACTACCGTAAGTTACAGAAGCTAACCCATCTACATCTAGCTCTGAAATAACGCTCTTGATTTCTCTTGGTTGTTCAACAGTCTTCCCTCAAAACCTCTCTCACTGCCCTGAGGCTGTTAAGATTCATTTTCACTCTCCTTCCTGTGGCTCCTTCATATGGTAGGGAGCCTGCAAACCACTGGGCTTTCAACCTTCACTTGCTGTTCCATAGCACTAAGCTGTTGGTCGTGAAATTTATAGAGCAGTTGGTTAAAAGCCCTTAAATCAATCTGGCTGTTTAAAACTGGAGACTGCCTTTGGCAGCAACATTCTTAAGCATCTTGTTGGCTGGTATTTTTAATTAACACAGCTAATTGCCTTGTAGTATTAGTCCAGGCCAGCAGGACACAATTAACAAGAGAGACAAAGACAGAGATGTTGTTAGGTCTAAGGACCAACTTGGGAGAGCTTGGTCTAAATCTTATTGCTAGGTTAAACGAAGTTGCCTTAAATCCTTTGAAGCATTGCCTTTATCAGACCCTGCATCTGAGGTTTCTAGACTTTGGCAGCAGCAAGGTTCTCTATGGCGGTTCAGTCTCTGAGGATTTTTAAAGCAAGGGACTTGGGTTAACTCATTGCAAACATTTCACGATCAAAGATACTTAGTCAGCATTCAACACCTACTCATGTAACTTAACTGTAAATAACATCGTTTTAGACTGAGAAATTATCATTAATACACGAAAAGCTAATTTCATTCCCCAATCGTTTCCAGGGATAAATATTAATATCCTAGTTTTTGGTTGGAGACTCAAGAGGTTTAAGCAACCTTTCCAGGAGGTAAAGATGTGGTAAGTACTAAAGATGTAGTAAGTACTAAAGATGTAGTAAGTAAACGGCAGGGTTAAAATTTAACACAGCCCTCCTACTATCAAATTACCTGTAATGATACCATGATCACATAACATTTGATTTAATAAAAATCTTAACCAATAAGAAATTGGTTAAGTATCAGCCAGCTGATACTTTGAGCAGTGCTTACTAACTGAAGCAAAGGAGACAGCTCTCAATATGATACATGTAACCAATCCATCAAAGATAGAATGCAAAATATGTGTCATTTGCTGTGGCATAATTTAAGCTTGCACTTAAAGTGGGCACTGGGAACTGTATCTCGTTGTCTTCCTTCTTGGTGAGGATTAGTTTGGGTTAGAATCTAACTGACTTGGGAAAATGTATTTGTATCCTTCGTAAGTAACAAAATAGAAAAGGAAAAAGGCAGAGCTCCAGACCAGGAGAGAACTCCCGGTTTTATAGCCAGTACTTGACTTACAAATGCAGTGAAAACTCAGGTTGGTTTACCTGCTCCTTCCCAATTTATCTCTGTCTTACAATGAGTGTACATAAATGTTCTAGTATGAAGATATAATTGGAAAGTAAAATCTTAGTTAGCTAGAGCTCAATTAACTATACCAGTTGTCTAGCTCTTTTTTTTTTTCTTTTTGAATCGTTCTTATCAAGAGAAAGAGGCAGTTCTCAAGTAACAAGCTAACAATTAGGATAATTAAAGATAAAATAAGATTTTCTCAGGATCCAGGCAGTGTCCTAAGGTGGGGGTGCATGTAGCCTAATATCCTGCATCTAAATTAACCATGAAATCACAGACATATCCGTTTATACTGTGAAGTCTCCACTCCCATTTGTGGGTTAGTTGAAGGAGGCAGCTGTGGGGTGGGTAAATAGCTAGGTATTGCTACTAGGTATTGTCACTCAAACTTAGTGTTTTAGTTTGCTCATCTATAAAATGAAGATATAATCACTGATCTCAAAGGGTTATCTTGAATGTTAATTATTATGTTATTTTCAAATTTTTTTAACCTGTAAAATACTATCAATTTAAGAATGGTTAACATTATTTGAGTATTTACTATGTATTGAGCTATTGTAAACATTATATACAAACACACACAGACACACAGTATTTTGAATATATATTTATTTAATCTTCACAACAACTAGAGGTAGAGAAAAATATGAGGAAACTTAAACACAAAGGATTTTTATATGCATATAAGAATTACTATTATTCATTCAAAAATATTTGCTAAACACATACTTTGAGTCAAGTACTCGTCTTCCTTTATTTTTTTCTGTTTTAACTCCTCCTCTCTTCTCTCCCTCCTCTCTCTCCTCATTGCTTTTTCCCCTCATCTTTCTCCTCCTCTCTTTTCATTCCCCTTTCTTTTTTCTTATTCTTCTCTTCTTCTTCAACCTCCTTCTTCAGACGCTAGAGAAAGAATGGAAGACTCAGTCCAAAGACTGCAGAAGTTCTGGTGTTTTGTGACATGGAGAAGATCAGCATCTCCTTGCATTTATTGTCTTTCACCTTCTAGGTGATGCTAAGGATCAAATGATATGAGAAAATATTTCCCACATTTAAAAATGTATACAAAGGTAAGGTAGTGAAAGTGTTACCATCGATACCACAACCACTACTAAACAACGTCTAACATCTTTTCAGGTCTAACATCCTGGGTCTATGATTCTCTATCTGTAACACAGCACAGAACTGATGCACTGGATGATGAATTGGGGAACCATTCAATGTCAAACAAGGCAGAACAGCAGACTGGAGAGTGACCTTTAGTTAACTAGAAAATGACAGCAGCTAGGCCATGCCTTGAACAATCAAGCTTATGAATGTTTTTAGTCTGCATTGAATACGTACTGATCTACCTAGGAACCTGATGCAATAGGAGAAGAGACAAACTGCTAAATATGAAAGGTATGTAAGAGTTATAATAGCAATTTGTCACATTCTGTTAACTGAATGAAGATATGTACTCTTATCAGAAAAAGAAATTAAGACTGTCTGCTCTGAAAGGGCACAGAATAAGTCAATTAAACTTGCCCTGCGAAGCACTCATCTGTTCATATGGTTGCTGAATGAATGCTTATTGATGATAGGCATGAAGCAATTAGGAGTTGGAAGCGTAGTCAATGACCAATGAAAAATCGTTGGCCAAAATTCTAGCAGACTTAATGGATTTGTGAAAAGTTCTGGTGTTTTAATTTAATTTAGCCATGATCATTAGTAAGCCTTGACTTTGTGGCTAGCATGGGGTAGGTGCTGGTGATACAGGAATGACTGCTGTTCTCAAAAAGCTTTGTATTTTGGACATTAGTTGTCCGTACTATGATATAGGAGGGCTCTTATGTGGAGGAGAAAAATAGCCCCAACAGTGATGGAGTTTGCAAATTAATTGGACAATAGAAGATTACTGAGTCAGAACAAGAACTGAAACCCAAAAGACCCATGAGAATCTTGCAACCTTTAGTCCTCTCCAGGCTGATCATTCAGCGGAGGAACGCATAGCAGAAGGGTTCTTCAGTGGTCACAGTTCTCCAATAATTTGAGCATCTGAATCTCATCAATTGGAAGGATATGGGGAGCAACCTCATTTCTATTAAATCATAAAAATTCTCCATGTATGATTGTATATATGAGGGAGGAGGGGAATTAAGACCATGTTTCCAAACTGTTACTCATAAAATGCTGTTACATACAATGTTAATTAGGAAGTCAAAAAGAAAAGGTTAAAAGTTGAAAATATGTTATATCCATGCACTGTAGAACTACATAAAGACTTTAATATGCCCATGCACCTTGTAAATCTCTAAGAAAAAGGAAAATCCGATTACGATGCCTGAGACCAAGGCTAGCCTTGAATCAAATCACTTAAGCCCTGGAACCAGTGACTGGTAACACAATTACCACTGAAAATAAAAGGGCTGAAAGAATCATGCAAGCATTTTAGTGAGTTATTTGTATATGTCCTTACTATCTGGAGAAGTACAATATGACTGCCAATTCTTCCTTACGCCCTCCAAATTCCCAGACAAATGCTTTGTGTCACAATTTATTCCCTTGTATCATAAATCATACTTTGAAATCCTACACTTATAAAACTTCATTTAGTTGCCGTGATGTATCTGGTAGCCATCATCACAAGAGTATTAAGGGTTCAGTGTGTGTACACACATATGGATGTGTGTGTGTCTGTGTGTGTGTGTATGTTCTCTTTTCAGAAGATGGATTGTCAGCACAGTTCCCTGCTATTGTGTGAGTGGTAAATGCCACAGTGCACAGTCATTTATTGTATCTCAAATTGTTACTGGCATTAATAACTGTAGAACTATGGCTGTATTTGTTGTGTCAGCCAGACATATTCTTGCTATTAACTTTTGAATAACAGCAGCGGCTCGTCTAATGAAAAATAATGACTTTAAAACAAAGAACTCCAAATAATTTGATTCCACAGAGAAGCCAGCAGCAGAAAAGCAGGGATCTTCTTCAAGTTCCCACTTTTCCTGCAGCACTAGTTCTGAATGACAGTTTTAGCTGTGTCTCTGTAGTAGTGTGGGAGACATAAAAATTAATTTGAATATCTTTTTTTTTCCTTTCATCCCTAAGGTCTCTGGGGATCTGAGCAATGCATTTGAAATGCTTGATTATAACATTCTGTTGGATAAATTAACCTCCTAGTGTGTAATGCTTCAACTCAAAAATGGATCACAACGTATGCAAACCTAATAATTTGAAAAGGCTGGGTAATTTTCCGTTGTGTGTGTGTGTGTGTATTTTTATTCCTCTTAGTAAGTTATGAGAAATAGGAAACAATCACATTCTCCGCTCAATAGGAGGTTTTGCTTTTTTTTTTTTCCTTGCATTTGCAATGCCAATTCTAAATGTGCAGTTGCAAAATGGCATCTTGGCTTATAAGGCACACCACTGTGATTGTGTAGATTATAAAGTCATTTATTTATGCACCCATTTGTATACAGTCTTCATCGCTACAGCATCTGTGAGTCTGACATTACTTAAAAAACACAATTAAATTTGAATACCTCATACTGGAACCTTATTATAAACTTGTTATTTCTCTTTCCTTAATTTCATTCCATTATTCCTCATTATAGTTTTCTATCATAAACAGTTCTTCAATTATTTTTCCCCCTGGGGAATTTACAACCAGAGATAAAACCATTCTTTCTTCCTTCCACTCCTATTTCAGTCTCCTGAACAGTGGCAATAGAGCCCAGGCCGCTCATACTATTTTCTATTTCTAGGACACTCCTATAAACTCCTTAAAGACTGAAGATCCTGCCCAGGTGAATGTAATTTATCTGTAACTAAATTCAGGGTAAAAACCAAAACAATGGTGGCAGTTATCTTAAGTTTTAATTGTTGCTAAAGTCCAGCAAAGTTGATCTTTGTCTCTAAGACTGTTTCCTCATCCATAAAACAGGCATTCGAAATTTATTCTAGCCATTTCACAGGGTAGATTAGATGGTTTTATTTAATAACCTGGAAGTGTGTTTTGAAATCATGGAACCTCATTCAATGTTAGAAAATAATACCACATAGTTAATGTTTATGGAGCTGTTGCTATGTGCCAGGCACTGTGCCAAACAATGTGTGCACATTGCTTCATTTTATCTTCCTGGTAACCCTTGAGGTAGGTACTATTTTAATCCCCATTAACAGATGACAAAAATAGGCACACAGAGGCAAACTAATCTTTCCAAGGTAAAAGCAAACAAACAAACAAGCACACACTAGGAAGTAGCAGGGCTGGAACTGAATTGCAGGTCTTTCTGACTCTGTAATCTGACTCATAGTAGTAGAATTGGAAAGCGGATTGAAGGTATGTGCCGTCTATTATCTATGAGGTGGACCCTCTTTGGAGCCCTGAAAGGCAGTCAAGGTAAGAAAATTATCTACACTTGAGTAATGAGAAATGTGATGCTGAAATGAATCTTTGAGTGTGGGCTGGGCTTGGAAATACAGGACTGATAAAAATGGTGACTCACGCCTGTAATCCCAGCACTTAGGGAGGCCGAGGCGGGTGGATCACCTGAGGTCAGGAGTTCAAGACCAGCCTGGCCAACATGGTGAAACCCTGTCTCTATTAAAAATACAAAAATTAGCTGGGCATAGTAGCAGACACCTGTAAACCCAGCTACTCGGGGGGCAGGAGAATCTCTTGAACCCGGGAGGCGAAGGTTGGAGCTAGTCAATGTCGCGCCACTACACTCCAGTCTGGGTGACAAGAGTGAGACTCCATTTCAAAAATCAAACAGACAAACAAATGGAAGAAGCAGCACCTCAACTGAGGGGAGCAGTCAGGGATCTGTAGATGATTCAAGTTTGCTGAAACGAAGGCTCTTCAAAGGAGTCAAGTGGGAAATCAGGTAGGCTGGACTCATTAATAGAGAGATTTGAAAGACAAAGTAGAGATTCTGGATTTTCTCTGGTGGAATAAATTATGAATCCATTTTAGAGTTAATATTCCAAAAACATAATGTAAGAAGAAGAGGAGGTGGAAAAAGTTTATAAGAAAGAGGGGGAAGAAGAGTAAGCATAAGAAAAGGAAGAAGAAAAGAAAGAGTAGAGGAAGGAGGAAGAAAAGGAAGGGGAAGAGAAGATGAAGGAGGATGATGAGAGCAACAACAACAAGGACAACAGCAACAAAAACAAAACCGGGCACACATGGGGTTTGTTCTGGTACAGAAAAGAGATTCTATACCTCCCCAATCCTAGCCCCTTCCTGCAGCCCCCCCACACTCACACACACAGATGCAGGTAAACTCATGCTGAAATACCTAACTCCAAGCTGCTGGTTGTTTTGTACTAAGGATGGAGCCTCAGGTTAGGTGGCACTTTGGTTTCAGACGTTATTACTTGGGCATGTTTATTGGATAAAGGCATTTCCTGATCTTGGCTAGAGGACTTAAATGACTGTACATAATGAAGGGTTAGGAACTTTATCTTTTATGTTCAGAGTGATGAATAATGGAAACGATGTTTCTGCACATTCAGAAAAGAGAAGTTCTGGAGGAGTGCTTCCTGAGAGAAGGTAAAGGCAGTGTAGTGAGAAGCTCTGGTCTACAGAGAGTGATAACTGGCAAACTAATTTCATGCAGATCTGATGTTCAATGTTCGGGTGTTTTCTGATTAATTCTGTAATTCTACTTTGTTTTCCTTGATCTTCAATTAAACTCTGCTTTGACAACTCAGGTGACTAACAATGAGAAAATATAGTGTGGAAGAGGGACAATGTACTCAAGTTTTGGAGCAAAGCAGACCAGAGAGTTGGAGTGGCTCTCAATCATGGCAGGGTGGCAGGGTCAGTCTGAGAGAGATCAAGAACTGAGCTAGAAGCTAAAATAATACTTGGGGCAGTAAACAGGCTACCCCCTCCCCCGCCCCAGGAGTTATGAAAAACCTGACAAGGCAGTGGACTTCTTACATTTTGTGCAGTGGGAGTCTGGAGTTCTTTTATTTACATACCAAATCAAGGGGGTCTCAGGATGTTAGAGGATTCAGTGACATTTGGGCAGTGTAAATAACACTTATGAGTGTTCCTTGTTCCTTGCTGTATTTTTATTCATGTACTTTTCTGTGCACAGGAATTTAAATAGCTTTCTGACCAGGCGCAGTAGCTCGTGCTTGTAATCCCAGAACTTTGGGAAGCCAAGGCAGGAGCATCGCTTGAGCTCAGGAGTTTGAGACCAAACTGGGCAATATAGCGAGACTCCATCTCTACAAAAAATGTTTTTAAAAGTACCTGGGCCCAGTGTTGTGTGCCTGTAGTTTCAGCTACTTGAAAGCCTGAATTGCTAGGAGCACTTGGGTCCAGGGGGTCAAGCTATACTCGCACCACTGCATTCCAGTCTGGGGAACAGAGCAAGAGTCTGTCTCAAAAAAAATTTTTTTTTGATAGCTTTTCTTTAGCATCAAGGGTGTCCTAACTATGGACTCTTGATTATTGATGAAAGCACTTCTCTCCTTCATATTATCATCAGCATTTCCCTCTGTTCCAAAGGGTAGGTTAGGCCCCAGAGTCACTGGCTAAGGCAGAAGGCATCCTGTTTCCACTTACTATTGGAAATTTTTCTGACCAAAAACTACTTAATGTCTTTTATCTTTCGATGATTTTCACATAGTATTTGGACAATTTTTATTGGAGCTTTTTTCCCTGATGAGAATAATTCCATATTTTTAACAACAAGTGTGCCAGTTTCATGAGTAGGAGACATATTTATAATTTGGATATATTTCTGTAAAATCCTGTTTGAACATCAAAGCATGGGGAAAAAATATTCTTTTTTCCTGGCTTGCTTAAGCAAAAGGCCCTGACCAATAGATGCCACACAGGAGATGCTTAGCATAGATAGCAAATATCTAATTGCATACAAAACACAATATTTACATGTTGATTTATACCTTTTTAATGTCTGGAAGGTAGTCTTCACATCCTCATAAAAGATCTAATTATTTGGTTAGTGTCAGTCTTAAATTGTCACTGAAATTCATAGCAATTAGAACTAATTTTCTTTTCAGGAGTGCTCTTTCATCCTTGCAGTTTTCTCAAGAGAAGTCGTCTGACCTCAGGCACACAAAGATTAGTCCAAGAAAAGTATGATTCTGAAATAGCACAGCCTCAGCAAACGATGAGTCACAAGGACTATTTGAGTTCACCACTCGGGGACTCAAGATCATACACCTCAAGGGGTTTGCTCAATGTTGCAATGAGTGACTAACCCATCCAGAGTAAGAACTTTAATTCCCAACTCCCAGGCTAGTGATGTGTTCGTTACCACATTCTTCCCCTTTAGTAAGCCATTAGAGTCAGCTGGCATGCTTGAGCAATAAAAGTCCAGCTTTTCCCGTGTCATTGTGAAGATCAACCTCCTTCCCTCAACCTTTCCCTTAGGTAGATGTTTTTTCTGTCTTTTTTCTTTGCCATATTAATTTACCACAAGAGCATGTTTTTGTTTGTTAGTTATTAATACTTTCTTGGTCAAGATCTTCCAGTGGCCACCCAATAGCTAGAGAAAAATGTTTACTAATTTTATCCTAGTCCTCAGAGGTTCTTGAGAGTTTTCTATTATCCAGTAAGCTGGCAATTAAACTTTATTTTTTATTCATGAAAATAGCAGCTTCCATTATGGAGCACTTATTCAGTAACAGAAACTGTGTATCTACTATATCATTTAAACCTGTGAAACAGGCAGTATTGCCATACTTATTTTTATAGATATGAAACACTGTAGTGCTAGAGAAGTTAAATAACTGGCCCAAGGTTATTCAGTAAGCTTATCAGACTCGTCTAACTCCTCAGCTGCGGTCCTTCTTGTCTTCAGCCTATCTTGCCTCTTCCATGTGGCCAAAATGCACACCTCCCCACCACATACTTGGCTTCTTTTCACATTTAGGCCTCTGCTCATCATTTACCACTCACCCAAATTGTCCCTCTTTATTGCCATTCCAAATCCTTCTTTCAAGGCCTATATTAGGTCCCCATTGCTGCTGTAGCAAAATACCACAAACTTAGTGGCTTAAAACAACATAAATGTTTTAGTTTATAGTTCTGAAAGTCAGAAGTCCCAAAATGTGTTTCATGAGGATAAAACCAAGGTACCCTCAGGGCTGCATTTCTTGTAGGGGCTCTAGGGGAGAGTCAGCTCCTCACCCTTCCCAGCAACTGGTTTCCTGCATTCCTTGCTGTGGGGCCTCACTCTGACCTTGGCTTCCATGCTCCCATCTCCTCTGACTCTCACTCTCCTGCCCCTCTCTCTCTTTAGAAGGATCTTTGTTAATGTATTGGGCCAACCTGGATAACTGAGGCTAACCTTCCCATCTTAAAAGCCTTAATAACAACTGAAAAATTAGTTTTCCAGGTAAAGTAGTATGTTCACATGTTCCAGGAATTAAAACATGGACATTTTGTGGGGGGCATAATTATTCTCATCACAAAGACCACTTCCAATGTCATCTCCCCTCTCAGGACTTCCCAAAAGGCTAATTGCCAGGCTATTTTATCCTATATCATATATCTTGATATATCCTATACAAGATATATCCTATATCTTGATATATCCTATACAAGATATATCCTATATGTTGTTCCTTACATCTTCTTAGTTTTTAAAAATTTGCCTTCTATTCATTTTGTACATTTGGAAATTAGGCTTCATTTGTTATGGGCTTGGATTGTTACAGCTGAAACCTTAGAGAGTATCCACTCCAGGGATGACAAATGAGTTTCATCTCAAATGTCGCGTCCATGCACCTGGTAGAAGCAGTTCAAGGTTGTGTATTGGAAAGAATTTTGAAGCTCCTTCTGGTTTCAAAACAAAGAGGGTGGTGATCAATTACAATGTTTGCCGTGAAGGCATAAACAGAGGATAGCAGCTCGGGGACCACATGCTGGACAGTTTTACCCTTCTTACCTATGTCTCTCATTTTGAAAATGAAGAAAGACAGTTAGAAAAAGGAAGCTGGCTTTTACAAAAGGTCTACTATGTATATGGCACTGTTTTGGTATATAACCGTTTAACTCCTTTAATTCTCATAATGAGCTTATAAATAGATGTCAGAAGTAGAGACTAGGTTTCTCAGAGTTTAAGGAACATGTTCAAGTGTCCAGTGGAAAACCGTGAGATAAAGATATAGACTTACCTAATTGCAAATCCATTTCTGTTCAGTATAATAAACTAGGAGTTTAAATTACTTACACAGGCCACATGAAACCAGAAACAGAGCTGGTATTAGTAACTACCCTTCCCCAAAAAACACAGGACACATAGGTGGGCACATGGCCACATTGCTGAATACTTAAACTGGAACTTTTATAAGAAATCCAAGGTACATAGTTGTTGCAACTAAAATGCACTGCTTCACAGAGCATAGGGTTTTGTATTTGTTTGACTGAACTCAATGATCATAGGACATTATTTATTTTCCCTAAGTGAAAAACTGGCTGATTTTTTTGGTTTTGAGATGTCCCCCTCTTTTCTCTACACCAGGGCCTTGGCCTTTAAAATATATATATATATATGTGTGTGTGTGTGTGTGTGTATATATATATATTTGTTTATTATAGGATTATATATATTTATTATATTCCTATAATAGGAATTTATAATTTATTATAATTTATGCCTATAATATCCCTATATTTATAGGAATAAATAAATAAATAAATAAAATATATATTTATTCCTATAAATCAGACCTTTCTGCCTCCTCTGTCTCTGTCATCTGAATTAACATGCTTTACAAACTGTGGTTCTGATCAAGATGTCAGAGACCAGTTACTCTAGCTCTCACCTATTGGTACCCATGCTAAGGAAACGTTCCCCCTAAGCCAAAATTTTTTTTCCTAAAGTGCCACTTGTTAATAAAACTTTCTGCAATTAGGGCAAATATGATTTCCCAGCTATGGATCACCTCACTGTCCTGCTTAAGATTTTCAATCACTTCCCATGTTTTTCTAGGGAAAAGCCACCTTCTTTTTATTGGTCACAGAGTCCTCCTTGTCTTGAATGCTGTCATACTACTAACCTCATTCCTTCCTCTCTCCTTTGGCTCCCTCCCTTACCACCTTGGGCTCCTTGACTCTGGCTGTCTGCTTCTTTGTTGCTATCCATCTTTTTGTCTGGCTCCTGGGTTTTTGCCATGCCTTAAATTATATTCCTTAGGTTGCATTTCCCTTCACTTGATGTCCACACAGCTGCTTGTGTGATTTTTTAAAAATGTAAATCTGACCCTGTTATTTTCCTGTTCAAAATCCTCAGTGGCTTTCTCTCATCCAGATAAGTGGTTCTGAAGCCTGACTGATATGTTACTTGTATAGTTGTAGTTCCAAGTGTCACCATTCAGTCCATACCAGAGCCAAGATTTTTATTCAAAAGGCCTGAGGTGAGGTAAATAATAATTTCCAGTGTGTCATGGGTCATTCCAATGAACAACCAGGCCTACAGGAGAGGCTCAATCCTTTATCAGCACACATATAGACCTTCTGGTTTGGTCCCATCTAGATTTATATTTCATCGCAATCTACATTAAACTTGACCCCCACCCTCACTGTACCAACCAACCCCCAACACTGCTAAATTTTGGTCACTCCAACTTGATCGTGGTTTTCAGCACATTGAATTTTCTTTGTTACCTCTATTTTTTTTTACCTAGCATTCTGTGCTCTCAAAGAAGAAAAGGTTAACTGTGTGTGTGTGGTTTTTTTTTTTTATTTTTTTTTTAGTTGCCTTCTAAATTCTGCTCAGGCAATTCAGTCCTTGATGACTTCTCTACTATACTCATAGACTGAGTAAATTACTCTCTCTTTTGCATCATTTTTTTCCTATTTTATGCATACAGAGTAGGTGCATATATTTATGGAGTATGTAGAGATATTGTGAGACAGGTATACAGTGTATAATAATCACATCAGAATAAGTATTCATCACTTCAAATATTTATCCTTTTTTTGTGTTACAAATAATCCAATTATACTCTTTTAGTTATTTTTAAATGCACAATAAATTACTGTTGACTGTAATCATTCTGTTGTGCTATCAAAACTTAGGTCTTATTCATTCTAACTGTTTTTGTACCCATTAACCGACCCTACTTCCCCCTGCAACCACTCTTCCCAGCCTATGGCAACCATCATTCTGTCTACATGAGTTCAATTGTTTTAAATTTAGCTACCACAAATTAGTGAAAACATATAAAATTAGCCTTTCTGTGCCTGGCTTATTTTACTTAACATAATGTCCTACAGTTCCATCCATGCTACTGCAAATCACAGACTCTTAATTTTTTTTTTTTTAATAGCTGAAGAGTATTTCATTGTGTGTAAGTACCATATTTTCTTCATCCATTCATCTGTTGGTAGACACTTAGATTGCTTCCAAATCTTGGCTACTGTGAATAGTGCTACAATACACATGGGAGTGAGGATATCTCTTCAATATACTGAGTTCCTTTCTTTTACATATATAAATAGCAATGCCTAGGTATTTTCTTTGTAGCTTTATAAATGTGATATATATATGTGTGTGTGTGTGTATATATATATTTATATATATATGTATGTGTGTGTATATCTATGTATGTACATATATATATATAGAGAGAGAGAGAGAGAGAGACAGATATCTTCTCTTCAGGACTCTTTAGATTTGCCTTTTGGAGCTATTTTCTAGATCTTATAAGCCTGCTTAATTTTTTTTTATTTCTTCTGACTGTATTTTCAGTTAGCCTATATTCAAGCTCACTACTTCTTTCTTCTCCCTTATCAATTCTGTTATTGAAAGACCCTGGTGCATTCTTCAGTATGTCAGTTTAGTTGTTCAATTTCAGAATTTCTGCTTGATTTAAAAATAATTATTTCTATGTCTTTGGTAAATTTCTCTGATAGGATTCTGAATTCCTTTTTTGCATTATCTTGAATTTTGTTGAGCTTCCTCAACCTAGATATTTTGAATTCTCTTTCTGGAAAGTCACATATCTCTGTCCCTTTGTGATTGGTCACTGACTGGCACCTTGTATAGTTTGTTTGATGAGGTCCTGTTTTCCTGGATAGTCTTTACGTTTGTGGATGTTTGTTGATATCTGGGCACCAAAACGTCAGGTATTTATTGTAGTCTTCACGGTCTAGGCTTGTTTTTACCCTTCCTGCTTGAGATGGCTTTCCAGGTATTTGAAGTTACCTGGGTGTTGTTATCTGTATAAGTCATATCTGCATCTGGGTAAGTCATATCTGCATCAGGGGTATCCCAAGACCAGTAATGCTGTGACACTTGCTGTATTCTGCCTTGGTGGTCTTGGGTATGATCTGAGAGAATTATTTGGATTACCAAGAAGAGACTCTTGTTCTCTTCTCTTAATTTCCCCCAGACAAGTGGAGTGTTTCTCTCCATGCTGAGCTGCCTTGAACTGGAGTAAAGAGTAACACAAGCGCTCCTGTGCCACAATCACTGGAACTGTGCTTGGTCAGACATGAAATGAACATGGCACTCAGTCTCACCCAAGCCCTGTGGCAAGCACTGTCTGGCTACTGTTGATGTTTGTTCAAGACCCAAGGGTTCTTTAATCGGCAAATGATGCATCCTGCCAAAACTGTGTCCTTCCCTTCAAGGAAGTGGGTTCCCTTCTGGCCCAGGGTATGTCTGGAAATGTCATCCATCTGGGAACTAGGGCCTAGAATGGGAGGCTCGGGACTCTGCCTGTTGTCCTATCCTACTGTGTCTAAGCTGGTCTCAAAGTTGCAAGAGTTTTCTTTACTCTCCCCTCTCCTCTTTTCAAGCCCAAGGAAGAAGTCTCTCTCAGAGCTTTGATCTGCACTACCTGGGGCTGGGGGATGGGTGACATAAGTGCTCCCTTGGCCACTGTAGCTAGTCACTCTTCTGTATCACTTCTGGTTACTATATGATGTTTATTTCACATGCAATGCTCCATTTATAAAATAGACATCATATTTATTTTATGCATTAAATAGAATGTTTATGTTTCAGTCAAACTTGGCATTGTGCTAGAAACATAACTGCATTTTATTTTTAAAACTTACAAAGTGGTTTTATTCTTATAGTACCTTATGTGATTCTTTCAACAGCTCTATAAGGTAAGTCAAATATTACCCTTCTTTTAGAGATAGAGAAATGAGATTCACAAGAGGTCTTTCCTCATATAACAGAGAAAAATAATGTGAACTCAGTTTTCTCACCCTAATGAGGTGCCATAAATGATATACCATATAACATCATGTGATATAACATATGCCATCTCAAGATATAAATTTCATAGTGTATGATATAATGTCTCAGATTAATAGAGAGGGCATATAGCAAATGTTTTACATAGGATATTAAATCTTTATTAAGAAATATAATGCACTATTTCATAAGAAGGCATACTTATATTTCTATTAATAACTATATCCATTAAAACAAAAATGCCAAAATTATCTGTTAGAAAGTAAAATAAGAAAGGCTTAAAAACTTTCCCATTTCCAACTATTTCCTTTTCCGCATTTTGATCCTGAGGGTGATTACAATGTCCTAATTTCTATTTTGGTAAGTAGGTTTTCAGCAGGGTTCCCCAGAGCCCCAGCAAGCTCAGGCAGATACAAGAGCAGCTGCATTCAGAAAAGTGTTAGACACCAAGGAATTGATCTGAATTCCTTTTTTACAGCCATTGCTTCAGTTTATTCAACAACTTTTGGAGACCAAATCCATTAACAAAATGTCATGATATCATTTTATTTATTCTGACTGTTATTTTCAAAATCAGAAAAAAAGTGAGATTAGGTATAATTCTTTAGAGTGCATGATGAATATTCAATTTGATAACTCTTCGTTCATTCCAATCTAAAGATACAGACTCTCACTTTCAGAAGAATATAGCTATTGGTATTACAGGGAAAAGTTACATGGAGATCAGGCAAATAAAGAATTAATTTTAGAAATTGATAACCCTTCGTATATTAAGAGGAAGAACAGCTTTTCTTCATACTGATGTTTTCTACTAAGTCATCTATTAAAAACCCTTGACTTTATTATGAGAGGATTTGTCATGGACAGTGGCATTAATTAAAACCCTTCATATCATGTGTCAGAATTAATTTGTCCATATCCATTAAAATCTCACTTTAAAATGATAGAAAATAATTTTAAAAGTATCATCTAGGCTGGGCACAGTGGCTCACACCTGTAATCTCAGCACTTTAGGAGGCCGAGGCAGGCAGATCACAAGGTCAGCAGTTCGAAACCAGCCTGGCCAACAGGGTGAAATCCTGCCTCTATTAAAAATACAAAAATTAGCTGGGCATGGTGGCAGGTGCCTGTAATCCCAGATACTTTGGAGGCTGGGATTGTTTGAACCTAGGAGGTGGAGGTTGCAGTGAGCTGAGATCGTGCCATTGCACTCCAGCTTGGGTGAGAGGGCGAGACTCCATCATAAGAAAAAAAAAAAAGTTTCATCTAACATAACTGGAATACCACAGATATTGAACTCCAAAACAGTGTAATCTGGGGCCCAACAGGGAAGATCATTAAAGACGATTGTTTCTGTATTTTTAGTTACCATATGAGAGGTTGCATCTTCAACCTGTGTGGCAAGATGGCTACAGCCCTTATAGAATTATATTCAGAGAGGTCAACATCCATAGGAAGGGGTAGGGTGGTCTTTTTTCATCTTTCTTGGGAGTGGGGAGACTTTCACCAGACTAATCCCCACCCAAGTGACTTTCCTCCATGATCAGAATTGTGTCACATGAACATTTTTCTGGATAGGTGAATCATTGGCATGGGTGAAATGGGTGCTGGAAAGTAATCTCAATGTCCATCACATGCTATATTTTAGAGTGTTTCTTTGAATCAGAGTAACACAGCTCTATACTCAAAGCAAGATGAGCAGATTAAAGGAGGAGCCGGCCAAGTTGAAGGTAGTGCAGGTTTAATGTAGAGTATTGAAGCATATGGCCATTAAAAGTCATGGTTAGACCCACAATGATGCTACGGTGTTTTCTAAAGATGTGGAAGAAACTTAGAAGTCTAGCTCGTCATGGGCACGGGCTTCCTGAAGCATGCCCCTTTGTTAGCAGCAGCATATAAGGCCATATCGATATTCTAGAGCACGAGAAACTAAAATCCTTTACTTTCCTTTGGATGAAAAATCTACCTCTTTCAAACCACTGGATTTATAGAGAATGAGAAACAGTGTTAAAAGTTTCTTTTCGTTAATTCTTATCAGCTCTATGTTTTTGTGTTAAGTACCACTCACTTAGAGGAAATAAATATCCTTAGTTCACCTGAGAATAAGAAAACAGGTCTCTAATCAGACCAATACAAACATAAGCTCCTTTTGATGCCAACAGGCAGAGCAGTTTAATAATTAGTCTCCCAACTCAACCCACTTCAAATACACAATGAAGCAAAAAGAGAACTGAAGCTGCTCACATTCTCTGCTGAAGCATGGATTGAATTGGGACTGGGAATGAAAGTGAGAAGGTTAGTGGGTACAGAAGTGGGCAAAATATAATCAGGGAAAATATTGCCTGAATTGAGGGAACTGACACTTCAGATAGCAAACTAACTTTCTGCTGAGTAACACTGGCATATAAATAAATAAACATTTTTATGAGCCATCTGGATGCCCACATCATGTTACCAAATCATGTCAAACTAATTCACCTTATGACGTGTATATTTTAACTCTTTAACAACTTATTTAGACTTAGCCTGGAATTATGATTTTTTAATCTGAAATCAGCTGCCAGTTCTTACAGTTATACTACTTTGGGATAAACATTTCCTTTTTTCTCAGTTTAAGACTAGCAAGTGATAGGCAATATTAATTATTTTAGTGCATTTTAATGGAGAATATAAGATGAGAATATCCAAAAAATTAGACCATTGGTTTTAGAATGATAGAATGTGCTCATTGGTGTGAATATGATAGAAAGACACAAAATAGCACCAGGTGGAATATAATTATTATTGCTATTATTAATATTAATATTCAAGTCTCTCACCAGGACTGGGCAGCAACAAATTCTTCATTCTCATTGTTTTCCAGAATATTTTTTAATATTTCTTAAGTATTAAGCTCTTTGTTTTTAGCTTGTAAAATATCTAGTACAGTGATATAAAGGGGGTAGAGTAGAACCCTACACTTGAATTACTCAGTTTCTCAAATAAAGTTTTACTTACTTCAAAGTTATGAAGAAATAAGAGGCAAATAATATGAAGAAAACTGTGAACATGACCCTGAGGGGACACTGCTTATTTCCATCTTTGTTTCTGGGATTCTAAGTATTTCCATAAAGAAATCAAATTTTCCTTCTTACCGTAAAGCCTCATTTCAGTACTTGGGGTTTTGGTGGAAGTGGTTGTGTAATTTTATTATCTGAAAAATAATGGTGCTGACTATATAATCCCTTAAAATAACTTATTTTTTAAGTAGTTAATATGAGGATTTTTTCTTAGAGGATAAAAGAACTGAGAACTATATAATGAATTGCAGAGAGGAGTATGGTGGAGAATTATAGTGTGCCTTGCATCCGGAGACTAAATCCCAGTGAAAACTTCTGAGGAGACATGGCAAACACTAGAGGGAGGAAGAAGTCATGAACAACTTGCTGGATGAGGTGAGTTTTCACTGCTACAACACAAGATTAATTTGTAGAAGACTAGCCTTTCCAAGTGGCCACTTAAATTTCTACTTCGATGTGTAATTGTAATTTAAAACTGAACATGCCCAAAATTAAACTCTTGCCTTACTTCACTTTCAAAATGACTTCTCTTCTAATCTGCATTTGAACAGATGAAACAGCATAGCATCAGCCCAAAACCCAGGAGTTGCTCAATCTATTTTTCTCATGGTTGACTTCCAATTCATGTAAACTCTTGTGATCTCTATCTTTAAATCACATTGTGAATTTGACCACTACTCACCCTTTCTACTTGTTAACACATTAATCTACCATCTTCCCTCATCTAGATTATTATAATTCCTGAATTAACTTCTCTATTTCTATGATTTCTTCCTAAAGTCAATTTTCCAAATAAAATTTCAGGTCATCTTTTAAAAATGTATATACAAACAGTTCACTCTCCTGATCAGAACCATAATATGGAATAATAAGAAGAAAAGTACTCTAAGTTCTGAGACAGTTGTATATCACCTGCCTCCTTCTTAACTCTGTGAAAATCTCTCTCGTCATTCTCTCCCCTCATTCACTCAGGTTTGGCCCTCTTCAACATCAGCCCTCTTGCTATTCTTTAAATGTAAAAGTTTATTCTTAGCCTTTTTTACTTCCTCTGTAAGGTTCTCCTCTTCCTTAGATTTATTCACATCTCTACTTCCTCTTAACAAAAGCCTTTATGTTAAGGTGGTCAGTTAAAACAGTAATAATCAATAATGTGAAACTTAAATTTCTGGTCAAGATAGATTATCAGGAACTATTATCCCCAAACAAAAACAATGTATAAAACAGACAAAATGTATAAAAATGGCTTTCAAATTATTGGACATTAGGCAACAAAGGACAGTAATTTATAAGATATAGGAAAAAAATGAGAGAAATCTTATAAATTTCCATTGCTTAATTCCTCTAATAGCACATAATTTACATTAAAGGGTGGAGAACTTAGGCAGAGTCACTCAGTGAGCCAAAAAGATGGAGCCAGCATTCTGTGGAAGCAAGGGTGGTGAGAGTTAACAGGATAAAGTGCCAGAGAGAAGAAAACTACACAGGGATAAGGACAGAGATCTCTACAAGATTCTCTTCAAGTATTTAGTTAAGTACTGATCAGCACCATAAAACTACCCAAGGTCAGAGAAAGAACCATCTGAAAAAATTAGAAAGAACAATGACCAGCTCTCACAAAAGACAGGAATAGAACCTGTTTTCAACAATCAGAGTAGAGACCTGACAATTCACAATAAATTAGTTGGGCTACTAAAAAGGTCTTGCCTTAGTAGTAGAAAAACTTAAACCTGGAATAAAAGTGACTCTGCCCTCTCCTAACAAATCATAAAAGCAAAACCCAGAAGTATCGAACTGTTTCCAAGTAACCATATAGCAGAAAAGAGTTAATATTTTTAGCAATACAAAATATATTCAGCATTCCAAAGAGGCAAAACTCACAAGGACTTGCATCTAAAAAAAATTACTAGAAGTGCAAAGAAGCAGTAAATTATGGCTCACAATAAGAAGAAATGTTAGTGGAAAGGTAACCGGAAATGACAGAGATGATAGAATTTGTAGACAATGAAATTAAAACAGACAACTGTATTCCAAATGTTCTTAAGCTAGAAAAAAGACTGAACATGATATAAGTAGAGACATACAAAATAGGCCGGGTGCGGTGGCTCATGCCTGTAATCACAGCACTTTCGGAGGCTGAGGCTGGTAGATCATTTGAGGTCAGAAGTTTGAGACCAGACTGACCCGTATGGTGAAATCCCATCTCTACTGAAAATACAAAGATTAGCCAGATGTGGTGGCGTGCACCTGTAGTCCCATCTACCGGGGAGGCTAAGACAGGAGAATTGCTTGAACCCAGGAGGCAGAGGTTGCAGTGAGCCGAGATCGTGCCACTGCACTCCAGCCTGGGCAACAGAGCGAGACTCTGTCTCCAAAAAAAAAAAAAAAAAAGAGAGACATAAAAAATACATTGAAGAAACAAATCAAACTTCCAGGAATAGAAATTACAATGTTGGAGATACAATATACTACATGAAATTAATGGCAGATTAGACATTGCAGAAAAAATACAACCTTTGAATATGAAGGCTTAACAATGGAAACTTCCCAAAATAAAACATACAGAGAAACAAGAATAAGGAAAAATAACCAGAGAAACAATAAGCAGTTGGACAACTTAAAGCAGTCTAACAACGCATTTAGTTAGAATCCCTGAAGGAGAATAAAGGGAGGGGAAAACATAAACATAAAATTATGTGTGTGTGTGTGTGTGTGTGTGTGTGTGTGTGTGACACAGTGGCAGAAAATTTTACAAATTTGATAAAAGTTATAAAGTTATAAATCCAAGAAGCTCAGTGAACCCTAAGCGTAAGAAAAATGAAGATAACTATAGCAAGGAACATCATAATTATATCATATTTTTTAAAACTAGTGATATAATTTTTAGGTAATCAAATGAAAAAATAAACAGTTTGTATAAAGAAAAAGAGAAAGCTGGCAAATTTTTCATTGAAAACATTGCAAGTAAGGAGACAGTTAATCAACTTGTTTAAGTCAAAAATGAGGGAAAGAAGTCTGCTGTCAATAGCTCTATTTAACATACACTGAAGGTTTTAGTTGGCACAGTCAGTTAAGAAAAAGAAGTAACACATGTCCAGGTAAAACAAGAAGTAAAACTGTCTTTATTTGCAGATAACAAGACCATCCATAGAAAAAATGTGACTTAATCTACAAAAAGGCTACTAGAACAAATCAGTGAGTTTAACAATGTTGTAAAACGTAAGATTATTATGTAAAAAACATTTCTACTTCCATAAACTAGTAAAGAACAATTGAAAATTGTAATTATATACTGTTATTTACAATAGCACCACAAATATGAAATACCTAGGATAAATCTAGCAAAAGATGTGGTTGATCTATAAGTGGAAAACTGTAAAAATTTGCTGAGAGAAATTAAATTACTTAAATAAAAGGATAATATACATTGTTCATGGATAGCAAGACTTGATACAATTGCAATGCTAATTTTCTCCTAATTGAACTATAGAGCCAATGTAATCCCAATCAAAATCAGAGTGGATTCTTTTGTAGAAACTGACAAGCTAATTCTAGAATTCATATAGAAATGCAAAGAATATAGAATAGATTGCACAACTTTTAAAAAGAACAAAATTAAAGAACTTACACTACAAGACTTTAAAATTTACCATAAAATTACTGTAATCAAGGTAATATATTAACATTAAGATACTTGGATTAAGGGAAGAGAATGGAGTTGAGAAACAGATTTATACATATATAATTAATTGGGTTTTGGTAAGGTTACAGAGATAATTCTATCGAAAAAAGTAATGTTTTCAACAAATTGTAATGAAAAATGTGAATACCCATATGCATAATTCTATGCTTCATATCATATACAAAAATTAGCAAAATATATATTATAAACCTAAATGTACAACCTAAAACTAGTACTTCTAGAAGAAAACACGGGAGAAATTTTTTTTTTTTTTTGAGACGGAGTCTCGCTCTGTCGCCCGGGGGCTGGAGTGCAGTGGCCGGATCTCAGCTCACTGCAAGCTCCGCCTCCCGGGTTCACGCCATTCTCCTGCCTCAGCCTACCGAGTAGCTGGGACTGCAGGCACCCACCACCTCGGCCGGTAGTTTTCTGTATTTTTTAGTAGAGACGGGGTTTCACCGGGTTAGCCAGGATGGTCTCGATCTCCTGACCTCGTGATCCGCCCATCTCGGCCTCCCAAAGTGCTGGGATTACAGGCTTGAGTCACCGCGCCCGGCCGAAAAATTTTTGTAGTATGAAATTAGGCAAAATTTTCTTAGATATGACCCCAAAAACATTATATATAAAAGGATAAATTGATAAATCAGACTTCAAATAATAACTGTTCTTCAATAAGCATCTTTAAGAAAATGAAAAAGCCATGTATCGGAATAAAGTATTTTTAACTATATATCTGATAAAATATTTGAATCCAGAATTTACAAAAGTTTTTAAAACTCAAGAATACAAAAATCCATTTAAAAATGGACAAAAGGTGTCAATGGACACTTCATCATAAAAGATGCATGGGTTAAAATATTAAAAGATACTAAACTTCATTAGTCATTAGGGAAATACAAGTTTAACCTACAATGAGATAATACTCTACTTTTGATAGAATGGGCAAAATTGAAAACCAGCCACACCAAGCAGAAGTTAGTATGTAGAGCATGTAGGGTTATGTCAAGGTGACCTGTTATAACTTTGATTTCATGTTCTAATATTCCTCACTAGAAGATGGAAATACAATCGATTTTTGTGATGAGATCTAGTAGTCTATAACTTTGTTAACTTTTCTTAATATCTCACTTATTTTTGTTGCTGTTGTGGATTCCATAAGGTTATCTCCATCTACCTGCTGTTTTGGAAAGTATTTCTAGGCTTTATCTAGGCTTATTTGTAGAGTGGTTTTTGTCATCAATGATATCTGTCAGTGACACATAAGGAAGCAGGGGGAGCAAACACATAGCTCTTTTTATTCCTAATTTATGCTAATCCCCACTTCATATAAATAAGAAAATTAAGTCTCAGAAAGGTGAAGTGATACACCTAAGTATGGTAGAAGTAAACCAACTTGTGTGCATTCTTCTTTAATTTAAGTGCAGTTTTTAGTATGTGGCCCACTAACTTCTCCTCAAAGTCTTGCTGAAATCTCATTTTTCTTCAGAAATAATTCAAGCCTAGTCTTCCCAGATAGAATTGTTTTATCCTTTTCTTGTGGATACATTGTCTTCTTAGATCATATCTATATCACGACCCATATCTTAGTATTTATTTCATTTACTACAAGGCAATCCTTTTAGGTGGGAAGTGTGCATACACACTAAACAATCTTTAACTCTTAAACAAAGTGTTATTCCTTATAGAGATGTCTATGTGGTTTAAAAAATAAGCAAACCACAATAATAACAAAATCCCAGAGATTAAAGGGTACTGATCACACACTACCTTATAAGGTATCCATTGTAAAGAACAATCTCCCTTCCTTTACACTAATTAAATTGCTTTAATATAATAGAAACTCACTGAATTCAAACGTATTTTTAAATATTTGGAATATAAATTCCTTATGAACCAAAAAATTGAACTTCTAAAACCCACACTGAAGCAGGCTAGTGAAAGGCATATTTTTAGCAGGTGGCTTCCCAATGACACTAAAAATGAGGTTTTGCAGGCAGCCATCTGTTTCTCCTCCTCATCAATCTTCCTACTTTGTACCCTTATTGCAAATATGTGCTACTATGGGTCTAGACTTCTCATGATTTAATGGATACTACTTACTACTACTACTACTAATAATAAAATAGCAATAACAATACTTATTTAAAGTTTAAGTAAGGGAATCATACATACTATACATGACTAGCAAAACTGCTTATGTCATTGGCCTATGTTGTCAATCTATTGATCTGCATGAGAGAATTTTTAAATATAACTGAAATATATAAATTAGGAACCTTTAAGATGCAAAGAAGTACACAAAACAGACACCAGTTTATGGGGTGAATAAAAAAAAATTCAAAACTAACTAAAGGCCACTTTTGTTCTACAATATTACATATGCATGAGGAAATAGAATACACATTCAGACGAATAAAGAAAGTGTACACCCAGGGTATTGTGAATATCAGCAAGCGGCGAACTAGTCTTTGCTGCAGGATATCTGTGCATTTATTTTTACCAAAGCCAGGAGCTGACTTTTGTCATTGCCCATACCACACCCTCAGAAAAAAAAAAAAAAAAAAAAAAAAAAAAATTGAGCTGAAGAGTTCCAGTAAAAAGAATTATAAAGTATATAGATCATCACTTTATCAAGGTTGGTCACCTTCTTCTCTCTCTCCTAAACTCTACTTGTGCTGCTCTTGCACATAAAACAAATGAAAATTAATTTCTCCACAGCTTAGTTTGATAGAAGGAAGAAGAGCTTTGTTAATAATAAATCTGGGGTCAATTCTTGGGGCTCAGTGTTTTAATATCCTTATTTTCAAAATTTGGATGATAATATCTGTTTTGCATGTATTATGAGACTTATAAACAATACAGAACAAAATCCTTAAAACTATTAAGCAAGAGCCGGGCACGGTGGCTCACGCCTGTAATTCCAGCACTTTAGGAGGCTCAGGAGGGTGGATCACGAGGTCAGGAGATTGAGATCATCCTGGCTGACATGGTGAAATTCCATCTCTACTAAAAATACAAAAATTAACTGTGTGTGGTGGTATGCGCCTGTAGTCCCAGCTACTCAGGAGGCTGAGGCAGGAGAATTGCTTGAACCTGGGAGGCGGAGGTTGCAGTGAGCCAAGATCATACCATCGCACTCCTGCCTGGGTGACAGAGCAAGACTCCATCTGAAAAAAAAAAAAATTAAGTAAACAAAGCAATAGCAGTATATGTTTTTTGTTCATATGAGAGCTAATGGAAGGTTACAAAATTACTTGGAGAGCCAGTATTTCATTTTCATTGTTATTTTGTTCTCCTTTCCAAGCCCTCAAATGCTATAGCATTTGGCTGTTATTGGCCTTGAATAAATGTGTGGTATATGGTGTTGGCCTACAGCAATGTTTGTGAGTTTTCAGTTACAGAGTAAATTTACTCCTTCATAATGCAGGTGCCAATGTACAAGGTCAATGGCAACATTACAAACTCCCCATGTGAAAGCTATTGAACTGTATTATCCATCACTAAGTACAGTAGGAAATGATTCGACCTTTCCTTGAATAGTAGTTACTGAACAAATTACTTTTCAGCTTGAAAATAATTGCAGATCTCAGATGCCCATTTAACCTGCTGTCTCCTAAATTTACGCCAATCTTTCATGCTCCTGTTGCTGCTATCGATAATGTACCAAAATAGCATGTGGTAATGAGATGACAGAAGGCTTTGGATTTTAGACAACCTAAATGTAAACTCTGGCTCTTGGCCAGGCATTATCTCAGCACTTTGGGAGGCTGAGATGAGAGGATCACTTGAAGCTGGGAGTTTGAGAACAGCCTGGGCAAACAAAGCAAGGCCAGCATCTCAACAAAAAATAAAATTAATTAGCTAGCATGGTAGTGTGTGTCTGCATTCCCAGCTACTCAGGAGGCTGAGGCAGGAGAATTGCTTAAGCCTAGGAGGTCAAGGCTGCAGTGAGCTATAATGGCATCATTGCACTCCAACCTGAGTGACAGAGCAAGTCCCTATCTCAAATAAAATAAAACCAAAATAAAATAATAAAAATAAACTCTGGTTCCTTTTCTATCTTATTAATTGTATGGTCTTTTTCAAATTACTTTCCTCTATCTTAGTACTGATTTGAAGTTTAAACAAAATATGTTTTAAAAATACTGTGCTCAGCTTCAGCTCCAGGATGTAAAGAACTTTAATGTCATCACTGAAGGACTTTGCAACAAGAAAAAGTTGAATAAACTTAAAAATAAATGTATTTTGTGGACCCATCAGAAAACTGAGTTTGCTGGACAGACCACCAGTCCCAAATCTGGAAAGGTTGGCACATCTAAAGAGACACTGCTGAGATGTGCTTACCTGGAGCAGAACTTGCTGGGGCCATAACAGGTAGGGACACTGAAATGGTTATCTTGATGAATTGCTGGAGATTGAGTTTGCATTAGCCTGAGAGTGAGAATGTTGCAGTCACTGCAGTTTAGTTGCCTCACACTTTCATAGGCTGTAACACTATGAAATGCATTAGGCTCTCATGAGGGAGATCTAAGAAAGCAAGACAGACCCCCGGGTGGTTTTGTCAGGGAGAAGAGTAATCATTGCACAATATACCCAGAGTCTTTTCTATAGCAAATACGTATTTTCCAGCAGTACAAACTTTGCCAGAACCTTATCCTAGCTAAGGAAAAGAAATTGCTCCCACTCCATTTCCTTCAGGGTTCCTGTTTCAGCTGAGAGGGGAGAAATACATTTTCAACACTGGTCAGGGATTGATGAAAACAGGTTGGTAATACTGCAGCCAGGGAAGGGAGTAGGGAACAAGGAGGAAAAAAGCTGTATCGCTGGAGGAACATTTGCAAAGGTCACAGTGCCATGAGACAGACCCACTCAAAGACTGAGATATAATTGGAAGATTATAGAAAGTTCTCTCTCCCCCATACCTTAGCACTATATCAAGAAGTCTCCAATAGAATTACAGTGAGTGACAGCTTAACAAACTGCATGGCAGAGGACGTCTCTGAGGAGGAGTATTTAGGGAAGCACAAAGTCAGGAAGAAAGGGCACTAGAGGACTTGGAAGCTTCTGGCCTGTATAGCTATGGGAAGCATTAAACACAGCCGACCACCTAGCAAGATAAACAGAAATCCTGACACAGAAAACCGATTTACCTCAGTTCCTATTACCTAATAAAACATGCCTGGCTTTTTGCAAAAGATTGCAAGGCATGCCAAAGAGCAAACACACAGTCTGAAGAAACAAAGTAATCATTAGATTCAAACTCAGATATACTACAGACGTTGGAATTGTCAGACAGGAAATTTTAAATAACTATGAGTAATATAGTAAAGGCTCAAGTGGGAAAAGGAGGCAACATGTAAGAATATATCAGTAATGTAAGCATTGATATATAAAGTCTAAGTAAGTATCAGTAGAAAATGCTAGAGGTCAGGAGTGGTGGCTGTCATATGTAATCTCAGCACTTTGGGAGGTTGAATAATAAATAATTATTTATTATTGTTAATTTCTTACTGTACCTAATTTGGGAGGTTAAGCAGGGGGACTGCTTAAGCCTAGGAGTTAGGGACCAGCATGGGCAACATGGCAATACCCTATCTTTACAAAATATTTATTAAAAATAGCCAGGCATGGTGGTGTGCATCTGTGATCCCAGCTACATGGGAGGCTGAGGCAGGATGATGGCTTGAGCCTAGGAAGTCAAGGCTCCAGTGTTTGCACCATCGCACTTGAGTCTGGGCAACAGAGTGAGACTCTGTCTCAAAAAGAGGGGAGGGGAAGGGAAGGGGAGGGGACGGGAGGGGAGGGGAAGGGGAGAGGAGGCCTGGAAAGCAAAAACACTGTTACTAAAATGAAGGGTGCCTTTGATGGGCTCATCTGTAGTCAGGACTCAACCTAGAAAGGATTACTGGGCTTAAAGATAGGTCAATGGAAATCTTCTAAATTGAAATACAAAGAGAACAAAAATGAAAACACAACACGCAAAAACTGTGGGACAATAGCAACAGATGTAGCATATACATAATTGGAAAAGCAGAAGAAGAGAGGAAGAATGAGCATAAAAAATATTTGAAATAACTATAATAATGGATAAAAACGTAAAAAGACAGACATCAAACTATAGATCCAGAAAGTTCAGAGCAAACCAAGCAAGATAAATAGCAGCACACATGTACACACACTCACACACGCACATCCCTAGGCATATCTTATTGAAATGACAGAATATTAACAAAAAAGGGAAAATTTAGAATGTGGTAGTGGTAGTGAGGACATTACCTATAAATGAACATAGATAAGAATTACAGTGGACTTAATAGAAACCATGCAAATAAACAGAGTGGAATGAAATAGTAAAGTATTGAAAAAACATCCCCATTCAAACTAGAATTCCATATCCAGTAAAATCCTTCAAAAGTTGAAGACTTTCTCAGAGAAAACCTGATGGAATTCATCACCAACAGATATAACCAGCATGCAATATTAAAAGAATTATTGACTAATATCTTTTATGAACACAAATGCAAAAACCCTCAAAAAAACTAACAAATCAAATCCAAAAATGTATAGAATTAATTACAATAGTCCTCCTTTATGCATGGTTTCACTTTCCATAGTTCCATTTACCTGTGATATAGTATGATAGGATATTTTGAGAGAGAGACCACATTCATATAACTTTTATTACAGTATAATGCTATCTTGTTCTATTATTATTGTTAATTTCTTACTGTACCTAATTAAACTTTATAATGTATATTATATATAAAAAAACAATACATAAAGGGTTTGGTACTATCCCTCATTTCAGGCATCCACTGAGGAACTTGAAGCATGTCTCCTGCTAATAAGGGGAGACTGCTGTATATACTACAAATAGTGAGATTTATTCCAAGTGTGCAAGCCTGGTTCAATATTGGCAAATCAAATCATACAATTCATCAATTCAACAGGCTAAAAGAAGAACTATCATATATAATATCAGCAGATGCATAAAAACTAGACAAATTTCAACACTCATCCTTGAGAGAAACTCTCGGCAAACTAGAAATGAAGGAAATTTCCTAAACTTATAAAAAACATTTATTTTAAAAAATCCAAAGCTCATATGCTTTATAGTGAGGAACTTCAAGTTTCCTTCCTGAGATCAGGACAAAGGTAAAAATATCCCATCTCTCACCATTCCTATTTAACGTCATACTGGAAGTCCTACTTAATGCCATAAATGAAGAAAAAATATTTAGGTTGGGGAAAAAAAATAAAACTGTCTTTTCTTGCAGAAAACATGATTGTTTATGTTACAAATCCTACATAATCAACATAAAGCTCCTGGAATTAGTAACTAATTATCACAAGTTTACAAAGTTAACATATAAAAGTCCGTTGCTTTCCTCTATGCCAGCAATGGACAATTGGAATCATTTTTATTTACGTTTATTTTTAGTAGAGATGAGATCTTGCTGCGTTGCCTAGGCTGGTCTCAAGCCCCTGAGCTTAAGCCATCCTCTCACCTCGACCTAATAAAGCACTGGGATTACACGTATGAGCTACCATGCCCGGCCAACAATTGGAATTTGACATTAAAAATAAAATATCATTTACATTAGCACCAAAACCATTAAACTTAGGTATAAATCTAACAATATGAGGAAAACTATAACACTCTGACTAAGACAAATCAAGATATAAATAAATGGTGACATATTTCATGTACATGAATAGGAAGCCTAAATACTGTTAAAGTATCACTGTTTCCCAACTTGATTTATAGATTCAACACAATCTCAATCAAACTTCCAGAAAGATTTTGTGGATATTGACAAAATTTCTAAAACAGCTTTATTTTTAATTGCCAAATCTTGGTAGCAACCAAGATGTTCTTCAATAGGTGAATGAATAAACAAACTGTGGCATAGCCTTATAATAAAATATTGTTCAGCAATAGAAAGAAATGAAGGATCAACTCACAAAAAATGGAAGAATCCTAAATGCATATTGATACGTGAAACAAGCTAGTCTGAAAAGACTACACACTGTGTAATTCCATCCATATGATGTTCTAGAAAAGGCAAAACTATATAGACAATAAAAAGACCAATGGTTCCCAAGGGCACAGTAAAAGGGAAAGAGGGATGAAGAGGTGGAACACAGGAGATTTTTAGGACAGTAAAACTATTCTATATGATAAAGTAATGATAGATGCATGACATTATATATTTACCAAAACCCATAGAACTATATGCCAGAGTGAATCTTAATGTAAACTATGGATTTTAGTTAATAATAATGTATTAATATTTATTTGTTAATTGTGACAAATACACTAACATGTTAATAATAGGGGAAACTGGGTGTGGCATACATGAGACCTCTCTGTGTTATCCTTACAACTTTTTTGTAAATCTAAAACATTTCCAGATTACAATGTTTATTTAAAAACGACCTGGCTTGTACTAAGTTTTTAGGAAATTCTCCTTTATAATATTGACTACGTCATACATAGCCTAAATTCAATTCAGCACACTTGCTGTTGTATAGGATGATGTGGAAGGGGATTTTCTAATAAATTAAATAGAAAATTTAATAAAGTATAATCATGCAATATAAAGAGACAACACACTAAAAGTTTAATAACTGACAGTTAAATAAATCTCTGCTGAGCACAACCTAATTTTTTTGATAATTCAAATGGCACTTGGGAATACCTGAAAGCCTCTAAGTCATCATTATAAACATCAATTATTTCTGTATGAGTGACAAGCAAAATTTTACTAACAGAGACTTCTTATTATAAGAATGCCAATTTTAATTTGTTTAAGAATATGGATTCATCAAGGGCGTTCCAGATTTTTTAAACTAGACACATGAAAAAAATCAATCAGCATAAAAAATTAAGGTTGCTCCTAGAATAACTCTAGTTTGAAAAGTTAACTGATTAGTATTTTCCTGTATTGGTTATTTGCCTGAACTAAAAGAGCTGAACAAAGGCTTTAAGAACCAGAGACAGTCAGAAATAAATACAAAAACTATCTTTGTCATCTTGGATAAACAAGGACATTGTTGCCTGCAGATTTTGCCTGAGTCTATGTTGAAACATTTTAAGTCATGAGGATGTTCTTTCCATTGCAAATAACATAGCAGGATTCCTTTGAATAGCTCAATGGGTGGGGTGAGAGAGTTCTTTGAACTCTAGTTTCCTAGGATGTCTTGTTACTCTGTGCGATAACATGTGTCTTTCCCTGCCATAATATAGAAACTCATATTTTTCTGAAGAGGATTTTCTTTTTCTTTTCTTTTCTTCTTTTTTTTTTTTTCTGAATGCTACAAGAACACAAAAAATAATCTGGAGATGGAGCACAAAATAAACTGGATAAGCATGAGGAATTTGAGAAATTAAGATCATGTGAGATCTAAGAGGATTACATCTGCTACCATCTTTGTGGCTTTGGAAGATTTCAGCTAAAAGGAAAACTGTCATTAATTTTTGCAAGTCTGAGGGTGGGCAGATTTAGATTCAGGAAATGAAACTAATAATTTTTGAAGTTGTGTGAACTTAACAAGACTTTTGTGCGTTATAAAGAACCTTAATTCAGTTTACCAACTCAAGCTCAGTGCATTTGACCAAATACACTGATCCCCTATAAAATGATGCTAGGCTTCTCTGTACCAAAATAAATCAAGGACTCAATTAAATGAAAACAGATTACTTCATGTCTCCAAGCCAAATGCATTTAGTTCTTTAAGATGCCCATTTAAGTGTGAAGGAATTAGAGGAGGTAGTCAGGGAGTAAGTCTCTTCTAAAATCTCTAGTTAGAGGACAGCTACATTTCTTTCAATTAAAATTTAAAAAAAAATAAAGATCATCTCCTCCTTCAGCTGTGCTGGCAATCTGAATAGTTAATGCTTCTCTTTGCTCTAAATTATGCTCATTCTTATCCTTAGCCATCAGTAGCAAAAACATAACTTGGAGACATATTGATGGGAGATAATTTCACCATAAAATGTATTTGGACACACAATTAAAAATGTAAAGTCTTTTTAGCCCAAAGGCAAATAAACAACTAACCATAAAACCAATGCTCTATGAACCCACAGACACAAAAAATAATTATTTTCCTATCACTAAGCCAATATTTAAAACTATTAATTGATCTCTTTAGCCTCCCTTGCCATTTTAGATAAGGTCTGTGTCTTCATCCAACTTAATGTTGTAAAAGCTAGTTAAATCAATAAATTACTAAGACTCTCTTTTTTACTGCTCTAGTTAAGGGTTTGATTGTTTGTATTTTAATTCTATTTGCATTCATGCAAAAAACAAATCTCACCATACTTCTACAACAGTTTTTACTTATCTTTTTTCCAAGTCACTTCTATACTAGCCTAAAAAAACCTGGAAACTCAGCATCAGTGGATTTAGAAGTCACCTATTCCTGCATACTATATAATAGGCCACCTGATTTTACCATAATGGATTTCAGCTTTTCAATTATGGAATATCTGTGCTAAGAGAGAGAATGTGTTACAATAAAAAGAGCACAGAATTTGGTATATAAGAAATTTAAGTTTAAGTACTGACACTGGCACTTCTTAGCTGTGAGATTTCGGGGAAAGAACTAACTAGAGTTTCCTCCTCTATAAAATGATGATTATGTGGATAATGTCAATACTTCTCTCAGGATGACTATCATATGCTTAGTACATATACTTGTCATGTATTGTGCTGATATTATATGCACATGAATTTTGTTCTTCTGCATATAATATTGAATATTGAATCTAGTTCATGTGCATATAATATTAGCACAATGCCTGACATAATGGATGTACTAAGCATGTAATAGTGATTAACTCTTTGTAATAAAAATTAACTCTTTGTACAAAGAGTGATTAACTCAAAGTAGTGATTAACTACAAAGAGTGATTAACTCACTCTTTGTAGGAATGACATTCAAAATATTTAAAATCAATATGACACAGGCATATCTCAATCAGTATGAGTGCTGACCTGAAACATCTGGGGCTCTCTGGTTGCTTGCACAGGCTGAATATCAATCCCTAGTACAAGAAAGGAGAAGGAAATACAACTGGAAAAGGCAGTTGGGAGAGATTTGATGAAGCGTTCATTATGTCCAGGAGAGCACTTCAGAGTACCTCTCTGCACCCTTCATCACAAGTCAAAGTGCAGAAACCTGCACATCAGAAACCAGCCTCCACACACAGTTTCCCATCAGTCTAAACCATGAATTTTACTTAAAACCAGGGACACGAAGGGCAGCTCCTATCTGACAGCAAAAGTCATGTCTAAAATGCATGAAATACACTAACATAAGTTAATCCCCTATTATGTACTTTATTCATTTTTTTACCTTTGAATTTTCAGAATAATTCATCAATATGGGGATTATTCAGCAATTTTCCATATAAGGAAACTGAGGTTCCAATAGGTAAAGCAAATCCACCAAGATCACACAGCTTGAGAATTGGATTTGAAAACAAGGTCTGTCAGACTCCAAAACCCTTGCTTTTTCTGATACACTATGATTGTTAACTTAATCTGTTTGTAAGTTGCAGATTCTGATGTGATACCTTCAGTCTCCTGCTCCAGATAATTTCAAAACTGTGTTATTTGAAGCACTGGGTTTCTGTGGGAATAATTAAAGTTTTGCTACAAAAGGTACAGTGGAAGCACGGCCCTGACATTAGTCAGAAACTTCATCTCTTTCCTGTACTAAGATTTTATATTAGATTTCACTTAAATCAAAAAGTTTCATTGCTTTAAAAAGTGAATGCTTAAAAGTCATTGTTCTATTTCAAACTGTATTCCTTATCTCTGCTTGTATCCAAATACCACTTCAATCTAGATCCTTGGTCATACATTCAGGCTTGTCAACTCCCTATGGCCTGGGTTTCTGGTCAAAGTTAGTGGACTTTTGGGATAGAATTTTTTTTTTTTTTTTTTTTGAGATGGAGTCTCGCTCTGTTGCCCAGGCTAGAGTGCAGTGGCGCCATCTCAGCTCACTGCAACCTCCACCTCCTGGGTTCATGCCATTCTCCTGCCTCAGCCTCCCTAGCTGGGACTACAGGCACCCACCATCACTCCCAGCTAATTTTTTGTATTTTTAGTAGAGACGGGGTTTCACTGTGTTAGCCAGGATGCTGTCCGTCTCCTGACCTCGTGATCTGCCTCCCAAAGTGCTGGGATTACAGGTGTGGGCCACCGTGCCCGGCTCCTTGTGATAGAATTTTAACTTGACCTTGGGTTCTGAAAACTCACCTTGACTTTTCTACCTAGTGCCTGAGTTTGCCACCATCTTGTGTGGATTCTAACAAAATGATCTGACTCTCCTTCCCCCCACCCCAGGACATTATGTGACTTAAGGTATATTTTTCTCAATTTCCATAGTCTTTGGCTTGATCTTTAGCTATTTTACACATTGGCTAAGACCTTGGCTCAGCATTTAGCTTTTCTTGACTTACTGCTATCAAAGATCAGTACACATCTTATGATTTCAAGTCAGATCCAGGGGGCAATATGCCCAATAATTTAAAAGTAGTCCCTTTAGGCTAAGACACCGCCTGCTGAAAATAAGTCACCAGATTTATTTGTCCTCCAGATTTATTTCTTGGTATCAATTATTTGCTTCTGCTAGGCCTCAGTTTAGCGCCTTAGACTCCAGTGACTGCTCTACTGAAATGTTTCCATCATTCCTACTGACTGCCAGAAATTGACCTGTCTTTCCTTTGGACCCTTGCCTTTGGGACTGAGCTTGATGAATGCCTACCTCAAAAGTTAATCCTACCACTCTTTCTCCGACACTGTGTGGGAAGCTTTTTCAAAACTCAAGTAGTAAATCCTTGGCTGCTGGCTTGTAAAATTCGTATTTAATTTTCTAGACAGTGTTTTTCTTGACTTTCTACAACAGTTCTTTGCACTCATGTCTATTCCATTCTCTCTTTTTTAGGATGTACCCAAACCATCCATGATATTTTACATTTCCAAACTCCTCATATTCATGCCCTCCTGGCACAAATAGAAGTTACTCTGTTGGTGTGTTTGTGAGTGTCTCCCAATCCAGGTAACACTGCATTCAATTCACTAGTGTGCATGCTGCCTTAACTATTAACAAAATTCAGTAAGGTGCCAGGATTTAAAATTAACATGCAAAAATCAATATTATTCAGAGACACAAATATTAGAGTTAGTAACAACACATAATTTAAAGCACTTAGAAATTGGCTACCAAGAAATATATAAAACCTACAAGAAGAAAAATATCTAAAACTTTTGAAAGACTCAAAACAAGTCATGAACAAATGGAAAAATCACCTGTTCTTGGACATAGTAGCTTAACAATTTAAGGAGATGATTTTGCATGCTTTACTTATAAATGTAATGCAATTCCAATACAATTTTAACAAGCTTTCACCTAGAGCTAGAGAAGTTGATACTAAAGTTCATATGAAAACATAAAAACATCTAAGAGTATATTGCAAACTATGGAAAGAGAAGCACTATAAAGGGGACCAACACTACAAGATTTAAAACATACTATAAAGCATGTGATTAAAACTGTGTATTCATAGCACATAAAAAGACATACAAGCCAATGGAATCAAATAGATAATTCATAATGAATACAAATAAATGTAGATATTTTGTATATGATAAAGATGCTATTTGAAATTACTGGGCTAAACACAAACTTTTTCATAAATAGTGTTGAGAGAACTGGATAGGCTTCTGGAAACCTATACAATTATGATAATATCTTATGCCATATATAAGAATAAATTCCAAATCCATTAGAGATGTAAATGTAAAAAAAGTACTAGAATAAAACTTAAGTGCATTGTTCTATAACTGGTGTGTAGTGAAACAATTTCTAACTTTATTAAACCTCCAAGTGCAATAGAAAATAAATTCAACTACATCTAAAAATTGCATAGCAAAAGTTTCACAAAGTAATACAAAAAACTCACAAATGACAACTGAAAGAAAACGTTTGCAACATGTGTCACAGATAAAGGGTCAATATCCCTACATCCCTACATAATAAATTTATAAAAATTGAGGAAAAGAATCTAATAGAAAAATGGGCAAAAGACAGGAACAGACAATGCATGTAAGTGGAAATATATGGCCCTTAGACATTTTAAGAGATGTTCACCTTCACCCACGAGAAGAGAAATAAAAAATATAATTGAAATGTAATTTCTTACCTATCAAGTTGAAAAAATTTGAAGTTTTAAACTTGGTGAGGCAGTAGGGAAAGAGGCTGTTTCACACATTGCTACTAGAAACATACAATGATCCAACACTTATGCTTGGGAATTGGGTGGTATTCAGTGAAGATACATATGCATTATACATACATACATATTATTATGCATATACAATTAAAGAAAAAATCACTTCTGTAAATTTTGTCTGAAGATATACTCCCTATGATACAAAATATATATTTGTAACTATAAAAATTATAAACTACCTAATTTCCCAAACATATGGGATTGATGGAATAACCTATGATTTATTCATATAAGACTACTCTGCAACTGTAAAGAAGAATGAGGAAAATCTCTGTAAGCTGATATGGTGAATACATTGAGTAAAAACAAAAAAAATACAGAAGAATACTTATGTAGTAGCTATCTTTCATGTGAGAAAAGAGGGAAAATTACATATAATGTGTATAGTGATTAAAAAAAATTAGAAAAAACTTGAATTAGGTAAACTATGGGAATGAAGTAGAAGGCACAGGGGAGATAGTTGCTTCTCTGAATGTGTCTGCCTTTTTGTATAGATTTGTCTTTTATAACAATGTGAATAGGCATGTTCAGAAACATATAATTAAAACTATAAGGATAGGAAAAACCCCCAAATTTAATGTAAACAGGATTAAACTGCATTTTAAATTAAAAATCTAGCCACAGTGAAGGAAAAAAAGAAACTACTTCAAAGCACTTTTGCACACAGCATTTTGACCACATTCCCTCTGCCTAAAGACAAAAGGAATATCAAACAAATCTTGAATTTCACATAGTAGATTTAATTTTTTTAAAGAAAGATATAACATTTTCTGTTTATTATAGAATGGAGTAAATTCATTAATAACATACTAATGTTAGGAGCCAGAGTTTTCACTCTTGGAAAAATGAGATAGGAATATGGAGAGGCAGGAGGCTAGAAAGAACCCTGCAGTATTGGACTAGAATTCAAGATCTCAATATTTATAAACTAGTGGTTTTCAATATTATATGTGTGAACACACACACACTCTTAGATATGAGATAAAGAAAGATAAATAGTAAATAAATGTATCTAGTTCTGTCCACTGGAAAGTCCTAGAAAAAGACACTGAGAAAAGAATATCTCAGTAGCAGTAAGCATACCAAGCTCTTAGATCTGAGGTTCTAAATAGCATTTCCAACTAAAAAGAGCCAATGCTCTCTGGAGAAATAGCTAATTCCAGCATTAGAGGAGGAGAGTACAAAACGAGACAAGTATATCTTGTCATGCCAGAAATTAAGGAGTGCTAAAAAGTGGTGGGTACATGTCACAAAAACAGAGAAGCTAGCTTGAAGTCCCAGGCCCCAGTCAAATGGCTTTTGCAAAATTATGATCATAAGAGAAATCGGACATAGTTAACTCCAACTTGCTTCTAACTTCCAAGCTATCCTTGGTCATTCCAGGGTGTAGACAAAGCTGACTTTGGGAGAAATTTAGTTTATAGCTTAACCTTAAATCAAGGATGAAAATAGCCCTTCTCCAAACTAAACCATCATTGTAAAATTAATGAAAGGCTACAAGGTTAGGATTAAGAGATGGGCCTGATTACTGCTAAACTGGGGATATAGTCTCAGGAGTCATATGGCCGGAGGTAGCAAGATTTGTGACTTCCTCAATTACTCCGATAGATAACATCACTGTTATAGAATCTAAAACTGGTTTTTTGAGATGTCTTTCATATCAACCCCACCAGAACTCCTGATTCATGACTCATCTGACCCTCTGGCCCCACCAATAGGAGGACTCAGCACATGTGGACAATTTTCTACACCCCAGAGATTTCATCCCCAACCAATAGATAGTCCCCATTCCCTCATGCCCACCAAACTGTCCTTGAAAACCCCTAACCTTTGAGTCTTCAGAATAATTAATTTGAGTAATATCTCTTCCCACACAAGGTGTGACCAGACTTGAGTCAATTAAAATCTTGTTTTACTGCCATCCCATGGTCTTAGTGGATTGATTTTGTCTATGCACTGGGTAGGAAGAACTCAATGGGCAATTCTACCAGTGTCCAAAGTAAGGGTAATCAAAACATCAAAAAGTGAAAACAGTAATAGATTATAATCCATTAAAACAGTAAAAGTGTGTAAGTCCATTGATTTGAAAAATAGATGGAGAAAAAGGAAAGATTCTTTATAGTAGTACTATATGCAGAAAGAATAGAATAGAAAGAATAGAATTATTAATAGATATTATAATTAATGGGTGAAAGTTTGATCTGGAACATGATGCTTAGAGAGTCTCAAAGTATTTCACCCAATAGTTATATAGTAATTACAAAGGAAAAATAATCTTATAATGAAAAAACTGGGAAGATACTATCTTCTTAAGTAACCAAAGTTAATAAAACCAAACTGGCCAGCACAGTGACTCATGCCTATAATCCCATAATTTGGGAGGCTGAGCTAGGCAGATTACTTGAACCCAGGAGTTAGAGATAAGCCTGGGCAACATGGAAAAACCCTGACTCTACAAAAAATACAAAAAAAAAAAAAAATTTCCTGGGCTTGGTGGTGTGCACTGTAGTCCCAGCTCTACTTGAGAGGTTCAGGTAGGAGGATCAATTGAGATCAAGAAGTTAAGGTTGCAGTGAGCTGTGATCATGCCACTGCACTCCAGCCTAGGCAACAAAGCAAGTCTCTGTCTCAAGGTAAAAACAAAAAAATCACATAACAAACCAATACTATGCACTTCTGGATATGAGGCTCTAAGATGAACATAGTTCCACTTTGTGGGATTCTTGCCAAAAATTTGTAACCTAAATCTAATCATTAGATAATATCAGATAAACCTACATTGAGAAATATTCTACAAAATAATTGCTGTGAACTTCAAAACTTTAAATGTCCATTTATATTGTACTCTACGGTCTCTAAAAAATTTTCCAGTCTTTTTTGCTTTCTGTGCTATAATCTGAATAGTTTTTATGATACAGATTCACACTCACTGATCTTTCCTTTTGAAACGTCCAATTTGCTAAAAAGCTCAGTCAAAAAAGTTTTCACTTTATTCAGTTTTTCAGTTCTGGAATTCCATTGTTTAATAGTTTTCACATCTCAGCTGAGATATCTCATCTTTCCTTTCATTATGAGTGTATTTATATATAGATATTTGAATTTATATAATAAATAACACCCTTGTCTGCTAATTCCAACATTGGTGTTATCTCAGTATCTATTTTTGTTGACTGTTTATCACCAGGTAAGAGTCACATTTTCCTGTTTCTTAGCATAGTGAGTTTTTTAAAAGATTTATACTGGATATAATGAGCACTACAAATATCCTATAAAGAGGATATTTTATTTTACTCCTTTAGAATATGTCGAATTTTGCTCTGACAGTCTTAATTTACTGGAAGATTGGCTTTATACTTTTGAGGCCTGATTTTAGTCTTTGTTCGAATCTGTCTAGAATAGCCCTTGTTTTGGTTCTAGTATAGTATTACCACTAAGATTAGACCTTTCTACAGTATGAAATAAATTACGCCTGCTGTGTTAAATTAAGTCTCTCCACTCTGGTTGAGCCTAGTACTGTGCCACTCCCACAATTTCTGTTCAGTTCGTACCTTTCCTGTGTGCATTCTCTGATAAGCCATGAATAGTTTTACTCTGTGAATGCACAGCTTATTATTCGGCCAATGCCTCAAAGTCATTGCTCTGCAGATTTCTGGAACTAATGAAACAGGTCAGTGGTCACTGGTCTCATTGTGTAAGGTGTTATCCAAACTCATTGTCTCATGACCAAGAGAATTGAGGAGCATGGACACAAAGGGAGAGGTTGGAATGAAATTATAATAAGCAAAAGCAGAAAGCTCTCCACAACAGAGGGGAAGTCCTAGTGGGTTGCCATTTTTACAGTTGAATTCAAAAGCTTTTGTAAGAAACTCCTCTCATCTCTGTAGCTCTTTGAGTAATTTCTCTTCTCTGAAAAGCTGAACAACTCCCCCTTATCTATGTAGTTATGTGTATATCTCTAGGCAAGCACAAAGTGCCACTTCTCTTGTTCATATAACTGTAGGATTGTTTTAGGTAAGCCCCCCTCCTCCCTGTGCAAGTTTCCTCTGAGCCCATTGTGTATATGCCTGAAAAGGGGAGCAAGTTTTTTCCTGGGAACTCCCTAATGACACAAAGGATAAAAAGGTATTGCCTAGGTTTTCTTCTAGGATGTTATGGTTTTAGGTCTTATGTTTAAGTCTTTAATCCATCTTGAGTTGATTTTTGTATAAGGTGTAAGGAAGGGAACCAGTTTCAGTTTTCTGCATATGGCTAGCCAGTTTTCCCAATACCATTTATTAAATAGGGAATCTTTTCCCCATTGCTTGTTTGTGTCAGGTTTGTCAAAGATCAGATGGTTGTAGATGTGTGGTGTTATTTCTGAGGCCTCTATTCTATTCCATTGGTCTATATATCTGCTTTGGTAGCAGTACCATGCTGTTTTGCTTACTGTAGCCTTGTAGTAGAGTTTGATGTCTGGTAGTGTGATGCCTCCAGCTTTATTTCTTTTTGCTTAGGATTGTTTTGCCTATGTGGGCTCTTTTTTGATTCCATATGAAGTTTAAAGTAGATTTTTCTAATTCTGTGAAGAAAGTCAATGGTAGCTTGATAGGGTTATCATTGAATCTATAAATTACTTTGGGCAGTATGGCCATTATCACAATATTGATTCTTCCTATCCATAAGCATGGAATGTTTTTCCATTTGTTTGTGTCCTCTCTTACTTCCTTGAGAAGTGGTTTGTAGTTCTTGAAAAGGTCCTTCAAATTCTTTGTAAGTTGTATTGCTAGGTATTTTATTCCCTTTTGTGAACGGGAGTTTGCAGGGAGCCAAACGCCTGTGGGATGTGATCAACTCAGCATTCCACTGGAGGCTGTATGGTCAAACAGCAAACTGTTTACCACGAATGCGGGATGTGAGCAAACTCACACTGCCTTGCCACCAAAAGGTTTGCTGAGGGACATCAGTCCCTGGTTCCTTGAGGTTATCTACTGAGAAAATTAGCGCCTATTGTTCCAAGGATACAGTCTCACAAGTCTGCTGTGAAACAAAGGGCGAATGGACAATTACCCAGCAATCACCCCCACTTTCTCACTACCTCTTTTGCCTAATAAATACGGAGGGTTATATAAAGCGCAGGGCCCTTGTCCACTAGAGGCAAGATGTCCCCTGACCCCTTCTTCCAAATATACTTTCTTAAGTGTCTTTGTCTTTTATTTCCATGTTTGCCCCACTTTGTTCAGTTCCCCTAGGTCCTTGCAGGTGGAGTTCACTCATGAATTGGCTCTCTGTTTGTCTGTTATTGGTATATAGGAATGCATAGAAATGCTTGTGATTTTTGCACATTGTTTTTGTATCCTGAGACTTTGCTGAAGTTGCTTATTAGCTTAAGGAGATTTTGGCTTGAGAAGATGGGGTTTTCTAAATACACAATTATGTCATCTGCAAACAGAGACAATTTGACTTCCTCTCTTCCTATTTGAATACCTTTATTTCTTTCTCTTGCCTGATTGCCCTAGCCAGAACTTCCAATACTATGTTGAATAGGAGTAGTGAGAGAGGGCATCCTTGTCTTGTGCCAGTTTTCAAAGGGAATGCTTCCAGTTTTTGCACATTCAGTATGATATTGGCTGTGGGTTTGTCACAAATAGCTCTTATTATTTTGAGATACATTCCATTGATACCTAGTTTATTGAGAGTTTTTAAGAGGAAGGCTGTTGAATTTTGTCGAAGGCCTTTTCTGCATCTTTTGAGATAATCATGTGGCTTTTGTCACTGGTTCTGTTTATGTGATGGGTTATGTTTATTGATTTGTGTATGCTGAAACAGCCTTACATCCCAGGGATAAAGCCGACTTGATCGTGGTGGATAAGCTTTTTGATGTGCTGCTGAATTCGGTTTGCCCGTATTTTACTGAGGAGTTTATCATCAATGTTCATTAGGGATGTTGGCCTGAAATTTTTCTTTTTTTGTTGTGTCTCTACCAGGTTTTGCTATCTGAATGATTCTGGCCTCATAAAATGAGTTAGGGAGGATTTCCTCTTTTTCTATTATTTGGAATAGTTTCAGAAGGAATGGTACCAGTTCCTCTTTGTACCTCTGGTAGAATTCGGCTGTGAATCTGTCTGGTCCTGGACTTTTTTTGGTTGGTAGGCTATTAATTACTGCCACAATTTCAGAACTTGTTATTGGTCTATTCAGGGATTCGACTTCTTTCTGGTTTCGACTTGGGAGGGTGTATGTGTCCAGCAATTTATCTGTTTCTTCTAGATTTTCTAGTTTATTCGCATAGAAGTGTTAATAGTATTCTCTGATGGTAGTTTGTACTTCTGTGGGATTAGTGGTGGTATCCCCTATACTATTTTTTATTGCATCTGTTTGATTCCTCTCTCTTTTCTTCCTTATTACTCTGGTGAGCAATCTATTTCATTGATCTTTTCAAAAAACCAGCTCCTGGATTCATTGATTTTTTTTTTCAAGGGTTTTTCGTGTCTCTATATCCTTCAGTTCTGCTCTGATCTTAGTTATTTCTTGTCCTCGGCTAGCTTTTGAATGTGTTTGCTGTTACTTCTCTAGTTCTTTTAATTTTGATGTTAGGGTGTCGATTTTAGATCTTTCCTGCTTTCTCTTGTAGGCATTTAGTGCTATAAATTTCCCTCTACACACTGCTTTAAATGTGTCCCAGAGATTCTTGTATGTCGTGTCTTCATTTTCATTGGTTTCAAAGAACATCCTAATTTCTGCATTAATTTCGTTATTTATCCAATAGTCATTCATGAGCAGGTTGTTCAGTTTCCATGTAGTTGGGCGGTTTTGAGTGAGTTTCTTAATCCTGAGTTCTAATTTGATTTCACTCCGGCCTGAAAGACTGTTATGATTTCCATTCTTTTGCATTTGCTGAGGAGTGTTTTTACTTCCAATTATGTGGTCAATTTTAGAATAAGTGCAAAGAGGTGCTGAGAAGAATGTGTATTCTGTTGATTTGGGGTGGAGAGTTCTGTAGATGTCTATTAGGCTTGCTTGGTCCAGAGCTGAGCCTTATTCAAGTCCTGAACATCCTTATTAATTTTGTGTTTGGTTGATCGGTCTAATATTGACAATGGGGTCTTAAAGTCTCCCAATATTATTGTATGGAAGTCTAAGTCTCTTTGTAGGTCTCTAAGAACTTGCTTCATGAATCTGGGTGCTTCTGTGTTGGGTGCATATACATTTAGGATAGTTAGCTCTTCTTGTTGCATTGATCCCTTTACCATTATGTAATGGCCTTCTTTGTCTCTTTTGATCTTGTTTATTTAAAGTCTGTTTTATCATAGTCATGAGCAAAGACTTCACATCTAAAACAACAAAAACAATGGCAACAAAAGCCAAAATTGACAAATGGGATCTAATTAAATTAAGGAGCTTCTGCAAAGCAAAAGAAACTACCATCAGAGTGAACAGGCAACCTACAGAGGAGGAGTAAATTTTTGCAATCTATCTATCTGACAAAGTGCTAATATTCATAATCTACAAAAAATTTAAACAAATTTACAAGAAAAAAACAACCCCATAAAAAAGCGGGCAAAGGATATGAACAGACACTTCTCAAAAGAAGACATTTGTGAACAGACACTTCTCAAAAGAAGACATTTATGTAGCCAACAGACATATGAAAAAATGCTCATCATCACTGGTCATTAGAGAAATGCAAATCAAAACCACAATGAGATACCATCTCATGCCAGTTATAATGGCAACCATTAAAAAGTCAGGAAACAACAGATACTGGAGAGGATATGGAGAAATAGGAATCCTTTTGCACTGTTGGTGGCAGTGTAAATTAGTTCAACCATTGTGGAAGACAGTGTGGCGATTCCTCAAGGATCTAGAACGAGAAATACTATTTGACCCAACAATCCCATTACTGGATGTATACCCAAGTGATTATAAATCATTCTACTATAAAGACACATGCACACGTGTGTTTATTTCAGCACTATTCACAATAGCAAAGACTTGGAACCAACCCAAATGTCTATCAATGATAGACTGGATAAAGAAAATGTGGCACATATACACAATGGAGTACTATGCAGCCATAAAAAGGATGAGTTCATGTCCTTTGCAGGGACATGGATGAAGCTGGAAACCATCATTCTCAGCAAACTAACACAAGAACAGGAAACCAAACACTGCATGGTCTCACTCATAAGAGGGAGCTGAACAATGGGAACGCATGGACACAGGGAGGGCAACATCATACAATGGGGCCTGTCAAGGGGTGGGAGGCTAGGGAAGGATAGCATTAGGAGAAATACCTAATGTAGGTAACAGGTTGATGGGGGCAGCAAACCACCATGGCAGGTGTATACCTATGTAACAAAACTGCACGTTCTGCACATGTACCCCAGAACTTAAAGTATAATAATAATCATAAGAAATAATTAAAAGGCTTATATGATGGACCTTGCCTGCTTTGCCTGCTTATCTGTGCAGGTTAGTCAGAGTATTCCCCAGGCTGCTCTATTTTTGCCTGTAGCTGTGATTTTTCAGACAGGCTGCTTCTCCAAGGACTAATCTTAATTGTCTACCCAACTGATTTTTCTTTTTCTTCACCCTCTTTACCTTTTTATTCTCACTATTCTTTTCCATACTACCCAATCTTTCAAATTCTGGCTTCATGACTACATAGAATCCTGTTTCATAGTCAAGTGAGATTAACATGTTCTCTGTTTGGACTCCACTCTCCTCTTCAGTAATTTGGAAGGTAGATCTAATGTTTCTTTATCTCAATCATCCTGAGCTCTTTTCCAATATCTTAAAACTGTTAATTCCTGTAGTTTTCTTTTCTTTTTCTCTTTTTTTCCTTTTGTTTCTCCCATTAGTTTAGGACAATGTTTTAGGAAACTCAGCTAATTTTCTGTATCCTTCTTAACTAGAGTTTATTATGGCCCTGGATAGGGCTTTATACCCATTGAAAAATTTTACATACCCATTTTACATTTTAAATGTCAGTAATTTCACAAATTCAGATCTAAAGTTATATGCTAGTTTGGATTCCGGAAAATCAAGATGGTGACAAGATGTCTGAGGGTGCTATTGTCTGTAAATATAATAAATAATGTGATTCTATGCAACATCACCTATGCTCCTTGTTATTGGTTGAATCATATACTCCCAACATATATTAAAGTTCTAGTCTCCAGTATTCATGAATGTGAGCTTATTAGTTGTAATTAAAATATAGGTTAAGCTCGGGTCACAATAGAGTAGGTTTTTAATTCTGTGTGACTACTTTCCTCATAAGAAAAACAGAGGAGATACAGAGACAGACACAGAGAGAAAGGACACCATGTGATGAAAGAGGCAGGAGCTGGAGTGATGTATCTACAAACAAACGAGTGCTAATGTTTGCCTCAATACCAGAAACTAAGAGAAAGGCATAGAACAAATTTTCCTCTAGAGCCTTCAGATAGAGTATGACATTACCACCACCTTGATTTTGGAATTTTTACCTCCAGAACTGTGAGAGAAAAAATCTCTGTTGTTTTAAGCCTATATTTGGTGCAATAGTAATTGTGGTTTTTGACATTACTTTTAATGGCACATATATCATATATATATAAATATATCTATATACTCTATATTGATATGTAGTATATATATTAGATATACTATATGTTAATATATATACACTATATATAAAATACATGTATATGCATGTAAACAAAATTCTGTATGGAATATACATTAAAATTCCTCCCTCTCATTGAACATTGGTAAGGTACGCTATCTGTGATCTATGTTAAACTTGGTCAAAAACAATTTTGAAAAAATCTTGATAAAGTTTCCTATATAATATGGTTTGGCTGTGTCCCCACCCAAATCTCAACTTGAATTTTATCTCCCAGAATTCCCATGTGTTCTGGGAGGGACTCAGTGGGAGGTAATTGAATCATAGGGGCCTGTCATTCCCCTGCTATTCTCGTGATACTGAATAAGTCTCACAAGATATGATGAGTTTATCAGGGGTTTCTGCTTTAGCTTTCTTCTTCTTTTCTCTTGCTGCTGCCATTTAAGAAGTGCCTTTCACCTCCTGTGGTGATTCTGAGGCATCTCCAGTCATGTAAAACTGTAAGTCCAATTATATCTTTTTGTTCCTAGTTTTGGGTATGTATTTATCAGCAGCATGAGAACAAACTAATAAACTATAATTTCTCTTGACTTCAGATGTATAAAAACAATTTTCAAATTTCAGTGAATGAACATTGACTTGTTATTGTTACCCCAGGATTCTCAAGAGTTCGTAACTTCCATGTCCTATATAATTGCACTTTCAGTGCAATTATTTGTTACAAGTTGCCTCTCTGAACTTGTAAGATGTCCCATAAATGTTATTTGAACAGAAATGAGCTTGCATGGCCTGAAGGATTTTAGTGCAGTTTAAGAACTCTCATGTAGCTCTAAAACCATTGCCAAGGTACTGACCAGGAAATCTAGCTTACCAAGTCTTCAACAAAAGTGTTCTGGCAATCCAAATGTGTCTATAAAATGTTATGCTTTTAAACAAAATAGTCCCTTCTTGATTACTCCATAAAGTACTTATTAAGAACTAATGTAATCATTAAGAAAATACTGAATTTCCTTTGAATAAGGCTATTTTTGTAATGCAGATTTGGCAAAATTCAACCCCAGCTTGTGTATGTAATGTGTGCAATTTGGGCAATCAGCAGAACAGATACTTCCCAAAAGTGGAGAATAGTATTGCTTATTGCAATTCTAATAGCAATTCTGTAGAACTTTGCCAAGGAAAACTTATTCCAATCATCCTGAATCTTGCTCTTTTATGTTTAAACCAAGAATAGTGTTTGATGTAACTATGACTGACAAGATAAAATACATACTTGATGCAGCCTTCTTAAGTGTTGTTAAGGTCAATTCAGAAGGTAGAGGAATCAGGCATCTGGATTTTGCCTTACTTCCTTCCTTTCTTCCCACCTGTATGCGTTACTTTCTATTCTTTGTAATATAGAACCCTGAAGTAATCATAAAAGTTTTTATAAACAGTTAACCTATTTGCTTGCTAAAGAAAGCAGAGGATATTAGTTGCTTGTTTATTTTTTCTGATGCTTATGGATTTTTGAATAAAAAAGAATAAAGTACAAAGTAACATTATGAAATTTAATGCTGAGTCTAGTCTCATCCCAATGTTAACTCATGAAGTATTGAATAAAAAAAATTGTGGGGTAGTGATTCATCCTATTAAATTTATTACTGGTTTACTGTTTTATATTTGTGTATCAGTCAGGGTTCAAACAAACACATGGAACCAGTGGGAGGGGGTATATATTAAAAGATAAAGTATTGATTTACAAGTTTGTGGAGACTGTCAAGGCAAGTCTGAAATCTGTAGGGCAGGCTGGAATGCTCTGGGATGGACTGAAGTTGCTATCCACAGGTGGAATTTCTTCTTGCTCAGGCAAAACTCAACTTGGTCTCAAGGCCTTTCTTCTGATTAATTCAGGCCCATTCAGATTATCTAGGATAATCTTTTCTTAGAGGCAACTGGTTATGAACATTAATTGCATTTACAAAAAAACCTCGACAGCAACACCTAGGCTAATGTATTAGTCTGTTCATACACTGCTTATAAAGACAGACTCAAGACTGGGCAATTTACAAAAAGAAAAAAATAAGTTTAGTATGGACTTACAGTTCCACATGGCTGAGGAAGCCTCACAATCATGGTGGAAGGCAAGGAGGAGCAAGTCACATCTTACATGGATGGCAGCAGGCAAACAAAAAGAGATTGTGCAGGGAAACTCCCCTGTATAATGCCACCAGATCTCATGAGACCCACCCACCATGAGAACACCGTGGGAAAGACCTGTTCCCATGATCCAGTTACCTCCCACCAGGTCGCTCCCAACCTCCCACCAGGTCGCTCCCATAACACATGAGAATTCAAGATGAGAACTGGGTGGTGACACAGCCAAACCATATCAACTAGTATTTGACTAAATAACTGGGTAGAGTTGCCTAGCCAAATTGACACACACAATTAACTATCACAATTTATGTTACAACATTATTTATTTTCCACACTACTTTACTAATAATGAATAGTTACATACTTAGTGAAATAAAAGTTGAAAATTTTCAATTGGTCTCAAAATAATTTTCTGAAATTTTTCTTCTCTGTGAAAGCCAAAAGTCTAGAAGACTGCTGAAGCATAATATTCTTCTCCTAAATTCCCATTTCACAGATAGAAAGATACTGAGGCCCAGACATAAACTTTATTAATAAATTTTGAGGAATATGTATTCATTAGTTTTGTTGAGTTAAATTTTCTAGTAAAAGGCTTACCTCGTTGTCCTTTAGGTTAAATGAGACCGTATCAGTTTCCTATTGCTGTGCAGCAAATTATGAAAAAGTTTATTACCTCACAGTTTCTGTGGATCAGGTGTCAGGGCAGAGATCCTCTGTTCAGAGTCTCATCAGGCTGAAATCAAGGTGTCAACAGAGGCTGTGATATCATCTGGACTGCAGGATTGTTTCATATATTCATTTGTTTGTGGTGGAACTTAATTTCTTGTGTTTGTAGAACTGAAGTCTTTGGCTTCTAGGATTGCTCACCATTCAATGACAATGTGACTTTCTCCACCACAAAGCAGATTGCTTCTTTCAAGGCCAGCAAGAGAGACAGTCTTTGATGGTTTCAATCACGCTGACTGCTTCTTTCTCTGACCTCTAAATCATCCTTTAAAGAACTCACCTGATTAGGTCGTGCCCACTCAGCTAATCCCTATTTCCATTAGTTTTAAGTTAACAGAATGGGAATCTTAAAAGGTATCCATCAAATCCCTTCCAATTTGCCACATAATGTAGCCTAATCTTGGGAGTAATATCCCTTCATATTCACAGGTTCTGCCTATAATCAAGGGTTAGGGGATTATTCATTGCATGTATACAAGGGTGCAGGAATCATGGGAGTCATGTTAGAATTCTTCCTACTACACAGAGTCAATTATTTTTTCAATATCATCTTATTTCTGCTTTAACTGGGACAAGATGAAAGAAAGGGGAGAAAATTTAATCCATTTCATGTAACAGTGCCTTTGGGATGACACTGAACTGACTAAAATTGGGTTTATAAAAGTAATAATCATTGAGCATTATTATGTAATAGATTTTATTCGACTAAATCAGTGTGTAATATAATCTAGATAGAATTAAACTGGAAAAAAAAGTACAGAGATATTTACAAGCTGTAGAGATAATCATAAGAAAATGGGATAGAGATCATGGGTTGACATTTTTGCATTGTCTCAAGCTATGAAATTGGGCAGATGGATTTGCTAAGTGATAAAGTCTCTCCTCATTTGACTGCTATTCAAACATACAATTCCTCATCATGTAATTTTGATAAGAAGTACAGTGAGTCAGAATCATAATAAGCATAGAAAAATACTTAATTAGAATATGAGTGAGCTCTGCACTCCTCTCAGAGTTCAAAGGTCAGCAGTCCATGGCTCTTTCATATCTGCCTTGGCTTTCACTCTTCTCCTCAGAAGTGGATTTCCTATGACATGAAAGAAACTGAAACATTAGACCTCTCACTTGCCCATTCCAAGGCCCTAGTGGCTTTTATGATATGAGGCAGAGTATATGTTTTCATAGACTATTCAAAATAAAATATTTTAATGTAACAGGTTAACACTGCTGTCTCTTTCCATTTTAACTTTCCCTTTACTATCCTTTCCCTGGAGGTAGGTGGCATTGGAACAGCTATGAGCAATTTTGGGATACAGTGAAGTAGAAGTTGACTTAGGGATCCATTTACTTGAGTTTCAGGGTGATGTATTATGTGGTTCACAGTCAGTTCCTGGCATAGTTATCACTAGGTTTAGTTATTATAAATCCACCCAGTGTAGCAACAGTTTCCAGGTATATTTTTGCCACCTCCTCTGCTAACTCACCTAGGAATATGACATAAAGATATTAAGAAAATCGTGTTAATGAAGGTCAACAACTACAAGAATATTTAAAACCCAGCATGGTAAGAGAAAACTTGACATGTTTTAAAATAAGTCATCTCATGTGTAAAAAGAAAACCTGATTGATCATTTCAAAAGCAAAATTTCCAAAGATTTACTTTATGAAAAGTCATGAAACAAAAACAAATGTAAACTACTATCAAAGAATTTTTTTTAACAATACTTAAAGAAAGCCTAAACTATCTTTGTAGTCTCTCTGTAGATAATATTATAAATCTGTTATATCAAGATTCAATCAATGAGTATAGAGTCAAATAATAAATGAAAAAAAGTATTATAGAGGTATGTGAAGCAGCTAAATAACATAAAATACTCTTTTTTATGTTTCTATGATCTTTGTGTTGTCTGATTTCTTAATGTTTATTTTCTTATTTTAAATAAATTTATACTTTTATTTTTAATTTTGTATTATTTTTCTTTTTTTTTTTTTTTTTTTTTTTTTTTTTTTTTGAGACGGACTTTTTTTTTTTTTTTGAGACGGAGTCTCACGCTGTTGCCCAGGCTGGAGTGCAGTGGCGCGATCTCGGCTCACTGCAAGCTCCGCCTCCCGGGTTCCCGCCATTCTCCTGCCTCAGCCTCCTGAGTAGCTGGGACTACAGGCGCCCGCCACCGCGCCCGGCTAATTTTTTTTTTGTATTTTTAGTAGAGACGGGGTTTCACTGTGGTCTCGATCTCCTGACCTTGTGATCCGCCCGCCTCGGCCTCCCAAAGTGCTGGGATTACAGGCTTGAGCCACCGCGCCCGGCCTGTATTATTTTTCTTAAACGGAACCATCTAGATTCTTATAAGCCTAGAGCTGGATTTACCCCCAAGCTCTTCCACTTTATTATCTCAAAGACTACCTTTTGTGGTAGGTTATAACCACTCTCTAATATTGTGTGCTATTTTATGTTGAGTATTTATTTATTATTTATTTTTATTTATTTATTTACTTATTTTGAGGTGGAATCTCACTCTGTTGCCAGGCTAGAGTGCAGTGGCATGATGTTGGCTCACTGCAACTTCCTCCTCCTGGGTTCAAGCGATTCTCCTCCCTCAGCCTCCCAAGTAGCTGGGATTACAGGTGCATGCCACCATGCCCAGCTAACTTTTTAAATTTTTAATAGAGACAGGGTTTCACCATGTTGGCCAGGATAGGGGGGTCTCGATTTCATGACCTCATGATCCGTCTGCTTCGGCTTCCCAAATTGCTGGGATTACAGGTATGAGCCACTGCTCCCAGCCCAGTATTTATTTTATATTGACATGGAAAGTTAGTTTTCATATACAATTAACACTAACCAGCTCTCTAAACTTTGCTGTGGCTTAACTTCTTTGAGTTTCAGTTTCCCTGTTTGTAAAATTGGCATCCAATTGAATGTTTCACATAGCGGTCCCCAAATAAATGTAACTTTCATTGTTTTGTGTCACTATTGCTATTATCGCTATTATTCTTACATGTAGTGGCATTCTAAATAAAGGCTTTTACCTATAATTGAAGTAGTTTAGCAAAATACATTCGTTCAAAACATGGGCTAGCAAACAAAGGCAAAATTAAAGAAGCATTTTCTGAATGAGTCATACTTGCAGATAAAGGAAAATGATAACAATGATATGACTCTAAACAAAGATTACAGTAGAGCCTATCCAGTATTTTCTCCTGAAGTGGCTAACCTATTAGGTAGTACTATATACATGCTGAGTTTTGGCATGTGATTCCATTTATCTCATTAATACTGTTAAAACACTTGTACTGTTAGACAAATACAGAAATTGCCTTGGTGAACCTTTTACCTAATTCTGCAGCGGGATAGGTCGAGGTGGTAATTGAAGAATGGGATACGGACATACGGGGATTGTTCCATAATTCAAAAGGAATATAGACATTCAACCTGTGTCTTGACAGGGAGAAAGGGCTGTAAACAGCTATAAAATGCACCTATAAAGGGAAATCATTTGAAATAAAAGTCTATAGCTGAAAACACAATCATATTAATAATCAACATCTGTGTGGCGATTTGTACTTTCTAAGTTGTTTTCACCTATGTGATGTCATTTTTCTGGAAGCATAAAATAGAGATGTGTACAGAGCCTCTGTGATATATTTGGTATATGTTTACTATCCTACAACTAGAGAACTCATTATTTCTATCACTAATTTATTGTGTCATTTCCACTACCACAGATACTAGTCAGTTGTGTCATATAAGAAATGAGGAAAGAAAGAGAAAGGGGGGAATCAAGTAGAAAGGAGGAAAGTAGGTTGTCGGTAGGGTTAAATAGGAAACTGGCATTTTAGAACATGCTGCTTGCTGCACAGTATCTCTTAATGGCCTTTCTCACTGAGGATGTGAGCTGGGCTTGGTGGAAGCACTATCTCAAGGAGTCCGCCAGGGTTAGGAGGGTTGCACTACTAAATTGAAACAATATAAGTGTTTAGAAGAGGTGACCCAAAGCAATATATTTGCTTTATAGAAAAGAAGAAGGACTGTGGAGAGGAGTCAAGGTCTGCAGTCAGAGCTGGAAAAACAGCAAAGAATATAAAGTCCAAAGAGCAAGGCAAGAGAGAAATGAGACACTGAATATTAAGGTCATATCAAGAAAGTCAGTAACAGGTTGGAATCACACGTGAAGAAGACTGATGGGAAAAGTGCAGATATAAGGCTTGTGAGGTGAGTATGTGCTTGCCCTGGCCTTTTATACTATGTTCAGGAAATGCATGTAGTAGATATAAAAGTGACTTAAAGAAACATTGTGCTTCAGGTAACAACTAAGTATTTCTTTAGATCAACAGATTTCTATTATTCTTAGTAGCATAACTGCCTTTAAAATAATTCTTGTGCAGAATTTTGATATATACATGGATAAAAAAAAGAATTTATCTTATTTAGGTGCAGGTAGAATCCAAGGTTAATTCACCAGTCAGCCAGCTGGGCCCTCAGCCCTTCGGGATCCTCTCAGTAGCTTTCCTGAATATTTGAGCCTGTAGGGTTTGAAAACTACTCTGCTAAATCTTTGAAGACATGTCCTTATATCAAGTCACATAATCAGAAACTTATATATTTAGACTTTATTAAATTGGCTGTCTATCACTTATTAATAACTTATTCATTTATTGTTTTTAAAAATGTATTTACCTTTATATATTTATGGGGTACAAGTGCATGCATATATTGCACAGTGGTGAAGTCTGGGTTCTTAATGTACCCACTGAATAATAGTTCAATATGCCCTGATTTTTAATCAAAAATCAGCACAAGAAACAACTATGAAAAACATTTTCATTTTTTAACATTCAGTAGAATTGCCATTAAAAACCTTGTTCATTTCTTGCTTATTTTCTCTGAAATGATTTCATGTGATAAATTTATCTTAGAAAATTGGTCTCAGGGCCTGGCTATTATTATTTTTCCCATCTGTGATAAAAGGTAAGATTTGATGGATTCTAAGCATCTCTTCAGTTATTATATCATTCTAAACAACTTGGTTAATTAACATTTCTTTTAAACACAACATTTATTCAGGAAGTTACTTTGGAGAAATCTTTCTGTTTTCCAGGCTCAGTATGCCATCTGTGAAAACAGAGAGGTGTTTGGTTCATCCTACCATTTCTCCATCCCTCCCTCTCCAGTCTTAAGGGTCTCTTTCTGTTCCCAGACATACCAATCTTATTTCTGTATTAAACCTGTCTCCACTTGCTTTTATCTCTGGCAGAGCCTCACTAGTTGGCACCTCCTCATTTTTCACATTTTGTTTCAAGTATCGTCTTCTTAGAGGAAATTTCCCTGCTGTCTCCATTTAAAGTTGCTTCTTTCCATCTTCTCCACTTTATATCACTTCATGACTTGCCACACAGTAGACATTTAATAAATATTTGTTTAATAAATAAAAACATTTAAAAATTAAAAAATGAAGAATCAGTTCCTAACACCAAGAGCTCACTAATTGGTTAGAGACAAAGCTACACGCAATAATAATATTTTAAGTACTTTAATGAAGATGTGTGCTACACATAAACAAAATAAGACATGTCTATGCTAGGGAATTCTAGGCAAAGGCAATCACATTTGAGCTGTATTTTGATGAATGGATAGAAGAACATCAAACAAGGAAATAAGAGAAGAATATGCCAGTAAAAGGGAAAATGTGTCCCAAAATACTGCGTTGGGAAAGATCATAGGGAACAAGTTCAGAAGGTAAAGTAGCTTCAGGATTATGAAAGCAATGCTAAAATATGTGGACTTTATTCTGTAACTGCTGAGGATTTTTGAAGAATTTTAACTGAAAAAGCAACATGAGTTAGATCTTTTGGTAAAATAGATATCACTTGTGTAACAGCGAAGAAAACAAAATAATGGGTTTCGCTGTTTCTTCTGAAGAAGAAGGAGTAGAATTTCAATCATGGGGGGAAATGTTCCCTTGGAGCAGGGCACAGAGCCATTTGCATTAGTGTGTGTGCACGTGTGTGTGTGTGTGTGTGAAACGTACACACAATGAGCTTAAAAACATGAGGCAAATAACAAATCCAGATGATATAATAATTACCAGTAAAAAAGGGGGCAAGGAAAATAATGTCTAATAAAAAATTTTCTGACTTAACAGTAAGTAGGAGCCATTTTTTTCTAGGTTTACCTAGCCCAGCACCTACGCCCAGTTGGTCAAACATTTTCTTCCAGATTCACTTGAATGTCAAGTTCTAGGCATAAGCTTAGGGTTTCTCATAGAAACACAAATAAGTCGTGATATGTACACTCATTAATGAATTCTATGCATTTTCCTTAGTCTTATGTGGTAATTATACTATTTCTAATGGAGAGAATGATCACTTTTCCCTGTCACTACCCAAGAGCATCTCTAGCCTTCTAATTACCCCTCAGTGTTTACTCAATGGATAATCATTATCAGATTAACTTTCAGTGATGGAATGTGTAATTAAAAATGTAGATCAATAAAATGCTATTATGGTTGGATACATTAACACTTAAAAATAATAGCAATTGAATAAAAAGATTTGTTTAAATTTAACAAACACAACTGTTAGAATTTTCTCCTAGAAATGAGTTGAAATGTCTGATAAATCTATGATTTAAAAAACTCACACAATAATTACTTTTGTATGAAAGAAACTGTGTATAAAATAGGTCACAAAGTGTAACTAACTTCCCCAGAATTCGTGGTGGTTTTTCATTGCAACCCATGGCCTGAAAATAGGTTAGGCCTCTTCTAAGGCTGTTTCTTGAAGGGTTTTTGTTTCTTCTTTCCTTGCAATGTGGATTCTCTCAGGTCAAGACCAGAAATTTACTGACGTAGCTACTCCTGGACTCCCTGTTTCTGCTCTTGGCCCTCTTGTCTTTTATTTGCTGCACAGACACCAGAGTGATACGTTTGAAAACAAATTAGCTCATGTTACTGCTTTTGCTTAAACATTCTTAGTTAACCTCCCATTGTATTCAGAATAACATCCAATGTCCGTAAAATAGCCAATTCCAATATTCGGGTATTTTTCAATTACAAGTGGATATTGTGTTTGTCAAAGGATTTTTTTTTAGCATCTATGAAGATAATCATGTATTGCTTTTTGCTTAGGTCTATTAATATGTTATATCATATTATTAAATTTCCTAATAGTGAACAAATACTGCATTCTTCTCATAAATCTCACTGGATCATTGGGTATTATTTTCTTCTTGTGATGTTGGCTTCTGTTAAAAAGGTTTTATTATAGTTTTGCATAAGTGATATCAGTCTGTAATTTCCTTCCTGTCTGCAATCTTTATCAGGTTTAGGTATTAATGTTTAAAAGAAATTTCAAAATTTCCTTCATTTTCTAGGCTCTGGAGAAAGTTATATATATCACTGGGGCTATCCAGTCTTTGGTCTTTGGACATTTGGTAGAACTCTGTGATCTAGGATTTGTATTTATATGTTTTTTTAAAATACCATTCTTTGTTTCCTTCAATGGAAATTGACATAGTCAAGCTTTCCATCTCTACTGTGGTCACAGCAATCTATAAAGTAGTCTCTTAAAAATTTTTGAATGTATTCTGTTTCAATGGTTATTTTCCCTTTGTCATATCTTATTCTATATTTATGTTTCCTTTTTCCCTTGATTAAGTTGACTAGTAGTCCATCTATTTTTTTTCTGTGCTCTACATACATTTCTATGGCCTTCAATACATTTGCTTTTAATTTAATCATTTTATTTCTTACACTTGCTTTGAATGTACCATTTTTTTAGCATTTTAGTTAGAAACTTAATTCCATTGTTTACCTTCTTTTATGGTTATGAATTTATTTATTTGTGTACATTTTAATTTTCCATTGATTCTTATTTAAATATGTACCATTGATTCTGATTTATGATATTTTCTTATTAATTTTTAGAAACTGTGTATTTTTAATTATAATTAATTTAATTATAATTAACTTTTAAATTTAATTATAATTAAATTTAATTATAATTATATAAATTATAATTAAATTTAATTATAATTATATAAATTATAATTAATTGTGAGTTATAAACAACTCACAAGTTGTTTATTATATGAATTTTTTTCATTTTCAGGTTAAAGGGCCTGAGTTTCTTTATATTGTTATTAGTTCTACAAAATAAAAATCTGAGCACAATAATATTTTAAAGAGTATATTTGAGTAAGAAGCAATTCATGAATTGTGAAACATCAAACTGAAAGATGTTTAGTGTTCCAATGGCAAATTTTCAGAAGCAAGTAGTTATGAATTAGAAGGTGAATATAGAAGCAAAATAAAGAAATTATTTGATTGGTTGCAGTTACAAAATTCCCTTTTTTGGTTTATCTTTTTAGTCCACTTTCTGCTGCTATAGCAGAATATAATAAACTGAGTAATTTATCAAGAAAATAGATACATTGGCTGGCTCATGGTTCTGGAGGCTGGAAAGTCCAAGAGCATGATGTTGGCATCTGGTAAGGATTTCATTCCATGGAGGAAGGCATCACATTGGGAGTGTGCAAGACAGAGAGAAAATGAAGACCAAGCTTTATTCTTTCATCAGGAACTCACTGTCTCAATAACTAACCCACTCCCACAATAATGGCATTAACACATTCTCGAGGGCAAAGTCCTCAGTATCCAATCACCTCCCAAAGGCTCCACCTCTAACATTAAATTTAAACATGAGTTTTAGAGAGAGCATTCAACCCATAGCATGGTTGGAAAGTGCCTAGTTAAATAACCATATGTTAAGTGACTGCTTATCAATGGCTGAGGTTGTATAACATAAACATTTGCCAGAAATGACCCTAGTTAAGTTTTCCATATGTTTGCAATTTAAGCAGGGTTAGGGCTATTTTCATTGTTTTTATTGTTTCTGAGACAGGGTCTGGTTTTGTCACCCAGGCTGGAGTACAGTGGTATGATCATAGATCACTGCAGCCTGAAACACCTGGGCCCAAGAAATCTGGGCCCAAGGTAGGTGTCAAGGTGGGAGGATCCCTTGAGCCCAGGTGTTTGAGACAGCAGTGATCTATGATCATGCACATCACCATGCCCAGCTAATATTTCCAGTTTTGAGGGAGAGATGGAATCTCATTATGTTGCCAAGACTGGTGTCAAGCTCCTGGACTCAAGCAATCCTCCTGAGTTGGCCTCCTAAAGTGCTGAAATTACAGATGAGAGCCACTGCATCAACTGGTTAAGGCTATTTTTAAAGCCCAGGCTCAGGAATTTACAGTCTAGTACCTGTTTTGACTTTGCATTAACAATTCCCCTCTTTTGGTCATTCTCTCAGCAAGCTAAGAATGTGACCAAATAGCATAACATTAATCTCAGTTACGACTACTGATGTAATTGTTGGAACAGAGTCAAGTAGATGTTGTTATCATCAATAGCTTCACTAGGGTTTAGAGTCATATAACCACCAACAGCAATTACACAGTCAGTATTGGTTTCCTTGCGTTGTCTGACCATGATGGAAATCATTTGACATGAAAGGAACTGCTGGAAAGCATTTAAACCCCTCGAAAGAATACAACACATGGAGTAGGAGGTAAACACAGTAACTATAAAGAGAATAATAGCCAAGGATTGAAAAATTCCTCTGAGCAAAGATTCCTAGGAGCCAAGATTTAACCAACTGAATAAATAATTGTGGGAGGCAATGCTTATCCGATAAAAAGATTTGTACTTGTATTTAAGATCTTTTAAACTTTAGACAACAGTATCTGATTTGTTAAAATAGAAATAACGCTTTTCACAATTAGGGCAAAAATTCCTCTCAAGCGATTAAAATATCAATACAACTACTATTTTGGAGTACTATTGAGGCCAAATTATTTATGCCAGATTGTACTATTTTAAGATAATTCAAAGTATCATTTGAACTTTTTTCAAATGATACTTGCTGGAATATTAATAAGCATGTTTCCAATTCAGAGACTACCAACTGAGAAAAAAACAACTCTTACAAAATAATGAAATATGGAACCCCTTTGTATAATTGGATTTGGAAGATCATAAGAGGCTCATTTGTGAGGGGTCCCTTTACATATGAATGACACTAAATTAATTGACTTGCCTTTAAAAAGTCGTATCTGGTCATTTTAAGTAGAACATAGCCCAAACCACAGCATTCAGATTATTTATGTAGAAAACCTTTATATACGTTGTTGCCATACACAGTGAATAATCCAGTACTATTAAAAGAAAAGGATCAAAGTGGATCCTATTACCCACCAGTTGGAGGTGATATGTCATGGTTATTCTTTGTCATATCTACATCAAGATACTCACAGGCTGAACACTGACGGTTTAGATGGGAGTAGAAACAAAAAACATTTTATGAATTTGATAAAGTAACCCATGTATGCCATAACCAACTAAGAATTATTGACTTCCTCTTCAAATATGCTTTAGATATTGATATATCCAATAAATAAGACTATCATTTATTTTATATAGTGGAACTAAAGAAGCATTCCATTTGCCTTTAGAGTTTCCATTAAACCCATGTCTGGTTTTGAGGAGTTGTCTGATAATATGGTTGAAGGTATCATGGTCATGTTCTGATTTTATATCTGTGTCATTATATACAGTAAATCCAGTCTTCATTATCTATTAAAATCAAAGTATTTCCTTACAGAAGGATTGTGTAATATTGCATACAATAGTCCAGTTCCATTAAGGTTTTCTATGCATAAAGATAAATTACCAGTAATAAAATCAAGAGCTATAGGGTATCCCTTGTTTCTATTGCTTTTTCCCAGTTCCCAAGTCACTTGAGCATAAATATGCCTGCCCAAGCAAGGATACCAAACTTTTTATAAATTCAGCTTCGTAAATTGCTCATGCAAGTGTGTATTGGTACAGGTTCTAGTATTCATTGTGATTGTGCCCATTCAACTAAATGACTACATAGCCAGCAATTGCTTTGAGTAATGAAAGTAGCTGTATTTTCAACAGTAGACTATAGAGGATATGCAGTATAAATAGTAAAATTTCCTAAAAAATAAGAGTTTGAACATTTTTTGTTAATGTAAAACAGAAAAAAGTTTTAGTCAATGGAGTGGAGTCAAATGGACTCTTGTTCTCCATATTGGTAAAGCTGTCTACTTCATAATGTAATTTGCTTCTAGGGAAGGCTTTCCTTTGTGTAGCCTTAATTTTAAGTCATCTGTATTTAACAAGTACAAAAGTCTAAGGGAATTCTCTTTAGTTGAGAGACATTGACCCAAGGCTCAAGACCCTGAGGTGTTGCAGTGTGTGTGGTAAAAATAACAAAATATAGTCTCTTCCAGTGATACTCAAAGGCAATTGGGCAATTTTTCCATGGTATTATATCCAAAAAGACCCAATCTCCAGATTCTAGATAATGAAAGGCCTGATCACCGGTAAATGGGTCACAGAAACCTTCTTTCATTTGATGAAAATATACTTTGGAATAATGCATCAAGGTCTTGCAGTATTGAGTCAGATTTAACAAGGGCAGGAAGAACATGGTATTCTATTATAAATGGCATAGGTATTTCATTAATTATTTTATAAGGGGTCAGTTTGTTGTACCATAGGAATTGATCTAATTGCCACCAAGGTCAGTGGCAAAACTTTTGGCCCGGGTAATTCAGTCAACTCTGTTAGTTTAGCTAATTTTAGTTTTAAGATATTATTTGCTCTTTCAACCTTTCCAGAAAATTAAGGCTGATGAAGGCAATGTTAGTGTCATTGGGTTTGTAAAATCTTATTTCATTTTTTGATAATCTGTCCAGTAAAGTGGCATGTCCTATTGCCAGCAATTTCTCTAGGGATGCCCCACAAAGGAAACAAATATTTTAATAGTTTTGCTACGTTGTGACATCATTCTTTCTGCAAGGAAAAGCCTCAATCCCTCTTTAAAAAGGAACTCAATCACAAGAATATATTGAAATCCAATTGAAGGTGGCAATTGAATGAAATCCATCTGCAGATGTTCAAATTGTACAACACATGGTAAAAATATGCCACTGGAAACCTTCAGGTTTTTTTTATTATGAGTTTAACCAGTCAGGCATTGGTTATAAACCATTTTGATTGCTTTAGAGCAATCACCCCATAAGTTCTTTTTTTGTCATTTGAACCATTTTGTCTACTTCATGATGGGTTATGGAGTAAAGAACCTTTAACAGTAGCAATTTTAAGAATGCAGGAAACATGAAATGGTTGTCTAGGGCTCCAGTGAGTCCTCATTTAGCATTTACATTTGCATCATTTTATATGCTATTTTTGTTGTTCCAATTCAGGTGCACATCATTTTTTATTGAATAAATTATAAGTAATTTGATTTGGATAAATTTTATGAAGTTCATGAAAACTGCATATTTTAACAATTTTAGTGCTCTCTGACCTGACATGAAAGTCTACTAATGCATTTCTTTCATACTCAGGTTGTCTTACAAGTATGAGCTTCAATGTCAATAATAGCAACCTATGAATGTAGCAGAATAGCTGAAAGAAGTTCATCCTATTGAACCCCATTTTTGGTGGGGTTCCACTGGAAGAGAGAATTTCTCTTTGTTTCTGTAATATTCCAAAATCACAGACAACTCCAAAGGTATATGTAACAGCTGCATAAATATTAATCCATTTATCTACAACAAGCCTAGTAAGAGCATATAATTCTGCAAGTTGTGCTAAATAAAATTGTGAGAGTGTTTCCTTTTCTATTAGTTCATATTAATTAGTTACTGCATATCCTTCTTTGTATTTCCCTTCTATAATTTTTGCATAAGATCCATCAACATATAGTATTAATTCAGGATTACCTAGTAGAGTTTCCTGTAAGTCAATGTGAAAAGTCAATAGTTATGATGTCACACTTAGAGTCTTCTCTATCTTCAATCGAAGGCAGCACAGTGGTAGGGTTAAACAGAATATAATATTTGAGATGGAGATTAGAGGATGAAAAGAGATAGATTTCATATATTGTGCTACTTGTGCAAAAATGTTAGATGTAATTTCAATTTAATAAGTTTTTGACTGCATGTGGAACTTGTAAGTAAAGCTCATTCTCTAATAGTAAGTGACATTAGGTTTCTAACAATCTAGTTGCTGTGGCCACTGGTTTTAGACAAATTGGATATGCTTTGACTACTACATCTATCTGTAGGACATAATAACCAATGGGTCAATGTCATTGTTCCTGAGTAAGGACTTCCAAGGCTTGATGAGCACATATGTGAACAAACAAGGAAAAATTTATTTATTATTTGGGAGCCCTAATGTTGGAGGTTGTTGCAGAGCTCAAAACCTTTTAATTATCTTTGAGTTTTCAGACTAAGGAACCCTTCAATTGTCTCCACTTTTTCAGGTGAGAGGGAAATTCACTCTGTAGTCAGACTGTGTCTTCAGTAGTGGACCTTTTATGAAGAGAACTCAAGTTTTTCCATAAAGGTCATACGACCCTTGTAAGCTAACTGCTGTAAAAGATAAACTGAATCTTGATAGAAGAAGATAACAGTAGGTCATGAGCATATTGAATTAGAGTGGAATTTCTAGAAAATTTTACAATTGACAGGTCTTAGTGTAATGCCTGAAAGAAATAAGATGGGGTTTTGGTGAACCTCTACAGTCCAGGTACATTGCTGACTTTTCCAGGTAAAGGCTAACAAGTATTGGCTCTCTCTATCAACTGGAATACTGAAGAAGAGCAGAGTTGTATCACCGTGAACCACTTAGGATGCGTAGGCACATTAGATAACAAAGTGTTAGGATTTGTAACCACAGAAAATATCAATACTCTAATTTTATTTATTGTATATATGTCTTGAACAGATCTCAAACCCCATCCATTCAATTTTTTAACTGGTAAAATTGAAGTGTTACAGGGAATAACAAAAGGAATTGTAAGTCCTTATTTTATTAAATCTTCTACAATTGGTGAAAGTCCTTAAATTGCCTCTGACTTTAGTAGGTATTGGGGCAGTTTAGGCAATATCTTAGAATAGTCTATTTGGATTTTCATATGTTTAGCACTTTTAATTTTTTCTGTGTTGGCTGAAGAAGCAGCCCACACATATTTGGTACTTCAGAGAGATCTGGTTTTCTGTAAGTTTTGGTTTCAACATTATAAACTCCTGTTTGTAGGGAACAGAACAATTCAAGTTCAGGAGGGCCAGGAAACTCTAGGAATAATTATGCTTCTGAAGAGAATGTTATGCATCCTCTCAATTGGGAAAGCATAGCTCATCCCAGTAAATTTACTGGAATGGTATTACATAGCAGGAAGGCATGCCTTTCTGAGAACGGTCTAAGAGTCATTTGGACTAATTTAGACACAGGGATTCTCTGAACTTAATTTGAAAGCGCTACCACAGAAATATTTTATTTGAGATTTGTTGATTTAGTAGGGTGGGGTTTAAAGTGGATAAGGTGGCTCTGGCATCCACCAACACTATATATAGTTCCCTGTTCATTGAGATCTTAGTTTCCCTATGTTTATTTAAGGATATTATGAGAATATGAGAATAACTTACTGGAAAATCTCTTGTAGCCCCATCATTGTTGATTATTGCTTCAAGAGTCAAACTCTCGGGAATTTCATCTAATGCAGAAACAATCTTTTCATTCTTTGATTTCAGCATTTGATTCTTTTCTTTTTCTAAAGTGCTTTCAAAATATTCAGCTATGGGGACTACTTCAGCCATATCAGTGACTTCCCATTCAATCTTATGGCTTGTTTTGTTGTATTTTTATCAGGTCATGCAGCTCTGGTCAAAGCCAATTAACGAATAGGGCAGTAAGAACCATTTCTTCTGGTTCCAGCAGGAAATACATGCGGCTATATTTTGAGACCAGAGTGTTTAACTAAGATTTCCAGTTTAGTCCTGAAATCAGAAAGAAATTTATCTCTTTTTGCTATTTATATGATTTAATAATGTACCAGTCAGTCTTTTCTGGGAAGACAATGGGAATATCTTCTATAAATTTTTCAGGCATCTTATGAGCTCTTTCTGGAAGTGTCTCTTGAAAGGTCATCAACACTTTCCTGAAGCTTATCCCATCTCCCTGTAGTTACCTATTTATTTTCTTCCCCAGGTTATAATATCATGTGTATAAACTGATTCAAATCAGGGATCACCAGGTCATAGGCCCCATGAAGATTATAAATTTCTCAGTAATTCTTTAACGGATTTTCTCTAATATTTGAAAAATCTTTTGTTATAGCTGAGTTTAGTTTTTGACCAAAGAGTAAAAGTAGTTACAAGAGCCAGATATGGCTGTTCTGAAGATCTAGCTTTATAAGACATTAAGCTAACTGTCCTTTTCTCATTATTCTCAGGGTAGAAGGGTAGTTGAGCAAAAGAGTTAGTAAGTTCAGGGCAAGAAGATAGTTGAATAAATGGGTTAAAGGTTCAAAATCACCTTTAGAGAAGGTAGAGGAGGATAAAGGGAGAAAAATTGTCATAGTTACATCAATTACCATATAATTTTATTTATTTTCACCCTCAATTTGTTGTTTAAGCTTTAGATGTCTTATTCGTCTTTAGTAAAGGGTCCTTTAGAGATTCAATTTTATAATCAGTAAGTCTTTTAGAAGACTATATCCATCACAAAATGCATCCCATTGATACTGGGGTGTTCAAGATCGCTTCCTTGCCAATGGATTCAATAAATGAATACTTTTATCTCAAATAAAACTTCTGCAGTGCAACTCTAAATCATCTCTGGCAAGATAGTCCACTGCAACTCTAAATCGTCTCTGGCAAGGTAGGTACAACCATGTCTCTAGAAAGGCACAGGTTTTAAGTCCATAATATTTGAAAATAAAATTAGCTGGTATTCCAGATAGAGAAGTCCCTGACTCCTTTATGCTTATAAACCCATCACACTCACTCCTTCTAAGTTTTTACCTACCCAATGCCTCCAACTGGAACCAGTTTAGTTCCTGTTGAATACCCAGTTCAATCTCCACAGCAAATTGGAATAAATTTACTCAAACTCAGAAAGCTCAGGTTGTAAAATGTGCAGCACAGAATAAGAAAGACACTTATTCAGGAACTCCAGTTGCAGCTAGAAAGCGGTGGGCACAATTAGCTCCATGTGAACCTTTCACCTGGCTCCATGATACTACCAGGGGTCACTGGGGATTGCCTTCGTATCTCACTTCTGCCACCAAACTGTAAAAGAAAACTCTTAGGTATAATACAATTTTAAAGGTTATTTAAGAAGCAATTCTTGAATCAGGAAACACCAAACTGAAAGTGGTTTAGTGTTCCAATGACAAGGTGTCATAGACAAGTATTTATAGGGTGAATCATTGGTTGTAGTTACAAAATTGCTCTTTTTGGGTTTCCCTTATTGAAAAGTCTCTAGGCACATAACCACATGTTAGCTGGCTGCTCATCATTAGCTGGATTTTGTTTCTGTCTAACATAAGCATTTACCAGAAATGCCCCAAGTGAAGTTTCACTTATGCTTGCAGTTTAAGCAAGGTTCAGGCTATTTTTAAGATCTATTTGGTTTTGTTTGCCAGGAATTTTTCGGGCTTGGTCTTCATTTTAATTTACTTTAACAGTTTCTAGTTTTATTCTATTGTGATCAGTGTGTGCTGTTATAATATTTCTACTTTATAGAACTTACTACTTTTCTTAAATTCCCCACATGTGATTATATTTTGTGACAGTTCCAATATTCTTAAGATGAATGCTTGCTATTATCAGGATGTACACTTCAATATGTCATCATAAGATTGTCCTTATTGATTATGTTGATCAGGTCCTCTGTATTCTTACCTGCTTTTTTGGCCACTGATCTGTCTTGTACAGAAAGTGGAATTTAAAATTGTTCTCATATTACTGTATTTTTATCTATGTATTCAAGGATTTCCTGTATTTTTTTCTTTATGAAGATAGTTACTATCATTTTGTGTACATATTCATAGCTGTTATGTAATTATCCTAAATTATTGGCTTTAGCATTCATAAAAGTGTACTTTGTTGAATTTGATACTTTTTTTTTTTTTTTTTTTTTTTTTGAGACGGAGTCTCGCTCTGTCGCCCAGGCTGGAGTGCAGTGGCCGGATCTCAGCTCACTGCAAGCTCCGCCTCCCGGGTTCACGCCATTCTCCTGCCTCAGCCTCCCGAGTAGCTGGGACTACAGGAGCCCGCCACCTCGCCCGGCTAGTTTTTTGTATTTTTTTTAGTAGAGACGGGGTTTCACCGTGTTAGCCAGGATAGTCTCGATCTCCTGACCTCGTGATCCACCCGTCTCGGCCTCCCAAAGTGCTGAGATTACAGGCTTGAGCCACCGCGCCCGGCCTGAATTTGATACTTCTTAATGCAAATTACACTTTGAAATCAGCAAAACAATGTCTATTTTATTGTTTCTATTTGCCTAGTATAGATATTTTGAATGATTTTATTTGTTAGCCTTTTTGTATTATTCTTTAGACATGTCTCTGGTATACAGATTATATTTGGGTATTTCTTTGCTAGATAAATTTGAAAATAATTTTCTTTATAATAGATGACTTCAGCCTATTCATATTTATTGATATAACTGATATATAGCATTATTTTAAAATTTTCAAGTTAAAAAATACCTTAGTGATCATATAGCTAAAAGATCTACTAGAAGTTTTAATATGTTACATTAAAATAAGTGCAGAAACTGAATCACACTCTCTTTTAGACTCCCAAAATTCTAAATAAGGATGATAGAACCCCTTATGTTTTGGTAAGAGTGTGTGTGTGTGTGTGTGTGTGTGTGTGTGTGTGTGTGTGTGTGTGTCTGTATGTGTTTCTATGTCTGTGTGTGTGTGTGATATTTTCATATGCATCTTTTGAGCTACTCTGCACACACATGCACATACACACACACACACCCCTCAATAATATGAGCTACTTGGCTTTATGTGCAACCTCCACCTCATTATTCCTCATTCTGCTGCCACATGCATACAAACATCACTAGAATACCAGGCACATGGTAGGTGGTCAGCAAATACTTGCTATATTAATTAATAAATACATGAATAACCCAGACGAAGGACCCTGTTAAAAGTTAATTATATTTGTTAAATTATGTGAATTCATCCCTCCAATTGCCTGTGGAGTAAAGTTATAGATAAATACAATGTGTTTATCTTTCTGGTTTGGTGGAAGATAGTCTAATGGTTTTAATGCATCCTGTTTTCATGTAACATTTTCTGTCTCTAATGGTTTCTAAGGTCAAACACCATGTAACTGTCTGGCTATGAACAGTCCAGCTTATTAAACTGCACTTTCTGTGTTTTTAACTTTATCCCAAAATCATATCACATTTGAAAAACTACTTAAACCATTGCCCGAGATCTTCAATATATACATTTCTACCATACTTGGAATACGATTCAGATTCCAGGGGCAACCCCACTGTATTGACTAACATAATTGCTCTTTTTAGGGAACCAAGGGAATTTGAAATAATGTTGATTTATTGGCACCTTAGGAAAGCATTGGTATCACAGGCTTATTAGTGCTTTCTCCCAGTTTCTAGTGTTCTGATTTAGTTTCCAGAAAGAATATGGAGGTTTTAACTTTGAATTTGGATCATTAATTTCACTGAGTCATTTGGACAGCAGGGTAGTTAAAGCTTCCTCAGCAATTTGAATGAAAGAAGACTTTGAAAATGCCTCAGTTGAATGCTTCTTATTCTAAACTGAAAGCTTTCATTAGAAATAAACTACACTGTCCATGGAAAATTTATGAGTATATGATTGAATCATTAATGACAGATATGATGATAATATGTGCAGCTTTCCAAAATGCGTAAGTGAAAAGCATTATTTTTATTTTCAACGTGTCATGCATGATATTATCAATTTAATTAAAATAAAAAAAAATGCTTGTGAAGGAATTGCTATAGTATTCAAGTTGGGTGTTCCTGTGAATACTTAGAGGAATTAAAAGTTATAAAAAATAAAGCAGTGACTGAAAAATATTTGGGTTATCATTTTTAAAAATTAAAATAAAATAATTTTACTATTAAAAGTCAAAATTATTTCATTGTTTAAAATATTTACAAAGTACTTATTGGCAGAAAAAGAGGAAAACATCTCAGCTGTTTAAGATTTTAGTATTAAAAACTTGTAGAACCTTTTAATGAATATATATGTAGGGGCCTTCATAGTTTGTTTTAAATTAGAGTACCCACATCCATATTCTTTCCTTTCTGCCTTAGTCTTCTACTTTTGTTTTCTTAGTTAGCTTAGCTTCCAGTTCATCAATTTCATTGATATAGTCAAAGAACTGATGTTCAGTTTTGTCAATATTCTCTTTTGTTTTACTATTCCGTATTTCACTAATTTCTCCTTTAATCCTTATTCTTTCTTTCCACCTGCTTGCTCTAGCATTAATGTGCTCTTTTTTATTTTTTTATTTTTATTTTTTCGTAGACATTTTTCTTGTTTTGACTGCCCAGTGTCAGCACATTTTCTTGTATATTTGAGGGATTCCTTACCTTGTAAATACTAATTAAAGGTTGATCTTGCCTGTGATTATTTGGCTGGAGACACTCTCCTCACTTTTCCAGATTTTTGACCAACATGTTTAGAAGGGAGTTCCTAAGCTTGGCTAATCATCATAGTTCATCCTACAGTTACTGAAATAAGAGGAAATTCTTTCTTGCAATAATAAAAAAAGGCAGCAGGTCCTTCTCTTTTCTACTGATTAAAATGGTGGCAATTCAGGCTGCAGTGTTTTAAAATGAGGATGTGTAAGTCCCTCAACCTTATTTTCCTTTCTCAAGATTGTTTTGGCTGTTCTTAATCCCTTCCATTTTCACATAAATTTTAGTATTAGCTTGTCAAATTATTCAAAAAACATTCAGCTGAAATTTTGATAATGTTAGTTTTAAATCTGTAGATTAACCTGGGGAGTGTTGTTATCTTAATAATAACTGTCTTCCGATGCGGAAACAAGGTTTGTTCAACTGATCTAGTTTTTCCTTAATTTCTTTCAAGAAGGTTTTATAGTTCACAGCATATAATTTTTTCACTGGCTTTGTTAAATATATTTTTAAGTGTTGTATTATTTTTAATACTGTTATACACTGAATTGTTGCAGATTGTTCACTGCAAATATATATATATACACACATAATTGATTTTTGTATATCATTATTTTGTTCTGCAACCTTGTTAAACTCATTTATTCTATTTTTTACTAGTTTCCTTTGAAATTTCTAAATATAAGATCATGTCATCTGAAAATAGATGGTTTTATTTCTTTCTTGGTAAGATGACTCCTTTTATTTCCTTTTCTTGCTTAATTATTTTGCCTAGAACTTCCATTACAATAGTAAAAAGAAATAGCAAGAGTCAACATCCTCGTATTTTTTATGATCACTCAGTCATTCCCCATTACGTATGATCTTAGTCCTAGATTTTTGTAGATGCCTTTTATGAGGTTGAGGAAGTTTCCTTCAGTTCCTAGATCACTAAATATTTTTTATTAAAAATGTGTTGGATTTTGTCAAATGTTTTTCTGTATTTATTGAGATACTCATGTAGTTTTATCTTTTGATACAGTGTATTACATTGATTTTCAGATGTTAAAACAAACTTGTGTTCTTTTGGTAAATCTCACTTGATCTTGGTACATCATTCAATTTACGTGTTCCCTGGATTTGTTTTGCGATTTTTCTTATGATATCTTTATCTGGTTTATGGTAATACTGGCCTTATACAACAAGCCTATGCTTTTTTCTTTTCTGGGAGATGTTTAAAGTACCAATTTAATCTCTTGATTTATTAGTTAGGTCTATTCACATTTTCCATTTCTTCTTAAATAAGTTATGGTTGTTTTGTCTTCTTAGGAACTTGTTCATTTCTTCTAAGTTATCTAGTTTGTGGGTATAATGGTTTGTCACATTCCCTCACAATCCCTTTTACTTATGAAAAGTCAGTAGTGCCCTCTTTCCTTTCTGCCTTAGTCTTCTACCTTTGTTTTCTTAGTTTAGCTTACATTTCATCAATTTCATTGATATAGTCAAAGAACTGATATTCAGTTTTTATCAATTTTCTCTTTTGTTTTACTATTCCATATTTCACTAATTTCTTCTTTAATCCTTATTTCTTCCCACTTGCTTGCTCTAGCATTAATGTGCTCTTTTTTTTCTTTTTTCTTTTTTCTTTTTTTTTTTTTTTTTTTGGTGTTCGGTGTCTTAACATTAAAGGTTAAGTTTTCTATGTGATATCTTTCTACTTATTAAATGCATCCAGTATAGTTATACATTTCCCTGCAAGCATGGCTATGTTCACTGCATTCCATTGCCTTTTGATTGAAGTGTTTAATTCATTTGCATTTAGGATAGTTTCTCATAAGTTAGAACATGATCTTCTCTTTTGGTTTTATTTTCTATTTTGTTCATGTCTTCTTTGTACTTCTCTTCCTTCTTCATGGCTTTCTTTTAGCATAAGTGAATATTTTCTTGTACAATATTTTTATTCCTTTTATAATTTTTTATTTATTAAAAAAATTTAATGTTTTCTTTGGGGGTTACCATATATATTATCTTACCCTAATCCTCTACAAATTTTTACTAATTTAATTCCAATGAGATACAGAACATTGTTACTATATAGGTCTATTTCTTCTTCCTCCTTTATGTAATATTATTGGTATACATGCTACATCAGTTATGTGTTACACCTCCAACACTCTGTTGTAACAATTATTATTTTATTTATTTTTAATTTGTTATAAAGCTAAGAGAAGAAATAACATCAAGCATATAATTGTAGAGATTGTAATAATAACTTTCTTATTTACCATGTCTGGTTTTCTTTACTTGTTCCTGTGAATTCTAGTTACTATCTGGTGTCATTTCCTTTTTCCAGTATAGCTTTGCTCTCACCCACCTCTTTTTGCTTTTATTGCCAAATATTTTACATTTCTATATGTCGCAGGCTCAACAATACAATTATATACACATTATTTTATATAATTGATAAATAAAATAAGAGATGAAAGGAGATGAAATGTAATTATACAGTCTAATTGTCTACATAATTACCTTTACCAGTACTCTTCATTGCATATGTGTGCACACGCATGGATTTGAACATTTCTTTTTAGGATCATTTGCTTTCTGAAGAACTTTCTTTAAAATTTCTTTTCTTTTCTTTTCTTTTCTTTTTTTTTTTTGAGACAGAGTCTCACTCTGTTGCCCAGGCTGGAGTGCAGTGGCATGATCTCAGCTCACTGCAACATCCGCCTCCCGGGTTCAAGGGATTCTCCTACCTCAACCTCCTGAGTAGCTGGGATTACAGGTGAGCGCCACCACGCCCAGCTAACTTTTGTATTTTCAGTAGAGACAGGGTTTCACCATGTTGGTCAGGCTGGTCTGAAACTTCTGACCTTGTGATCCACCTGCCTCAGCCTCCCAAAGTGCTGGGATTACAAGCGTGAGCCACCGTGCCTGGCCTCTTTAGTGTTTTTTGTAAGGTGGATTTGTGAGAAACAACTTCTTTCAGTGTTTGTTTATCTGGGGATGTCTTTATTTGCCTTAATTTTAAAACCTTGTTTTGCTTTGCTTAATATAACATTCTTGCTTAAAAGTGTATTTTTCAGTACTTTGAATATATCACCCCTAGTGCCTTCTGGTATCTATTATTTCTGATGAGAAATTAACTATTAATATTATTGGGGTTTCTTTTTATCTGATATGTTATTTTTTCTCTTGGTACTCTCAAGATTTTTTTTCTGTATTCCTCTCAATATTTTTACTGCAAAGTGTCTGGATGTGAATCTCTTTTTGAGATGGGATCTTGCTCTTTCACCCTGCTCAGGCTGGAATACAGTGGTATAATCATAGGTGACTGTAACCTTGAACCCCTGGGCTCAAGTGACCCTACCTCGTCAGCCTCCAGAGTAGCTAGGACCACAGATACATACCTGTGCCCGGCTAAATTTTTTAATTTTTTATTTTTATACAGGTTGATTTTTGTTATGTTGCTCAAGCTGGTCTCTAACTCCTGGCCTTAAGCAATCCTCCTGCCCCTGCCACCCAAAGTGGTGGGATTACAGAAATGAGTCACCACGCCTGAACCAATCTTTTTGACTTATTTTAGGTGAAGTTTCTTGAACTTCTTTGATGATAGCTTTATAATTTCATCAAATTTGGGACATTTTAAGGTATTATTTCTTTGAATATTTATTTTAATCTTTTCTCCCTCTCTCTAGTATTTCAATTATACATATGTTTTTTCTGCTTAATATTTGGCTATAGTTCTTTGGGATTATATTCATTTTTCTCAAATATTTTTTTCTCCCTCTTTTCTGTGGATAACATAATCTCTATTAAACTATATTCAAATCTGTTGTTGGGACCCTCCAGTGAATTTCTCTTTTATGATTTTACTTTTCAAATATAGACTTTTTATTCAGACCTTCTATGACATTTATCACTTTACATTCTATGTTTGGAAATTTTTATCTTTTCATATGTCATTATGGTTTACCTTTATACCTTTATTTCTTTGAGCATGTTTATAATGGCTTCTTGGAAGTTTCTATCTGCTAAGTTTGACATCTGGCCCCTCTGACAGGCAGTTTCTATTGCCTGTTCATTTATCATAATTTTTATTTTATACACACATTTTAGATAATGTATTTTGCTAACTTCCTACTGAGCACACCCAGGGCTTATTGTTATTTGCTTATCTCTTTGTTTAGTTCTTTGGTGAGGCTATTTGGATAAAGCCTATCTCTCTCACAGTGCATAGACTTTATCTTCCCTCCTCAAAAAGTAGAGTGTGGGACACGTGTCTAGTGTTTTTGAGATTACAGTGGTGTTAACGGGGCTCCTGTTACGTCTATTTTTTCTCTCTCTTTTCATCTGTGTGCTTCTGTTGGTATAACACTCAGCTATTAGGCTAACTAATTACTGGCTTATTGCTCTAATTTTTTCAGGACTGTGTGGAAAAAGAATGTTCTTGACCTCTCCGAAAGCTTGCTTTTAGCCTCTCCAACATGAAGCTTGGAAAGATAAGGAAATATGGCAAATCGCCCCTCCCAGGGAAATGCTGTAGTCCTTAAATGAAATGCAGGTGTTGGGGACAGAAGGAGCCCTGTTTTTTGGCCTCACCTACCTGGAGTGAAATTTACACCAGGGTGAATTGAGATAGGAAGAGTGAGTCATAATTCAAGTGCCACAGAAGTCTGATGAAATTCAACAGATTTTCTTGAATAAATGTTTATCCATTTGCTTTATGTCCTTATGAAAATTTCCAAAGATTAACTAGCTGGATGTTTTACATTATAGTTGGTTCACTGCAGAGAAATTCATATGAGTCTTCACCATTCTAGAAGTTGTCATCTAGCTCGTGTCCTTTTGATAAATGGTCATTTTGCTTAAATTAGCTAGAACTGGTTTCTATTATAATAATTGCAGCTAACTATAATACTTTCAGTTATGCTCCTCTACCACCTGCACCAAACACACAGAAACACAGAAAACTGCCAAATTGAGACCTATCATTACTTTATGTACAAAGTATTTTTGTTGAAATATGTGACCTTTGCTTAAAAGTTATAAATTATCTTTAATAGTAGGCAATTGAGTATTTTTTGTTTCAGCAAACTTATTTTATTTTATTTTATTATTTTTTGAGATAGAGTCTCGCTCTGTTGCCCAGGCTGGAGTGCAGTGGTGTGATCTTGGCTCACTGCAAGCTCTACCTCCCATGTTCAAGCTATTCTCCTGCCTCAGCCTCCCAAGTTGCTGGGATTATAGGTGCCCACTGCCATGCCTGGCTAATGTTTTTTGTATGTTTAGTAGAAACGGGGTTTCACCATGTTGACCAGGCTTGTCTTGAACTCCTAACCTCAGGTGATCCACCTGCCTCACCCTCCCAAAGTGCTGGGATTATAGGCATGAACCACTATGCCTGGCCCGGTTCAGCAAACTTTTAAAAAGACAAAAGTGAACTTCAAGATACAGTTTCTTTCCATTGATGCAGATGTCATATAAATATAAGATGGAATAATTCTGTATATATGATACATATCCTGACTTTTTTCAGCTAATATATTGTGAATGTTTTATAATTCAATAGTCACTAATGTTAAATTTTTAACTTCAGTTTCCTAAATGCAATTGAGAAATCATGAACATTTTGGCATTTTGTTCTGAACTCTGGATATGATTTTAGGTAAGTCCATGTACATTTTAGAAGAGGAGAATGCCTATAATGTTTATCCTATTTTTACAATGGTCTGTGACTCTCAAATTTCTAAGAATCATAATGTACAGTGACAGTGACCATTAAAATAACTGAATAGCATTTCAGTTATTGATATGTGGCAATTTGTTTAACCGTTTCTGTATACAGGAGCTAGATTGATTCTAATTTTTACTCTTATGACTAATATTGTCATGAGTAACCATTTTTTAGCTAGGTATTTGAACGAATCCTTCTTAAAACTAATTTCTATGATTGAAATTGCCTACAGAAAGCATATGCACATTTTAAGGCTTTTGGCATGTATTGCTAAATTATCCTCTAGAATGGGTGTATTAGCTCTGTTACCAGAAAATCCTATAAATTAGCTAACTTTATAGACTAAAAATGGTCTACGGTGTCTGTGGTCATAAACTAGTGAAGAAAACTGGCCATAATAATTAAACATATTGAGTTATGTTTCTCTCTTACTACAGATATATGATAGATATATGATGCATAAACTTCTGTAGTTGCACTTCTGCACCTTTAGTACTAGTAAAAAGCCGAGCTCCAATTGCAAAAAAAAAAAAAAAAAAGGCCTCTTAATAATGGCAGCCAGCCACACTCATTCCATTGCTTCCCTGCTGTGGATCCATGCAGAGTGGTCTGGCTTCATCATCCTTAGAATTTTCCATGACATACCTCGTGAGGCAGTCATCTCTCAGCTACACTACAAAATACACGCATTTACAACTTTGGTAGACATCCCCTGGCTTCTACCTGCTGCTGGGATACAAACACTTCTATACCGTCTCAGATCCTCTGCTGTGACAGAAACGTTGTCAGATAAATCGAAAGTCCAGATTGGGATTTGGCTACCTGCCTGTGTGATATGTTGATATCAATGGGAAACATTTGTAAGCCTCCAAAACTGTTTTTTTTTTTTTCTTGGTCCAAGATACAAAATCTTTTCCCATGCAATACTCATCTTGAAGAACTGTAAGGAACCAAGTTTATGATTTATAGTTATTCATATTTGAAGTGATTTGTGGTTTTCTTTCTGTGTGGAGCTGGACACAAAATGAAGCTTTCCGATGACACTGCACATTGCAGTTTCTGGACTTGAATATTTTCAGTTTATGGGTTTTCATTTCTGCATTTGAGTGCATCGGTATTATTGTTGAGAAAGTTTTGAAAATAGATTTTACTTCTTTTTATCTCTTTCTCTTTTACTCTCACACTTCCAACTACTTTCTGGCATTCTCAGGCATTCCATCTTATGTGACTTGGAATAACAGAAATGGCATTTTTTTGGTAACGCTGAATGATATCCCCATTCAATAAATGCTACTTGGATAACTGGCTAGACATATGCAGAAGATTCAAAATAGACCCCTTTCACTTACACAAAAATCAACTCAAAATGAATTAAAGACTTAACTGTAAAACCTAAAACTATAAAGACTAGAAAAAAAATTGTAGCAAATACCACTCTGAACACTGGCCCAGGCAAAGGCTTCATTACCAAACTCTGAAAGCAATTGCAACAAAAACAAAAATCGACAAATGGGACCTAGTTAAACTAAAGAGTTCTGTCTAATAAAAGAAACTATCAACAGAGTAAACAGACAACCTGTAGAATTGAAGACAATGTTTGTAAACTATGAATTCAACAAAGGTCTAATATCCAGAATCTATAAGGAATTCAAACAAATCAACAAGAAAAATAATTTTAAAAATGGGCAAAGGACATGAACAGACACTTCTCGAAAGAAGACATATATGTAGCCAACAAACGTATGAAAAAATGCTCAATATCATTGATCATCAGAGACATGTGAATCAAAATCATAACAAGATACCATCCCATACCAGTCAGAATGGCTATTGTTAAAAAGTCAAAAAATAACAGATTCTGGTGAGATTGTGGATAAAAGTTATACCCCTATCCATTACACTGCTGGTGGGAATGTAAGTTAGTTCAGCAACTGTAAAAGGCAGTGTGGCTATTCCTCAAAGAACTTAAAAAAGACTCACCATTCAACTGAACAATTCTATTATTGGGTATATACCCAAAAGAATATAAATCATTTTGCCATAAAGACACATGCATGTGTATGTACATCACAGTACCATTCACACTAGCAAAGACATGGAATTAACATAGCTGCCCATTGATGTCAGACTGGAGAAAGAAAAGTTGGTACATGTTTACCATACAATACTATGCGCTATAAAAAAAAAAAATGAGATAATGGCTCTTTCAACAACATGGATGGAGCTGGAGGCCATAATCCTAAGTGAATTAATGCAATAACAGAGAACCAAATACCTTGTGTTCTCTCAAAACATTGAATACACATGGACACAAAGAAGGGAACAATAGACACTGAGATCTATTTGAAGGTGGAGGATTTGGTGAGGGTGAGAATTGAAAAGACTACTTATTAGGTATTATGCTGATTACATGGGTGACACCAAATTCCCATGACACTCAATTTACCCATGTAACCAATCTGCACATGTACCCCTTAAACCTATAATAAAAATTAGAAAGAAAAAATTAAAAAATTAGAGACATATTTTATAGTATTTCAATGGAATAAGCTGGATTACAACAAATACATCTATACTATAAGATAAAGAATCTCTGTTTTCCTGTCTTGAAAGACAAATAAAACACTGTGAACATCTGACATCTGAATCCAAAAGTTGGGAATGTAAAGCAAAGTTTAAATTTCTATTGTTTAGGACTAAATATGAAATAAAATTGCTTAAAAACCTCTTGCATTAGAACATTCAAATGTTTATTCATAGTATTTTCATTCTTATTCTGGCCCATACATTGCTGGATGAAGCCAGTGTATTCTAAAAATTGATACAAATTTCATTTTGTGTCTCTTTTAAAGACATTTGTGAAATTTAATTAAATCAGTTGAAGAAAAGTAAAGACTTCCAAAGACTCAACTGTCAATACAGCATTGTGTTTGAGTGCACAGCCTCTGGAATGGTGCAGAACTGGATTTAAACCTCAATTCTGCCAAAACCTACCTCGTATCTACATTACGTTAGTTACGTTATCTTTCTGAGTCTATTTCTTGATATATTAAAAAGGGCATATCAACATGAACCTTATAAATTGTTATAAAAATTGAATGAGATAATTATTTAGTGTTTAAAATGATCCCTGGTACATAAATGGCTCTCCTTACGTGGAAATCAACATCCTGGCATACAGTAGGTGCTCAGTGAAGACTTGTTCAATAATAGAGTAGAATATCTTTCTAAAGAATGCAGGATTAAGAATAAATTTTCAAGTTTGTGTTTAAACATTGTGCAGAATATGAGAAAAAGGTATCAAGAGGACATTTTTTCCTGCTTAGTGCTGTCCATTGCTGCAGTCTCATGCATTGAGCACTTGGAAATTCCTGAAAGATTTTTCATGCACTATTGCTAATCTTTTGTTAGTTTCCTACTTCCTGTGGTAGGAAGGACTCTGCAATAACCTGAGATCACATAACAACTTGGCTGCTGCTGCCTCATATTTTAATTGCTTTCATCTTGCATCTCTGTATTTGAAGAAAATCAATATAAAAATCTATTGAAATTTACATCCATTTGTATTTTTAGAAATTTTAAAATACTTCACCCACATTGTCTCATATAATACCGGTAATGGCCTTGTAAAGTCTGAAATTCATAGATAAAGAATTTGAGCATAAAGTTGTGACATGGTTGAATGTCTATAGGAATAAGCAAAGCCTGTCTCCTAACTCTTGATTCCCTGCCTGTCACCTCCAGTTTAGCCATGACACTCCTCATACTTACCCATAAAGCAATAGTTATTTCTGGTGTGTTTCCCTGGAGGGCTTCCTCTGCACAGTAGTCAAATGTCCAATCATAATCATTCCTTTTCAGATTAAAGCTCTGATCTCCCTGGGAGATCAAAGGGTAGATGTCCTCTAGAGAACCAGCTTTAAACCTTTAATTTTCCTTGTGATGTTAATATGAATGAAGAGTCTTAGGGAAAATTGCAGGTGAAACAAATACATGCGCATGAGAAGCCAGGGCTTGGAAGGCTTGAAATTCAGCTGCTGTATCAATTAGAAATTTGGCCCAGAGTCATAATTCCCCCTTCTTTGTGCACATTTTCATAAAACTCTATGTAAGTTAAAGGCTAAAAATATATGTTAATGTTTAATGCTTTTCAATTTTGGACCAAACTGTTAACCCCTGCTGTCAGGTTCCAACCCAAGCCGGGGTCCAAGGGGAGGAGGTGGACAGGTGGCGGGTAGCTGAAAGAACACTTGAGGGACCCATAGGTAGATGAGATATGGCTTTACTCTCTCTCTCTCTCTATCGGCTTTTGTCTCAGCCACCATCTCTAGCCGCATCCCCGCTCAGTGCTGGCTCCACAGCTCCTGCCACCCCCACACCTGCAGCTGCACTCCCTGGTGTGCTCGCCACTTCCTGGCTCCCCATTGTCCACTTGCAAGGCGGTCAGGAGCTCTGTCTCTCAGAATCAGCAGTGCAGTTCAGTTATGTTACTTACAGACAATAGTGACTTAGAGCCAGGTGATGAGCCCACCCATAACATGGTTATATAACTGTGGTTATATAATGCATGAGATTGTGTGTGTGCCTGCACTCCAATCCTGCTGTGTCATCTTGCACCAGATATTTACCTCAACCTATTCTTGACTGAAGTACAGGTATTTTCCTTACACTCCACCCACTAGGCCAAGGGAGTTCTTCTAGTAGGGAGACACACCCACAGGGCAGAACCCCCAGGCCAGTCCCCCACGGAATGGTCAATCATGGAGGCCATGTATTAAATACCCAAGGAGTGACTTGTAAATCATACTGTAGACTCTCCCATCAGGGGACTACAATAGCCAGCCATCTGTAGTGGGGGGCTTGGAAGGTCCATGGCCAAAGCCAGGTTTTTGTTCCCCTTCCTTTAGGGGTGTTGAGGCAGACCACAACAGATTCCATTCATCCCCATAACTGGTTGGAGGAGGTCATCCTTCCTCCCTTAGGTCTTGCCACATGTCTTGGCCCCAAACGGGCCAGTGACCAACTAGTCAATTCTGTATCTTCCAGGTAGTTAACCACAGGTTAAGCCTCAATAAACTGCCCAACTATTGGTGCAGATTACCATAGGTGTCCCCTCCTTGGTGATCACCATCCACACTGCTCTGAGTTCAGCCCATTGGCTACTTCGTCCACACCCAGTATCAAACCATATGCTATCAGTATAAAGCTGGACCACAACAGTGGTCAAGGTAGAAGTAGCACCCTGGATGGACCCATCCATATATCATGCCCCATCATGGATGCGGGTGGGGGGGGAGGCCCTGTTTAAACAAACAGTTATGACTCAGGGTCTAAGGGTGCCTCAGGCTGACCCATGGCCTTATCTTGAATCAGGACTACAGGTCCCAAGACTTCTCATAATTCTATTAAGAGGCTCATACTCAGAGTATTCCTCCATTCTAAGTAGGCACCCCACTTTGCTAAAGTGGATGACTGTGCCATCCCATTCCTGGGGGTTGTTACCCATGAACATATCCACCTCCCTATTGGGTAAGTTGTCTACATAATAACCATAGTCTGTCCCATTACACTCTCATGAGCCTGAAGGGCAGCATATGAAGCTGCTAACTGCTTTTCTGTTAATGCGTACTGGAGCTCAGCTCCCTTTCAAAGTTGGGATTAAAAGCCTACGTTCTGTTCTAAAGTGCTCCATGTGCTGCTGTGGGCGCCATCCAAACCCATCTGTTGTCACATGCACATCAAGCTCAAATGGGTGCTCCTGGTCAATGATTTGTAGGGTCTGTGCTTGCTTAATAGCCCACTTGGATACCAAAAATGTTGTCTCAGCTTCATTGTCTGAAACCCAAGTAGCCCCCTTTTCTGTCAACCGATACAATGGTTTTATCATTTGAGCCAAATGGGGCACAAACACCCAGCAATACCCCAGGAGGCCCACAAAGGTCTGCAGTTGCACAACTGTGGTGGGCCAGGGATATGACTCTTAAAAATTTGGCAGGCAATCCTGGTCCTTGGACCCTGGATTTATGGGTTGTCCAACCACATGTGTTAAAATCTTGTCACAAGAGGGGTGTCGCTGCTTGTAACTCTGCAAGAGAATCAAACATTAACATAATATCATCAACATAATGGAACAGGTGGACCCCCTTTGGACATTACCAGGTGGCTAAATCTGTGACAACGAGACCGTGACACATGGTGGGGCTACGCACATAGCCCTGCGGCAACATTGTAAAAGTCCATTGTCGCCCTTCTCATGTGAATGCAAACTGTTCCTTGCTCTCTAGAGCAATATCAGTTGAGAAGAATGCATGAGTCAAGTCCACCACATAGTGGTACTGTCCCTATTACATTGTCAAGTAATCCATCAAATCCATGATAGATGGCATAGCTGCCAAGCCATGTAAAATATCCACTCCCAAAATGTAATTCAGGTATAGGAGAGACAAACACAGTGTATAAGTGGGGAGCCAAGCAGTTGATGCCAGCGTGCGAAGATACAGGTTACACTCAATGACCAGCCTTCATAGCCATGTATATATGTAGCCTTGCCTGGAAACTTATCCCAGTTCCCATAGACAAGGCTATAATCTGCACCAGTATCTGCCAGTGCCAGCACCCACTGTACCTTGGTAGGGGACCAGTGGATTGCCAATTTCATATGTGGCCTCTGGTCATCCAATGTCCCACCAAGCTGGGCACCTCAGCCAATTCCCTAATCAAACACAAAAGGCTGTATTCCTCCACTCATCTGCAAGTAATACATGAGCTGGAGCATCCAGGCAGGACTGATTGAGCAGCATCATCCTGCACCATCGTGGGCATTTACTGGAAATGCTGCTCCAGGGACCATCACCTCCACAAAGTTAACAGCACTTCCCAGGTGGGTAGGGGTTTCCCTGAATGCTGTCAACATTGTTTGCCTAACTCATGCAACTCAGCGGGGGTGTAGGCACCATAAGAAGTGTGCTCCACCACAGTAGTGGGTTCCTGGGCCCACCCTTGGGTCTGAAGTAGCTGTTCATGCTCTATTTTCTGGTGGACCAAGGAGCAAGCCCACAGAGGGAGTTTTTGCTCCTTGGTATCAGACTAAGTGGGAGTTTCCAACTTGCACTGCATCCTGCAGGGACTGAGCATGCACTTCCCTTAGCACAGCAAAAACGCCTACCTAACTTTGCCAACAAAGACTCACTCTTTCTTGGTGCAGTGTGCTTCCAGGTGCTTCAGTGCCTTCTCCGTGCTCATGGGGGACTCATCCACCACCAGTCATGTTTCCACCGGAGCCCATCCAAGGAGCATGGCCACATAGTCGACCCGGGATTATCGGAGACCGAGGGCTCACTCACCTTAGAACGCTGCCAAATATGCCAAATGTCAGGTTCCCACCCAAGCTGGGATCCAAGGGGAGCTGGTGGATGGGTGGCAGGTAGTTCAAAGAACACTCAAGTGACTGTAGGTAGATGGGATATGGCTTTCTTCTTTCTCTCTCCATAAGCCTTTTTCTCGACTTCCTGCTCTGACTGCAGCCCCTCAGCACCGGCTCTGCACCTCCTGCCACCCCCATGCCTACAACTAAACTCCTTGGTGCACTCGCCTCTTCCTGTCTCCCCTCTGTCCACCTGCAAGGTGGCCAGTGGCTCTCTCTCTTTAAGTCAACAGCACAATTCAGTTATGTTACTCACAGACAATAGTGGCTCAGAGCCAGGTGATGAGCCCACCCATAACATGGTTACATGACTGTGGTTATGTAATGTATGGGAGTCTGCGCCTGCACTCCAGTGCTGCTGTGTCATGCTACACCAGATGTTTACCTCAGCCTATTCTTGACTGAAGCACAGCCATTCTCCTTACACCTGCTTTTTTCCCTTATTTAATGTTCACAACACATTCACAAGGTAGTATCGTCTTAAGGGAGCAGAGAGAAAAGGGGGTTAACTAACTTGCCCAAAGTCATATGCCTTTTAAATATTGGAGTCAGGATTAGAATCTAGATTGGTCTAAATATGAAACTCATGATTTGTCTAACAATATTAAATTGCTATTGTGTTCTTCCTAGACCTTCTTAGAATCTGAAAAAAAAAAAAATAGAATATTGATCACTATAAGAGCTCTTTGCCATGAATCTTAGCAGTGTTACTTGACTAATATTAAGTCAAACTTTGGACTATCCCTTTCTTGCCTCCAAAATGAATAAATAATGCCTCTTCTCTACCCCCATAATGTATGCAGAGATGGAAGTGAAGATGTACAAAGTCTCGCTCTTCTGCTGTCATTTAACTCTCATTGTCAATCATCTTCAAAGCGTGGTTCTTCGTATTAAAATATCAAAAATATTCATATTCTAAAATTTAAATTTGGAGAAACAGTTTTTCAATCCATGTTATATTGTGTGACCACTTCAAAACAGATTTTCTAGCAAAACTAACCAAAAATCAAACTAACAACTAAATAAAAACCCATGGAAACCACAAACATTTCCCAAAGGTTAGATATTTAAAACCTTTGAAGGCACCTCCTTGTTGAGAGAACAGAGCACTGATTCCTAGTTCTCTGCTATGTAACCTAAACTCCCTTTCTTAGCTAATTCTCTATTCACTCAAATCCAGCAAAGAACAAATACTTTATTTTTAATACTTTATATACGTTCTTCATCAGCTTCATGAGTTTTTTTTTTTCTCTTGCTTAGAATGTCCTTCTTCCATAAAAACATTGACCCTTCCTCTATAAAGACAAATCCAGCTCATCTTTACCAGGAAGTAAGACCCACCTGCATCATATAGCTTAATGCTGAAGATTGAAAGCTGAGAATACCTGTGTCAACAAGGCTTAACTATTCCAAGAAAATTTTAAGCCAATAAACAACTTTGCTGATTGTTTCATGATATTCCTGCATATCAATGTATCTGAATAAGTAGTTTGCTCATCTGGGCAAATGTTTCTCATAGGATAATGGTTACTCAGCTGGGCAAAAAAGGTTGCTTCTCAAACAGTTTACTTATTAAGATTTGCTTCACTGTGCTGTGTGCACCAATACTGAAAAATTATATTGATTTATTTTTCCATTCAAATTTGGTACCTACCCTAAAAGACTTGATTTAAATTACTGGAGGTTAGATCCCGAAGTTCATAAATATCTTTGGCTGATCTCTCCTGGTAAGAGACCACTAGGTCTCTGCCAAAGTGCTGCATATTACTTTACTGGGTTTCATGCTGCTTTCTTTATTGAAGACTGTTATCATGCTGGGATTTTTTTGTTTATTTTTGGTTTTGTTTTTGTCTATAGTCAACAATGTTGTATTTTATTATTCAGATTTTTTTCAGAGGCAAGCAATAGAAACCCCAACTGAAAATTACTTAAAACAAAAAAAGGGCTTTTTTTTTCTCATGTGACTGAATGACCACAGAGAAACATAGAGTCAGGGTTTCTAGAGGGTTATAAATGTTGTTACCAGAATTCATCTCTGATCTCCCAAATCTTATCTCCAGATGGTTTCTTCTCAGGTAAGAATGCTTATTGTAGAACACGTTTGCATTTGGTTCCAGACTGAAATCCTCCCTAAGTCTGACTTCCAGAAGCAGACTTTGAGAAAGAGATTCAAGTCCAAGTACTTTACTTGAGAGGTACAGGAAATCCCAGTGGAATGTAAGATAGGGAAAAAAATTTTTTAAGAAGTCAATAATGTGCATTATTAAATCAACTATCAATGTGGGCAACTAAAGCTTGACTTTATAGGGTGATTTGTTGCAACAGATAACCCAAATTTGTACCACCTTAAACCAGGAAGATTGAATACTTGTACTCCAACTACCATTGGTTTTTGTAGCAAGCATATTCAGACTGATGTACCTGAGGTTAGAGCAGACATATATTACTTTAGAGAAAGTCTTTCAGAGGCAACCATACGCAAACATCTGTAACTGGAAGTTGCCAGACATGCAGTAAAATCAGAAGGCCCAGAGAATATTGACAAGGTACCTTAAATAACTACTATATACATACCCCAAGTCTTCTGCATGTACAATAGTAAAATTATTTTTCTTAGGACTAGCTTAAGTCATTTGACTGCAAGAATTGATCACTGCAAAAATTAGGAAGAGAGTGATATCGGTAATAAATGTCAGAGTAACAACCTCCAAACATCTTATCCTTCATAAATCCATGAGAACACTGGCAGAAATTTTCAGTCTTTTTCAGAACTCTGATGATTAACCAAAAGTTTGCAGATATCTAGGGAGTGTTTATTCAAGGAAAATTCTCAATGTCGATAAGAACAGTGAGATTTGGAGGGTTTTAACTACCCCTATTTTAATTCTTCTCATCTGAGCTCCACAGCAACATAGAAAACCACCCACTTACAATCATGGAGAAACCCAGCATCCTGGAAGCCACTGGAGAGAAAAGGATGAGGTTAAATCTACTTCAAGACCCTCCAGATAGTTTTTATTATTTTACATGTTAAACGCAAAAGTAAACATTGGGTTAGCACATAACACAGTGATTCCATTCATAGTATGTACACCAGATAATTGAAATTATATATTACTACAAAAACTTGTACATGAATGTTTCCACCTTTGGGGCCCAAAGGTAGAAACAACTCAAAAGTCTGCCAAATGGTAAGTAGATGAACAAAATGTGTTACATTATTTAGCCATAAAAATAAATGAAGTACTGACAAATAGTACAACATGGATAAACGTTGGAAAAAGTTACCAAGTAAAAGAAGATAGACATAAAAGGGTGCCTATTGTATGATTCCATTGGTATGAAATGTGCAGACAGGAAAATACAAAGAGAAGGAAAGTTGATTAGTGATTGCCAAAGGCTGATGGTGATTAGGAATGAGGAATGACTGATAATAGGTACAAAGTTTCTTTTTCAGGCAATAACATTGTTCTGAAAATTAGATATTGATGATAGTTGCACAACTATGTATCTAGGCTGATACATAGTTGTGTATAGGCTGAAGACTAATGAACTATGTACTTCATAGTTTTAATAGTTTTATGCTATTTGTATTATATATTCATTTTTACAGAAAAAAAAATCCTGTTTTGTCTGGCCTGGGTTAAATACTCACTCCTGTGGAATGAGAGAGGTTTCAACATACGCTGAAACTCAGTGGTTACAAAGGAAATTAAAGGTGATGTTAGCAGAAAGAGGAGAAGTGGGTGCCACCCTAGCAAAAGTAACTTTCCTTGACATACCATTTTCCATAAATGAAACCTATTTTTCAAACTATAAGAAAGTTCTCTCCTATTCTCAGTTCCATATTTAGTGCTTTATTTGTACACCCATTGATATAGTTTGGCTCTGTGTCCTCACAAAAATCTCACTTGAATGGTCGTAATCCCCGCATGTCAAGGAGGGGGACTAGGTGGAGATAATTGAATCATAGGGACAGTTTTCCCCAAGATGTTCTTATAATAATGAGTGAGTTCTCACAAGAGTTAGTGGTTTTATAAGGGGCTTCCCCCTTCACTCTGCCCTCATTCTCTCCCCTGTTGCCCGTGAAGTTGTGCCTTCCATCATGATTGTAAGTTTCCTTGGGCCTCCCCAGCCATATGGAACTCTGAGTCAATTAAATCTCTTTCCTTTATAAATTACCCATCAAACTCTCTTTACCCTATACCTTTTATTTATGGTTGTCTATATGTGTGTTTTTTCTCCTTTTTATGCAATGGATAAAAATCTTATTTTATAAAATTATGCGAAGAAAATAAAGGTTTTTCTGCATGTGTGATACAATTTAATTTATGGAAAAATTATTTATTTCATATAAGGTGAGGGAAATGATTTTACCTCAGGGCAATATCTAGATTCTGGATGTAGGGCAGGGCTGACATATCATGCAAAAGTGTTTAGACGATAGAAACCACCAGTCTTTGATGTCCTTACCACATTGACACCTGTTAAGATCTGTGGTAGTCTAAGTTTTTTTGTATTCTTGGGTATTGGCTTATACCTGTTCTTACTGACATTCTTTTGTGTCTGACGAATTATTTCAAGGCTCCTTCAAAGGCTCTCTCTGTCATTTCTGGGTGGGTATCATAAATGCTTTTTGTTGTTGTTGTTGTTTTGCTACTCCTATGCCTTCTTGAAGGTTGTGACACTCTGAGTCTTTTAAGGCTTCCTCAGCCTAAGCCATTCACACTTATTTTCATTTATACTCAAGTCTTTAAGAGATCTCTATGTCACTGTTGCCAATTCTATTGGCAGTAAAAATTGAGAGGAAGTTCGTTATAGGTGAAAATTTTAGTGGATGAATGAAGTGAGGACACCTGTATTACATATCAAAAATATTTTGCAGAGATTCTTTTATTTTCCTATGTTCTAGGTGATGTTGCTGGATAATTGATAAGCCACTGTAGTCACCTAGCACTGGTATACAGAGAACACAGGTTGTATATTACCTGAGTACCTTCGACAATTGGCTCACTTTCTGAGATGCGATCACAGCTCACTACAGCCTTGATCTCCCGGGCTCACATGATTAAACTCCTGAGTAGCTGGGACCACAGAGGTGCTCCACCATGCCAAGCTATACTTTTTTGTTAGTTTTAGAGCTGGCGTTTTCACTATATTACCCAGGCTGGTCTCAAACTCCTAGGCTCAAGTGATCCTTCTGCCTTGGCCTCCGAAAGTGTTAGAATTTATAGTCATGAGCCACAGCATCCACCCCTAAACCTCTTTTTAATTGATTGTCAAGTGTGAATAATAATGATAGTTTCATCTTGTAGTTATTGTAAAGATTATAAATTACATATTGTTTATAAATTAGCACATTATATGTATGTGTGTGTGTGTGTGTATATATATAGTAAGGCTTCAATGAATAGTAGTTATTATTTGAGTGAATTGGAGGATTTATTAAGAAGCATATTAGTGCTTTCTTTTCTTGATGTATGTTTGCTTTGTTTGCTTTGTTTTATTGGGTTTCAGCATCAGTATATAATTATCTTCATATATCCTCATCTAGTCATTCAAAGAGAAGCTAGGCTATTTTTATAACATGTGACTGAAGTAACAAGGGTAAAACAATAGAGCTTTAAAGCTGAAAAGCATTATTTTGGAGACTGATATTGTTTGGCTGTGTCTCCACCCAAATCTCAACTTGAATTGTATCTCCCAGAATTCCCATGTGTTCAGGGAGGGACCCAGGGATAGGTAATTGAACCAAGGGGGCTTTTCTTTCCTGTGCTATTCTCATAATAGTAAATAAGTCTCATGAGATCTGACAGGTTTATCAGGGGTTTCCACTTATGCTTCTTCCTCATTTTCTCTTGCTGCTACCATATAAGAAGAGCCTTTCACCTCTTGCCATGGTTCTGAGGCCTCCCCAGCCATGTGGAACTGCAAGTCCAGTTAAACCTTGTTTTGTTTCCAGTTTCAGGTATGTTTTTATCAGCAGTGTGAAAACAAACTAATACAGTAAATTGTTACCAGGAGTGCGATGTTGCTGAAAAGATACCCAAAAATGTGGAAGCAACTTTGGAAATGGGTAACAGGCAGAGATTGGAACAGTTTGAAGGGCTCAGATGAATACAGGAAAATGTGGGAAAGTTTGGAACTTTCTAGAGATTTGTTGAATGGCATTGCCCAAAATCCTAATAGCGATATGGTCAATAACGTTCAGGCCAAGGTGGTCTTAGATGGAGATGAGGAACTTGTTGGGAACTGAAGCAAAGTTGACTCTCTCTTGTTATGTTTTAGCAAAGAGAGTGGTAGTATTTTGCCCCATCCTAGAAATATGTGGAACTTTGAACTTGAAAGAGGTGATTTAGGGTATCTGGCAGAAGAAATTTCTTAGCAGGAAAGCATTCAAGAGGTGACATGGGCACTATTAAATGCATTCCGTTTTATAAGGGAGGCAGAGCATAAAAGTTTGGAAAATTTGCCACCTGACTATGTGATTAAAAAAGAGAAACCCGTTTTCTAGGGGGAAATTCAAGCTGGCTGCAGAAATTTTGCATAAGTAGCAAGGAGCCTAATGTTAATCCCCAAGACAATGGAGAAAATGTCTCCAGGCCATGTTGGAGACCTTCATGGCTGCCCCTCCCATCACAGGCCTGGAGGATCAGGATTAAAAAATGGTTTCCTGGGTCTGGCCCAGGGTTCCCATGCTGTGTACAGTCTACGGACTTGGTGTTCTGTGTCCCAGCTGCTCCAGCTGTGGCTGAAAGAGGCCAACATACAACTTGGGCTGTGGCTTCAGAGGTTGGAATCCCCAAGCCTTGGCAGCTTCCATGTGGTGTTTAGCCATGAGTGCACAGAAGTCAAGAATTAAGGTTTGGGAACTTCCACCTAGATTTCAGAAGATGAATGGAAATGCCTGGATGCCCAGGCAAAAGTTTGCTGCAGGAGTGGGGCCCTCATGGATAACCTCTGCTAGGGCAGCACAGAAGGGAAATGTAGGGTCGGTGCCCCCACACAGAGTCCCTACTGGGCCACCACGTTGTGAAGCTGTAGGAAGAGGGCTACTGTCTTCTAGACAGCAGAATTGTAGATCCACTGACAGCTTGCACCATGTGCCTGAAAAAGCCGCAGACAATCAGTGCCAGTCCATGAAAGCAGCCTGGAGGAAGCTGTACCCTGCAAAGCCACAGGGGCAGAGCTGCCCAAGACCATGGGAACCCAACTTTTGCATCACCATGACCTGAATGCGAGACCTGGAGTCAAAAGAGGTCATTTTGGAGCTTTAAAATTTGACTGCCCTACTGGATTTTGGACTTGCCTGGGTCCTGTAACCCCTCTGTTTTAGACAATTTCTTCCATATGCAATGGCTGTATTTATCTAATACCTGTACCCCCATTGTATCTAGGAAGTAACTAGCTTGCTTTTGATTTTACAGGTTCATAGGCAGAAGGGACTTGCTTCATCTCAGATGAGAATTTGGACTATAAACTTTGGGTTAATACTGAAATGAGTTAAGATTTTGTGGGACTGTTGGGAAGGCATGATTGGTTTTGAAATGTGAGGCCATGAAATTTGAAGGGGCCAGGGGTGGAATGATGGTTTGGCTGTGTCTCCACCCAAATCTCAACTTGAATTGTATCTCCCAGAATTCCCACATGTTGTGGGAGTGACCCAAGGAAAGGGAATTGAATCACGGGGGCCAATCTTTCCCATTACTATCACTCATAATGAATAAGTCTCATGAGATCTGATGGGTTTATCAGGGGTTTCTGTTTTTGCTGCTTCTTCATTTTCTCTTGACGCCACCATGTAAGAAGAGCCTTTAGCCTCCTGCCATGATTCTGAAGTCTCATGTGGCCATGTGGAACTGTAAGTCCAATTAAACCTTTTTTTGTTCCCAGTTTTGGGGATGTCTTTATCAGAAGCACAAAAACAAACTGATACAGAGATCCTCTAGTACACAAATAATCCTTGCATGCTAGCCTGGATTAATTGGTTGTTTTTGCACAGACTTCAAATGTGGATATTAAATATACAGTAATGCATCACTTAACGATGGGGATATGCTCTGAGAAATGTGTCATTAAGAAATGTTGTCATTGTATGAATATCATAAGAGTGTACTTACATAAACCTAGATGGAATAGCCTATTACATATCTAGGCTATATGGTAGACCCTATTGCTTCTAGGTTACAAACCTGTACAGTGTTAGTGTACTGAATACTGTAGGCAATTGTAACACAATGGTAAGTCTTTGTGTATCTAAACATAGGAAAGGTAGAGTAAAACTATATTATAACCTATAGAGCCACCATATATGTAGTCCATCACTGACCAAAATGTCACTATGAGGTTCATGGCTGTGTACATATTTCTGAAACCATACCAAAGGTTTGTATGAGAGAGTGCTGGGATCCATTAGTTGTGTCCACAAATAGTCCAGGACAGGAGAGAGATATCAGACAAGCCATATATTTGCTGTTCCTTGATCCTAGGCAACCTAATTTTTAAGAAGGTAATTGAAATTGACATGGATAAAATGACACTTCTAAGACTACATGGTTAGTTATTGTGTAACTTAATTTTCCCTAAATCTCACCAGCCTGTGCATTACAATTATTTTGTGGTGTACTATGTAAGAAGATATTTTTATATAACTTCATCTTTTTCTACTCTGGCCATCTCATCAAGGGCTAGTCTCACAAACCCTTAGAATGGAGTTCTTTATCAGTGCTGCCAGTTCTATTGATGCCTTTATTAAAATTACTGATTTCCCTCTGCAAAGCTGCCAGATGCCCTAGTGTTTCCTTTTAATTTTGCTTGTGTCAGGACCACAGTGGTTTCTTATCTCTCCCTGGTATCTGTGTACCAAATTACCACCCCTGCCTCTGCTCTCTCTACAACAACAACAACAAAGCAATGACAAGAAAAAGCCTGGAGTTGCCATCAATAAGATCTTCCAAAAACCATCCCCAAATTCTTAGGCAATCAATTATTATAAATATCACCTGAGTAGTAGAGGAACGTCTCAGTAGACCCCAAGCCGATTTCCCACTAAATGCTCAGCTGAGACCATCTTGGCTATATTAGCCCAGATAAGAAATATAGTCATGCCTCCTGTGCCTTTGTATCATACATTTTTCTATAAAAAGCTCTGTGACTGAGCATGTAACTATGGATGTCAAAAGAAAAAACTAGCAGAAAAAAATCAAACATTTCTTCAAAATGGAAACAGAAAATGGCTGATCAGTATATTGGAATATTGCATTTTTGGTACCCCTACATTTTCAGACTCTCTCTCTCTCTCTCTCCCTCTCTCCTTCAGAAATCTTTTTGAGAGAGAACCTGATTTTCAGAATTAGATGTCTTCCCCCTTTTTAGTATGGTATCCACGCAATTATTAAATATTTCAAAAACTAGCTTAAAATCATTTTCAAAGAGATATTGACTGTTGCTTGTGTTTTGTGTTAGCTTGGAGAGATGACTTACCATAGAGTTACATAACTGAGTGCCTCTTTACCAATGACAAAGACAAAGCAATAAAAAGTATGTTTATTATGTTTCAAAATTATTGTGCTGATTCCTGACTCTTCTAAAGCAACAAGGTCTAGGTTTCGGTTATCCTTGTCTGATCTGTACAGTCTTGCAAAGCTGAAGAACAATCTGAGGACTCTTTCTCAAAGATCTTTCTCAATATGCTGGGTTACATGGACTTAGCTTTAACTCAACCTGCTTTTTGTCAGTAACTTACAGAATATAGGAAAACTCTATGATCTTGTTCTGTCAGCCAGTTATTTTCTACAGTCTGAAACTCCTCTCACTCAGCAGGGGAGTAATGGAGTTCCAAGATCAAGGATACTTCACTTCAGTTTCCGTTATCTCTCTCAAGAGTGAATCATAAAAAATATCTGCTAAACTCTGCTTTTCATGTCATCTCTTTGCAACATCAATTTGTTGCTTTATAATTATTCATCCAAAGTTAAAGTTAGGAAATAATCAAGCCTAAAATAAAACATCAAATTTCAAAATCTCAGTAATACTTTGAAAAAAGAATGGCTTCATGGAAACTGAGTAAAATGGATTTTGAATGAGAATAAAGTTATAAATTTTTAAAGCAATTAACAAACAAAAATATGAGCATAAATGTTTCTACTTAAAAATCAGGTAATATGCAGGATCATTTTTCAAATATACTAAAAATAACCAATTATCTTCAAATGTTCATTTTTGTAACTGCCTGCTACAGTTATAAAGGAACATAGTAACAACTGGGAATAGGAAATTGGAAATTATATAGTTAAGTAATTTAAAGTATATTCTATTAGGTAGAATTTTTCTCTATTAACTGATACTGTCCTTGGCTAGAGAATTAAATTTTAATCTCAAAATTTATAAAAGCCAACTTTTGTCTGTTAGTTTGATAGTGAACTTCTGTTTTTATGCATAAATTAAAAAAAGGTAAATATATACAATTTAAGTGGCTCTGAAGTAAAACCATTCTTTTTTTTTTTAACAAATTTTGCCTAAAATTAAATAATGTGGCAAAATTGTGCCAAGTTTGCTTCTTGAAGCCAATTTCAGTATACTAATAAAAACCTGAGACAGTGAGATTTTATCTTTTGGAAAATACAACTATGCACGTAAAACCATGAAGACAATGACACTAAAGTCAAAGCATAAATAAAACTTGTGATAATCTATTTTCTCCTTGATTTGTACTCACTTGCAACATCTCAGAAGCACAAAAGGTGGTCATTCCAAATGGAAAATGGGAAAATACTGACTGGAAACAGGATTTGGAAGAGTGCAAAGAAATGGAGAAGAAAGATGCTGAAACTGGGTCATTGACATTGACATAATGAGCATGCTTGTGTGCTTTGTTGTTGTTGTTGTTGTTGTTGTTGTTGTTGTTATTGGTCAGGGATCACATTAAGGAAGAAGCTGAGCTTTGCATGTATTTCTCTGCTGGCTGGCTCCTTATCTTACAATGGACTGCTCACAAATCAAGTAATAATCAGATATGATTTGATGTATGCTTCAAATCAAATTGGATACCTTGAAGGAAAAGTACTACTTGAAGACTTGCTTGATTTTTAAACTAAGCAACATGACTGAATGTTTTGTCACTTAAGGAGAACAAAAAGTACTATCAAAACCCAATATTTGCATATCTTGAAGATAAATATATTCTACTCTAAAAAATATAATCAGGTTAAGATGCTGTAAATACACACAAATCAATACAATATTCTCATGGAATCTTCGTAGATTTGAATTTACCGACCTTTCAGATTGTAGAAGGATTAAGCTTGTTAAATTTAGAAAACCCGAGAATAAATATCTCATACACTTTACTTTCTAATGTAAGCTCATTTTTATAGCCAATTTGATCCTCTTGATGTTCTGCTCTTAAATCTTGTCTTTTTGCCCTCTTCGGGAATCTTGTGTCTTGAACTATCCCTCTGATTATTTTCACTTATCCAGTTGCTGCTTACTCTTTGAGACATGGCTAAAAATATTATCTTCCCATGGAACCTTTTCTGACCTGTCTAGCACATATTCACTTCTGTTTTTAAGGTTAATTTCTGCAGCCTTCATTCTTTCTACTACTCATCAAACACTTTTATATTTTTGGTGTACAGTATTCAATAAAATTATCTCATTGTAATTTTAACTACCCAAAACTCAGCTCAGTGACTCTAACTGATACTGAAATCCACTGAATAACAAAAATGTTCTTTGAAGGAAATAGAAAGCTTTAAATTATTGGAACCACTATGTCAAATTTTAGATGCTGCCTCAATTTCTCAGGATTGAGCAGACTCCAAGAAAACAAAGATTGCCCAGTTTGAAGAAATGATGTGAAGCAAAAATTTTGTTTCACATTGCTTATAAAATATGTTCAGACTCCTGAGCATGCAACATGGCATTCAAGGACCAGAAGGAAATCCCATGTGGATAGATCAGGGTGAATAAGGGAAAATCTAGGAAAGAATAAGTTCAGCGAGTCAGCGTAAGACTAGGTTGTGTGGGCTTTATAGGCAAACGAAAGCATGTTGGCATTTTCTAAATGAGATAAGCCAACATTGGAGCAACTACAAATATAAAGCAAATATTAATAGAACTGAAAGAAGGGATAATAGTAGAGGACTTCAAAAACCCATTTTCATTAATGGATATATCATCCAGAGAGAACATCAACAAATAAACATCAAACAAACTACACTAGAGACCTAACATTCCATCTAGCACCTGCAGATTACACATTCTTCTCAATTATTTGTGGAACATTCTCTAAGAGAGATCAGATGTTTGGCCACAAAGCAAGTCTTAATAAATTTAATGAGGCTGAAATTTTATCAAGTATCTTTTCTGACCACAATGGTATCAAACTAGAAATCAATTACAAAAGACACTTTAGAAATTTGACAAATACATGGAAAATGAACAGTAAACTATTGAACAACCACTGAATCAATAAAGAGATTAAAAGGGAAATTAAAAATCTCTTGAGGCAAATGAAAATGGAAACATACAAATCTTCTAAAAAGGAACTTTATAGCAATAAACATTTACATCCAAAAAAGAAAAAATCTCAAATAAACAACCTAATGTTGCACCTCAAGGAACTAGAAAGAACTAGAATAAGCTAAGCCCAAACTTAATGGAAGGAAAGAAATCATAAAAATCAGAACAGAAATTAATAAAATAGAGATTGTAATAGCAACGGAAATACAGAGAGTTGTTTTTATAAAAAGATAAAATCAACAAACTGAAAGTTAGACTAAATAAGGAAAGGAGAGAAGACATAAAGTATCAGAAATTATCAGGAATACATTACAACTTATGCAGCAGAAATACAGAGGATCTTAAGAGACTATTACAAAAAAGTATATACCAACAAATCAGATAATCCAGAAGAAACTGATATATTTATTGACATATACAATCTACCAAGATTAAATTATGATGAAATAGAAAGTTTGCACAGAACAATAATGAATAATTACATTGAAATGGTAACATAATATATCTCATAAAAAAAAAAGCCCAGAACCTGATGGCATCACTGCTGAATTCTACCAAACATTTAAAAAAAAAAAAAAAAAAAGCTAATTATTTTCAAATTATTTCAAAAAAAAATTGAAGGAGAGTGAATACTTCCAAAGGCATTTTATGAGACCATTCTCACCTTAATATCAAAACCAGAAAAGGATACTGTAAATAAGGAAAACTATAAGACAAAACCTGATGAATATCAATGCAAAATTTTTGAACTAAATACTAGCAAACCAAATTTAACAACACAATAAAAATATCATTCGCCTGATCAAGTGGAATCCATTCCAGGAATGCAAGGGTGGTTCAACATATACAAAATAATAAATGCAATACCTCATATTAACATAATGAAATACAAAACCCATATCATCATTTCAGTAAATACAGAAAAATCATTTGACAAAATTCAACATTCTTCCACAATAAAACTCTCAACAGATTAGGTACAGAGGAAATGTAACTAAACACAATAAAGGCCATATATCAGAAATCCATAGAGAAAAATTTCAACACTCAAAAGTTGAAAGCTTTTCCTTAAGGTCAGGAACAATATAAGGATACCCACTCTTACCAATTCTTTTCAACATAATATTGAAAGTTCTACCCAGAGCAATTAAGAGAGAGAAATAAGAGACATTCTAATAGAAAAATAAAAAAAGAGGTGCAGTTGTTTCTGTTTACTGATGACGTGATCTTATATATAGAAAATCCTCAGGACTCCACACACACACACCAAAAAAACCTGTTAGAACTAATAAAGAATCCAGTAAAGTTATAGGCTACAATATCAACACACAAAAAATCAACAGTGTTTTAATACACTAACAGCAAACTATCTGAAAACTAAATCAAGAAAACTATCTCCTTAACAATAGCGACAAAAACAAAACAAAACAAAACAAAACAAAAAAACCCTAGGAATTAATTTAACTGAGAAGGTGAAAAATATTTATCCTGAAAACTATAAAACTATGATGAACGAAAATTGAAGAAGACACAAATGAATGAGAAGACATTTCATGTTCGGAAATTGAAAAAAAAAAAAAAACTAGTATTGTTAAAATTTCCATATTACCCAAAGTGATCTACAGATTTAATGCAATTACATCAAATTGCCAATGACATTCTTCACAGAAATACAAAAATACATTCTAAAATTCTTATGGAAGCACAAAGACCTTGAATAGCTAAAGTAATCTTGAGCAAAAAGAATAAATCTTGATGCATCACACTACCTGACTTCAAAATATACTCCAAAGCTATCATAACCAGAATATCATCAAAAACTGGCATCAAAACTGAAACACAGACCAAGAAAACAGAAGTGATAGCCCAGGAATAAATCCATATATTTATAGCCAACTGGTTTGAAACAGTTTCCAAGTTTACAAAATAGAGAAAGAAGAGTCTCTTCAATAAATGGAGTTGGAAAAACTGGATGTCTACATGTAGACGAATAAAAACAGACATTATCTCATACCACATACAAAAGTCAACTAAAAATGGATCATAAAATTAAATGTAAAACCTGAAAGTGTGAAACGACTACAAGAAAAAAAGAATAGGGACAAATGTCTGTGGCGTTGGCCCGGCAGTAATCTTTTGGATATGACACCAAAAGCACTGACAATAAATGCAAAAACAGACAATTGGTACTACATCACATAGAAAGCTCCTGCACAGAAAAAAACAATTAACACAGTGAAAAGGCAACCTATGAAATGGAATGAAATTTTTTTAAATCATTAATCTGATAAAGGACTAATGTCCAAAATAAGAAATTCTCACAGTACAGGAGACAAAAAAGGAAATAACTCGATTTTTAAATGATCAAATGAAATGAATAAAATTAATAAACTCTGCTCCAAAGAAGACATACAAATGGCCACTAACTGTTGAAAAAGGTGCTCAATGTAACTAATTATCAGAAAAATTAAAATTAAACCTGTAGGATATTATATCACACCTGTTAGGATGGCTTCCATGTTTAAAAAATAACAAAAGATAGTAAATGTAGACAAGGATGTGGAAAAAAGGTAATTCTTCACACTTTTGGTGGAAGTGTAAGTTAGTACAGCTACTATGGAAAACAGTATGGAGATTCCTCACCAAATTAAAAATAGAACAGTCATGTGAATCTGTGATCTCACTACTAGATTTAAATCCAAAGGAAATGAATCATTATTTTAAAGAGATATCTGCATTACCATTTTTACTGCAGCATTAATCACAGTAATCAGTATATGAAATCAACTTAAATAGCTATCAGTGGATGAATGGATAAAGAAAATGCAGCATGTATGTACAATAAAATATTATTCTGCTAAAAGAGAAGGAATTCCCCCCATTTGTGATAACATGTGGAACTTAAAGAACATTATTTGTGGGGAAATATGTCTGGCACAGAAAGACAAATACTGGATGATCTCACACTTATGTGGAATCTAAAAAAGCTGATCCAATATAAGTAGAGAGTAGATGGGGCTTACTAGAGGCTAAGACAGCTGGGGGAAGGGGATGGGGTGATGTTGGTAAAGGATACAAAATTTCAGTTATTTAGGAACAATAAGTTCAAGAGGTCTTTGTACAATATGATGACTATGGTTAAAAACAATGTACTGTATTCTCAAAAAATGCTAAAAGAGTAGAGACAAGGATGGAACAAGATGGAAGACGAAAAGGCTGCACTGATCATTCCCTTGCAAGGAAACCAATTTAACAACTATCTACACACATAACAAAGCACCTTCATAAAGACCAAAAATCTGCTGAGTACTCACAGTGTTGGGTCTTAACTGTATGTCACTAAAAGAGGCATTGAAGACATAGGATAATCAGTCTTGAATCACCAGCACCACTCCTTTCCAGCTTCTAGGAGCAGGGACGTGGTACAGAGAGAGTTTCTGTGTACTGGTGAGAGGAAGAGCAAAAATTGTGAGGCATTGAACTCAGTGCTATCTTGTAGGGAAACTAGACAAAACTCAGCCAACACTTACCCACAGTAGGAGTATTTAAACTTATCTGCCCAAGTCAGAGGTCACAGTGGTCATAATTTGAGATCCTACAAGCCCCACCACCTCTGGCTAAGGTGCTCTAGGGACACAACAAACTTAAGACAATCTTGGACACAAAGACTGCAACTCCTGGTGAGTCATAGTGATGAACTGGGCCCAGAGTCAGTGGAATTGGGGGGACAGGTGAATTACTGAGATGCCAGCGGGAGCAGCTAAGGGAGTGCTAGCATCACCCCTCCCCTAACTCAGGTTGCACAGCTCATGGCTCCCAAAGGGATCCCTTCCTTTCATTTGAGAAAAGTAGAGGGAAGAGTGGAGAGGACTTCGTCTTGCATGTTGGATACTAGCTCAGCCACAGCATAATAGAGCACCAGGCAGAGGTGTGCATTCTCCTTTCCAGGCCCGAGCTCATGAACACTGTAGACACAAGATGGGCCAGCAAGGAATGTGCTGCCTTGAAGAGAAGGACCCAGTTCTGGCAGTATTCATCACCTGCTAACTGAAAAGTCCTTAGGTCCTGAATAACCAACAACACTCAGGTACATTCTTGAGTGCCTTGGATGAAACTCTGAGGCTTTCTAGCTTTAGATGAGACTCATAACATTCCCAGCTGTGGAGGCTACATTTAAAGCAGTGTGTACAGGGAAATTTATAGCACTAAATGCCCACAACAGAAAGTAGGAAAGATCTAAAATCGACACCCTAACTTCACAATTAAAATGACTAGAGAAGCAAGAGCAAACAAACTCAAAAGCTAGCAGAAGGTAAGAAATAATTAAGATCAGAGCAGAACTGGAGGAGACAGAGACACCAAAAACCCTTCAAAAAAAATCAATGAATTCAGGAGTTGATTTTTAGAAAAGATCAACAAAATCGATAGACCACTAGCAAGAATAATAAAGAAGAAAAGAGAGAAGAATCAAATAGACACAATAAAAAAATGATAAACAGGATATCACCACTGATGCCACAGAAATACAAACTACCATGAGAGAATACTATAAACACCTCTATACAAATAAACTAGAGAATCTAGAAGAAACAGATAAATTCCTGGACACATACACCCTCCCAAGACTAAACCAGGAAGAAGCTGTATCTCTGAATAGACCAATAACGGGCTCTGAAATGGAGGCAATAATTAATAGCCTACCAACCAAAAAATATGCAGGACCAGACAGATTCATGGCCAAATTTTACCAGAGGTACAAAGAGGAGCTGGTACCATTCCTTCTGAAATTATTCTGATGAGTAGAAAAAGAGGGAATCCTTCCTAACTCATTCTATGAGGCCAGCATTATCCTGATACCAAAGCCTGGCAGAGACACACACAAAAAAGAGAATGTTAGACCAATATCCCTGATGAATATCGATGCAAAAATCCTCAATAAAATACTGGCAAACTGAATCCAGCAGCACATCAAAAAGCTTATCCATCACAATCAAGTTGGTTTCATCCCTGGGACGCAAGGCTGGTTCAACATATGCAAATCAATAAACGTAATTAATCACTTAAACAGAACCAATGATGAAAACCACATCATTACCTCAACAGATGCAGAAAAGGCCTTCGACAACATTCAACACTGCTTCATGCTAAAAACTCTCAGTAAACTGGGTATTGATGGAACGTATCTCAAAATAATGAGAGCTATTTATGATAAACCCACAGCCAATATCATACTACATGGGCAAAAACTGTAAGTATTTTCTTTGAAAACCGGCACAAGACAAGAATGCCTTCTCTCATTGCTCCTATTCAACATAGTGTTGAAAGTTCTGGCCAGGGCAATCAGGCAGGAGAAAGAAATAAAGGGTATTCAATTAGGAAAAGAGGAAGTCAAATTGTCCCTGTTTGCAGATGACATGATTGTATATTTAGTAAACCCCATCGTCTCAGCCCAAAATCTCCTTCAGCTGATAAGCAACTTCGGCAAAGTCTCAGGATACAAAATCAAGGTGCAAAAATTACAAGCATTCCTATACACCAATAACAGACAAACAGAGAGCCAAATCATGAGTGAACTCCCATTCACAATTGCTACAAAGAGAATTAAATACCTGAGAATCCCACATACAAAGGATGTGAAGGACTTCTTCAAGGACAACTACAAACCACTGCTCAATGAAATAAAAGAGAACACAAACAAATGGAAGAACATTCCATGCTCATGGATAGGAAGAATCAATATCATGAAAATGGCCATACTGCCCACTGTAATTTATAGATTCAATACCATCACCATTAAGCTACCAATGACTTTCTTCACAGAATTGGAAAAAACTGCTTTAAAGTTGATATGGAGCCAAAAAAGAGCCCGCATCTCCAAGACAATCCTAAGTCAAAAGAACAAAGCTGGAGGCATCATGCTACCTGACTTCAAACTATACTACAAGGCTACAGTGACCAAAGCAGCATGGTACTGGGACCAAAACAAAGATATAGACCAATGGAACAGAACACAGACCTCAGAAATAACACCACACATCTACAACCATTTGATCTTTGACAACTCTCACAAAAACAAGGAATTGGGAAAGGATTCCCTATTTAATAAGTGGTGCTGGGAAAACTGGCTAGCCATATGTAGAAAGCTGAAACTGGATCCCTTCCTTACTACTTATACAAAAATTAATTCAAGACGGATTAATGAATTAAATGTTAGACCAAAACCATAAAAACCCTAGAAGAAAACCTAGGCAATATCATTCAGGACATAGGCATGGACAAGGGCTTCATGGAAGTGAAGGATATGAACAGACACCTCTCAAAAGAAGACATTTATGCAGCCAACAGATATGTGACAAAAATGCTCGTCATCACTGGTCATCAGAGAAATGCAAATCAAAACTACAATGAGGTACCATCTCACGCCAGTTACAATGAGGATCATTAAAAAGTCAGGAAACGAGATGTTGGAGAGGATGTGGAGAAATAGGAACACTTTTACACTGTTTGTGGGAGAGTAAATTAGTTCAGCCATTGTGGAAGACAGTGTGGTGATTCCTCAAGGATCTAGAACTAGAAATACCATTTGACCCAGTCATCCCATTACTGGGTATATACCCAAAGGATTATAAATCATGCTACTACAAACACACATGCACACATATGTTTATTGCACACTATTCACAATAGCAAAGACTTGGAACCATCCCAAATGTCCATCAATGATAGACTGGATTAAGAAAATGTGGCACATATACACCATGGAATACTATGCAGCCATGAAAAAGGATGAGTTCATGTCCTTTGCAGGGAAATGGATGAAGCTGGAAACCATCATTCTGAGCAAACTATCACAAGGACAGAAAACCAAACACCGCATGTTGTCACTCATAGGTGCATGAGTGGGAATTGAGCAATGAGAACACTTGGACACAGGTCAGGGAACACCACACACTGGGGCCTGCTGGGGAATGAGGGACTGGGGGAAGGATAGCATTAGGAGAAATACCTAATGTAAATGACAAGTCGATGGGTGCAGCAAATGAACATGGCACATGTATACCAATGTAAGAAATCTGCACATTGTGCACACGTACCCTAGAACTTAAACTATAATAATAATAGAAAAAGGAAAATGCATTGACATCCTTGAAAGAATGCATCAGAATCTTTTAATAGCAGAATTGATAAAGGTGAAGAACAGATTGGTAAGCATGAAGACGGGCTATTTGCAAACACACACTCAAAGGACACTAAAGAAAGAATAAAAATAAACCAATTAAGCACATCTACAGGATTTAGGAAATAGCTTTAAAGGGGCAAATCTAAGGCTTATTAGCCTTAAAGAGGAGGTAGAGAAAGAAACGAGGGTAGAAAGATTACTCAGAGGGATAATAACATAGAACTCCCCAAACCTAAGGAAACATATCAGCATTTAAGTACAAGACATTATAAAACATAAAGTATATTTAACACAAAGAAAATTACCTCAAGGTAACAGAAAGAAAATTACCTCAAGTTTGAGAGTTACCTCAAACTCTCAGAGGTCAAGAATAAAGAAAGGATCCCAAATGCAGCAAGAGAACAAAAACAATTTATATACAAAGACCTGTAATATGTCTGGCAACAGACTTTTCAGTGGAAACCTTAGAGGCCAGGTAAAAGTGGCATGACATATTTCAAGTGCTGAGGAAAATATGCTTTTACCCTACAATAATATATCCAGCAAAAATATCCTTCAAACACACATGTGGTAAGTACACATAAAATCACAGAATATTGTGACACTTTGACTGTGGTGTGTAGATTACTCTTATAAGTAGAAAGACTAAATAATAAAACAAAAATAATAAGTACAACAACTTTTTAAGACATAGACAATATAGGAAGATATAAACAAAAACAACAGGAAGTTTAAAAGAAGAAGATAAAGTTAAGGCAGAGAGTCTTTATTTTCTTTCTGGTTTGTTTATGGAAACAGTTGTAAGTTGTTATTGGCTTAAAATAATAGGTTATAAGAAAGTATTTGCAACCCTCATGGTAACCTCAAAGCGTAACAGATACACACACAAAAAAAGCAAGAAAATAAATCATATCACCAGAGGAAAACACCTTCACTAAAAGGAAGATGGGAAAGAAAGCAAGGAGGGAAGAGAGCAAGGACAAAAGGAAGGGAAGAGAGAGAAAGAAAGGACTACAAAGCAACCAGAAAACAAATTAAAAAATTGGAAGGAGTAAGTTCTTACTTATCAATAATTATATTTAATGTAAATGGACTAAATTATCCAATCAAAAGACATAGAATGGCTCACTGAAGAAAAGAAAAGGCCTATTAATCTGTTGCCTACAGGAAACATCCTTCACCTAGAGACACATATAGAATAAAAATGAAGGGATGGAAAAAGATATTCTATGCCAATGGAAACCAAAAAGGAGCAAAAGCAGCTATACTTATATCAGACAATATAGATATCAAGACAAAAACCATAAGATGAGACAAAGAAGATCACTATATTATCATAAAGTGGTTAATTCAGCAAGAGGATACAACAATTTTAAATACATATGCCCCAACAGTGGAACACTCTCACATATAAAGCAAATATTATTAGAGTTAAAGAGAGAGATGCACTATGTATTAGTCCATTCTTACACTGCTGTGAATAACTATCTGATATTGGGTAGTTTATGAAGAAAAAAGGTTTAATTGATCCACAGTTTCACAGGCTGTACAGGAGGCATGGCTGGGGAGGCTGCAGGAAACTTACAGTCATGGCAGAAGGTAACGGGGAAGCAGGTACGTTTTCACATGGTGGAAGAGAGGGAGAGTGAAGAGGGAAGTGCTGCACACTTTTGAACAACCAGATCTCATAAGGACTCACTCACTATCACAAGAACATCAAAGGTAAAATCTGTTCCCATGAGCCAATCACCTCCTACCAGGTCCCTAACCCAACACCGGGGATTAAAATTCAACATGAGATTTGGTTGGGGACACAGAGTCAAACCATGTCAGACCTTAGTACAATAATAGCTGAAGACTTCAGCATCTCATATTCAGCATTGGACAGATCTTTCAGACAGAAAATCAATAAAGAAACATTTGACTTAATATGCATTATATACCAAATTGATATGCTAGATACTTATAGAACATTTTATTCAATGGCTACAGAATACATATTCTCCTCAACATGTTGATTATTCTCAAAAATAGACCATATGTTAGGTCACAAAGAAAGTCTTAAAATATTCAAAAACTTGAAATAATATCAAACATCTCTGACCACAACAGAATAAAACTGTTAATCAATAAAACAAGAAGAAGTTTGGAAATGATACAAATACATGCAAATTAAACAGTACTCTCTTAGAATGACCAGTGGGTCAATGGAGAAATTGAGAAGGAAATTGAAATTTCTTGAAACAAATCACATGATACACAACATACCAAAACCTGTGGGATACAGCAAATGTAGTACTAAGAGGGAATTTTATAGATACAAGTGCCTACATCAAAAAAGAAGAAAAACAATAAACAATCTAATGATACATCTTAAAGAATGAGAAAAGCAAGAGTGAGCCAAACCCCAAATTAGTGATAGAAAATAAATAATAAAGATCAGAACAGAAATAAATAAAATTGAAATGAAGAAAACGATACAAAAGATACAGGACACAAGAAGTTGGTTTTTTGAAAAGTTAAATGAAACTGACAAAACTTTAGCAAGACCAACTACATAGAAAGACATAAAACCCAAACAAAGAAAATCAGAGATGAAAAAGGAGCCATTACAACTGATACTGCAGAAATCCAAATACTATTAGTGACTACTATGAGAAATCATATGCCAATAAAATGAAAAATCTAGAAGAAATAAACAAATTCCAAGATGCAAACTGTCTACCAAGATTGATCCATGAAGAAATTCAAAACCTGAACAGACCAATAACAAATGGCAAGATAGAAGCTGTAACAAAAAGTCTCAAAGTGAAGAAAAGCCCAGAATCCAATGGCTTTGCTGTTAAATTCTACTAAACCTTTAAAGAATTAATATCAATCCCACTGAAGCTATTTCAAAAAATAGAGGAGAAGGGAGAACTTTCAAACTCATTCTATGAGGTCAGTATTACCTTGATGCCAAAACCAGACAAAGACCAACCAAAAAAAGAAAACTATAAGCTAATATCTCTCATGAACATCAGTGCAAAAATCCTCAACAAAATACTAGCAAACCAAATTCACCGATATGATATAAAGATCATTCATTCTGACCAAGCGGAATTTATCCTTGGGATGCAAGGATGGTTCAACATTTGTAGTTTAACCAATGTAATACATCATACTTACTGAATAGAATGAAGAACAAAATCTATAAGATCATCTCAATTAATGTTGAAAAAGCATTTGATAAAGTTTGACATCCCCTCATGATGAAAACCCTAAAAAAACTGGATATGGAAGTAACATACCTCAGCATACTAAAAGCCATATATACAGTGGACCCACTGTTTTGTTTTGTTTTGTTTTGTTTTTGAGACAGAGTCTTGCTCTGTTGCCCAGGCTGGAGTGCAGTGGCATGGTCTCAGCTCACTGCAACCTCTGCTCCAGGGTTCAAGCGATTCTCCTGTCTCAGCCTCCTGAGTAGCTGGGATTACAGGTGTGTACCACCACGTCTGACTATTTTTTGCACTTTTAGTAGAGATGGGGTTTCATCATGTTGGTCAGGCTGATTTCAAATTCCTGACCTTGTGATCCACCCGCCTTGGCCTCCCAAAGTGCTGGGATTACAAGTGTGAGCCACCGTGCCTGTTAATATACTCAATGGGGAAAAACTAAAAAGCTTCCTCTAAGGTCTGGAACACCACAACGATACTCAGAGCAATCAGATAAGAGAAAGAAGTAAAGGGCATCCAAATTGGAATGAAGAAGTCAAATTAGCCTAGTTTACAGATAATATGATTTCATATTTGGAAAAACCAAAGACTCCACCCAAAAAAAAGCTATTTGAGCTGACAAATTCAGTAAAGTTTCAAGATACAAAACCAATATACAAAAATCCATAGCATTTCTAAATGTTAACATTTAACAATCTGAAAAAGAAATTTTTAAAAAAGTAATCCCATTTACAATGGCCATCAATAAAATGTAATACTTAGGAATTACATTGACCAAAGAAGTAAGTATCTCTATAATGACACCATAAAACATTAATGAAATAAGTTGAAGAGGACACCAAAAATAAAAAGATACTCAATGTTCATTGATTAGAAGAATCATTATTGTTAAAATGTTCATACTACCCAAAGAAATTTAGAGATTCACTGCAATCTCTGTCAAAATACTGATGACTGTTCTCACAGAAATGGAAAAAAAAAAAAAAAAAACATAAAATTCACACTGAACCACAAATGACCCAGAATAGCTAAAGCTATCCTATGCAAAAAGAACAAAACTGGAGAAATCACATTACCTGACTTCAAGTTACACCTCAGAGATATAGTGACCAAAACGGAATGGTACTGGAATAAAAACAGACACATAGACCAATGGAACAGAATAGAGAACCAAGAAACAAATCCACACATCTACAGTGAACTCATTTTTGACACAGGTGCCAAGTTTATACCCTGGAAGAGAAGACAGTCTCTTTAATAAATGATATTGGGAAAACTGGAGATCCGTATACAGAAAAATGAAACTAGATATCTATCTCTCACCATATAGAAAACTCAAATCAAAATAGATTAATGACTTAAATTTAAGACCTCAAACTATAAAACTACTATAAGAAAACTTTGGGGAGACTCTCCAGGACATTGGTCTGGACGAGCATTTTTTAAGTAATACCCTACAAGCACAGGCAACCAAAGCAGAAGTGTACAAATGGGATCACATCTAGTTAAAAAGCTTCTACAGAGAAGAGGGTATAATCCACAAAGTGAAGAGACAGCTCACAAAATGGAAGAAAATATTTGCAATCTACCCATCTGACAAGGTATTAATAACCAGAATACACAAGGAGCTCAAACAACTCTATATGAAAAAAATATAATAATCCAATTAAAAATTAGATAAAATATTTGAATAGACATTTCTCAAAAGAAGACATACAAATGGCAAACAGGAATATGAAAAGGTGCTTAATATCATTGATCTTCAAATAAATGCAAATTAAAACTATAATGAGCTATCACCTCCCCCTAGTTAAAATGGCTTATATCCAAAAGTCAGACCATAAAAAATGCTGCCAAGGATGTAGAGAAAAGGGAACCCTTGTACACTGTTGGTGGAAATGTAAATTAGTACAAACTATAAAGAACAGTTTGGAAGTTCTTCAAAAAACTAAATATAGAGCTACCACATGATCCAGCAATCCTACTGCTGTGTATATGCTCAAAAGAAAGGAAATCAGTATATAGAAAATATATCTGTACTCCCACATTTATTGCAGCACTGTTGATAATGGCCAATATTTGGAAACAACCTAAAGTCCATCCAACAGATGAATGAATAAAGAAAAGGTGGTACATATACACAATGAAGTACTATTCAATGGTAAAGAAAAACGAGATCCTGTCATTTTCAATAACATAGATGGAACTAAAGATTATTCTGTCAACTGAAATAGACCAGGCACGGAAAGACAAACATTGCATGCTCTCACTTATTTGTGGAATCTGAAAATCAAAACAACTGAATTTATGGAAATAAAGAGTAGAAGGATGGTTAACAGAGGTTGGGAAGGGTAGTGCATGTGGGATGAAGGGTAGAAATGGTTAATGGGCACAACAAAAAAAATAGAAAGAATGAGAAAGATCTATTTGATAGTACAATGGAGTGATTAGAGTCAATAATAATTTAATTGTACATTTGAAAATAACAAAGTGTAAAGTTGAATTATTTGTAGCGCAAAGGATAAATGCTCGAGGGGATGAATACCTCATTCTCCATAATGTGATTATTATGTATTGCATGCCTGCAGCAAAACATTTCATGTACAACTACTATGTACCCATAAAAATTAAAAACTGAAAATTAAAAAATGCTGAATGGATACTAAGGTTTTTTAAATCACAAAAATGATAACTATGTGAGGCAATATAAATGTTAATTATAATAGCTACATTTAGTCATTTCACAATGTATATATACAACAAAACATCTAGTCTTGCATCTAAATACATACAATTGTATCTATTAGTTTTTTAAAAACTTAAAAGATAGACAAATAACATCTCAAATGATATAAATTTAGATGGCGTTTAAAAATTATATCTTTTTTATCATTTTTATTTAGAAAGTAGAGCTATTATCCATAGAATATTTTTATTAAAATATAATGGATTTGATTTTTTGTTGTCTTTTTATTTATTTATTTTTTCAGAAACAGTGTCTCATTCTGCCACCCAAGGTGGAGAGCAGTGGCATGATCACTGAGGTAAGAGGATAGCTTAAGCCCAAGAGTTTGAGTTCAAGTTCAAGAGTTCAAGTTCACCATACTTGAACTCTTGAACTCTTGGCCTTAAGCTATCCTTTTGCCTCAGCCTCCATAGTAGCTAGGACTACAGGCACACACCACCATGCCCAGCTAATTTTCTTTCCTTTTTTTTATACGGATGGATCTTGCTATCTTCCCTAGGCTGACCTGGAAAGCCTGATCTTCAGGCTCTGAAGTAGCTACTGTGCCTGGCTATATATACTAAAATTGGTAAGGAAGGAGAGAATGTGTGAAGCTCTTGAAGGAATATTGTGTCTTGCTGCAGAAGGCTAGGGCTATTTTGTTGGAGATTTCAGAACTCCACCCAGAGGTAGGACAATGAGGCTCCACCCATGGTGATGCAAATGAGAGATTAACCTCCCCCAGCCTTTATCATGTAACCTTGAGAAAGTCCCTCAACCTCTTTAAGATACAATTTTCTTACTATGAGTTAGGTCAGTACTATCTATAAGGTGGTTGTGAAAATGAATTGAGACAACACATACAAAGTACTTACTACAACATGTAACATCTATCAATTATGATTACAAATATCTCCCCTACAAATTTGTATTATTTTTAAGGAAAGATATCCTATTTCAGTCATCTTACTTTCCCCTTACCCATCTAGCCTAGTGCTAGGTGTTATAAATATTTGTTCAATTGAATTTATATGACTCACTAATTTTCTACTTCAGGCAGTATATATTAGAAAATAGAAGTAAATGAGAAACTTAAAGATATACCTTAGCTCCTGGGACATTCATCAGTACTCAGCAGCAGGTCAATAAATGCTTGGTTAGTTGGCTGAAAACACTAATCTCTGCCTATGCTTTGGAGTCATTGTTAAATGAGGATAATGATACAGTACATATTTGCAAATGGTTTGGAGTCTGTCGATGAATGTATCACTAGAATTAAATTGTTGCCAAATTTAAACTATATTCTGTTTAATTCAAGATGCATCATGAATTGTGATTTTTCTATTTAAGCCCAAAGTTAGTCAATAGTTTTAACCCTGGAATAGATATTTTAGCCAAGGCATTTTAAATTTGAGCTCAGAATTGTGTATTGTAATATTTTAAATTTGTCAATGGTTTACAGTAAAGTGTCTCAGAAACGTGGAATTTCAGGGTGCAAATATGACTTGAAAATGGATTAAAACCTTCACTTCCAACTTAATCAAATGCCTTGCTATATTTTTACATAAAACAATCCATAATTGACTTTTGAAATATGATAATTGATTTTGGCCAATGTCCCATTCATCTGTTGCTAAGAACAGGCCTCTCTAGGTAATCTACATAGGAACGGAACAGAGATGAAAGGGAGTTTATAATTGTCATTGCAGCATATGTCAAACTTATTGATTGCTTGCTTTATGCTGTTCTTCAATTCATTTTTTAGCAAGCACATTTAGCTCTCACAGAAGCCCTAGTAGTAACTGATGCCATTATTAGTCACATTTTACAAGTGGGACAACTTAAGTAGAGAGAGATTATTTCACCTTTGCAAATGTTACAGGTAGTTAGATTGACATGAGTGGGGCAGGAGAGGCCTCTTCTCCCCCCACTCGCTAGGAATGTCGGGTGATGGTTTGACGATAATCGCATTGCTCTCTAAAAATAATAATTTGGCAGCCAGTGCCAGGGCGCCAGGGAGAAGACAATATCCTGACGATCCACAGCTATCAAATCCACAGCTATCAACATTAAAGAACTAATTGAATTGCAGATGCCAGTGAGAAGAAACTTCCTGGGAATGTGTGTGAAGAGATGAAATGGCAAAGAATGACCTACCAGGTGCACTCCACTGGAGAAGGGAACAAAGCTTCAATTGGGTATGCATACAACTTCCTAAACGCACTGCGTGTGCTCACATCCCAAGGGTAAGGAGGGCACTGTGCATGCGGGAAGCCCAGGCTAAGGGAAGAATCATGGGACAGACCCAAGCCTATAAAGCCCTAGGGTCAAGGTCAAATGCTCTCGTTGTTCTTCAGGAGCCCACTTGGATCTCTTAAGTGAACTTTCTTTCATTTCCTGTTCGAAAGCCTTTTAAAATAAACTTCTGCTCCTGCTCTGAAACTTGCTTTAGTGTCTTGGTGTCTTTCTCTGCCTTATACCCCTCAGTCGAATTTTTTCTTCTGAGGAGGCAAGAACTGAAGTTGCTGCATACCCACAAGGATATGCCACCAGTAGCACAGGGTAACTTGTATACCTTCTAGCGGTAACACAAATCATCCAGATCATAAGTAGAGAGCCAAGAGTCAAACGTAAATATGTTTGTAATATCGTAAATAGGTTTGTAATATGATTCAAATGGCTACATTTTAAATCACCACCTGAATGCTTTGACACCACTCATTATCACTTCTTTGATACAGGAATGGCCTCCACCCTCCACCTAAGAAGGTGATAGCCATCTTTCAGTATTTAGCATCTCTTATGTGTTTATTTTTAAAAGGCCTTGGACATATAAGAACGTGTTTATTTTTATGATGGCTTTATTTTTACTTCTGAGGAGACATTTTACATGCTGGGAAAGCATAAGACCATCTCATGTCTACTCAAATAAAAAAGCAATTAATCAGAGCTTAACATCTTTGACAGTGTCTTACACCTTCTAACAGGGTGGTTAATTATTTCTTTCTAGTAGAGTTGTTGAATGATTAAAGCTAAAATCTTCATAGAGTAATTTCTTAAGTGTGGTTGTGACAGAATATCATTGAATATAAGTACATTTTTTTTCATGGAGATACGTTATATTTGTTATTATGACATAAGTAATCTGAGAGAAGAAATACCTACACACCTAAAGTCAGCAATTGTTTCAGGGTAATGCAAAACATGATATCACCTAGGATTAAATGCTTCCCTGTTTTATTAATTTATTTCAAAAATGATTAAAGGAAAACTAAAATTTAAAATTTCTCTTTTGGGGCCAGAAAAAATAAGGTTGCTGGATACAATGGAATGAACACTCAATTAGAAACCCCAAAATGTTCCTCCAAATTTCTGCTTTGGCTTTGATTAGCTAATACTCTTGGGGAACTCTGTCTTTTCTCTTATAGAGTAAGATATTTTAGCTAGATGCTCCACTGTCCTTTCCAACACCTATTAAAATATTTCCTTTCTGCTAATACTCAGTGTGCAATAAACATATCTATTGCTCTCTCACTTTCTTCCTCTTTTTTAAAAAAAGTCTCATATGTCTGTAAACCTTTCAAAAGTAAATGAGAATTTTAGTTTCCAGATGGTTTCCTCTAATGGTTTTTGTGGGACATATATCTGAAAATTAGGACTTAGTATTTGGAAGGAAGTGAACCATACCATAGTCTTACCTCTCTATGGAACCCATCATTTGTTATAACCATTCAGTTCATATCCACGAGCTACTATAACTTCTGTTTTCACAACTTTATTAAATGAAGATAGTAAATGATTGGCCTATGCCTAAATGTGCTCCTTTTTTAGAACTAGAATTATATTACTTTTGAGACAATCTCTGCTTTTGAAACACGCTTTATTATAGTGTCACAAACCCATTATTTATTAGCAAACATATTTAAATAAAAAAGATGATTTCTAGGATTTCAAAAGACATTACCAATGCTTATGTTCTTGTACATTCTTCTTTCAAAATCTTTTTTTCATGGTTTCCTCTGACGATCAGTCCAAGTTAGACTAACAGAGGAACCACAGCTAAATGCATGAAGCTTATGATTATCTTGGCAAATTATTCCAAGGTGTTTTCCCAAATGACTGAATTTACCCATCCACAATAAATTCCTAGTAAAGTTTCAGTGGAACTAAAATAGATATCAAGCTTATTTCTCACTATTATGGCAGAATGGACAATGTAAGTGGACAATTATTGATTTCCTGTCTAAACTGATTGACATTAATTTTAAGAATCCGGGACCTTTCTCCCTTATTTCAGGCTGTTGTTCATGAGTTCAAGACTTTATTCCTGCATTACGACTAATAGAATGGCTTGCTTACTTTTTCTAAAGTATTTCCATGGTCAGAAAAACAAGTTATTATGAAAGCCTTGAAGCTAAATTGTAATTTTATAAAGAAGCTTTTAGTTTGTAAATGTTTGATTTGTTGTTTGACTGTTTTCCAGATAATTAAAATGTTCTTCTTTTTATTTCCAACCCCTAATGTGAACTATAGAACCTCTGAGAATCTTACCATAACTGACGTGGATCATGATTAGTTATAAGATTGTATTTACTGGTGCCATGTAACAATACGTGGCAAGCGAGCAAATTAACTAGAGTCAAACTAAGTCTAAAAGCTATACTGGAAGAATGCAGCTTGCACTTGTGACACCTGACTTGATAAGAAAAAAATAGATAGATAATAAATGATGTATTTTAAAGCCATACTTCTTCCCTCAACATGACAGTTTTTGAAAATGTCTTTGGAAGCAAAATATAGGATGGTAAATGGAAAATCCAATACAGATAGCAGTTAAATCAGTTAGTTTAATGACTCTGCTTCTCCTAACCACCACCTCTGTTCCTTATTTCAATCACTGAACAATGAACTCAAAATTAGAATGAGAGGTCTATTGCAACTGGTAACATCAAAAATTAATATCAATAAGTTTGATATTGAGGGGGTAAATCTCTATAATTAAATAATAAATAATTAGGAACATACTGAGTTGATTTCATTTTCTGCCTTTGTGGAAATCTAGCATTCAAATGAGATGATTACATTGGTTGTATCTTTTTTTGCTTACTTCTGAAAGGAGAGCATAATAAATAATGTATTTCTCCATATATGATTAGTAATGAAGATGTCCATTTCAATTTCATCTTTGCAAAGAAACATGCTTTGCCAAGTGCTCACACCTGCAAATATGTTTTCTAACTCTTCATTTTCTTCTCTAATTACTCCTTGATTGTAGGGTAAATTCTCCAAGCTGTAGTGAAAAGCAAATCATTGTCTTTTTATCACCTCTCTGGGGAATTCATTACACTTGTTTACTGATGTGTATGGCTGACTGAATAAAGTGATTCCTAATTAGCATATATGAAATAATCATTGGCCTATCTGGAGTCATAATGAATGCATTAGGAAAAATTTACTCAGTGTCAAGAAGATAGGTATTACAATAAATTAGCTTATCTGTGTTGAAGCACAGAGAATACTTAGATACAATGTTTATTAAAACAGGGCAATAGCAATAAGGCAATTTGCTAAAATCATTAGTGCACATCATTGAAAATATAAATTTTTGCATCTAAACTCCCTTCTACATAACATGCCACAGAAATAAAAAGCTAACTTGATATCTTAGTAAATGTAACTGAGGGTTTGAAGACAGGAAAAATGCACTTGCTTTTCCAGTATTCTTTAATAATTACTATATTTAGTATTTTCCTGGGCTTGGGAAAAACTCACCTACTAAAGGAATTTTTTCATTGAATGCAATCTTTAGTTTGCTTTAGGCATATCTGTCATTTCTGGATAAGAATAGTAACGATTTGAAGCTAAAAACACCGAAGAGTCAAGGGTTTCAAGGGAAAAGTCAGTTGGCCATCCTTGTCTTAGAGAATTTGACGTGGTCTACAGGCTGGCCTTCAGTCTCATCAGCTTAAAGACTGCTTAGCATATTAAGCACATAACTGGTTAGCATATTAAGAAATGCTCTTTCGAATTCTCACAAATCAAACTTAGGATGAATGATGTAAAAAGCAGAGCCTATCTTATTGATTTACGATGAGAAGTATAACTGTCAAAAGGCTGAGAACATTTGCATCAATATGACCAGTTCATTCTCCCCCTAAGCAAATCTTCATGGGAAACCAAATTACGACCTAAATTTGCTCGCTGAACATGGAAATATGTCAGGTCACTCAGTGGTTGTGAGTGTATTGAGTATCACCAGGCATAATCTCTGATGTCTCAATGAGACAGTCTACACAGCATAAATCAGTTGGCCACAGGGACTGGGATATTAAGGATTTGTATGAGGACTCCCCCTCACGCTGGGAGGATAGAAACTGACAGCACTGGCATCTCTAGCTCCTCCTTTCTGCACTTCCTGGCTGATGAGCTGCTTCCTAACGGGCACATTTCTCTATAGAGAAGTTAATCCCTTGAGTCAAGTGCTTAGAGTTTTCTTTCCATCTCTTTAAGATGTTTTTGCATTATATATTTGGATCTTTGGCATTATACATTCATTCTCTATTTTAATTATGAGTCATAATTTTTCACACGTTCTTGTAGAGGAATCTTACTGTTGACCTGTGTCAAATATCTTCATATACAAATCTAAAAGGAAACATTCTTATGAGAATCTCACTTGTATAATTATTTGAACTGAAAAGTCTAAGATACCTTTACCAAGAATCCATAGTCATAGCACACACAGTCCTGTTCTATTGAGAGGATATGACATTGGCCTTCCATACACCCCCACTCTGCCATTTCTACACTCTTACTCATGGATGTTCAGTCACTTTCTATCATCCCCTTCCTCCATCCACCTTTACCCTCATTTCAGCTCTCACGCACATACATACCACATCACTCCCCAGTGGGCTTGCAGCCTGTCCCACTTTCTGTGACCCCTCATCTGCATGTGTATATTTATTTTCAAAAGTGTTTAATATATATAAAGAGGCAAACTAGAGAGGATCATTAGAAAAATTTTTTAATGCTCTTCCACGAACTTTTATGTAGCTTTGGGAAAACTCCCTACCTTTCTCTGTGCCTCACACCAGAAGTTGGGAATTTTATATGATCTGTGATGACAATTCAGGAAATTTTATTTGTTAAAGCTCATCAAACAATTAAGATTGCTTAAACAATCTTAAACAATTATGATTTGAGAGTTTATTATATTGTACATAAATAATACTTCAGTAAGGAAATATTTTTTAAAAGAAATGTTATGTAAAGTTTGAGATTATAAAGCTCTGTTTACAATAGCTTTTGTTAACTGGAGTAGAATGATACTAATGAGAAAAATAAAGTGATTAAGAGCTCTACAACTGCATTGCATTCTATAAATACAGGAGGCTGTCATTACTATGTTTCTCATCAGTATCCTAGTCAGGGAGGAATTTATCTTAACCCTGATTCCCAGGAAAGCAGAGCCTGTTGCAATATTTAGATGCCAATGTTTATTTGAGACATGCAATCCTAGGTCATTAAAAGTGAAAGAAAAGGGAAGTAAGGCAAAGAGGGATGAGAAGCAATGCATTGTTATACTGGTTATTGTATCATGATTTGAGTGAGGGCAATACACTTAGTTCACACAGTCAGTACACTGACTTACGTTCCTAGTATATTTCCAGACAGGATGAATAGACAGAACCGTTATTGAAGGCAGAAGAAAGAAAAGACTAACGACTTTCTCCTATCCTCTGATGCACAGTGATCAAAGATTCCCCCCAGAGGAAGCTATGTCCTTTGCACTTGGGATTTATATCACTTGACCCATTTTGTAACCACCTTGTGAGCAAGGTCCTATACCTTGTGGTATGGCCCTTCAACTGAATCCAAAGTCTGGAAGAGCACATAGCTGCTCAGTTTCAGAAAGCAGAACCATGTGAGCATGGATAGAATTAGCCCTGGTGGCAGGTAAGATGGAGCAAACATGATGATTCAAGACACAGCCTAGATGCTGAGAGAACTGAAAAGCTTTATCTGATACTGCCAATAGAGGGTCAGGTTAGTATAATAACAACTACTATGTGGATTGCTGTGAAAGTTGTTATGAGAATTAAGTAAGTTAATACATAGGAAATTCTTGTAAACTCAGAGTAAGTGCTTAATAAATCTTACATTTTATTATATTCTTATCACTTCACAACATATTTTTCTAAATATAGTCTCATTTAGTTCTTATAACATTCTTTTGAAGCAGTGTTTTTCTCATCTTACTTTATGTCTTCTGAATATGAAGCTTACAGAAATTAAATGTTGTAGCAACTTAATAGTGACTGTTTTCATGTGTGCAGACCGTGGAACTGAGGACTAAGCTTTACATGACTTGCCCAGCATCATGCAGCTATTGAGGAACTATGGCATGACTAGAATACAGAATATGTACCTCTTGGTCAAGAATCTTCCATGTCACACCGTGCTACCTTTTCCCAATTATGTGTAAAACTACAAATATTTTAATGATATAGATATTTTACTAATATATTTAAGTACACTGGTTTCCTTTTTAGGCTTCTAAGAAACACGAAAAATAAAGTGTTACAACGGGTCATAAGAATTTATTTATAAAGTCTGGAATTTGCTGAGGTTTCTATTGGCATAAGCATAGTAAACATTTCTGGGAACAAAATGGAAACCATCTTATTGGCTCATACATGTTTTAATGATTCATAAATGCTTTTTCATCTTTACATTGACCAAGTGGTTCAGGCCTGGTCCTTTTCCTCCTGCTCAAGCTCATCTGTTCATGCATTAATGACTCCGTCTATGCCCCAAAGAGCAGGTAGTTTAGAGGGGGAGATAGATAAGTACACAGTTATAAAACAATGTGATAAATGCTAAAATGAGTATAATTGTGAGTGCTTTGGATGGTCAAAGAAGTTTTTTATAAGACATTAGTAATGAACATCCCGTTTTATAGTGACAAGAATTTTATTAATTTTAAAGCATCCCTTTAATATAAATCTATTTCTGGATAATTTGAACCATATTTGTTTTTCATTGAACCATTATGTAGTGGTGACAGACCATTAACTAAAGAAAGTTCCTCCCAGATAGGAAAAGCAAGTAGAAGCTCCTCATTGCTAAAGTAGAAGGATGATTCACAGAGGATGAATCCATGGAGAGAATATTACATGATTTCCTAAAAGGAACCCACAATTTCCAACACTCTAGGTATTGATGAAAGTGGAAATTGGAGTGATAAAACTCCTTGAAAGAAAAGGGAAAATCTAATAATATCTAGTCTGCTGCTCCTGACCATGCAGCAAGGCTTAGGAGCAGTAGAGAAGCAAGGGCAGAGGAAAGGGTCTAGAAAGAAGTGCTCAGAGATACTTCCTCTTTGACTGTGGTCAACATGCCATGTGCAGCAGCCCCAGGAGTCCCATGTGCCCTGCCAGCAGGGTATAGAGCTGCTGAGAGGGCTGCCAGTGAAACTTATCAGAGGAATTGGAGCAGCATGAGTTGGCCACACAGCAGGTCCATGGCAGGAATTTTGGTAGTGGTTGTCAACTCCAGAAATAGAGAATTAGTCATTCCATGGCAAACACCAACAGGAGTTCTCCAGGGATGAGATTACACCTCTCCACGCTAGAGTAAACCAGAGCATTCCCTCGTAGGCCTCCCTTTGTGACTGTGAACATATACTGGAGAGGTAACCTTTATATAGTTACCACCTTGGAAAAGAGACAAGTGAGGAAGAAAAGTAACAAATTCACCACTAATCTTATACTGAACAGGGAAAAATTAAAAGTCTTTCCTCTAAGAACTGAAACAAGAAAAGAATGCCCACTTTCTCCACTCTTATTCTTCAAAGTACTGGAAGTCCTAGTTAGAGCAATCAAGCAAGATGAAGAAATAAAGGCATCCAAATAGAAAAAGAGAACATCATGTTTTTCCTCTTTGTAGATGACATATCTTACATAAAGAAAAACCAAAAGACTCCACCAAAAACCTCTTAGAACTGATAAATAAGTTCATTAAGTTTGCAGTATACAAAATCAATTTACAAAACTCAATAGCATTTCTATACAATAATAATAAACTAGCTGAAAAAGAAATCAAAGAAATGAATCCATTTAATTTACAAAGGTGGTTAAAGATCTCTACAATGAAAGCTACAAAACACTGATGAAAAAAATGAGAGGCCACGAAATATGAAAAGAAATATGAGGTTCCTGGACTGAAAAAATAATAATATTGTTAAAATGACCATACTACCCAATCTATATATTTTCAATAGCTAGAAGATAGGATTTTGAATGTTTATGACAAAAAGAAATGATAACTATTTCAGTTGACGGATACTCTAATTACCCTAATTTTATCATTATTCATGGTGTGCATGTATAGAAATATTACTGTGTCTCCTGCAAACGTGCAATTATTATGTGTCAATGAAAAAGAAAATATAAAATATATACTTTTTTTTTTAGGAATTACACTTTCGAGTTCTGAGATAATATTTTTCCACGTACTGTATCTTTTAAAATTTACAATAAGCCTAAAAGATGGGTAGAAACATTATCCCCAATGTACAGATGAAAAGACTAAATTACCATTAAAATGTTAATTGCCCATGGTCCTCTAGGTGTTGGGTCTCCTATTTGAACCCAGACAAATCAATTCTAATACCCATGATTTAGGCCACATCATCTTGCCTGGCTCCCATGCTTCATTATTTTGCATTGAGGCAATTTTAAGAATGAGGAAAAAAAGACATGACTAATGTAGGTATTCAGTGCCCAGTTTTTTCCATGAATGGGTTGCTCACAATCAACATCTGTGGAACTTGCCTATGCAGCAAAAACTTAATTGAGTGGCTGCTGGGCAACCCAAGCCAGCTGCTGGGAAATTGTGCCCTTGTTTACAGAACCAAGTCCCTTTTTTATTCCTGTCAACAGTTTTGAGGATTTCTATATTCTAAGTTGATTCTGCAATTAATGTAAAATTGCAATACGAGATTGAAAATTCTGTTTACATTGTAATTCTAAAGTAGTTTACACTCTTACATTATTGAAATAGCTTCCTTGAAACAGTGCACTACACCCAGAAAAGCCTTCTTAGCTAAGTAGGAGGACTTCCAAGTCCATTCTTCACAAAATGCAACAACCGGATGAAGTATATCCTGTTGCTGGCTGATTTTTTTTAAACTAGTAATTTATTTTAAACTTTTCCAGTTTAAGGCAATTATTCCTTCCTGTTCATTGGCATAATATTTTGGGGGAGCATTTATAATTTTATTAATGAAAATCATTCCTTGATTGAAGATAACAGTAGAAGGTAAAAGTATGTCATAAACTAGGACGTTTTCCAAATGCAAGTTTTTATTATTCTTCTTCAAAAACAATACCAATTGTTGGTACCTAGTTTCAGCCATGTGGGTCCTGAACAGAGAAGCTAGTGAAACTGTGGCAGACTTAATTTGCAGAAAATGTGAGATAATAATTTTGTATTGTTTTAAGCCACTAAGATTTTAATAACATGTTATGCAGCAATAGAAATTAACACAAAGCCTAAGACAAAGAATTGCAGATGTTCTATCTTGAACTTCATGTTTAAAGATATGAATAGGTTCACATGTGCCACAATTGAGCATTTTTATGCACATTGTACATTTTAAATTAGAATATAATGAATCTCTTGTGCAGTTAATAAGCCAGGGCCTCAAAAATATGCATGAATGTGAAACAAACTTAGCTGCTTCTCAGAGAAAAGCTAACATTTTAGTGGGTAAGAGAGACATGTTCAGGAATTAAACAATACAAGGAGAGAACAATGAAGATAGGGCCCAAAAAGAGCTAAATATGTGCTAAGGATGCAGAGTTCCATTTCCCCAGCTCTTATTTGAAACATTGGCTTTACAGTATAGAAAAGAGGCTTTAAAATTCAATTCCACAGACGTCAGGACTATTAGAAGCTCCTCTTCTGGGCTTTACTTTGATTACAGCAGAAATCAATTATATCACATTTCAGTTTAGAAAAAGTAAAGTTGGGTTGCAAGTTTTGGAATTTTATCCAGTAAATTTATTATTGGTTTGAAATGTCAAAAGTAATTGATTGTTTCCCTCACCTTTCAGGGTCACACTGAAAGCTCAAATACAACAGAATATTTATACATATATATATGTGTGTATATATATATAAATTATATATATAATATTATATATATAATGTTATACTATATACATATATAATTATATATATAATTATATATATATATATATATAAAAAATTGAAAAAGCACTGCCATAGAAAAATAACTAAATGTTATAGGGAGTCATATGCAGAGGATGCTGCTCTAATGTCTGAAACTCCTTTTTTAATTCTCCTTATTTGCAGTGGACTCTAATCATGATGCCCATGAATGACAGGCATTCTTGAAAGAAGGGTAGAAAATGGCAATAAAATCCAACCCTGCACTAATGGAAGCAATGCATATTTAACCTTCTCTCCAACACCATTAATTTCCAAATCCCGAAGTTGCAGTAACTTATGGTGATTACTCTGCAGTTTAGTGCTGCTTTTGGCAGAGTAGTCCTTCCAACTTCCTTTACCAGGGTGAAAATAGAGAGATGCCTAACAATCCTGGTTGAGAGTGTGCATTTAACGAGAATGAATTAAATTTTCATGCTAAGAAAGGAAACTAACAGCATTTCATTTGGAAATTCTCATTTCTAAGTAAGGTATGATTTGGAAGATGCAAATATTTTTTTTACCTGTTTGTGAAGACAAGGTCAAGAAGCCAGCTCATTAATTAATTATTTCATAGTTCCATCCATTTATACATAGAACATCTGCTGAGGACCAACTTTGCTGCTTGACAACATAAATATGGCGAATACATGTTTCCTGTCATAAAGGTTTCTCAATTAAGAGGAAGATAATTATGTGCCCAAATTACTTAGACCCAAAGTGACAGGTGCTATAAGAGATTTGTGGCCATAGGAGAGGTATACCTGATTCAGGCTGGAAATAGGAAAGAGGGCTATTTTGTGCAGAAAGTGCTAAATAGGAGGTTTCCTAGTAATATAGAAAACCCAGGTACAATTGTTAATATTGGAAGGAGATATCAAATTATTCTACAAATATTTCAAATATTTTAGAGTTTATTTATTACAAATTAATGTGCTAAATTGTGCATCTTTTTAGTCTAGTCCTACAGCAGGACTTATTGACTAGTCATCTTTTTAATCAAATAGTTTATATAACTTGAAGCAGAAAAGTTATTTAAAATCATTCTCTAGTCTCCTTTTGTAGCCTTGCTAGTGAAGACATTTTTCAAATTATTATTCAATATCTCTTACCCTAAAATGTATGAAGAAACTCTTTTGTTTTAATGCTACTAGTGAGTTTATCAACAGATTAAGAGAGGAACTTCTCACTGTCAGACACACAGAAATATATTACCCTTTTGCCTTGGTTACCCGGAAGCTTAAAGATACACTTTTATTAAAACTCAACTTGTTCTCATTACACATAGAAAAATAACCTCATCACAACATAATTCTTTTTAATGGCACCAGACAATATCTGTGTTGTGTTAATTGCTTCAAATCTTCTGATGTAGGCAGACCCTAATAACACAAGGTTGTATGTATATTCTCTTTAAATATATATCATTTGTTATATATGTTTATATATGAGTATATTATATAAATACACAGTCAGCTCACCACGTCCTCATGTTTGGAATCTGTGGATTCAACCAACCACATATCAAGAATATATTTATAATAATAATTAACCATAAAAAACAATATAAACTTAAAAATATGGCATAACAACTATTTACACAGCATTTACATTGTATTGGGTATTATAAGAAATCTAGAGATGACTGTATATTTTATATGTAAATATACACTATATGCAAATACTACACCATTTTATATAAGTGACTTGCGCATCCTCAAATTTTGGTATTTACAGGGATCCTGGAACCAGTCCCTCACACATACTGTGGAACAACTGTATGTATATGTATGTGTGTATATATGTGTATAATTATATATAAACTTACATGTGAAATTATGTATATAAATCTTATATAAATATATGTGTGTGTTTGTGTGTGTATATATATTCTCTAAGACAGATAATTCAAATTAATAAAATTTGGCTTAAATACTTTAAAAGGTTTAAAGCCTCATCCCAAGACAGTTTTTGAAAAACTTTAGAAGATTTTGTTAAATAAATTTTTACTTAAATCCTCAAAAATATTCTTGTACCCATGTTTCTACTAATCTGCATAACAAAGTCAAAGGATCCAAGATTTTCCACTTGGTGGATAATGGATGGATGGATGGATGGATGGATGAATGGAATGACTGACTAATTGTTTTATTCATTTAGTAATTAATACAACAAATATTGAATATTTATTTTTACATTTAGAAAAATTAAAAATAATAGAGTCTCTGCCTTGCCTTTAAAGAGCTCCCTATAGAGTGGAACAGGAAGATGTAGAAAGAGATAAAATGTAAATAACTATTTTAAATGCAAAATGGACAATGTGAGCACAGAAGGGGAAATATTAATAGTTACCAATTAATTCACTAATAGACGCCATAATAATAGTTATGATTTGATGTACTTTTACTATTAATCAAGTCTAAATGCTTTACTTGAATTAATCTCACATAATCAATACAACAATCTATGAAATTAGCTAAATAAATTAAATTTATCTTCTTTTCATTCTTAACATTGTTGAATTATAAATTTATTTTTATTTTTATTTATTTTATTTCATTTAGCATTTTTCTAAAGAACGAATATGTTTGATTATATTGTCTTCTGCTGTGTTTTTGTCTGTTTTTTAAATTCTTCTTTTTGTTCATTATCTTTTTATTCTATGTATTTAAACTTTATATGTTGTTCTTGTCCCTTTTTATTTTAAAAGGTTAGCGACTTGTTTACTTTTTTTTTTTTTTTTGAGACGGAGTCTCCCTCCGTCGCCCAGGCTGGAGTGCAGTGGCGCGATCTCTGCTTGCAAGCTCTGCCTCCCGGGTTCACGCCATTCTCCTGCCTCAGTCTCCCGAGTAGCTGGGACTACAGGCTCCTGCCACCATGCTCGGCTAATTTTTTTGTATTTTTAGTAGAGACAGGGTTTCACTGTATTAGCCAGGATGGTCTTGATCTCCTGACCTCGAGATCCGCTCGCCTCAGCCTCCCAAAGTGCTGGGACTACAGGCGTGAGCCACCTTACCCAGCACAACTTGTTTTCTAATGTGTGAATTTAAGATTATATGCTTTTCTTATAAATATTGCTTTGGTTGCATGCCAAAGTTTTTGTACACAATCCATTACTGTTTCAATGATCTAAACTTTTTAATAATTTTCATTACATTTTGGGGACTATGAATTATTTAGAAGTGTATGTGACATTTTTCTTTACATTTCTAAACATTTTTTTTCGAATTGATTTTCACTTGAATAGCATTTTTTTGGTCAAAGCACTTAGTTAATAATAATATTGATTTTTTTAGTTTGTCTTGAGACTTCGTTTTAGACCAACTGCTAGTCTCTAATATGTGATAAATTTTGAAAATGTTCCATGTGAACTTAAAACGTGTTTATATAAATAATAATGTTCATGAGAAAGATCTTTGTTTTATTCACAACCATAAAGTGCCTCAGATACACAAGGCTTTTAAAATATACATAACTCTAATAAATTCACTAATTGCTACATATATACAATTATTATATATTTTAAAAATGTAAAGTTCATCAATATTTTTTCCTAGTGCCCCCAAAATAAAAGCACCCAAAACTTTTCTTACATTTTCCTGCTTTCATTTTATAGTTGCCTAGTACTTTAGTTCAACTTTATTTTTACTTTATTTTTTTATTTATGTGTATATTTAATTTTCACTCATATTAAAGCTCAAGGCTCCAATTTTTATTTTATGCCTATTTGTTTCTCATCATCAAATTGTACACAAATGTAAATCAACATATAACTGCAGGGTGAGATTTATTTTGTTTTCACTATATAGTTTCTGGATTTACTTCATGACTATATGTGAATAAATCAAGTTTATATGCTAAATTTATGGACTTATATTTTTATCCATTTTAAATCAATTTTTATTTTTCTTAAAATAATCCATGCAGATAGTTTAAAAAGTTAAACAAACATAAGCTTATAAAAATTATAGCTGTTCCTCTCACTCTCCTACTGTTCCTCTCACTCTCCTACTTTCACCTTCGGAAATTCACCTCCCATCCATTTCTTCTCTTATTTACCTTTAAAATTGTGAGCGCACGCACACACACACACTCATCTTTTAAATATTTAAATGTATTGATTGACACAGTACTATGATATAAAAGGTAAAACTCTTTTACCTTTCTTATACTTTTCACTCTTCTTCTTTATCCTTTTCAATATGATTATACCATAATTGTTAAACATAGTATTTAAGTATTATGACTATAAATATTTTTGCATATCAACCAATTTCCCTTTTTTGATTGTCATTGATTATTTTTTGGCATTAATAAATTTTAACTTTCTTATACTTCTTGACAAATACCTTTATATCTTTCAATGATTCTGTAAAACACTTTCAATGCAATATTACATGGTGTCAAAGTTATCAGATAAAATAGCTGCTCAGCTAGGAAAAAAACTCCTCAATTGCTCTATTTCCCTGCTACAAAAGTGATCTTTTCTACCTTTACAGTTAAAGGATATTTTGGCTGGGCCTTTGGATTCTAGGTTGAGAAATACTTTTCTATCCAAAATTTTAATATATACCTATATTATCTTTAATTAGATAAATCACTGCATTAAGAATTCAAACATGGCCAAGTGTGGTGGCTCATGCCTGTAATCTCAGCACTTTGAGAGGCCAATGGGGGGTGGATAATTTGAGGTCAGGAGTCTGAGACCAGCCTGGCTAACATGGTGAAATGCTGTCTCTACCAAAAAATACAAAAGTTAGCCAGGCATGGTGGCATGCACCTGTAATCTCAGCTACTCGGGAGGCTGAGGTGGGAGAATCGCTTGTACCAGGGAGGCGGGGGTGCCACTGCACTACAGCCTGGGTGACAAAGTGAGACCCTGTCTAAAAATAATAATACTAATACTACTACTAATAATAATAATAAAGAATGTAGACATCTTTTTTGTGTGTGTGGTGGGTGGGAGTCCTGTGAATCTATACAATATTCTTCCACTAATACAAATTTCTATTTTCTTTTCTTCTCAATCATCTTGGGTGACTCGATGGAGGTGAGGGGGTTACGGAAACATTTTGGTTAACTAAAATGTAAATAAACCCTTAGATAACAACATAGAAAAAATATTGTCTTAATTACTGATAAATTAGAAATAGGAGATTGTGGCTTAGGTGTATGTGTGGCAACAATTGGCTTCATAATATTAGACTTAATAATTAAACATATCTACATGCCTAGTCATACCTGTGCTGGAAAAATGATGCAGCCACGCACATCCCTACTCGACAACTCGTAACACAGAGGAGCAGATGAAAAGACAGGGCTGCTGGTGACAGTTAATTTCCATAGAAAAAGGGAAGAGGAAGAGGTGATGCCATTGATGCCCAGATACTACTCCCAATTATACATTCAGAATTTACTCTCCTTCCCTGAAAAGACCGGTAAATGAAGAAGAAGAGAAAAACCTGAATGTCACGTTAAATTTTGTCCTTGAATATGTGCATCAGGTTCCTAGGGCTGCTTCAACAGATTATCACAAAAACGGTGCTTTAAAACAAGAGAGATTTATTTTCTCACAGTTCTGGAGGCCAGAAGTCTGAAGTTGATGTGTTGGAAGGGCTACATTCCCTCTGGTATTGTTTGAAGATGTCCTCCAAAGTTCATGTCTTACAAACATGATCCCCAATGTAATAGGATTAAGAAGTGAGATATTTAAGAAGTGATTAGGTCATAAAGGTTCTGCTGTCACGAATAGATTAATACTCTCATCATAAGAATAATGTTATCACAAGAAAGGAAAACTTTGTAACCCCTTGCACCTTCTCATTGTCTTTTTCTTCCTCTCGCTTTATTTCTCTTTCTCCCTCTCTAGCCATTCTGCCTTTCACCATAGAATGACACAGCAAGAAGGCTCTTACAGGATGCCAGTCCCCCAATCTTAGAATTCTCAGCCTCCAGAACTATGAGCCAGTACATTTGTGTTCATTATAAGTTATCCAGTATCAGGTATTCTAGGTCAAGTACAGTGGCTCATGCCTGTAATCCCAGCACTTTGGGAGGCCAAGGGAGACAGATCACTTGAGTTCAGGAGTTCAAAACCAGCCTGGTCAACATGGTGAAATCCCATCTCTAATAAAAACACAAAAATTAGTCGAGCATGGTGACACATGCCTGTAATCCCAGCTGCTCAGGAGGTGGAAGCAGGAGAATCACTTGAACCTGGGAGGCGGAGGTTGCAATGGGCAGAGATCGTACCATTGCACTCCAGTCTGGGTGACAGAGCAAGACTCCATTTAAAAAAAAAAAAAAAAGAAAGAAAAGAAAAGAAAAACCCCTTTTCCAGGAAAACAGACAAGCTTGCTGCAGAAATTTGCATAAGTAACAAAGAGCCAAATGTTACTTACCAAGACAATGGGGAAAATGTCTCCAGGGCATATGAGAGACTTTTGTGGCAGTCCCTCCCATCACAGGCCCATAGGAGGAAAAAATGGCTTCATGGGCCAGGCCCAGGGTACCTCTGCATGTGCAGACTAGGGACTTGGTGCCCTGCATCCCAGCTACTCCAGCCATGGCTAAAAGGCACCAAGGTACAGCTCAGGCCGGGGTTTCAGAAGGTGCAAGCCTCAAGTCTTGGCAGCTTCCACACGGTATTGGGCTTGCCGGTGCACAGAAATCAAGAATCGAGGATTCAAAATCTCCATGTAGATTTCAGAGGATGTATAGTTGTTCAGGAAGAAGTTTGCTACAGGGGTTGGGCCCTCATGGAGAACTCCTGCTAGGGCAGTGTGGAAGGGAAATGTGGGGTTGGAGTCCCCACACAGAGTCCCCATGGGGCACTGCCTAATGGGGCGGTGACAAGAGGGTCACCGTCCTCCAGACCCCAGAGTAATAGATCCACCAACAGCTTGCCCCGTGCACGGGGAAAAGCCACAGACAACATCAACAAAGAAGGCAGCTGGGAGAGGAGCTGTACCTTTCAAAGCCACAGGAGCAGAATAGCCCAAGGCCATGGGAGAACCACCTCTTGCAACAGCAGGCCCTGGATGTGAGCCATGGAGTCAAAGGAGATCATTGTGGATTTTTAAAGTTTAATGGCTGCCCTATTGAATTTCAAATTTGCATGAAGCCTGTAGCCCCTTCATTTTGGCCAATTTCTCCCAGTTGGAATGGGTGTATTTAGCCAATGCCTGCACATCCATTGTATCTAGGAAGTAACTAACTTGCTTTTGACTTCACAGGCTCAAAGGCAGAAAGGACATGCCTTGTCTCAAATGGGACTTTGGACTAGGACTTTTGAGTTAATGCTGAAATGAGTTAATACCTTGGGGGACTGTTGGAAGGTCATGAGTGTGTTTTGAATTGTGAGGATATGAGATTTGTGAGGGGCCAGGGGCAGAATAATATGATTTGGGTGTGTCCCCCTCCAAATCTCAACTTGAACTGTAGTTCTAATAATCCCCATGTGTTGTGGGAGGTAATTATATCATGGGGGTGGTTACTTCCATGCTGTTCTCATGATAGTAAGTGAGTTCTCACAAGAGCTGATTTTGTAAGGGGTGCCTATGTTTTCTAAGGGGTGCTTTACCCTCTTCATTCTGCACTTCTCCTTGCTGCTGCCATATGAAGAAGGACATGTTTGCTTCCCCTTTCAACACAATTGTAACTTTCCTAAGGCCTTCCCATGCGTTCTGAACTGTGAGTCAATAAAACCATTTTTCTTTATAAATTACCCAGTCTCCAATATGTCTGACCCCCAAGTGTAGTCTTATCTGCCAGCCTATTACAGAATTTCTGCCAGGCCACATCTGCTTGCAGCACAGCTTCATATGCCCAACTAGGGTACATCTCAGCAGACACTGCCATAGCTCTTTCACCAGCAGCCCTCATCTAACCAACAAAGAGCTTTTGCAGAGGGGCTTCTGCCAGTGTCCACCTACCCACAGCCTCGTTTTATGACTTTGCTGGCATGCACACATGCTGCAGATCCCATCATGCCACTGTCCTACCACCAACCCACCACTGCCAGCAAGCACACACAGATGAGGATCCAGCTGCCCTGGTGCCACAGGTACATGTGAGTGACTGTGCACCACAATACCACTGGCCTAGTGAAACAAGTTTTCTGGCACTCCCCATCAAAGTGTTGTTGCCAGTGGACTAGGTACACTTTGGGTCCTCCAGTGCAGCAGCTGCCTAACCTTGAGGGCCAGAGGACAAAGCTGTGAGCTTAGTCCCAGCCACCCACGGATAAAGTACATAGCCCAGAAGTGCTAAGCTGAGCCTTGACTCCTGAAATCATCCAGAAAAAAAAAGTCAGTCAACTAAACCTAACTTGTACCACAGCCAAACACTCAAGAGCATTGAAGAATACAAAGGCAAAAAGTCCTATCCAAAGGACAACAACTTCAAAGATTAATGGAACAACAATCCACACAGAATGAGAAGGAAACAACATAAAAACTTTGGCAACTCTAAAAGCCAGAGTGTCTTTTTGCCTCCAAATGGCAACACTAGATACTCAACAATGACTCTTAATCAGGCTGAAATGTCTGAAATGACAGATATGGAATTCAAAATCTTGATGCCAGTGAAGGTCACTGAGATTCAGAGAAAGTTTAAACCCAAGGAATCTAAGGAATCAACTAAAATGATTCAATAGCTGAAAGGCAAACTAGACATTTTAAGAAACAAAAACAAGTAGAGCTGATAGAGCTGAAAAACTCACTACTGGAAACAATTGGAAGTATTAACAGCAGAATAGACAAAGCTGAGGAAATAATCTCAGAGCTTGAAGACTGGTTTTTCAAATGAACTCAGTCAAAAAAAAAGATAAAGAATTTTTAAAAATATACAAACCTCACAGAAATACAAAATTATGTCAAGAGATCATAGCTATGACTTATTGGCATCCATTAAAGAGAGGGAGAGAGAGGGAGCAACTTGGAAAACATGCTTGAGGATATTGTCCACCCAACTTCACTAGAGAGGTTGACACTAAAATTCAAGAAATGCAAATAACTCCTGTGAGACGCTAGAAAAGATGACAATCCCAAATCATGACCATCAGATTTTCTGAGGTTAATGTGAAAACTATATACAGTAAAGGCAACTAGAGATAAGGGGCAGGTCATATACAAAGAGAACTCCATCCAACTGACAGCAGACCTTTCAGAAGCTAAATTGTACAATCCAAAAAAGATTGGGGGCCTATGTTCAGCATTCTTAAATAAATAAATTCCAACCAAGAATTTTATATGGAGCCAAACTAAGCTTTATAAACAAAGGAGAAATAAAATCCTTTTCAGACAAGCCATTGCTAAAGGAATTTGTTACCACCAGACATGCTTTACGAGAGGACATTATGGGACTGCAAAACATGGAAATGAAAGACAGCTACTGGCCACCACAAAAACACACTTAAGTATATAAATTATTGACACTTTAAAGCAACTACCAATCAAGTCTAGATAATAACTGGTGAACAACATAATGACAGGATCAAATTCATGTCTATCTATCTATCTACACAGGATCTCACAGTTGCACAGGCTAGAGTGCAGTGGTGCAATTTTGGCTCACTGCAACCTCCACTTCCTGGGTTCAAATGTTTCTCATGCCTCAGCCTCCCGAGTAGCTGGGATCACAGGTATGCACCACTATGCCTGACTAATTTTTGTATTTTTGGTAGAGATGGGGTTTTGCCATGTTGGCCGGGCTGGCCTTGAACTCATGGCCTGAACTCATGATCCACATACACTGGCCTCCTAAAGTGCTAGGATTACGGGCATGAGCCATCATGCCCAGCCTCACACAAATCAATATTAATCTTGAATGCAAACAGCATAAATGCCATCACATAAAAGGTGCAGGGTGGCAAGTTGGATAAAGACACAAGATCCATTTTAGGCTATCTTTAAGAGACCTATCTCACATGCAGTGATGCACCGTGGGCTCAAAGTAAACGGACGAAGAAAGACCTGTGAAGCAAATGGAAAACAAAAAAGAGCAGGGATTGCTATTCTTATTTCAGACAAAACAGACCTTAAAGCAACAATAATCAAAAACAACAAAGATGGACATTATATAATGCTAAAGGGTTCAATTCAATAAGAAAATGTATATGCACCCATAACTAGAGCACCCAGATTCGTAAGTCAAGTTCTTAGTCTTACAAAGAAATTTAGATAATCACACAATAATAGTGAGAGATATCAACACCCCATTGGCTGTATTAGACAGATTTTTTTTTTTTTTTTTTTTTTTTGAGCTGGAGTCTCGCTCTGTCACCCAGGCTGGAGTGCAGTGGTGCGATCTCCGCTCACTGCAAGCTCCGCCTCTGAGGTTCACACCATTCTCCTGCCTCAGCCTCCCCAGTAGCTGGGACTATAGGAACTCGCCACCACGCCCAGCTAATTTTTTGTATTGTTAGTAGAGACGGTGCTTTGCCATGTTAGCCAGGATATTAGACAGATTATTGAGGCAGAAGACTAACAAAGATATTCAAGACCTAAACTTGACACATGGCCAAGTGGACCTAACAGACATCTATAGAACCAACAATAACAAAATATACATTCTTCTCATCTGCACAGGGCACATACTCCAATATTAACTACATGCTCAACCATAAAGCAATTCTGACCAATATCCCTGATGAACATTGATGCAAAAATCCTCAGCAAAATATAGTAAATCAAATTAAGTAGCACATCAAAAAGCTAATTCACCTGATTGATATGGTTTGGCTGTGTCCGTCCCCCACCCCCGCCCCCCCCACCAAATCTTATTTTGAATTGTAGCTTCCATAACCACCACATGTCATGGGAGGGACCAAATGGGAGGTAATTAAATCATGGGGATGGGCTTTTCCAGTTCTGTTCTCATGATGGTGAGTAAGTCCCATGAGATCAAATAGTTTTATAAAAGGCAGTTTCCCTGCACACACTCTCTTTACTGCCACCATGTAGAATGTAGCTTTGCTCCTCCTTCACCTTCTGTCATGACTGTGTGACCTCCCCAGCCATGTGGAACTGTGAGTCCATTAAACGTCTTTTTCTTTATAAATTATGCAGTCTCAGGTATGTCTTTATAGCAGTATAAGAATAGATCAATATGATGATCAAGTAAGCTTTATTCCTGGGATGCAAGGTTGGTCCAACCCACATGGATCAACAAATGTGATTCATGACTTAAGCACAATTAAACAAAAATATAACACGTAATTATCTCAATAGATACAGAAAAGCCTTTCAATAAAATTCAACATTCTTTCATGTTAAAAAACCTTTAAGATGGCCGGGCGCGGTGGCTCAAGCCTGTAATCCCAGCACTTTGGGAGGCCGAGACGGGCGGATCACGAAGTCAGGAGATCAAGACCATCCGGGCTAATACGGTGAAACCCCGTCTCTACTAAAAATACAAAAAATTAGCCGGGCGTGGTGGCGGGCGCTTGTAGTCCCAGCTACTCGGGAGGCTGAGGCAGGAGAATGGCGTAAACCCGGGAGGCGGAGCTTGCAGTGAGCTGAGATCCGGCCACTGTACTCCAGCCTGGGTGACAGAGCGAGACTCCTCTCAAAAAAAAAAAAAAAAACCTTTAAGAAATGTGGCGTAGAGGGAACATTCCCCAAATAAGAACCATCTATGAAAAACTCACATCCAACATCAAACTGAACAAACAAAAACTGAAAGCATTCCGCTTGAGAACCAGAAAAAGACAAGGATACCCACACTCACCACTCCTATCCAACATTGTTCTGGAAGTCCTAGCCAAAGCAATCAAGCAAGAGAAAGAAACAAAAGGCATCAAAATAGAAACAGATCATTAAAGTATCTCTCTTTGCAGATGATATATTTCTATACTTAGAAAACACCATAGTCTCTGCTCAAAGGCTCCTAAATCTCATAAACTTCAGTGAGGTTTCAGGATACTAAATCAATGCACAAAAATCAGTGTTATTTCTACATACCCATAATGTCCAAGCTAAGAGTCAAATAAAATATGCAATCGCATTCACAATAGCCACACACACACAAACCTAGGAATACAGCTAACTAGGGAAGTAAAAGATATTTACAACAAGCATTACAAAACACTAGTAAAAGAAATCAGAGATGACACGAACAAGTGGAAAAAACATTCCATATTCTTGGATAGAAAGAATCAATATTATTCAAATGCCCATACTGCCCAAAGCATTTTACAGTTTGAATGCTGTTTCTATCAAACTACCAATGTCGTTTTTCACAATTAAAGAAAACTATTCTAAAATTAATATTGAACCAAAAAAGAGATGGATAGTCAAAGCAATCCTAAGCAAAAAGAACAAAGCCAGAGGCATCACACTATCTGACATCAAACTAGACTACAAGGCTATAGTAACAAAAACCACATGATACTGATACAAATACAGGCACATAGACCAGAAAACAGATTACAGAACCCAGAAATAAAGCTGCACATGTACAACCACTTGATCTTCAACAAAGTCAACAATAATAAGTACTGGGGGGAGAACTTTTTATTCAATAAAGGATGCTGGGATAATTGGCTAGCCATATGCAGAAGATTGAAACTGGATGCTTACCTTTCACCATATACAAAAATAAACTTACGATAAATTAAAGACTTAAATGTAAGACCTAAAACTATAGAAACCCTGGAAGAAGACCTAGAAAATACCATCTTGAACACAGGCCCAGGCAGATTTCATGATGAAGACTCCAAAAGCAACTGCAACAAAAACAAAAATTGACAAGTGGGACCTAATTAAACTAAGGAGTTTCTCCACAGAAAAAGAAACTATCAACTGACTAAACAGACAACCTACAGAATGGGAGATGATATTTGCAAACTATGCATTCAACAAGGCTCTAATATCTAAAATCTATAAGGAAACTAAACAATCAACAAGCAGAAAACAAATAAGTCCATTAAAAATGCACAAAGGACATGAACACATGCTTCTCAAAAGAAGACATACACATGGCCAGCAAGCATAGAAAAAAGTGTTCAGTGTCACTAATCATTAGAGAAATGCAAATCAAAATCACAGTGACATCTTACAACAGTCAAAATGACTGTTATTAAAAAGTCAAAAAATAACAGATGCTGGCAAGGTTTTGGAGAAAAGGGAATGTTAATACACTGCTGGTGGGAATGCAAATGAGTTCAGCCACTGTGGAAAGCAGTTTGGAGATTTCTCAACTTAAAACAGAACTGCCATTTGACCCAGCTATCCCATTACTGAATATATACCCAAAGTAATATACATCATTCTACCATAAAGACCCATGTACTCATATATTCACTGAAGCACTCTTTACAATAGCAAAAACATGGAATCAATCTAGATGCCCATCAATGATGGACTGGATAAAGAAAATGCAGCAGATATACATCATGGAATACTATGCAGCATTAAAAAAGGAATGAAATCATGTCTTTGCAGCACATGGATGGAGTTAGAGGGCATTTATTCTAAGGAATTAACACAGGAACAGATAATCAAACTGCATGTTCTCACTTGTAAGTGGGAGCTAAACATTGAGTACACAGAGACACAAAGGAAAAAACGAGAGACACTGGGGCCTACTTGAGGGTGGGGCATCAGAGGAGACTGAGGATAAAAAACCTACTCTCAGGTACTATGGTCACTACATAGGCAACAAAATAATTTGTACACCAAACTCCAATGACACACAATTCACCCATGCAATAAACTGGCACATGTATCCCCAAACTTAAAATAAAAACTGAAAGGGAAAAAAATACAAGGAGGTGGTAAGTCATAGTTCCATATGGGCAGAGGGCAAAATCAGAAGTTATTCATGCAGATGCAGGAACCACAGATTTATCTACCAATGAAACTTATGGCTAGCAAAAGGAGTACAAAGTTTTGATTTCACAAGTCTTGTCAACATAAATGGAATTTGTTACTGACCTTTCAATTTTGTACAAGGGTAAAATGGAAGTGTTTAAGTCAGCTTAACACCCAGAGTTCAACTTCTTAGCAAGAGTCTTGCCAATACTTAAAATCTCTCTTGTATCCCTTTAAAATTCCATCCCCTGTCCATGAACCCACTACCCACTTTTTCTGTGTCTGTATGTAAGTGATACTAGAAAAATCTGCTTAACATTGCACCTTATTACCATTATGTTTCCATGATCACCAAAAGCAAATACACCTCCAACACTCCTGGTAAAACTGGCCAGCCTAGTTTTTTTTTTTCTCACCGAAATAACTTTTTTGAATTATCTCTTCTCAAACTTTTACCTTTCCCAAGTTGTTAACGTCAGCAGATGTCCTTACCTGCTTCATGGGGAAAATAAAAGTCATCAGATAAGACCTCCTTCTATTTCTTGCTGTCACAAATTTCAATTTAGCTACTTCGAAACCCAGTATTTCCTTCGTATCTCCTGTTAAAATAAAGCCTATCTTCTTTCTTCCCGTTTTCACCCTTACTGGGAGCCTGCCTCCTCTTATAGTTTCTGAATATTTGCAGTATCATTTACTCCTGATCACGAAAAAATACCATTTGAAATGAACTGAAGTATGTGGGTTGAAGTGTTGACAATTTGGAAATAGCAAGCATGGACAGCTTTTGGCTCTCACATGGAATATAGACCGAGATTATGAGGAAAGCATGCTTGCTTCTAAACCGCTTCAACAGCACGTAACACACATCACTTTTGTTTATATTTCTTGGCAAAAACTTGATGCATGGGGTTGGAATTTCTTAGTAAAAATTTTATATTATAGAAAGTTAAAGTAAAAAATGGTGGGGAGCCAGCTGGCCATTTCTCCCATGCCATATATCTAGTTCCATAAGCCAGAGACTTTGAAAATCACATTTAATACACTCCTGACACTAATCTCTCACATCAAATTGTTTGCCATTTCCCTCAGTTTTACCTCTTACACATACCCTCACATACTCCCAATCTTGATTTTGGACTTAGGTAATGTGCCTTCTCATGAAGGATATTCCAATAGACTCCTAATCAATCTAGCCATATTCACTCTGATAGCCCCAGTCCATTTACCTTTTGCAACCAGAGGGATCTTTTAAAAATGCAAATCTTAATTGCATTTCTTCTCATTGATCTGACTTCTACCATCTAACACTGACTTTCTCAAAACTTTTGTTGGCTATTGGGATAAGACCCAACCTGCATAACATCATCTATAAGAATTTGCATGGTCTGGACCTTGCCTGCTTTTACAGTCTCACCTCTTTCGTTCTCTCATTTTCTGTGTTATAGGTACACTAAACTTTTTTTTCAATTCCTAGGGCAGGTGATGCTCTGTCCTTCTAGAGAGTATTGACTGGAAAAGTCTCTACTCCTTTTACCTAGTGAACTATTTCCCCGACAGATCACACTTCAAATTCCCAGAGTTGGGGCAGGGGGACATTCTCAAAACTTCTGATCAACTAAAACCTTCCAAATTTGTACTTTCATTGTACCACGTAACTTTCTTTCATTTGTTAATATTTTAGTTTTATGTTAAACATATCTTTATTCAATTTTTCTGTTAAGGTCTGTCTCCTCACACTAAACCTAAGCTTCATATGGACAAGAACTGTCATTGTATTTGTTTGCCTTTGTATCATCAATGCCTAAAAAAATGCCTAAAAATTCTTGGTGAAAAATTATGACTGTCCTAGGATCAACATTGACTTCATTTTATGCCACAATTAAGAGTCGTAACTTGGTTTATCATTTCTCCATTGACAGTGTGGTTTGAGTACCTACTGTATATAAAAAGAAATGACCTACTGGTAGGCAATAGAGGTTTTAAGATTCATGGAAAAGATTGTAACCTTGCCTCCATGCCATTCAAATATTTTAATTTTAGAGGGATTTACCTTTTACTCACAACACTTAATTCATTAATTCATTTATCCATTTGAAAATATGTATTTGGCCCTCACTAACTGTAAAACATCTTGCCAAGCACTGAATTAAACTTGTCTATGCTTTCCAGATGGAGTAGCTCTGGTGCTTTAATTTTCAAAGAGTTTCTACCATCATCCTTGTTACACATTTCATAAGGCCTGCCTTAAACCAGTACATTAAATGTTCATTTCATGCTTGCCTCACAGAAGCCCAGATAAATGTTTGGAATTGCAATGTTGTAATTATCTTTGATTAGCGACTGACCTAACTAACACCCCTCAATGCCCACCCTTTATTTTAAACAACAGAAAAATAAGTAGATGTTGATTATTAGGCACTAATGTAGAGCATTCATGCATAACTATAATTCTACTCATGAATATGCATAGTTATACGTTATTTGTTATTCTCAACAGTGTGGAATGTACCTCAACCAGTGCTACACTCATTTAGGATTAGAAAACAGATGGGGATAAGGAAAGCAATTCTGGGGAAAATACTGGGTCAGAGCCAAGCACTCTTGCTTGTGCTTTATATGGAAGTGTTCCCTCGGTCTTTCATCACATAAATTGAGGCTGCTGATTTAAGATTGCAACAGAGGAGCTATAGCAATTGTTAGTAGCAGCTTGGAATAATGCTGATGCTAGGCTTATAAAGCAACGACATTTGGAAGCAACACAGTTCAATGGAAAGGTTCTGGTTTCAGGCAGCCCTGACTTTAAATTCTGCTTCTGTTGCTTTCTAGCTGTATTAACTTAGATAGATAATTAGCCTCTTTAAGCTTCAACATCTTCAACTACAAAGCAGAAATAACAATGGCATCTCTTAGAATGTTTATCTAAATTAAAAGAATAAATATGTAATTTTAAAATGCTAGTAAGCAGACAGGTTGTGTTTTTGAAATGAAATTTAAATCAATCATGTTGATGACATTTTCTCTTTGCAGACCATCTTGTAAATTATTTAAAAAATATATGTCATTTTAAAACTTCAGTTTGCTAAAATTATTTTCATTATCTCTGAGTCAACTGGCTAAATTTTTACCTGTTATCTGAATGGTAATACATTCTGTCCTCTTATCTTCTATGAGAACCAAATTATTCTCTCTTGTTTATAGACTCCTCTACATACATATTAAGCTCACATCACTCTTCCTGAGAAAAGTTGATCACCCAATTACTTAGTGAAGTATAACATCATCCTTTGCTCCATTTGCTGTGTTCCCACCCACACTGAAACAACTGACAGGACCAGTAGAAAACACCTAGCAGCATGAATAGAAACAATACAGGACACCCAGTTACAGTTGAATTTCAGGTGAGGAATGTATATATGTTTTTACTATAAGTACATCCCAAATTTTGCATAGGATACATATATACTTATTTGCTGTATCTGTCAAGTCCAACCTAACACAAAGTGGAACAGTCAGATTTTCTTCCCTATGAGTATGAAATTGGAACATAAGCAAGCCCCATGACACAAGTTTACCTTTGTAACAAACCTGCACGTTTACCCCTGAACTTAAAATATAAAACAAAACAAAGCAAAACTCTAATTAGTCCACAATGAAAGATGGAACTGGTGGATCACATAAATCAGCCTTTGTTCAATCAGATATAGAGAAAGCTTCTTTCTGCAAGCAGAAAGAAGAAATGACACATAGAAATGAGAGACCACGTGGCCACAGAGAGATGGAGAAAGTAACCCCAGTTTGTAACCTACTATTTTCATGATTCCCTTCATTTGAATACAGACCATACATTTTCTACTATTGCTTTTTATATAATCCCTCTGTATCCAATAAATTTCCTTTTTTTGATTAAGCTACTGTGAATGTAATTTTGAGTCTTGCAAGAATGTTTCTAATCAGTTTTCACTCACCAACTTTGCTTCACTTCACCACATCCAGTGTGGTTCTGAAGACCCAGTATCACAAAATGTTTATCATCTAGCATAAAAGATTGCTCAACTGTAGGTTCGTGCACTTACCCGTGTAGAGAAAATAGAATGAAAACTATGATTGTTGAGAATTAGTGAAATCCTATACATTCCAAATTTAAATGTTTTTAAACATTTTGGAGTTTGAGAGACAAAGCAAAGAAAAAAAAGGACATTATTTGGGGAGAAGTTGAAACCCTGGTTTTCTTTATAAAACATTTGATCATGGGGGTATGACTTCTCCTGAATTTTATTATCAGATAAATATATTTAAATATCAGTGAGAAACTCAGTAGATTACAGCCAAACTAGCCTTTCAGTTTTTTGTCAAATTGCTTTTGAATTCAGTTCCGTTCCTAGTTCTTTCCTAGTTTGGGTCTTCATAATTGCTGTTCTGCCTTTTGTTGGGTCTTTCTAGTAAATAATGATCAAATATGATAACTTTAGCTGTTGCTAGTTTAAGAAACAGTGATTGTCCATGTCCTTCTGTATTTTTTCCTTTCCAATATTGTATTGCATTTTGCTCTAATTGTTTTCCTATTTCAACAAATGGAGATTAGTACTTATATCAATATGGAGAATATTCATAAGATAGAAAGATCTATTGCTGTTCACTGTATTTTTTTATTTTGAATAAAAATCTAAACATTTGTTAAGTGCAGATAGATTGAATAGGAATAAAGGATGATGTAGAAAAGTAAATTGAAATACCAATGATAACATTACTTTATATTTTATTTATTCACTTTTAACATGTTACTTTGAATACTTTAATAATTAAAATATATTATTTGCTAGGCTTATACTTTTGTGTTAAAAGTTAAAAACTCACACGTAAGAAACTTTCTGTGTTAAAATAGCAGATGGTCTAGTAATGCAGACAAGCAAGTAAATGCCTAATTTAGTGTTGGCTAAGAAAGGAATGATGGAAAAGATAATTCTTCAGTTGCCTACACAAATGAAAAGAGTAAACAGGTAAGGAAGGGAATAAGAAAAGATCTTTCAAGCAGAGAAATCAGTGCTTTCAAACTCTTGGAAGTATGAGAGAATATAGAAGAGTTTGGAAACTAAATATAAGTTGATATATTAAAATGAAAACATTCTTTGATTTACTCATTCAACAACATATCTTAGGACAAAAGGAAGAAGGCCGGAGGGGAAGCAGAAGTCCAGATTAAAAGCAGCTTTATATACCATGATAAGAAGTTTGAAATCTGTTACTTAGGGAAAAAATGTTTAGCAGGAGAGCTATAATCAGAGTTACATTCTAATAAGATCACTCACGTAGTGGATGAGAGAGCTTTTAAGAAGGAAGAGACTTGTTGTAGGGAATCTATTTCAGTGAAACAGGCAAATGTGATGTCTGCTTAAAATAAAACGATGATGAGGGTTAGCAGTTGTGTGTGTGCTGAAGGGTAGATTTGAGTATTTAGGAAATATAATGAACAAGTCTTAGTGATTTATTATTAGCAGCAGAAAAGAGAGAGAATATAGTCTGTCATGACTCCCAAAGTTTTGACTTGGATAACTGGATGGGTGGTAAGACACTTTACTTTCTCTCTCTCTCTCTCTCTCTCTCTCTCTCTCTCTCTCTCTCTCTCTCTCTCTCTGCTTCTGACTCTCTATCTCTGTGCTTCCTTTTAATGAAAGAGATCATAACTCTGGAGTACTGTATAAGTACTTTTTAGATAATACACAATCAATTTATCATTTAAAAAGTATAAAGGACTGGTTATTAACTGTGTTCTTATTTTCTTTCTCCTTTTTGTCCCCTTCTCTCTGTTTTTCTTTATTTCTTTTCAATTTTTCCAACCTCCCTCACTTTTCTTTTTCTCTTTCCCTTCTATAGACAACATTATCAGACTCTTCACATCATCCACGCTTCCAAACAGTAGCTGATTTGAATAACTGGGGAGAACGAATAATACATGTGCTTGTAAACCCCAAAGGTTATGAGAACCTCATGGAAAACTCTTCGGTGATTCAGTGTGATCTCATTTCCTCTCTTGTCTCATGTAAAGAAGACAACATATGCTTCAGTGAAGTGCAGAGGAAAGAGGAGAGAAGAGAAATATTCACATTCTGGGTTTAATGAGAACGAATCTTTTGCTTTCCCAGCAACTCTCAGGATGGATCCCACCTCACTAATTTAAAGCCTGAGGCAAGATGATGATAGTGGGAAAAAATATCGCTGTGCCTTACTGACATGATATTATGCTTTAAAGAAATATGTTCAAAATACTTAAAATCTGCTAATTCTGAAAGCGTAGGTCATAGAAAATTGAACTCACTTTTCCCTTCCTTTCTCCCTGTTCAAGTCCCCAAGCTATTGTGGAAAAACTGTACCACATTCTAAAGTCTCTTTCAACTATAAAAAGAATACCCCAGAAAATCTTCTCCAAAAACATTTCTTCCAGCTGTCTCTGGGGTCTTGTGAAATCAAAGGTAACTTTTAGCTCATGAGTGGGCAACAAAACTTTGAAATTCATATGTCCTTTTCCAGTGGGTTGGTTTGGGAAATTTTGTGGTTTTCCTGCCCTTGGGATAATCCTAGACCTGAAAATATTCTGTATCATAGTGGAGAAGATAAAGAAAGAAAAGAATCGTGAAAGGGACCACATGTTGTTAACACCTTTTGTAGGTCATGCCCTCTTGTGCTTTCACTTTTAAATACATTATCTCATGAAATACTTATGCTTACACTGTCATGTACGTTATACTAGCTCTAGTTTAAAATGGAGCAATCTGAGTGTTTGAGAGTCAAATTTACTCATCAATGGTTAACTCATCTTGTTAGTGACAGGGCCAAAACTCAAACCTAGCTGTAGATGCTTCTGAACTGTGGTGACTTCCCATGTTTCTGTGATGAACAGTTAATATTCTATCTAAAGAAAACATAATCAAGTAAGTGGATCTGTGAAACTCATAGCAAGCCTTAGTTGAAGGAACTACCAAAAACATGGGGAAAAACATGCAAAAAATATGTTTTTCTGTTTAGCTCATGAGACAACATTTTTGTGGAAGACGAAAGGTAAGTTGTTAACAATAGGGCAAAGTCTTGTTGAACAGCAAAAATTATAAATTGCTTTATATTTTTTGTCAAAAATGTTTATTGTTAGGAGATTTCAGAATGTTTTGGAATTAACAAATTCAGTCTGGAACATTTGACTTTCTCTGTGTCTAGCAGCTAAATATTTTTACTCCTGTAGAAAGAAAATTACCTTTAAAACCATTGAAAACGAATCAGTCAGTGATGTGCTGGTGAGTGTTTAACAACAAACTCTATAGGGGAAATAAGAAAAAGAGCACCCTGATTTGTAGCACTTACCCATTTCCATAGCTAAAACATGCTCACCATGGCTAAGTTCAAGTTATCAACATACTATTACTAAACATGGAGATACAAAAGGATGCATTATTTATGTATTATTTCCATATGAATAATCAAAGAAGTATAGATACTAAGATGCCATAAATACTTAGGAAGTGATAAATTCTGAGTATTTATTAACTTCGTTTTTAATGCAATTTTTGTGCTATATAATTTATTTTTTAATAATGGCCATGCTTAAAAACTTGCTTTCAAAATTTCTGAAAATTTATGGCCAGACACGGTGGCTCACACCTGTAATCCCAGCACTTTGGGAGGCCGAGGCAGGCAGATCATGAGGTCAGGAAATTGAGACCATTCTGGCTAACACAGTGAAATTCCCTCTCTACTAAAAATACAAAAAAATTAGCTGGGCATGGTGGTGGGTGCCTGTAGTCCCAGCTACTTGGGAGGCTGAGGCAGGAGAATGGCATGAACCCGGGAGGCAGAGCTTGCAGTGAGCCGAGATGGCACCACTGCACTCCAGCCTGGGTGACAGAGAGAGACTCCATCTCAAAAAAAAAAAAAAACAAACAAAAAACTTCTGAAAATTTAACAATTAGCTCTCACAAGCTGGTACAAAACCTCTCCAGGACCCCGCTTGATACCTTCATTCTACTTTTGGTTTCTCTGAGTTCACTTCCTCTCAGTTTGTTCACATCTATGTTACATGCTATTGACCTGTCTGCTTTGAGTACATCAAGATTGATTTGGACAGTGTCCCACTCTTTCATTGTCCCGAGTGATAGGTAAGTTTGAAAATTCTCTAATAGACTAACTATATGAAAGACATTCATATGTTTGCATTCATAAGAATAATTTCTTAATTAAAATTAATGGAATGCTAGTGATAGAAATTTTAGAGACCATAGCAGAACAGTATGTAAATATTTTAGGCTGATGCAATTTCTTAGTAACCTGAAAACTACAATGACCACTTGGTTACCAAGGCATACTATAGGTCCTGAATCCAGATATACTAATGCCATTGCCATATGACAGTCAAGTCATGCAATTTTTCTTGTGACATAAAACCAGATCTGAATTTATACTAAAGCAAACTCAATACTTATGATGATCTTAATGGGATTTCTTAAGTAAAGTGGTCTTTTAATAGATAGATTATTTCTTTGATTGAACTGATATACTGAAAATGTCATCAAGGCTTTAAATATATAAAAAGTCTAATCTTAGATTTAGAAGGAATGTCGTTAGGTTATTGAGGTGAGTTGAGCTGGGATCTTTCTTTGAAAAGGACCATGCTTTTATCATTACAGACATAGGAGAATGTATTTCTTTAATGTTGTCCAGAGGAAGATATTTAACAGTGTCTCTTGCTCAACTTCAGGCAGTAAGCTTCATAAACTTTAGAAACCTACTATTTTTTATCATACCTTAGTCTGTCTTGCCACATCTTACATTTCATAGCTTTCTGTCATTGGCAGAATTGACAAGCACTGGACACCACCATCCATGGTCCTAAAGCAAAGCCATTTATTGAAGATTAATTAAGCTGCCCCCTACCCTTCCCTTTTCATGTTTAAAAAAATTCAATCACTTCAACTTTTCCACAGAAACTTTATTTGCAACTTTCCCTCTGTGTAAACATTTTAATCTCTTTCCAACTAATTACATGGTGGGGTTTTATCAACCACCTCCACTCATCAACTCATATCGATTTATTTTGATGGCTGCAGTGACATTTTACATTTGGGATTTCATGGCTGGTAGCAACCTGCTGCCACAAAAAAATCTAAGTCATCCCCTGAAGTGATTTATAGCTGCATCTCCTGTTTTCTGCCTTTAAAACCTGAAAAGGAACCTGGATCCTTGATGCTAGGATGCATCTGTCAGTAAAGCAATAACAGAAATAAGATTACTGGTAATAAACCTCAAAAGAGAATCTGCAGATTCCCTTACAATAATGGTAGTGATGGTAATATCACCCAGGAAATGTTCTAATCCTATTGTTATTATTAATAATGATGCCATTTAATAAAGCAAGGTTTTAATTGAGCTTAGTCATTTATTAGCAACGTATTTAATAGAATGATTCTGATATTACAGGGCAGATTTGGTTTAATCTTGCCTCTGTTTTGATTGATAACTTGAACAACTCAATTCCATAAATGTTATGGAGCAACACATTAGGTAGAACAATATGTGTGTACTACCAATAAAAAAGAAGTATCTCCTGCCTTAAATGTTTTCATGATGCAGTAGGGCAGCTCAGTTAATCTCATTTCTAAGATTTGTAAAATGGGACTATGACTTTAGATTGCATGACCCCCTAGAGTCACTTTGAGCTTTACAAGTATTCAAGTTGCATAATGTGGAATATCACTTATTCAATTTAACTTTAGTATTTTTCTTTGTTTACAAAGTATTATAGAAATGCACAAGTTTCTTTCACCCACGATCTCATAACTGATAAGCTTGCGTGAACTTAAAAATTTTCTAACCCTCAAGATCCTCGTGTCCCTCATTAGCAAAGTCAGAATAGTAATATCTACTTGTCAGAGATGAAAAGACCAGTGGAAATAATTTAGGCAAGCCCTGGCACATATGAAAAGCAAAATAAACAATTAAAACAAAATAAAGTCATTCTTTTCAGAAGAATGAAATAAGATAATTTATATAAACTACTTAGTACAGTGTTTGGTGCATAGAAAGCTCTCAAATACAGGAACTAAAATTAGTGAATTATTGTTTTTATTATTTCAAACCACATACATTATTTAATTTTCATGCATTCTATTTACTGAAGTTCATGAGGTAGAATTTTAATATATATTAAGTGTTAAACCCATAGAGGGTAAGCTACATTTTCAAAATCATACAAATTCTCCTCTAAAAACACCTAAAATATAAGAAGACAAAAGGAAAAGTCAGGTTTAGAAAGAATATGACACTCCAGTTATTGAGATGCAAGATCAGCTTGCTAATTAACCTCTAGACTCTGGACAACAAGAGTTTCATATGTAGTTATAGGCGTGTGAGTGTTATTATCTGCACTCCTTCAACAAATTCGTGAACACTAGCATGGACCATGTATTCTGCTGCTGGTGGAGATATAGTTAGCAATAACAAATCTATTTTCTACCTCCATTAAGCTGAAAGTCTAGTGAAGGAGAAATTTATTTGCCAAATGATTACTTCCAAATTACAACTGAGATCTAAGAAATGGTGTGTTAACAAAAGCAAAGGGGATTTGGCCAGCAGATGAAGAAATTTTCCCATGAGGAAGTGATGATTGGATGCCAAATTCAGTAAAATGAATAGGAGCTGCTTTGATGGAGGGAGTTGCAGAGTTGTCAAGCTGAGAGGAGGACGTAGTAGGAGGGAGCATTATGTGTCCTAGCAAAAGGAAAATATGGCTAGAACAAGAAGGCAGAGGGCAAATTGATACAAAAAGAAACAAAGAATGTAAAGGGCCTGAAGGAATTCAGAGTACAAAATACAAGCCTCTTGTTAAATAGCAGACTTTAACATAAAAGCAATGAGAAACCACCTCCTATGAACTGAATTGTGTATCCTCAGTTCATATACTGAAGCCCTACCCCTTAATGTGATGGTACTTGGGGCCTTTAGGAGGTAGAGTTAGATGTGGTCATGAATGTGAGACCCTGATATGGTTTAGATCTGTGTTCCCATTAAATCTCATGCTGACTTGTAATCTCCATTTCTGGAGGCAGGGCCTGGTAATTGGATCATGGAAGTGGATTTCTCATGAATAGCTTAGCACCATTTCCTGGGTACTATTCACATAATTGTAAGTGGGTTCTCATGAGATTTGGTTTTTTAAAAGCTTATAGCACCTCCCCCATTGATCTCTCTTAAGTGTCTCCTCCCTTTTCAGCTTCTGCAGTGATTGTAAATTTTCTGAGGCCTCCCCAGAAGCTGAGCAGATGCTAGCATCATACTACCTCTACAACCTGCAGATCCAAGAATCAATTAAACTAATTTTCTTCATAAATTATCCAGGCTCAGGTATTTCTTTATAGCAATGTGAGAATAAACTATTATAATGCAGAAAATCAGTATCGAGCAGTGGGGCATTGCTGTAAAAATACATGAAAATGTGGAAGAAATTTTGGAACTAGATAATGGACAGAGGTAGAAAGTGTTTGGACAACTCAAAAGAAAGAAAGAAAGATGAGGGAAAGTCTGGAACTTCATAGAGACTGGTTGAATGGTTGTGACCAAAATGCTAATAGTAATATTGACAGTAAAAGCCAAGCTGACTAAGTCTCAAATGGAAATGAGAAAATTATTAGAAACTGGAGCAGAGTTCACTTTTGTTATGCCTTAGCAAAGAACTTGGCTGCATTGAGCCCCTGCTGTAGGAATCTCTGGAACTTTCAACTGGAGAATGTTGAATTAGGCTATCTGGTGGAAGAAATTTCTTTTTATCTTTTTTATTGTTGTTGTTGTTTGAGACAGAGTCTCGCTCTGTTGCCAGGCTAGAGTGCAGTGGCATGATCTTGGCTCACTGCTACATCTGCCTCCCAGGTTCAGGCATTTCTCCTGCCTCAGCCTCCCGAGTAGCTGGGACTACAGTTGTGCACCACCATGCCCGGCTAATTCTTATATTTTTAGTAGAGACAGGGTTTCACCATGTTGGCCAGAATGATCTCAATCTCCTGACCTCGTGATCCACCTGCCTTGGCCTCCCAAAGTGCTAGGATTACAGGCATGAACCACCACACCCAGCCAAAATTTCTAAGCAGCAAAGCATTCAAGATTTAGCCTGGCTGCTTCTAACAACCTATCTTCATATACATGAGGAAAGAAATGATCTAAAGTTGGAACTTATATTTAAAGGGGAAACAGAGTATAAAAGTTTGAAAAGTTTGCAGCATGGTCATGTGGTAGAAATGAAAAGCCCATTTTCAGAAGAACTCAAGCCAGCTGCTGAGCAGCCACTTGCTAGAGAAATTTGCATAACTAAAAGGTAGGGAAGTACTGATAGTAAAAAAAATGAGGAAAAAACCTTGAAGGCATTTCAGAGACATTCATGGTAGCCCCTCGTATCACAGGCCTAGAGGCCTAGTGGAAAACAATGAATTCTTGGGCCAAGGCCAAGCCCAGGGCTTCAATGCCCTGTGCAGCTTCAGGACATGGCTCCTTGCATGCCAGATGCTCCAGCTCCAGCCATGGCTCAAAAGTTCCCAGGTACAGCTTGGGTTGCTGCTCCAGAGGGTCCAAGTGGTAAGCTTTGGCAGCTTCCTCATACTGTTAAGCTTGTGAGTGTGCAGAGATATGAAGTGAAACTTGGGAGTTTCTGCCTAGATTTCAGAGGGTTTATAGAAAAGCCTGGATGCCCAGACAGACAGAAGCCTGCTGCAGGGGCAGAGCCCTCACAAAGAACCTCTACCAGGACATTGTGAGGAGAAATGTATGTGATATGGTTTGCCTCTGTGTCCCCACGCAAATCTCCTGTTACATTGTAATTACCAAGGTTGGGGGAGGAACCTGGTGTGAGGTGATTGGATCACGGTTGCAGATTTCTCCTTTACTGTTCTCAAACTAGTGAGTGAGTTCTCATAAGATCTGATAGTTCAAAAGTGTGTGGCACTTCCCCCTTCCCCCTTTGCTGTCCCTCTCTCTCTCCTGCCACCATGTAAATACATGCTATCTTCCCCTTCACACTTTCACCATGATTGTAAGTTTCCTGAGGCCTCCCAGCCATGTTTCCTGTACAGCCCTCAGAACTGTGAGTCAATTAATTATCTTTTCTTCATAAATTATCTAGTCTCAGTTAGTTATTTTTAACAGTGGGAAAACAGACTAATACAGTGGGGTTGGAGCCCCCACACAGAGTCCCCACTGTGGCACTGCCTAGTGGAGCTGTGAGAAGAGGCAACTGTCCTCCAGACTCCAGAATGGTAAATCCATTGACAACTTGCACTGTGCACCTGGAAAAACTGCAGGCACTCAACATCAGCCCATGAGAGCAGCCATGAGGGTTAAACCCTGCAAAGCAATAGGGACAGAGCTTCCCAAGGCCTTGGGAGCCAACCTCTTGCATCAGTGTGCCCTGGGTGTGGGACATGGAATCAATGGAGATTATTTTGGAGCTTTTTAAGATTTAATGACTGCCTTGCTGGGATTTGGACTTGCATCTTGCATGGGGGCTGTAGCCCTTTTCTTTTGGCTGATTCTTCCCATTTGGAATGGGAATGTTTACCCAATGCTTTTACCCCTGTTGCATCCTGGAAGTAACTAAATTGGTGGGTTTTTTTTTTGTTGTTGTTGTTTGTTTTTGTTTTTAATTTTCATGCTCATAGGTGGGAAAGACTAGCCTTATCTCAGATGAGATTTTTGACTTCAGACTTTTCCGTTAATGCTGAAATGATTTAAGTTTTGGGGGGACTATTGGGAAGACATGATAATGTTTTGCAATGTCAAAAGGACGTGAGATTTTTGAGGGGACAAGGATGGAATGATATGGTTTGGATCTGTGTCTCCACAAAATTTCATGTTGAATAATAATCACCAGTGTTGGAGGTGGGGCCTGGTGGGAGGCGATTGGATGGTGGAAGTGTTTCTTATAAATAGTTTATCACCATTCCCTGTGTGCTGTTCTCATAATGAAATCTGGTTGTTTAAGAGCCTGTAGCACCTCCCTCTTCACTCTATTTCTTGCTCCTCCTCCAGCCATATGAAGTGTCTGCTCCCCTTTTACCTTCTGCCATGAATGTGAGTGCCCCAAGGCCTCTGCAGAAACAAAACAGATGCCAGCACAATGCTTCCTGTACAGCCTGTGGAACCGTGAGCCAATCAAATCTCTTTTCTTTTTAAAGTACCAAGTCTAAGGTATTTCTTTGTAGCAATGCAAGAATGGACAAATATACACTCTAATGATGAGTTTATATGCTTTATAAGAAAAAGAAGAGGGAGAGAGAGATTGCTCTCCTTCTGTATTGGGTGCAGCAAGAAGTCAGCTATCTGCAAACCAGGAAGAAGATTATCACCAAGAACTGAACTGATTGGCATCTTGATCTTGGACTTTCCAACCTCAAGAATTGGGAGAAATAAATGTTTGTAGTTTAAGACATCATGCCTATGGTATTTTATTATAGCAGCCCAAGCAGACTACTGTACCATCAAAGACTTTAATTGCTCACATAAAAGGAATATGATCAACTTTGTATTTTTCAAAGTTCAAATTGGCTGGGAAGGAAAGAACAAGTTGGTATTTTTAATTGTATAATTCAGTGGAATCACTCCAACTACTGTATTTGACCTTGTAACTGATAGCATTGAAACTTACAAATGAAGACATTTCCAGTGTCGATATTTTTCTCCCATTATTAGAGCCTCTTATGACCCTAGTAATGTAAAGAAAATAAAGGTCTTAGTAATTTGTTAATTCTTTTATTAACCTGTTATATTGTAGAATTTTTCTCAAATTGGCTTCAAGGAAGATCTCAATGCCATAATATCTTTCCAAATAGTCTTGCAGTTCTATCTCTCTAGTGCCATCACCATCATTCATTCATTCATTCATCCAGCAAATGCATACTGAGTATCTATTATATGCACAATGTTCTAGGTGATGAGAATTTATTAGTAAATAAGAGACTGAATGTCTTCCTTCAATCAGATTACATTTTCATGAGAGTAAGGAGGCAATAAATAAAGAAAATAAGGTGAATCTCAGATTATAAATCTGTTAGATTATGGTTGGTACTGTGAATAAAAATAGAGGAGTGCCAGAGAGAAAGTATGCCAGAGAAGCTTCACTAAGAAGATGATATTTAAGCAAAGAGGAAAGGAGATATCTTGAGAGAGTATATTTTAGGGAAAAGAAAAAAACAATTAGAAAGGCACCAGGTTGGGAAAATGTCAGAGGAGGGTAGTGTGACTGGAACAGAGTGAGTAAAACTTAGAATATAGAAGATGACATCAGAGAGGTAATATAGGGTGGGGAACAGATTGCACAGATCTTAGAAACCACACTTTCAGCTTCAGATTTCATAACTTATATGCGAAGTCATGGAAGATTTTTGAGTAAATGTCTAGCATCAAGATTGGTATTTAATGTCATAACAATTACTCTGGCTGCCAGATAAAGCAAAGAATGGGCTGGGTGTAGTGGCTCATGCCTGTAATCACAAAACTTGGGGAGGCTTACGTGGGAGAATCGTTTGAGCTCAGGACTTCAAAACCAGCAAGGACAGCATAGTGATACCTTGTCTCCACAAAATGTAAAAATGTAGCTGAGCATGCTAGTACATGCCTATAGTCGCAGCTACTTGGGAGGCTGAGGTGGGTGGATCATTTGATCTCAGGAGGTCAAGATTGCAGTGAGCCATGACCGCCACTGCACTCCAGCCTGGGCGACAGAGTGAGACCCTGTCTCAAAAAATTAAGTAAATGAAGCAAAGAATAGAATAAGCGCAATTATTTAGAAGGTGACTGCTATAATCCAGGTAACAGAAAATGATTGCCTGAATTAGAGTGGGAGCAGTGGAATGAAAAGAATATTCACATTTGGATATTTTGTGACCATAGAGCCAACAGGATGTACTGAGATTAGAAATAGAAGTTGAGATTTTAAAAAATAATAAATCTAAAATTTTTGACCTGAGCAACGAAAAAAAAAATGGAGCTTCTATACAGAAATGGAGAAGATGTTGGAAAAACACATTCTATATGGGAAAGTTGAAGTTTGGTTTTGGGCATATTAAGTCTTTGTGGTCAAAGTGGTGATTTTGAATAGATGATTGAATATATGAGCCTGGAATTCAGAGAAGAAACTCATGTCAGAGATAAGAATTTGGTGATCCTCAGCTTTCGTAACTAACTGAGATTTCTAAGGGCGTGGGTGCAAACAAAGGAGAGGCCCTAAGTCTGAGTGATACATCATTCTGTGTTTCGTAAATGATAAACAAAGAGTGTGGATGGGTTACCACTGTTTTCAGAGAATAATTAAGGAAGTGTTTTTCATTAAATTCAAATGAAGAGTTTTAATCAAAAAGGAAAGAAGAATCAACTCTGTTAAAAATAATATGTCAAAAAAGACAAGAGCAGGGAATTGACTTACCATACCCTGCAGTGAACTGGAGAGAAAAGGCTTTAGAAATTTTTCCTCGAAGAATTTGTTTATTTCTAGTGTTGTGGCCCTAGCCATTCCAGAATTCCCAGTAACTCTCACAGGAATAATTATGTCCTGATGTCTATATTTCCAGAGTCCAACCATTAAGTATTAAAAATGCCAGTGGTGGAACACATGCATTGTTTGCCTTTGTCTTATCTACACTACTAATCAAAATGGGTTATAACTATTCTTCAACAAGAATGTATTCAGACTCTCTCTTTGAGATAAGGACTCTCCATTATGTATTTTTTTAGCTTAGAGTGCAGAAGATGCTCATTATGATAAAAAAAAATACTGAGTTTTAGGGGGAAAATATCAGACTCGTAATTATATTACCAAGAAAGAGTAGAAAGGCAATGGTTACAAATCCCATACTATTCAAGCTCAAAATCCAGGGAAGTTGACCCTAAATATGTTTGAAGATTCTCTGTTCAAAATAAACTAAACAGAGAGAACTCTAACAAAACAGGTTTAAAAAGATACTTGCTTCTTTGCTTTCCAGTGAGATGATATCTTAATTACCTAAATGGTGGATGTCAAGAATCTCCTCTATGAGCACAAGCATAGAGTTACTGCATTTGCAGTGGAACCCATTCTCTTTGCTCCTTTGAAGAGTTAGTTGCCATTTAATCATGGAATCAAGGTGCTTGATCCATATCTCTGACTAGACCATGTTGTAACTCTGAAATCTTTAGCATTATTTCTTAACCGACATGCACTCTAGCTTCCTTATGAATAAAAAGAGGATAACATAATATCTATATTATTGGAATTTTATGAGGATCAAATACATGCAAAGCATGTAGAGCAATGGTTGGCCCAAGAAGTGGCTTATTGGAAGAAGACTCCAGAAATACACTGGGGGGTTCATGATTAGCACTTGGAAAGGTAATGTTTGATAGGAAAAACAAAAATCACTGATGCTTAAGTTTTACACTGGCACTTAATCATACCGACCTCTCTTCAGTTGTGGTTAAGGAACTTACTGCATTGGGCTTGGCTTGGTGCACACTAGGATGAGGCAGTTACTGGCAATACTCAGTAAGATATTGCTACTAACTAGAAAGGCTCATTAGCAAATGGTAGTGTTCAAGGGTAATAACAATCTTAACTTAAATAATAGTTAAAAACCAGGAATCTGAGAAAACATCGGAGCTCAAAAGATGGGCAAAAAACAGTACTAAGTAATAGGATATGAGTTATTTGAAAGACCATAAAGACAGGTTTTTCTAACGTGTTATAAGGTCTCAGCTATAGGATTTTGGTTTAGAGGTATCACTGAAGCTCTTAAATGGTGGATGAAGAAGAACAAGGCAGGGCTTTAAATTCTTTAACCATCAAGACATTGTTTCTGTTTCCCCATAGTTCTGGATACACAATATTTAGCTTAAAAGACCCATCTTCTTTTTCTAAGCTACCGTTGTTCTATCGGCATCCTGGGTAACTTCAAAGAACATGGAAGAGGCTCAGTTTATTTTGTTTATTTGTAGCCACATAATCTTTAGGATAAAATATGTGATTCAAATAAGACCACTGGAAGAAAATGTTAGAGAAAGGTCTAAGGTCAAACAAAACACAACCATCTGAAATAAGACACTCTTTATGGGTTTCAGGCAAGAAAAACTCAGAAGTTCAAATGGCACAGAGGCATCACCTCCCAAGAATAGTCTAACACAAGTATGAGAGTCAATATACAGAATACACTGCTAAAGCTAGTAGTGACTAACTCAACTAAGTGTATAGTTAAGAAAAACATGGTTCTGCTGAAAGGAAAAATCTCCAGAAGGTAAGGGGAAAGTAATCACGTCTTTGGTATGAGTGTGACATATTTTTAATCTACTATTTCAGGAAAAGAGATGTCTCTCTTTAAAACAATTTAACAATGTTTTTGTTATTGGATTAAATACTTTTTATTTTTAGGCATTTTTAATTACACAGAAAAACCTATTTATCTGCATAATAACCTATATATCCTGCTAAAATTTTAGGCTAGTATTAGTAAGCCTTCCAAAGCAAATCATTATATAGGTAAAGTAAGTATATATCTCTGCTTCACAGATGGTGAAAAAAAAGAAAATGAATATAGTATTAACAGTTTTATATTAATCTAGAGTCTTTTAACTGGTTTAAATATATTATACATATTAACTCATTAAATCTGTAATATACCTGCAAATAAGAAGCCAAGATTATCGTCACCCTTCTACAGCCAAAGTTTCAAAGAGGTCAAATGCATCATCCTAGGTCATGTAATAAAATAAAACAGATTCCAGCTTTCTTGAATCATTCAATTAAGGCTACAAGAGATGGTGGTACTATTATTTAACAAAATGTCTTCTTTTCTTTTTCTTCCAAAATGATTACTTTTTGGGAGAATGATTTATTTGTCTTTATTATTCCAATAATCATGGCATGGCTGTTGCTTCATATTTTCTAAAAATCACTGTGTGTGTGGGTGTGGGTGTGTGTGTGTAGTAGGAGGAGGAGGAGGAGGGAGAAACTCCTTATAAAAGTGAAACCAAAAACTGTCATCTCTTTGTTATGCATCTGTACTATCTGTACAGATCTTCATGAGGTTCTCACAAGTTACTTTCAATAATGAGGAAATAAGAACGTTAACCCGACTAGATACTTTATCTGCAAAGATAAGAGAACTGGTTTATTGGCATCAGTGATAGTGTCCATTGGATAAATTTTTTGTCAGGCTTGAAAATATTGTTTGTTTTTTTAAAGTACTATATTGTAAACCAATAGCAAATAAATAATTTTAAAATGAAGTTATGTGTATGAGATTTAGTATCTAGAAAGATTACAAAACTAGAATAAATCAAGAGCACATAATCAAGTATAATTTTCAAAATATAATTGTGCTATTAAAATTTGGAAAGGTAAAATTCTGAACAATCCAGGAGAAAAGTGAAAAGTTGTTAGATCAGAGCTTTATCCAGCGACACAGGGATACTCTAGGACCATCTCAGGCATCATCTATGATATTAACACACCTTGCTGATTTCTTTGGTAGCTGAGAGATTTCTTCTATTTTCTCACATTTCTAGATACAGAGGATTTAGCTTAAAGACCCCATCCTCCTTTACTGAGTTGCCTTTTTTCTAACAACGTCCTTGAACAACTTCAAAAAATATAGAAGAATCTTAGGTGATTTTGGAGCCACATGCCATTCTTTATAAAATGAGAATCTGATAGCTTACACATCCAAGATCATCCCATAGAGATACAAGCCATAATAATATTTCATTGACTTCCCAAACCACCAACCAATTTTGGCACTTTTAATGGAAAAGTGGGTAGAGTTTCAGGTTTTGTTTATTCAGTTCCCTTATATAATCACAATCACATTATTATCACAAAATCTATCATTATGGTAGTGATTAAACATATATTAATAACTTACCTTGTTACTGGAGTGGTACAAAGCATTTTTAATCAAATATGTAATTTAATCCTTGCCAATAATTCGGATGCATATGCGTTTGTTACCATTTAACAGCTAAGCAAACTGAAGCTTTGGGAATTTAGATAACATGTCCAAGTTTACACACTATAATCGCCAACACGTAGATATGACTCAGGCTGTTCCTATGTGCCATGCTCTATTCTAAGCACTTTATATATATTAACTGATTTAATTCTCCCCTAAAATGTGGAAAGATGAATCTAATGGTATAAAAGTAATAGAAATAATGTACTTATTTTAATACACTAATAGTAATAGTATTCAGGCTATCTATTCCCAGAGCCCGTGGTTATGAATATTAATCATCATTGAATAGGCCATAATTGTAAATACACTGTAGGTTTTATGCCAAATTTATTAGATTTGAGACCCAATGGAGTGAAAAACTTATAGAAGTGGGGCCCTTAGTTATGCATGATTCAGATCCCAGTGCAGATCAAGAAGAGCATCCCTTTGAGAAGAACTTAGCTTCCAACACAGAGGAATATCCAGGACTCCCAGGCACCAAGCACCACAGAAAAGAGCCTTTGTATTCCATGGATTGGATCTTATGAAGAACAGAGCACAAAATTTAAAAACATAACAGGACTCTAGCACCCCTGTTCTAGAGTCATTGTGTTTTCATTTCTTCCCCTGGAAAAGAAAGATAATAGTGATACCTATCTCATAGGGTTATTGAGTTCTTACAATAGTGCTTGATTCACAGTAAGCATTATGTATAAACATCGGTAATTTTAATTATACTGAACTTAGCCAACCCCCGGACCACAGATACGTACCAGTCTGTGACCTGTTAGGAACGGGGTTGCACAGCAGGAGGTGAGCAGCAGTCGAGGGAGCATTACCACCTGAGTTCCACTTCCTGTTAGATTAGCCAGATTAGCAGCAGCCTCAGATTATCATAGGAGTGAGAGCCCTCTTGTGAAAAGTGCATGTGAGGAATCTAGGTGGTGCACTCTTTACGAGAATCTAGTGCCTGATGATCTGAGATAGAACACTTTCATCCCAAAACCATCCCACATGCCCCATCCATGGAAAAATTGTCTTGCACAAAGCTGGTCCCTGATGCCAAAAAGGTTGGGAACCACTGCTCAAGATTATATCATCACGCAAAAAACTGCATAATTCTCATCAGCATACAACATACGGTAGGCACCATCAATAACTTTATTCTAATTTAAGAATGGATACAACTTACACATGAACTTCCACAGAATGCCAGTGGCTATCATTACACACAGAAAGTTATGTGGCCTCATCTGGTATCAGTGGGAAAAATCTTTGTGAGGCTTACCATAACTACAGTTAACAGGCATGGTAAAAGGATCTAGAAGAATCACTATTCCCACACCATATGTTACCATCTCTTCTTTAAACCCCAATACTGCCCAAATCACTAATCTTTTAATCTCTGCACATGGTTGGTGCCATTTTATTCTCTATACTCTGTCTCAAAGGAGTAGCTTCATGTACCTCTTAATGTTTTCATCAATCTAGTTCAAAGAAATTTCCTTATTAACAGAAACCTTTCCACCATTTGAAATTTTCATAGTTTTTATTCTGGTTACTGGCCTAAGGAACATAACTCAAGTTCCCAGAGTTGAGATGATTGAATCATTAGATTATGAGCCTGGTTAAGTGATTTCCTATAATCACTCAACTAAGCTCCTGACTCTCATTTTATCCCCTCATGGCCACCCCAGCTGGGCTTGGAAGTTGACCCAAGAACTTTAAGAAACCATCAATTGTGCTACTACTAGATTTATTAGGTTATCAAAATAAAAACCTCTTTTGTGTTGGCAGTATGTGTGTATTGCATAGTACATAAGCCTTAATGTCAAAAACAAATGGATAGATAGATGAAAGATAGATAGAATTAATAAGAAATCATAGGATTAGAGTAGATACAGTGCAGAAGCATAGAAGGTTTAGGAAAGAATCAATATGGAATACTTTTCACATCCAAAACAAAGTCTGCTAGATTCTTTATACATCCTATTCAATGCTCACATCAAAGCTGTGAAGTCAGGCGTCAAGAGCCTGGTCACTGAAGCCAAACTGCTTGGGCTTGAATCATACCACCAATACTTACTACTGCTATGACTTTAAGCACATTAACTAATCTCATTGTGTTTTCATTTCTTCCCCTGGAAAATAAAGATAATAGTGATACCTGTCTCACAGGGTTATTACAATAGTACCTGGTTCATAGTAAGCATTATATATAAACATTAGTAATTTTAATTATACTGAACTTAGCTAGTGATCACATAGAAAATGGTGACAAATCCTAGCCTAATTCCAAAGAACTAAATCTATAATGATCCAAAAACATTTTTCAAATTTAAGAATTTCCATTATTTTGCCTTATGCTATTCACTGACTATTTTTTCAACAAATATCAGTGAGTACCTGCTATGTGCTAGGAACTGAAGACACATAACTTTAAAAAGAGAGACAACTCTTCCTCACCTTTGAAGGTGATATTCTAGCCAGTGTCCTGATAAAGGCAAACAATAATCATAATACATTAATTACATGTTATATGGAACAGTGTGATAATTATAGAAAAAAATGTAGAGCTAGGTGTGGAGTGGATAGGGTACAGCTAACAATTTTAAATAGCATTATTAAGAAGTGTAATGTCAGCAACATGGCAGAATAAGATATCTTCCACTCATATCCTCCAATAACAATAATAATTTGACAGCCATCCATCAGTAAAAGTGCCTTTGTGGGAGTTCTTAAGATTCAAGTAGGGGATTGCAAAAACCCAGCGAAGCCCAAAATCAAGAAGGGCTGTTTTGAGAGAACAGGTCTGCACCTAGGTGGTGAGCTCACCAGTCATAGTTCTGGCTATAGGTCCAGAAATGGTCCCATCTACCTCTGGACTTCACCACAGCACCATTTGGCCTTGATTTTTCCACAAGAATCATCTGCTAAAAGATCTAAGAGGATATCTGCTCGCCTTTGTCTTGAGTGACAGTCTTGCTAACTTCTATCTCCACTGTGGACCCTAAAGCATCTTGTGACCCAGCTTTAGCCCCTCTCATCTGTGGCCTAAAGTAAGTACTTTCTGCTCAGGGACCCACCCAGTGACCCAGAAGATGCTTACCCAGGGAAAATGGAAGAATCCACACCCATCCATGCACATGGTGATAGGCTCACCAACTGCAGATCCAATTGTGGGCCCTTAAGCAGATCCTTGTCCCACTATTAGCCCTGCTAACCAAGGTCCTGGAGGCATCTCATCTGCCCAGGTATCAGATAGGATCAACAACTTCTTGAGTTCATAGTTACAGGCCTGCCAACTATGGACACCACAGTAAACCCAACAGCAGTCACATGACCTGGCTCCATTCCTAGTAAACTGTGATCCAGAGGCAATCCCATCACCCTGGGGACCCCAAGAGGTCCCCAGACTGGCGTTGGCAGGTAAACATCTCTTACAGACTGAATTTGGCAAATAAAGATTCAGTCTGTAAAGGTTGTAAGGGGAATTTGTTTTTTAAAATGCACAGACATCAATACATGGATCATGAAAAACAAAACAAATGATATTACTAGAGGAAACTGGTAAAGCTCCAGTAACTAAACCCAATGAAATGGAGATCCACAAATTGCAAGCAAAATAATAAAAAATATTATTTTCAAGTAGCTCAATGAAATGTAAGAGAACACAGAAGACTAAACAAAATCAGAAAACAATGTATTAGATAACTAAACAAAATCAGGAAACAACGTATGAATGAAATGACAAGTTTAGTGAAGATATAGGAACCATACAAAATAACTAAATAGAAATCCTAGAGCTGAAGAATACAATAATAGAACGAAATAATGTAACGGAGAGATTCAACAGAAGAGTCAGTCATGCAGACGAATCAGTTAACCCAAAGACAGGTCATTTGAAATTAGTCAATCAGAGGAGCAAAAAAAACAAAAAAAAAACTTGAAAAGAGAGAAGAAAGCATAAGGGAGCTATGGGACACCATTAACCTAAAAAAGTATGAATTATTAGAATTTCAGAAAGAGACAACAGGGAGTATGAGTAATAAAGTTTACTTAAAGAAATGAAGACAAAAAACATGAAAAATCTAGGGAGGAATACGGACATCAAGATTCATAAAGCTCAAGGTATCTCAAGTAATATTAACCCAAAGGAGGTACTCTGAGGTACATTTTAATCAAATTTTCAAAGATATAAGAAACAATATTAAAAGCAGCAAGAGAAAAGAAATTTTTTACATACAAGCAAATGTGCATAAGGCAATCAATGAACTTTTCAATAGAAGTTGTGCAGACTAAAAAGAAGTAGGATGAGATATTCAAAGTGCTGGAAGAAAAGAAAACCATTGTAACCAAAGATACTCTACTCAGCAAAACTGTTCTTCAGAAATAAAGGAGAGGTGAAGATATTCCTAAATTTAAAAAGAAAAGCTGAGGGAGTTCATTGTCACTTGACGAACCTTACAAGAAATACTAAAGAGAGTTATTTAAGTTAAAATGAACGGCACTTTGAGAGGCTGAGGCGGGAAGATCACAAGGTCAGGAGATCGAGACCAGCCTGGCCAATATGGTGAAACTCCCATTTCTATTAAAAATACAAAAAAAAGAAAAAGAAAATTAGCCAGGCATGGTGGCCCATGCCTGTAATCCCAGCTACTTGAGAGGCTGAGGCAGGAGAATTGCATGAACCCAGGAGGCAGAAGTTGCAGTGAGCCGAGATCACTCTAGCCTGGGCGACAGAGCGAGACTCCATCTCAAAAAAAAAAAAAAAAAAAAAAAAAAGACAAGAGATAACAAGGGCCAGGGGTGATATGAAGAAAAGGAAACCCTTGCATACTGATAGTGAGAATGCAAATTAGTGCAACTATTATGGAAAATAGTATGGAGGTTCCACAATAAATTAAAACTAGAACTGTCCACAGTTGGACAATTCCATTTCAGGTTTATATCCAAAAGAAATTATATCAGTATCTTGAAGAGATGTGTGCTCTCCCATGTTCATTGCAGCATTATTCACAATAGACAAAAGATGGGAATGACCTGTGTTCGTCAATGGATGAATGGCTACAGAAAATGGTGTGTGTGCGCGTGTGTACACATATATATAGAATATTATTCAGCCATAAGAAGGAAATAAATCCTATAAATTTGGACATCATAGATGAAACCGGAAGACATTACGCTAAGTGAACTAAGCCAGTTGCAGAAAGACAAATATTGTAGGATCTCACTTATATGTGAAATCTTAAAATACGGAACTTACAGAAGCAGAGAGTGCAATAGTGGTTGCCAGGAGCCGGAATGAGGGAAATGGAGAGATGTTTGTCAACGAATATAAATTTTCCATTATAATATAAGATGTATAATTTCTGGGGATCTAAGGTACAGCATGACAACTACGGTTAAGAATACTGTAGTTTATAGTTATCAATATGTGAAATTTGCTAAGAGAATAGATCGTAAGTGTCCTTACCAAACACACACACACACACATACACACACACACGAAACTATATCAGGTGAGGGGTGTGTTCATTAACTTGATTGAGGTAAACATTTCACAATGTATACTTACGTAAAATCACTGAATTGTACACCTTTCATGTATATAATTTTTGTCAATTATACTTCAATAAAGCTGGCTGGAACAAGCGTGTGCACGCGCGCGCACACACACACACACACACACATCCAATGCTGAAAAAAACACTGTGATGAAGATAATATTTTTCAGTGAAGCTTATTTTTCATTCAAAATTCTGTGTGGCAAATAATAAGAGCTCCAATTAATGGTGTTAAGTTATCTAAATTTGAAGAAGCAAAGATATCTGTCTGCCTGTTACAGTAATTTAGAATTAAACGACTCCGAATTTGAGTGCTAGCTCCAGAATCGCTGTAGTGTAAGGCCTTGGGGAAGTCTTTGAACCTCAGTTCTTTCATCCATAAAGGGAGATAATAAGAGCTACAATGAGGAGTTGCTAAGAGGATTAAATAAGATAATTTTTATGTGAAGTGATTTTCTCAGTGCTCATTAAGTGCTTTCTCACTGGCTACACTTAACGATACCGTGTGTAGGATGCTCAAAACGGTGTATTTTATGATCTTTAAATTTAGGGAATTTAGAGTTTATTATTTAAAGTCCAGTGTCTCATGTATGAGAGTATTACTTTCCTTTACACATTAATGAAAAGAAAAGATGTATCTACTTCTGGACAAGGGATTAGAGTGTTAAATCCAGGTTAAAGCTCTTGCAGAAAGAACGTGTTTTGACTCTTACCCCATCCCCAAGAGGCTGACATTTTGCAGCAAAAACTCAAGAGTAGGAATCCATGAGCTGAACCCTTCTTATAAGCCATGCATTGGTGTATCCTTTGCACACATATTTGCATTCCTAACTTTAGGCTTTGTTTTAATGTAGAGCCCATCCTATGGAGGACTGGTTTTATCATGGCCACCATTTACAGTAGTTTCCACTGTGTCCTACATTTTCCTTTGGAAAAAGTACAACTTGATTTCTATAGAGAACAACAGAGAAAATGAAGTTTGCTTATATGAAATCTGAAACATATGCCTTGTGTGCTCACTGTGTGGGGAGATTGGGCACTAATGGCTTTCTTTTAAAAGCCCTCTAATAAAAATATAAAGTCCTTTACTCATCTGGGGATATAAACCACAGCTAATAAATGGAATTGGATTCATCTGAGTACTCAACTCAAGACACAGGAGAGTGACCATCTCCAAATGACTCTACATTGTACTCTTTATTACCTACATTACACACCAGTTAACTCCCAAATGAAACAATATTTGTTGTAAGGTGGGACATCCAGATCCTATTTGTGCACCAAGTTTTTGTTTTGGTTTAGATTTTAATTAGATTTCTTAGGAATCTCTATTTTACCATAGACATTTTAATCAAAGTACTTTTCCTTCTTCATTTATTTGTAATAGGTCTTTAGTGTTTTCTCACTACAAGAAATAATTATTGTAGAATGGCCACAAATAGTGAACATGCAATATACCTGACAAATCGCAACTCTGGAAATCCAGCAGGACATCTCCACTATAAGTCATGTGTTAATTTCCTCAGTGTAAGAGAGATATTTGTATTTTATGTTGTCATGTACAATTAAAGATTATGTATCACAGAAGGGTGGCAGGCTTGGTGAAGAGGCAAAATATTACATTTGTTAAGCAGTCATGATATGATGCCTCAGGCATTATGCTTGGCATTTTATAAATACAGACTCCTTCAATATTGTGAGGTAAATAACATGAGCCTAATGTCAAATTAGAGAGGTTAAACATTTACACAGAGCAACAAATTGCTTATCCTGAGTTTTGAACTATTTAGACTGGCTCCAATAAATTCTTCTTGTACTGCACAAGAATAACTCTGCCACTCCGACTTGTGTATATACTTTTATATTTTTAGTCAAAATATTGAACAACTGTGACAGAGCTAACTTTTTTTTAGCCTTTGAAAGATATGAGTTTAACTATAACGTGCTCAGGAGTTAGGTAGACTACACCTTACATATGTGCACATACACATTTTTGTTTTTAGGGATCCTAAGGCACCAGCCAGCCACTCACACAATGGTAAGTTATATCATTTGCTGGTTTTAAATTCTCAACAATTGTGTATCTCACCATTAATAATACAATTTTAAAAATCACTTCTACCTCATTTTTATTGTGAAAATATACACATCATATAAAATGTATTATTTTAACCATTTAAAGTTTTTAATCGATGACATTATGTACATTCATAATATTGTGCAACCATCACCACTGTCTGGTTCCAGAACTTCTTCATTTATCCAAAAAGAAATCCCACATGCATTAAGCAGTCACTCCCCATTTTCCTCTCTCAGCTCCTGGAAACCAGTAATCTACTTTCTGTTTCTGTAGATTTGCCTACCATGGATATTTCATAGAAATGAAACCATAAAAATGTGGCTTTTGTGGCTAGCTTCTTTCACGTGGTATAACGTTTTCAAGGATTATCCATGTTGTACCATGTATTGGTATTTTATTCTTTTTTATTGGTGAAGAGTATTCCATTTGTATTAGTAAGCTTTCATGGTTATAAATAAATATCTGAGACTGGGTGACTTGTAAAGAAAAGATATTTATTTGACTCACAGTTCTGTAGGCTATACAAGCAGCATGCTGCCAGCATCTGCTTCTGAGGCCTTCAGAAACTTACACTCATGCTGGAAAGCAAAGTGAGAGCTGATGTACCACATGGTAAGCGAGGGAGCAAGAGGCAGAGGAGGAGGTCCCAGACTCCCTTTAAACAACCACCTCTTGCAGAACATACTCATCACCAAGAGAATGGTGCTAAGCCATTCATGAGGGAGCCAGCCCCATGAACCAAGGTCTCCCACTAGGCCAAACCTCCAACACTAGGGATCATATTTCAACATGAGATTTGGAGGGGGCGCACATTCAAACATTATCACCATTGTGTAGATATACCATTTTGTTTATTCACTTATCATTTGATGAACATTTAAGAAGGAAAATATAAAAATGGTAAATTAAATTTATATATCAACTGAAAGATTCAGCCACCTCTTCAAAAGGCTAAAATATGGTAAAACATAAATCTCAAAATTGAAGAAGCGGAGTCATTTACTAAAAACATTCTATTTGAGCTGTGTCTTTCTGTATGTTGTTTTACAGGATTGAATCAGAAACTAAGCTTAGTGGATCCTCTAATAAGTTTTGGGTTTACTGGTTAAACAGCAGTGTATTTGTTTCTGTGTAAAAAAAAACTGTAGGGAAAAGTTAGCAAATAAATGAGAGAAGTTTCTGCTTCCTTGTCATCTCTAACAAGATTTTAATAATTGTAGGAAAGACAAAAACTTATATATTCAATCTACATGTGAGAAAAATGCTGATTTAGTCTGCATTCCTGATATGAAATATGAAGTATATAGAATTAAAGTGTAGATCCTGCTTATACATGAATGTTCATAGCAGTATTCTTCACCATAGCCCAACCTGGAAACCAACCAAATATTCATCAACAGAGGAATGGATGAACGAATTGTGATATGTCCATACAATGTACTACTCAGCAATAAGAATGCCCAAGCTATTGAGACATGCAACAGCATGGATGGATCTCATAATAATTAGGTTGAATAAAAGTAGTCAGATAAGTGCACACTATATGATTCCCTTCATACATAACTCTGGAAAATGCAAGCTAATCTACAGTAACACAAAGTAGAGCAACGGTTGTTTGCTAAGGAGACAGGAGGAGCAAGAGGGAAGAATTACTAAAAAGAACAAGAAAACTTTTGGGAGTGGTGACTATTTTCTATCCTGATTGTGTTAACAGTTTCACAGAAATATAGATATGTCAAAATTAGAAAATTTTATGCTTTAAATATATAAAGTTTTTCATATCTCAATTATATCCCAATAAGGCTATTTTTAAGTGCATGCTACTAAATAAATGTATACATTAATAAGTGCAAGTACCAAATTCATGCCCAGTAATGACTTTCTGGCAGAAAAAAATTAAAAATTAAATTATTACTATTAGCAATAAAAGGGGTCAGGATGACTAGCATTTAGTATTTTTAATACTTGGCACCAGGGCTCCGTCCTACTAGCTATGCTGAGGGAAATAGTTGCAGTTATACACAATGTAGTAATAGGATCATCTAGTAATGACTAAGATCCTATGTTTTGGCCCTCAAATTTTAACTATAACCTTACCAAAAACATACACACACTTGGTTCCTCCACAGAGATATGAAAACAAGGGCAGGACAGATAGGTATATACTAATATCATAAGCAGTAAAACTAGCAAGCACTCCGAAGCCGGAAGCAGTCCTATTGTTACGCTGCTAAACATGTCACACACGTGGCTGAGTCATGTGTGGGTGTTGACAACTCAGTTAATGCGAATTCTTTATGGACAGGCTGACCAGGATGGAATGCATAATCTCTATATATAATGACAGAAAAGTGATCAACAAAACAAATTAACACTAAAGATAGGCCTAAAATTTTCTGGTTTTGTCTATTCCAAGCCAGAGTATCTTGAATATAATAGCCAAGTATGCAGATTATATAGATAACTGAAAGGTTTCCTTAGCATGTGACTTTGGTAGGAACACAAAAGCATTTACTGAAAGTGAAGACATTCTATTTAGAATCACATTTAGAATTGTATATACTTAGAATCATATTCTATTTAGAATCATGTGTACTTAGAATCACTGTTTATGGGACAGAGCCTCAGACAGGCTTAAACCATACTTTCCGTGTTCCTACCCCAATTTCCAGTTCTTTATCACATAGAAAAGTGGGTTATTAACACTTGTAGCAAATGATAAAAGTCTGAACAATATAAAATAATGTTTTGTGTCCCATTCATTTGGATACCCTGGTACCCAGTTCCTTTTATGATGTCTGCTTATGCATAAGAACCTCTAGTATAGTCATTTGTTTTTAGTCACTTGCTGTTAATTCACAGAATGACTGTGTGCTGTTACAGCACTGTTTCTTTAACTTGAGTGTTTTAAACCCATGCTGACTTCAATGCCTTAATTCTCTTTCATGATTAGAATTACCTTCACATTCTTTGATCTCTCATCTCAGTTTCCTCTGCGTGTGTGTGTCACACACACACAACTTCAAGGTGAATATTCACTTTTTACTTCAAGTTTTCATGCAAACCCATTGCCTATTGGGCAGAGACATGGAAACATTGATGCACAATACCTGTTTGTACAACTTCATTAACTGTTCCCCAGGCAATAATAGCTCAGGGAGTTTCTGTTTAATCACTTCATGCCTAAGACTGTGTGAATTTTTCAAGGCTGAGCAGAAATCTCCACTATATAGTAGAGGTGAGGATGCTGAATGTGCTCATGTGCATCTTCCAGAGAGCAATCTTCTCTCAGTGCTGGATCCCAATCTTCTGATTGTGTCTCACTGATAGAAAGTGTGCTTCTTCCTACGTGTTCCAAAGGGAATTTTTAAAACCTATGTCAACCAAAAGACATAATAAAGGGAAAATATTATCTGGGGTTCCCATTGGCATTGCCTTTTTATTTCCATTTGCTTTGGTAATTGGAAGGTGGAACAGATGGTGACAATCTCATTGATTATGTTGTGCCCATTATGATAGCCCATTCTGCCAAGCAATTCTTCATGAGCAAAGGATGTATTATAAGGGACTGTTGCTTTCAGAAACTGACAATGAGCTCAGTGGGATGGACGATTATGCAGGGGGTAGAGTGGGTGGTTTATGGCCCTTAGATGCAGCTGTTTTGTAAAATTAATGATACCTGTTGCAATTCACAGAGGAGGAAATGGAGACATAAAAGTGAGCAGCTGGATTTGACTAGGTTGTTAGCACCAACTCTAGCATGAAAAAGCTCTCAGGCACTTTGCCAGTGAGGCTAACCTTTCCCAAAATAGTAACCTATTTCTGGCCCTGCCTGAAGCCCAAGAAGAACAACTCCAAACTATATGTATGCCTAATATTTGGAAAGGCCTTGCCAGGCGCGGTGGCTCACGCCTGAAATCCCAGTACTGTGGGAGGCCGAGGCAGGCAGATCACCTGAGGTCAGGAGTTCGAGACCAGCCTGACCAACATGGTGAAACTCCGTCTCTATTAAATTACAAAAATTAGCCAGGCATGGTGGCATGTGCCTGTAATCCCGGCTGCCCAGCAGGCTGAGACAGGAGAATCACTGGAACCTGGGAGGCAGAGACTGCAGTGAGCCGAGGTTATGCCACTGCATTCCAGCCTGGGTGACAGAGCAAGGCTCCATCTCAAAAAAAAAAAAAAAAAAAAGGCTATGAGGAGCAAGTTCAACCATAGGCAGCATCTGTACAAAATATAAATGGAAGTGGTTTTGTTCTGAATAATGAGATCATTTCAGAACTAGACAACAGGTAGTTGCTGAAACAGCTCTCATTCTATAGCTTTCTACATCTACTAACTCATTGTAAAAATCATCTGCAATTATTTTAGCAAAGACAACAACTCCAGATGAAATTGATATAATACGTAAAATGCCACAGGTAAATGAAAATCAAGGTGCGTGTAAATACTATGCCTCTGTACAATTTCCAGTTCGTTGGGAGTCTTATAGAGACTTAATCAAGCATTCAGGTTCTATTCAGTAATGTGGCATTCATTATCAATTTATGGTTTTGAATTTTCAAGACAGGCAATCAAGAAGCTGTTTATTCCCTTCTGGATGTTTTGCACATCATTGGAATAAGCAAAAACAAAACAAAAGAGAGAGAGAGAGAGAGAGGCTCAACAGAATTCTGCTGGTGTGTGTAAAAGAAACCAGTCCTTTTAAGAAAATGCCATTCAAATCTTAAAAAACAACAAAATAACAATAAGATTCTACTTTCCATTAAATATTTGCTTGAAACTTATTTGTATTGTTTACGTTTCCATTAAATGTAAGCTGTGATTCTCTGCATCTTTTTTAGTCTGTCTTTTCTTAATGTATTCAAATATTTTTTCCATTACATATCCAAGCTTACAAGAAGTTCCTCTTTTTAAATAGAACTGAACACATATTTAATTTTTATTTATTTTTATTATACAAATAGTGCCTGCCTACTAAATAAACATGGGACCACAAAAAGAAAACACAGAAAGGCAAGAATTTATGGAAATCTGTCCATGTTAATATTTTGATGTAGCTTTCCGGTTTTAAAATCACTATCTAATATTTTAAAATCAGAATGGGGATACAATTCTGAATGCTTTATTTTGTAATAAATTGGTAACACACTTTGTAAATTAATTTTTTAAATGGTTGGATAGTTTATTGATTACTAAAACGTATAAAACATTCCTTATATTTTTGAACATTCAGATTGTTTCTAAATGCTTTCATATTATAAATAATATTCTGAGAGAGAATTTTCTACGGCCACTTATAATACAATTATTTATTTAGAAAAAATTTCAAACTCAGAATCTATATTAACAAGCACGGTTTCATTTTACACCCTATTAGCAGTTTAGGAAAGCTCTTATGTATATTACAAGGTTTGTTAAATACTTGTTAATTTGATAGGCAAAAATATTATCTCATTTAATTTAAATGTCTTTGATTACCATTAGATGAAGTATTTTTTCATTTATTTGTAGTATACTTTTATTTCCTCTTTTATGAATTTTTCAGGTCTTTTGTATATGTATCTGTTAGAGACTTTCAATTCTATTCCTTTTGTGAGTCTTCTCTACAGTGGAAATGGACTGGCATACTTTATGTATTTTTTTATTCCTAATTTATTGTCTTCTTTTTGTTTTTTTTTTCTGGGAAAAGCTTTAACCTCCATGTACACAAATGTTACTCTTTTATTTCATCACTTATTCTGTGGCTTTAAAGCTTAGGAAGTCTTTGCTAGTGCCCATATTCAGAAGCTCCATAGTTGTTAAAAAGATCGTATGGATTATTTTCACGTATTTAATGCTTTAATCCATTCGAAATTTATATTTTGTAATCAGGCATAGAAACTGAAATTGATTAACTTTCTCATAAGTGTTAACCAACTGCTCTATCACCAGTTACTGAATAATTCTTTTTTTCTTTGTCACTGACTGGAAATACCTCCATAAAAATATTCACACACATATACACACACACATAAAACATGCACATACATCCATCCATTATGAAGGGAATTTGTTTATGCTTCCTCAATGCAATGAGAATTGCTCCAACAGAAGGTTTATGTTATCATACCTTAAGGAATTACCAGAGCTGAGACTTCTGTCAGAGTGCTGTATACACTAAGTCAGCCTGCTTGATACCACCTAAGTGAATTTTATCAGAGGTTATCACTTCCTTTTAGTTCCTGCATATTAGAACTGCTCACTACCTAACCCACTTGAGTCAGTTCCTTAGTCCCATCCATGTTATGTGTGTTCTCAGCTATCTCCTATTAATTTTCAGAAATGTTTGCCTCTGAAGTAGTGACACACATTCCAAATGACTCCCCCAAAAGAACATACAGACTCAGAGACTTAGAAACCCAAATATAGACTGCCTTTGATTCCAGAAAGAAACCCAAGACTGTTTATTTTCCTCTTCCTCCATCAAAATGTGTCTCTATTTTCTATTCCCTTAGAGCAAGACTTCCCATTTCTACTTTCCCAATTATCTGCTACCATATCAAACCAAACTGCTTCAAGGCTGACACTCCACATGCTATCAGAGGCTGCTATATCTGGCATATTATTTTTCAATTGCTGTTTGAACAAATTTCCACAAACTGTAGGCTTAGTGACCAAAAACAAAATAAATGTATTCTCTCACAATTCTGGAAGACAGGCATCTGAACTGGGTTTCACTAGTCTTAAATCAAGGTGTCAAAAATGGCTACTTTCCTTTAAGACCCTAGAAAAAAAAACCAAAAACCATTTTCTTTCCTTTCCCTGCTTTGGATACTGCTTGGTTCCTTGGTTCATATTACCTGACTTCATGTTCAGAGGCAGCTCTCTAGCATCTTCAAATCTCTCTCTGACTCTCCCACCTTCTTTTACTTATAAGAACTCTGTGAATCAATTGGACCTACCTGGATAGTGCAGAATAATCTTTTCACCTCAGTATCTTAAATAACACCTCTTTTCATGCAAAATAACATAGTTTCCAGGCTATATTAGTCTGTTCTTACTTTGCTATAAAGAAATACCTGAGAATGTGTCATTTACAAAAAAAACAGGTTTGATCAGCTCACAGTTCCAAGGCTATGCAGGAAGCATGATGCTGGCCTTTGCTCAGCTTCTGGGAGGCCCCAGGAAACTTACAATCTTGGTGGAAGATGAAACAGGAGCAAAGCATCTTACATGACTGGAGCAGGAGCAAGAGAGTGATGGGGGAGGCGCCACAAACTTTTAAACAATCTTGTGAGACTCACTCACTATCATGAGGATAGTACCAAGAGAGGATGGTACCAAACCATTCATGAGAAATCTGCCCCCGTGATCTAATCACCTCCCACCAGGCTGATGTGGTTTGGCTGTGTGTCCCCACCCAAATCTCATCTTGAATTGTATTCCCGTAATTCCCACCTGTTGTGGGAGGGACATGGTGGGAGATCATTTGAATCATGAGGGCAATTTCCCCCATACTGTTCTCGTGATAGTGAATAAGTCTCACGAGATCTAATGGTTTTATTAGGAGTTTCCACTTTTGAATCTTCTTCATTTTTCTCTTGCTGCCACCACGTAAGAAGTGCCTTTCACCTCCTGCCATGATTCTGAGGCCTTTCCAGCCATGTGGAACTGTAGGTCCAATTAAACTTCTTTTCGTTCCCAGTTTCGGTTATTTCTCTATCAGCAGCGTGAAAATGAACTGATAGACGGGCCCACCTACAACATGGGGGATTACAATTTGACATGAGATTTGGTGGTGACACAGGTCCAAACCAAATCACAGGGTTTGTCATGTGTACATTTTTAGGGGCCATTAGGGTTACTAATTGAGGCAAATAATGAGGCAAATAACGATCCCATAGAGTTGGAGATTTCAGTGCTAAGATAGGATCAGATCGGATCAGTGTGGTAATAATTAAGTGTGTATGTGTGTGCTGCATGAGTGTTTTGGCCTAATTTTTTTTTTTTTTTTCTGAGACAAAGTCTCACTTGGTCGCCCAGACTGGAGTGCAGTGACACGATCTGGACTCATGGCAACCTCTGCCTCCTTGGTCCAAGTGATTCTGGAACCTCAGCCTCCCAAGGAGTAGCTGGGATTATAGGCGTGCACCATTACGCCCGACTAATTTTTGTATTTTTAGTAGAGACAGGGTTTCTACATGCTGGTTGGCCTGGTTTTGACCTCCTGACTTCATGTGATCTGTGTCTCCCTCAGCCTCCCAAAGTGTTAGGATTACAGGCGTGAGCCACCACGCCCAACCTTCCCAACTCATTCTTTCACTAATTCTTCATTTCCTCGTTCAGGGGAGAGAACATAAAATGTGTTTAATCAACTGTTCACTGAGAACAAAATGTCTGATTTCTATCCCTGACTGAATCTTAGTGCCTAGCAAGCTGCTCTGTGCCTCTGTTTTCTCATCTATAAAATGGTGACAATAATAGTGTCTATCTCATAGGCTCATTGTGTCCATAAAATAAACTAATACATGTAGAGAGCTTAGAGAAAATGCCTAATATGTAGAAATGTTCAAGAAAAATTAGCCCTATCATCCTCATTGTCCTTCTTGTTATTCACTCGTTTCACTTAATACATATCTTGAGTCCCAGTTTACATGAATTTTGTTTTAAATATCTCAAAATCTGGAAAAAAACCAAACACCTAAATAAATAACTCAGTAACAAACTATATTTTGCTAAAGTTGAAACATTTACAGACACACAGAAAATCGAGCAACTGATTCTTCTACAGAGGCTCCTATAGTGGCGAGGGTGAGGGATAGAGGAAATCTTCGATAAAGATGTGCCACTTTAGTTATATATTGAGCAATATGTAGGAGTCTGAAGGATGAAGAATTTAATATATGGTTAAGTCTTCTTCCTCAGCATAATCAATTTGAATCTTCATTAGCTTACAAAACACATGAATTTTTTTAGTCTTGATGCTGATACTGTATGCAGTGGGAGAAAGACTTAATATATAACCTAATAAAAGTGCTATGTGAGACACAGTTTACATCCTCAAAACAATGAAGGTATATATGCCAGGACACTTATTTGGGAATAATAAAAGATAGTCTGGGGGAACAAGATTTAATTTGAGTAGAATGTTAAAAGAACTATTTCACAGTATCCAGATGAAGTCTTTCATTCTATGGATAAAGAGATTGAGAGCTAAGTTTATTTAAACCCACAGCTGTTAGAAGAAGAACCAGGAATCAAATTCTGATCACGTGACAAATGATAAGCACTCTTTGGGAAATATTTGTACCGTAAGCTTTAACAAGGTTTTTTCCCTTCTTTCCATTTGTGAGCTATATAATACATACTTCTGATGCAACTTTATTTCTCAGTTAAGAATAACTACTTTTCTGAAGACCTAATAAGGAGTTCTGTACTTTCAATATTGAGAATTTTAGTCTTATGACTTCTTGACTGATGATAAGTAATGGGTATGCATGCTCAAAGAATGAAACATTCTTTGACTCACGTCTCACAAGAAACTGTGTGGTAAGTATTATCAACATTTTATTAGAAATTTTATTTAAAATAACATTGTATCAAGACTTTTTTTAAATAAAAAAACAAACTTAAAACAATTAAGTAACTTGTTTAAAATTATATTACTAGTAACTAGGGGAGCCAGGATTTGAACACATTGGCTTGTTTGAAGCACTGTAACCTTACTACCTTTTTTTTTTTTTTTTTTTTTTTTTGACAGAGTCTTGCTCTGTTGCCAGACTGGAATGCAGTGGTGTGATCTCGGCTCACTGCAATCATCGCCTCCTGGATTCAAGCAATTCTCCTACCTCAGCCTCCCAAGTAGCTGGGACAACAGGCACACACCACCACGCCCAACTAATTTTTGTATTTTTAGTAGAGATTGGATTTCACCCTGTTGGCCAGGATGGTCTCGATCTCTCGACTTCGTGATCCGCCCACCTCAGGCTCCCAAAGTGCTGGGATTACAGGTGTGAGCCAACGCGCCCGACCGGTCTTATTTTTTAACGTCGCATTCTTCCAAGGTTTACTTGGACTCTGGAGATAAGAACACCACTAACTAAACTTTGTTGATTCTGTGAAAAAGTGGCCACATTTTCCAGCAATTTCCAAGACAGCAGCACTGCTCAGAAGAAATTTAAGTCAAGTGAGAGACCAAGGAAAACAATGACTAATAAACTTTTCATTTGAAGATGGAATATCTTCCTACTAATATCAGTATCTTCCTACCAATCTGCACTCCAGAAAGATATAGGTGGAGGAACATGGTGCAGACTGTCCAGCAAAAGCCCTCATGGAATAAGGGTCATGTCATCAACCTTCTCCAACAGCTTTTCAAACAGCTTCACCTATGAGAACTAACTGAAGTTTTGTCTGGAGCTGGGGTTGGGGGGAACAAAAACCTTTCTAGATTTGCTGATAATTTTTAAGGCATAAAGCTTGTTAAAGACTTTCAATGGAATTTAATTAGCACTTCTCGTAAGCACCTCAATTATATTTCCCCCAAAAAGGCACAAATAGCAGTATTATTTCACATTAATTCATTATATTTTTTTCTATAGTTAACTCTGTTTCTTCCAGGCCATTCTTTTTATGCTCTCTCAATTTGATCTAGAAAATTACTAAGAATACTGGTAAAATTTCGCTATTTATCATAACTTTTCTTCTTCGAGCAGGTATATCCTAAATTATTATGTCTGTATATGTTAGAATATTTATCACTGCAGTTAGGGAAAGACCAAAGAGGAGTGTGATTGCTACCATTCAATATTTGAAGGTCTCTCATATGAAAAAGAAACATACACCAGTTCTTAAACTGGTAGCAGAATAGGTGGGAGAACAGAACCTTAAGAGAGGTCAGGCAGTGAGGCTATGCAATGTGGAGGCAGGTTTCAGGTCAAGTGAAGAAAGTACTTTCTAACAAGAAACACTAATCTAAAATAAAATGGACTTCTTTATAAGGTAGGCAATGAGCCTTTCTTCATAAGACGTGTGCAGGCAGAGGAGGAAAGATTGCTTGCTGGGAATGATAGAGACGGCATTCCTACGCTGGTAAGATATTAGAACAAATGACATTTAGAGTTCTTTCTGCTCTGGGATTATGAGTCTATGTAATAAAATATTCATAGTTAAAAGACATCGATATCTAAAATGTAACCAGCATATCCGAAATATGGATGATAATATATAGATCGTAAGTTACTGAATTAAGGATTTGCTAATTAAGGAAAAAATGGACAATTAACAATTTTTCATACGATGGCTTTAAAGAATATAGACATAAATGAGTAGCTTTGAGAAAAGTGGTTTTTTCTTTTCCTCCTTTCTAAGTATTAGAGCAAAGCAATGTGTTGAGAAACTTTTTAAATTTCATTTTTAAATCCCTTTGTGTGTTCCTGAAAGCTCCCTTGGAAACAGTGAAAAGGAAGAAGACAAATCTAAATAGTCACTGAATTTACCATACCAAGTTTTTGTGTTGTTACCAGCCAGTTAGTTATACCAAAACAATTTAGAAAAAATTTAGAGTTGGAAACTAGGCCCTCTCCACTGCTCTTCCTAATACACAATAAACTATCTATTGCTGTATAATAAAACACCCCAAAACTTCATGGCTTAAAAAATAGGTTTATTTAACTCACAGTACAATTTGAATTGGACTTAGCTAGTTTATATTAGACTCTCTTGCTAAGGTCAGCTGCCAATCAGCTAAGTTTCTCTGCTTATGAAAGTTGGCTGACTGTCAACTTGTCATGGAAGCAATAGGCCATGCGTCTCTCATTATCCAGCAGGCTAGTCCAAGCTTGTTTGCATAGTAGTGGTGGCAGATTTCTAAGGGCAACAAGAGAACACAAGCACCAAAGTACATGCCCCTTTAAATCCTCTGCTTCACCACATTTGCTATTCTTATTGGTTAAAGCAAGCTTTGTGAATTGAATTATGCCGCCTCGCCAAAATTCACATGCTGAAGTTCTAATGCCTGAGTACTTCAGAATGTGACTTTATTTGGAAGTAAGGTCATTGAAGATATAATTAATTAAGATGAGATCATGCTGGAATAGGGTAGGCCCTTAATCCAATATGATTAGTGTCCTAATGGAAAGAGGAAATTTGAAGACATACACGCATACAGAGAGAATACTATGTTAAAATTATAGTAATGCGCCATGAATCAAGGAACTATCTGAAGCTGTGAGACAGGCCTGGAAGAGATCCTTCCCTTGCCCTTTTAGAGAGAACATGGCCCTGCTGACACCTTGATCTCAAACTTCCAGCCTCCAGAATGGTGCGCTAATAAATTTCTGGTGTTTAAACCACTCAGTTTGTGGTACTCTCTTACAACAGTCCTAGAAAGCTAATGCAGCAAGTCACATACCAAGCCCAGAGTCAGAATGGGAGTTGACTATCTAAGGGCATGGATACAGGAAAGCATAAGAAAATTGGGAACCAATTCACAGTAAAAAACCACACAGAGTAAATAGGTAAGACAATAGAAGATCATCCCCAGTATATACAACTAAGTACGTACATTTAAATTGCTGAGTTTTAAAATAATTATCAGTCATTCCTCTGTGTCGCTATGCCATCAGTTTGACACCCAGGTTCATTTATTCATTATCCTTTTGAATTTTAGAGATCAGGTTTTAAAAATTTTGTTTCAGAATTATGTAAATTATTTACACTGTCCCAAATTTAGATATGGAAAACAAAATACATTAATAGAATTTTAACTTTTCTGGCTGTTCCTACTCTGGAGGCAGATTTGATCTATAGATTGTTAACATACAAGAATTCTTTTTTTCTTTATACCTAACTTGATAATAGCCTATATCATACTAAACTGTAATTTTTTAATGTGTTTCTGTATCTTTTCTTATAAGCTCTTCAGCAGCAGAAATGTCTTATTTTTCTTTCTGTCCTCAGTACACAGCTCAGATTTTTATTCATTTCATTATTTATGAGTTAAGAAATGTTTCTTTAGTCCCTGCAATATGCTAGATCTTGGGGATATGATAATGAAAAAGACAGACAATGCTCTTGTACTTTCAGAGCCTAAATTCTCACAGGAAGGGCAGACCTTAACAGGATAACCATGATAAAGTGTGATAAATATTACAGAAGAGAACAAATGTGCTCTGTACATGCTTATTCAAATTAATATTGCTTTGCTGTCAATATATTGCTTGGATAATTCTCATTATTTTATTTCTGTAAGCCTATTATTTGACCTAGGTCTTGAAATTACGAGTCTGGCTGAATTTGTGTGTGCCAAATTTCCTAATTTTTTTCCCCCTATTGAACTGATGATGACCAATCACACAATTGCTGTTGTGAGGAGCAGAGCAAATGACACTTTCTGCAGTGTTGCTACACAGGTCAATCACACGTAAGCAGCAGAAGGAATGTCAGATTAGATGGCAACAAGGGGCAAGAGTAATAAACATAGACATTAAACAAAAAAGCCTGCACCATTCAACCGATTAAGTCTGTTTATTTCATGTAGGAGGAGCCCAAGTCCCTTCAGTCACAGGAGTTAATTGCGAATGAGAGCTAAGCAAGATTGTTCCATTATTCATGGACACACATCAGTAACAAGCAATTATTGCACTGGGTTATAGGGGTGCAGTTGACATTGAACATGGAAGCAGATGTCTTTATAGAAACCTATACAATATCCAAAAGAAGGTAACATCAGTGTCTAATTACCAGCTATTGCATCCAGTCTGCATACCCCAGCAGTGTAATCCAGCATTTCTCAATTCTGGCTGCACATTAAAATCACCTGGAATACTTGAAAGACAATCATGGCCCACCCTTCAAAGATTCTGATTTAATTGGCCTCAGATGGGGCCAGAGCGTCATGTTTTTTAAAGGCGCTCAGTGAGACCCTCCCATGTGCAACCAAGGAGAACAATCAGCAGACATTTGAAATCACCTTTAGATAAAAACAAGTGGAATCTTATTAATATGTATTTGACCTCTTTGTCCTTTGTACTACGATGATAGTAAACCAAAAATCCCACTGGGGGTCATTGCTGGAGTCAGGACTCATGAGTAGAAACAGGACTGTTATTGTTAACTCATTCTACAGCTTCATGGAAGTTATTCTACCTATAAGCTTCTCAGCTTCGTTGTCTGTAAAAAGGAGCCTTTGGTGTAGATCAGAGAGACAAAGATAAATGTTTACAGGGAGTACGACAGCAGAACACAAAAATTAAGAGTATGGGCTTCAGAGTCAGGTGGTCTGTATTCAAATGCCTACTTGCTTTGATACTTACTACCTATATGAGCTTGGTCAAGTGACTTAATTTCTTTCCACCTTAGTTATCACTTCTATAAAATGGAAATATTTATACTACCTCACAGTGTGAATGTTAAATGAGTTGATACATGGGAAGTACTCAGAACAGAGCTTAGCTAGTGTTGGTTTTGTCATTTGCCCAGTAATATATATAGCTTGTAAGCACAAGCTATGGATATAAATTTCTGTTGTGCCAAGCTATGATGGTTTATGATGGTTTATTTGTTTTATTCATTCCCTCAACCTAACTTTCTATATGAGTGTGTATATATATATATATATATATATACACACACACACACACAAACACACCCCTACACACACATATATCCCGGCCCGCGGGATAGTCGAAGCAGGCCCTGGAGGAGGGGGTGGGAATTTGGGGAACAAGAGATAGGAGAAATGGAGACAAGACAGTGCTCTGATCAAGACTCGTTTAATGGCGGTAATGCAGTGCCTTATATTCACGTGGAGGGGAAGGGGTTGGGCCAAGGCGAAAATGATCTCATAGTGGAGGCGTGGCCAGATAGGTATTGGTTTCTCTGGTTGAAAGTCATGTTGCACCTGCGCTGTCAGGTAGTAATTTTCGCGGGCGCGGGAAAAATGGGTGAAGAAGAAGCAGGAAGAGCGCCATCTTTTATGAGGTATTAATACAGGGAAAAAGGTAAATCTAGGGAGGAGGTAGAAGGTGGAAATGAATAGAGCTCAGGCGTTTTTAATCGTCAGTTATTATTCGCTATGGCCGGGGCGTGCAGCTCCGGACACACATACACACTTCTCTTAGTGGATTATGATTAAACAGTATAGGTAAAGCACATAGAACACTAGCAAATGGCAAAAATTGCTTAATAATTGAGCTTAATAAGTCAATAAATAGCACCTATTATATTATTATTAATTGTAAGGCAAAGCAGGCAAAATTAATATTTCAAATGGCAGGAAGGTTCACAAGCTATCTAAAAAGGGGAGCTAATACTCAGCTTTAATTAATTTTTGCCATATCAGATCTTATGATCTTTTTCCAAAGTAGAAAAGACTTTTACTGAAGTATCTGGATTTATAATATCGGCAACTAAATGAAAAATAAAAATTGTAAACTAGTGTTTAACCAACATGTCTGATGTTATCAGTTTGCAATGTCGGTCTAAATTGTTTATGCGACCCTTTTAACCGCACAACACTTGGTTTCAGTTCTTAAATCTTTTCAAATTGCATACACAGTGATTCTCAAAGTGTGGTCCCTGGAACAGCATTACTTAAGAACTTGTTAGAAATGCAAAATCCTGGGCTTCACTCCAGACCTTCTGAATCAGAAACTCTGGGGATGGGGCCCAGTAATCTCTTTTTTAAAAAGCTTTCCAGAAAATTCAGATACTTAGTCAACCACTGAACCACTAGTGTTGTAGAGAGAGCATGGACTTTGAAAGAGATTCAAACTGTGTAACACAGCTACATAACTCAGTAATTATGCAACCTTGGTCAAGTTGGATCAGATAAACTAGAGGTCAGCTTTATAATAAACCACAAAATCATTAGGAAGAATAAACATAAATTGATCCTTTCAGTTTGGCCCCTTGTTTCTATTTCCATGAAGAAAAGTTTCAATATTTCCTCCTCTTATTTACTTACTTTTAGGAGAATAATTCTGGCAAATGAAATGTTCAACTGTAGCATTCTAGAAGTCCAATTCAATGCAGTTCACCCTACATCGACAGAATCTCTCTAAAAAAAGAAACTTTATCCTATGATAAATAAGTAGGGATAGTTAGACACCAAATGTATCCTGGAAAACAGTCAAGACTCCAGAGTAGTTAAGTGCTGGTACTTTGGCTTGTCTCATTCCAGACTCTTATTTATAGTGGATTTCCACCTGTGATTATTAGACTTCTTATCTGTGGACCCACACATCACTTTTCCTCTTTTCTGTTCTTACTTTGTGGAAAAATCTTGTTTTGTTTTATTTTGTTTCAAACTCTAAAGTAGTAAACCAGTGAACTTATTCAGCTTGTAATTTAGACCTTTATATTGGCTCATAAAGAAACATAAAGACAAAGAATAACTGTGAAAGCCTACGCCATATAGATGATACAAGTAAAATGGAAGAAATCACACTAATTTTCCCTTTCAGTCCTGACTTCCCTCAGCCTCCTGCTTTTGAGAGAAGAGACACACAATGAGTAGAGGGCAATGAAGGAATTAGGAACACAGATACTTAGGGTTGCAAAAAGCTAGGAGTCATCTAGTCCTATCATTTCCAAATGTAAATATACTATCAGAATGAACAGAAAAGAGGTCTATTTTTAAGAAAAAATACAGATCTGAGTAACAGTTCAAATCTACAAAATCATAGACAATTAACTTGGAACTTTAGGATCTGAATATTGTTTTTGAGCTCTGATACAATGAGTTCATATTTAGAAATCAGCAGTCTAGTTATTCCTGCTTAATGCTTGAACTCCAGCAAGCAGTTTTCCAATTACTATTTTAATTGTCTTAGAGAGAACTGACTACCAAGATAGTAACATGGTTTTATGCTTATAAATGTTGGTTCTAAGCCAGACTGCCTGGTTATACATCCTGGCTTTGCCACTGTAGCTGCATTTGTTTATCTCTCTCTTTTTAAAATTTTTTGCATATCTAATATCCAATCATCTATTAACATCAGGTGAAATCCGAAGAGGTAGAATTCAGGGCCTCTCCCTACTGTGAAAGTTGATGGAAGGCCAGGTAGTCCTGTGAGCAAGATCATGTGAGCTAAGTTTGGGTAATCAGTCAGATGTTCCTTCCTGAGATTGCCAATAAAAACAAGGTAGGGATACTCAGACAGCTGGCGTCCCATGGAATTACAGTGAAATCAGTGGTGGTGACTCCAGCATGAGTTCTAACCACTGATTCAGTGGCCTGACTTCAGCTGTTTCAGGCTGACTTTAGCTGTTTCAGCTGCTGCCCCATTTTCCAAACTCATTCTCTAGTCTTCTCACGTGTTCTTTGTGTTATCTCATGCCTTTTAATAAACTCGTTTTCAGCTTAAGTTGGCTAGAATTAGAATGTAAGTATGTCATTTGGAATAGTAAATAAAAATTGTTATTCACAAAGAGAGAAAAAGGGGGGTTCTGGTTTAATTCCTTCTGCTATCATTCAGAAAGAATTAATTTTTAATGACTATTCCATTAGCAATTGTCCTCCCATTGGGAATTTGCATATTTGGAGTTTCAGGAAACTCTGTCTAAAACTCCACTAGGAAAAAGGAGACTCAGTTCAAATGGCTCTCTATCAATCCCTTTCACCATTTTTAAGAAGCTTAATTCTCTAGGACAGGCCTGTTATTCCCACCAAAGTTTCTCTATATTAAATTTATAGTGCCTCATACTTTGAAATACAAATTTGAGACTGTACTGCTTTGAGCATTGCAATAAAGTTTAGGTTATAATGCTGAAGCCTATCAGTAAAAATTACAGCCGGTCCACCTTCCTGTAGCAAGTCAGGGACAGTGTAAACTGTGAAACAGCACAGTAAAGCCTCAATGTACAGAGCTTTGATAAGCACAAATGCATGTCGAGGGCCTGATGATGTGGGTAGAATAAAATGGTGACAATAGAAACATGTTCAGGCTGCCTAAAATTAACTCATCTATATTCTAGGACAAAACTGTGTATGTGAAGAAGTTTAGTATTTACTGTCTCGGAGTCAGTTATTTATTGAGGTTGGGATAAAGAGAATATTTGTCCCCTAAAGGAATAAAAGGTATCATAAAACCATCTCTCACCCCATGCAATCCCTAATTTGTCCCTGGTAGTCAATGAAAACATAGCTGAGTCTACTGCATTTTAGTTAATTCCCTTAGTATATTCAAGGTCATTGCTTGGGTTATGGGAAATATTTATTTTTTACTGACAATGTGGTACAGAATAAGTTCTTCACTAGACGCTGCTTGAACTCTTTAGCAAAAGCTTCACTTTGCCATCAGGACTCTGGTGCTGAGTCTCATTAAGATAGTCAAGAATTGTTCTGGCAGTTCAGGATAACAGTGAGATTTGAGGCATCATGAGGATGGACCCTGCTGTGCAAACAGCAAGCGGGACCAACTCAGCTCTTCCAAAAAGCCTATAGTAAAATTGAAAGTGCAAGATAAGAGCATTCTAGCCTTTCAGAGTAGAAGTTCAAATAGGGTTGGAAGTCAAAGAAAGTCAAAGAAAAAAGCTCATTATAAAAATCTATACCCCTTTGGTGATGCTTTTGTATACATTCATCAGCTGTATACAATATTTAATTAAATGTGTTCTCTCACCTCTAGCTATTTTTTATACTAAATTAAAACTGCAGTAGGACAGTAAAAACTGTGGAATTAATTTAGGACCCTTATTCAGGGAACTATGTGTTACATAAAATTAAGTACCGGTAAGACATTCTGATACAGAAAGTTCTTCTTGTTGTGTAGGGGGATCTCATGGGCAGTTCAGAAATCTGTGGGGCACAGAGGGCTACTAGAGATCACAGTCCAGAATATGATAAAAGGATTCAGCCCTAGGGTAAGGACAAACAAGAGAAGAGGGGTATAGCCTCACATAATGATGAAAATAGTGTCAATGAACCTAACTCTTGCTGCACGTGTCCCTCGGGGAAAATTTCCCTGTCTCACCTGAGCTACATATTATATTCTTGCTATGTATCACCTTAGCAAATTGTAATTCCCAGATAACTCAGATTATTTTGTTATTTTAAAAATTTTATCTCAACTTCCTCTAATGAAGGTAGGGACTACATATACAGTACTCCGCTCTTGTATTCCTAGTGTTTATCATGATTTCTTGCCCTTCATAAATACTCAGAAAACTACTGAAGAAAGAAAAGGCAAAAAAGAAGGAAGGAAGGAAGGAAGGAAGGAAGGGAGGGAGGAAGGGAGGGAGGAAGGGAGGGAGGGAGGGAGGGAGGGAGGAGGGCAGGCGGGCAGGCGGGCAGGCAGGCAGGCAGGCAGGAAGGCACGAAGGAAGGCATGGAGGGAGGGAGGGAGTGAGGGAGGGAGGAAGGAAAAGGGAAAGGGAAAGGAAAACGTAAAGGGAAAGGGAAAGGGGAAATTTAGAATGCATTTAGGTCTGGAGTCAGCGTCAGAAAAGCCCAGAAATCAGTAGGTTTTAAAGAGGCAAGATGAGTAGGTGCATGTAGCAATACATAGAAAGGCAGCCTACAATATAGTGATTTGGTTGCAGAACATGGTCATTGACTAAGATTAAAAGAGAATATTTTCAGGACCTGTCAAAGATAATGAGAAAAATTCAATCTTCAAAAGCAAAATGGGTGAGACAATGCCTGTAAGTGACATAAACAATAAGATAGAAGAACAAATATTTGAATAAGAATATGGGGGTAGAATGCAGAATAAGACAAGGGTAAAGGATAATGTTTTCACTTCTAAAATATTTTATTTTTCATATCATTGAATCAACTCACTCCCTTTTCGTTTAAGGCTTTAGTTACACATAATAAAATTCACAATTGAGAACGTCTGTTCTTCAAGATATTCTCTTAAGAAAATGATAAAATCAGACAATGATCACAGAATTTACTTGAGAATCACTTACTTGATAAAGGCTTGGTATTCAGAATATATATTTAAAAAACTTCTAAAATTAAGAAATAAAAAATGACCCAATGAACAATGGTCAAAATTTGCACAGACACTTCTTCAAAGATGTATGGATAGCAAACAAGCACATGACAAGAGGTCCATCATCACTGAGTCACATAATGCAAAACAGAAACACAATGAAATGCCATTATACAACTACTAGATTGTCTGAAATTAAAACGATTGACCATACCATGTATTGACTTATTGATTAGGCTGTAGAACAGTTAGAATTCTCATACAATACTGGTATTAATATATCTCACACAAATTTGAAAACCTATTTGAGATATATATATATATATATATATATATATATATATATATTTCTTTTTTTTTTTTTTTTTTTTTTTTTGAAACGGAGTCTCGCTCTGTCACCCAGGCTGGAGTGCAGTGGCGTGATCTCGGCTCACTGCAAGCTCTGCCTCTCGGTTTCACGCCATTCTCCTGCCTCAGTCTCCCGAGTAGCTGGAACTACTACCACTTTTCTCCTGTACTCTGTGGATATCACCCTTGATATCTCTTGCTTTGATTGTATCAATATGGTGGATTCAGAGTTAAGGGTATTCTAGCTAAAAGTCATGTGCAAAGCTCATTGCAACACATCCTATAAAACAAATACCCCAAACTTTTTTTTTTTTTTTTTTTTTTGAGACGGAGTCTGGCTCTGTCACCCAGGCTGGAGTGCAGTGGCTCCATCTCGGCTCACTGCAAGCTCCGCCTCCCGGATTCACGCCATTCTCCTGCCTCAGCCTCCCGAGTAGCTGGGACTACAGGCCCCACCACCATGCCTGGCTAATTTTTTGTATTTTTAGTAGAGATAGGGTTTGACTGTGTTAGCCAGGATGGTCTCGATCTCCTGACCTCTTGATCCACCCGCCTCAGCCTCCCAAAGTGCTGGAATTATAGGCGTGAGCCAACACTCCCAGCATGATAATTTCCTAAAAGGTTAAACAGACACTTATCATATGACTTAGACATTCCAGTGTTAGATATTTACCTATAAGACATCAACATGTACATAAATAGCCATAGCAACTTTATTTGTAATCATCAAACACTGGAAACAATCAAATGTCCTCTAACTGGTGAATGAGTATAATAATCGTGATAAATCCATTTAAAGGATTATTACTGAGTGATAAAAATAAACTATTGATACAGAATACAAATCTCAAAATAATTGTGCTGAGTAGAAAAGCTCAGCAAAAATAATATGTATTGTATAATTACATTTTTATAAAGCTCTAGAAAATGCAAAGTAGTCTATAGTGATAGAAAGATCAGTATTTGTCTGAAGATAGGGGAAGAGGCAGAAAGAGCCATAGGTGGGTCTGTTGGAGGGATGGGAGTGGGGTGCAGTGATGGATATATTTGTTATCTTGACTGTATTGATGATTTTGTGGAGATACACACACACATATATACCTAAAACACCAAATTGGACACTTTAAATATTTGAAGTTTATTTTATGTCAATTATACCTCAATGAAAGTGTTAGAAAATACAAAAAACAGGAAACAAATTAAAGGGAAAATACATTAAGTAATAAATATATTATTTACCACTGCTTCTTATGAATACTAAGGGTTTCATCTATTGTCTCTCTGATGTTCAAAAGAGTTGTGTTTGCTCAACTTGCATGCTGATTTGATTGTCAGGGCATGTAGTACCTCGGGGAATATTGAAAATTGTATCTATTCCTACTATAAGGCTATTGCTATTATAACCTCGTATTGACTGAAATGTCAGGTCTCTACTTACTTAAAAATTTTTACAATACTTCTGATTAGTTTGTTCTCATACCCCTATATAGAAATGCTAAAATATCTTTGGTCATAATCTTAAATATGTTTATTTACAAAGTGTTAGAGGAGAATGAAATCAGATTTATTACTCTAATAAGTATGAATTTATTCTAGGTTGTAAAATACGCTGTAATATACTTTGCATTAATAGGGATATAGATTCATTTGCCTATAGTAATTAAGAGTAAAAAGAGTAGAAATTAACACTGAAGTGTTAGTCCATTTTGTGCTGCTATAACAGAATATCACAGGCTGGTTAATTTATAAAGAATAGGATTTTTTTTTCTCACAGTTCTGGAGACTGGAAGTCCAAGATCAAGTGACTAGCATTTATCAAGATGCCTTGATCTTGCTGTGTCCTCACACGGTGGATGGCAGGAGAGATGAAAGGTGTCAAACTCTATGTAGTCATGCAGTAAACGAACAAAAGAGAAACAATACACGCCCTCAAGCCCCTTTTATAGCCTAATTAATTCATTCTTAAGCACCTCCTATTAAGCCTCTCCTCCTAACACTCTTGCACTGGGGATTGAGTTTCCAACACATTAATTTTGGGAATACATTCAAACCACAGCAGTAAGTAACAGGTCCTTGGGCTAATAGCATTTAAACAGTAACTGTTTGAGGTCTTTAAATAATAATAGAAGGGTGTTAATACTTTCTGATGAATAGTAAAATTTTTAGTTACTAAATTTTGCAAACTAAAAAATGTAATGAGATTAAATTCCAAAGGCAAGGACACTTATATTAACATAAAGCTGAGCTGTAAAACACTACAGTACAACTTTTTAGGTCTCTCCTTCATTGTCCTGTTTCTTTAAAGAAGGCAGCAGCTTGATTGTGGAGGGGTGTGTTTATTTTTTGCTTACTTCAGCGTGTTAACTTTTTGTTGACTCTTGATCCCATATGTGCCTACACTGGTGAGAAAAATGCAAATACTTTTAATCCCATTCCTCCAAGAAAGAGAATAAATCATGCTAAAGCGAACATAAAATGTTGTGGAACTAGACGATCCATTCAGATACAACAACCAGGAGTGAATTGGAGGGCACAACTTAGATCAATTAAATTTGTGGTGGTGAAGAATAGATAATTAAAGATAACTGCCTGGATTTGAATCCTGGTATTAATATGTATTAGCAGTGTAAGCTTTGAGAAGTTACTGAGCCTTCTATGCCTTAATTTTCTCATTTTTAAATGATGTTAATATTTCCTACCTTATAAAGGTTTTGTGAAAATTAAGTGACATGACCTTATTATTTTATTTAATAAACACTTGTATGCCAATTATGTACTAAAGGTGTTTTATGCATTTTATGAATATGAACTTATGTCATCTTCATACTGCTTATAAAGCACTAAAATAGTGCATGACATAAACTGCTTAATAAATAGCATCTTGTATCTTTTTGAGTGCGCAGACTCATTTCAGAAAATTCAGAAAGTACATAAACTTATAAGGAAGGACAAAAAATTCATACAATCATAAATTCAAAGAAGCCATTGTACCTATTTAGGCATATTTTCTTAATCTTTTCCTTTATCATTAAAAGAAATTTTGCTCATACATTTCATAATATTTTATCATGCATTTGATCATTACTTTTTGTTTTTTAATACTTTTAGTTAATTTTAATTACTTTATTTTTAAAAGCAGTTTTAGGTTTACAGAATAATTGAGCAGATGGCACAGACATTTCCCATGTACTCCTTCTCTCATAGGCACTGCCTCCCATAGGAGGGGGTTTTATATGTTACAATCTAGGAATCTAAATTGACAAACTATTTCCCAAAGTCCATAGTTTACATTAGAGTTCACACTTGGTGTTTTACATTCTATGTATTGTGACGAATATATTTTGACACTTATCCACCATTGTAGTATCGTTTAGAGTAGTTTCACTGCCCTAAATTGCTATGTAGTATTGCATGGTATAGATACCAGGGTTTTATTATTATTATTATTATTACCACTCATCTGTGAAGAACATCTGGATTGTTTTCAGTTTGGGGCTATGATGAATAAATCTGCTATGAACAGTTGTACACATTTTATTTACATAAGATTACATTTATCTGGATAAGTGCCCAGAATCATAATCACTGGATTGTATGGAAGTTATGTATTTGTTTTTTAAGAAATTGCCAAACTGTGTTTCACAGAGTGGTTGCATCATTTTTACATTTCCATCAGGAATATATGAGTTATCCAGTTTCTCTGCATCATCACCAGCATTTGGTATTATCACTATTTTAAAAATTTTTTCAACATTCTGATATGTATGTAGTGATATCTTATTATTGTTTTACTTTACATTTCTCTAATGGCTAATTAAGATAAATGCATGTGTGTGTGTGTGTGTGTTTCCATTTATAAATCTATGAACTCTCAAGTTGCTTGTCCATTTTTTATGATTTGTTTGCTTTTTCTATAGTTGAGACTTGAGTAGTATATATATATTCAAGATTCTAGTTCATTGTCAAGTATGCGATTTAGGAATATTGTCTCCTCAACTATGTAGTTTGTATTTTAAAATTGAGTCTTTAATACAGTGAAACGTTTTAATATTTTTGGAGTTGAATTTATCCATTTTTGTCTATTTTGGATTGCAATTTGTGTCTCAAGTCTTAGTAATCCATGCATAACCTTAGTTCCTGACAATTTTCTTCTGCTTTTTTTTTTCTTTAAGTTTTACAGTATGATTACAGTCTTGATTATTATAGCTATATAATAATTCTTGAAATTGCTTAGGCTGATCTCTTCTACTTTATTCTTTTTTCAAAATTAATGTAGCTATTCTAGTTTACTTAATTTTAATATGCATTTTAAAATAATATTCATAGGCACAACAGTCTTTCTGGGATTTCAATAGGATTTGAACTATATATGCATATCAGTTTGGGGTGATTTGACATCTATACTATGTTGAGTCTTCAAATCCATGAAAATGGTCTACACCTACATTTCTTTTAGAACTCATTTGATTTCTCTCATCAGCATTTAGTAGTTTTCAGCATCAAAGTCCTACATATGTTTTGTTAGTTTTACATCTAAGTAGTTCTCTCCGATTTTTAGCAATTGTATTTTTAATTTTTGTGTGCACATGTTCATTGCCATTATATAGAAATACAATTGATTTTTATCTTGTATCCATGGATCTTGGGGAATTCTGGAGATTCCTTGGGATTTTATATGTCAACAATCTTTTCACTTGCAAATAAGGACAGTTTATTTCCTCCTTTTTAAAATGAATACCTTTTCCCCCTCTGTTCTTACCCTTTTGCAGTGGTTAGAAGTTTCAGCACTTTGCAAAATAACAGTGGTTGGAGTGGGCATTCTTGCCTTTTCCAGATGTTAGAGAGAAATCATTCAGTCTTTTGCCATTTAGTACAATTTTAGCTTTAGCTACTCATCACATTGAAGAATTTCCCTGTTTCTAGTTTCCAGGGATTTTTTTTTTAATCACGAATGTGCATTGAGTTTTATCTAATGCTTTTACTGCATCGATTGATATAATCATGCCTATTAATACAGTGGATTACACTGATTGATTTTCAAATGTTACCACACTTGTATCTCTGTAATAAACACTACTCCATCATAATATACATGTTTTCTTTACATATTGATAAATCCTGTTTACTAAATTTTTTTTTTTTTTTTTTTTGAGACAGAGATCTCGGCTCACTGTAAGCTCCACCTCCTGGGTTCACGCCATTCTCCTGCCTCAGCCTCCCAAGTAGCTGAGACTACAGGCGCCTGCCACCACATCCAGCTATTTTTTTTTTAATCTTTTTAGTAGAGATGGGGTTTCACCTGTGTCAGCCAGGATGATCTCGATCTCCTGAACTTGTGATCCGCCCACCTCAGCCTCCCAAAGTGCTGGGATTACATGCGTGAGCCACTGTGCCTGGCCTGCTAATATTTTTATAATTTTTGAATCTATATATGAGAGGAATATTGTTACATATTTTTCTTTCATTTTGTTTTGTTGTACTGCTGCTGTTTGTTTTTGGTGTTGAATAATAATAGCTTCATAAGATAGAAGTGGAAGAGAGTGTAGAATTTGTGTTTTCCTTTTTTTTTTTTTTTTGAGACATGGTCTCACTCTGTTGCCCAGGCCGGGGTGCAGTGGCGTGATTTACTCCTTTATAAAGTTGTAAGTGTAACCATCTGGGCCTGGAGAGTTCTCTTTTTTAAAAAAAGAAAACTGTATTTTCTGTCTCGTTGATCTGTCTAATATTGACAGTGGGGTGTTAAAGTCTTCCACTATTATTGTATGAGAGTCTATGTCTCTTTGTAGGTCTCTAAGAACTTGTTTTTTGAATCTGGGTGTTCCTGTATTGGGTGCATATATATTTAGGATAGTTAGCTCTTCTTGCATTGATCCCTTTACCATTATGTAAAGCCCTTCTTTATATCATTTGATCTTTGTTGGTTTAAAGTTTGTTTTATCAGAGACTAGGATTGCAACCCCTGCTTTTTTGTTTTTTTGTTTTTAATTTTAATTTTAATTTTTTATTTGTTTTTGCTTTCCATTTGCTTGGTAAATATTCCTCCATCCCCTTATTTTAAGCCTATGTGTGTCTTTGCACGTGAGATGGGTCTCCTGACTATAGCACAACGGTAGGTCTTGACTCTTTATCCAATTTGCCATTCTGTGTCTTTTATTTGGGGCATTTAGCCTATTTACATTTAAGGTTAATATTGTTATGTGTGAATTGGATCCTGTCATTATGATGTTAGGTGTTTACTTTGTCTGTTAATTGATACCGTTTCTTTGTAGTGTGGATGGTCTTTACAATTTGGTATTTTTTTTTTTTTTGCAGTGGCTGGTACCAGTTGTTCCTTTCCATGTTTAGTGCTTCCTTCAGGAGCTCTTGTAAGGCAGGCCTGGTGGTGACAAAATCTCTCAGCATTTGCTTGTCTGTAAAGGATTTTGTTTCTCCTTCATTTATGAAGCTTAGTTTGACTGGATATGAAATTCTGGATTGAAAATTCTTTAAGAATGTTGAATATTGGCGCCAAGTCTCTTCTGGCTTATAGGGTTTCTGCTGAGAGATCCGCTGTTAGTCTGATGTGCTTCCCTTTGTGGGTAACCCAACCTTTCTCTGTCTGGCTGCCTTTAACATTTTTTCCTTCACTTCATACTTGGTGAATCTGATGATTATGTGTCTTGAGGTTGCTCTTCTCGAGGAGTATATCTGTGGTCTCTGTTTTTCCTGAATTTGAATGTTGGCCCACCTTGCTAGATTGGGAAAGTTCTCCTGGATAATATCCTGAAGAGTGTTTCCAACTTGGTTCCATTCTCCCTGTCACTTTCAGGTACACCAATCAAACATAGATTTGGTCTTTTCACATAGCCCCATATTTTTTGGAGGTTTTGTTCATTTCTTTCTGTTCTTTATTCTCTAATCTTGTCTTCACACTTTGTTTCATTAAGTTGATCTTCAATCTCTGATATCCTTTCTTTCACTTGATTGATTCAGCTATTAATACTTGTGTATGCTTCACAAAGTTCTCATGCTGTGTTTTTCAGTTCCTTCAGGTCATAGTCAGTTCTGGACCAAGCAGACCTAATAGACATCTACAGAACTCTCCACCCTAAATCAACAGAATATGCATTATTCTCAGTACCACATTGCACTTATTCTAAAATTGACCACATAATTGGAAGTAAAACACTCCTCAGCAAATGCTAAAGAATGGAAATCATGACAAACTGTCTCTCAGACTACAGTGCAATCAAATTAGAACTCAGGATTAAGAAACTCACTCAAAACCTCACAAGTACATGGAAACTGAACAACCTGGTCCTGAATGACTACTGGGTAAACAACAAAAAGAAGGCGGAAATAAAGATGCTCTTTGAAACCAATGAAAAGAAAGACACAACATATCAGAATCTCTGGGACACATTTAAAGTAGTGTAGAGAGGGAAATTTATAGCACTAAATGCCCACAAGAGAAAGCAGGAAAGATATAAAATCGACGTGCTAATGTCAGAATTTAAAGAACTAGAGAAGCAAGAGCAAACCAATTCAAAAGCTAGCAGAAGGCAAGAAATAGTTCTAAGATTAGAGTAGAACTCAAGGAGATAGAGACACAAAAAACCCTTCAAAAATCAATGAATCCAGGAGCTGGTGTTTTTTTTTTTTTTTTTTTTTTTTTGAAAAGATCAACAAAATACATAGACCACTAGCCAGTCTAATAAAGAAGAAAAGCGAGAAGAATCAAATAGATGCAATAAAATGATAAAGGGGATAACACCACTGATCCCACAGAAATACAAACTATAATCAGAGAATTCTATGAACACCTCTACAAAAACAAACTAAAAAATCTAGAAGAAATGGATAAATTCCTGGACACATACACCCTCCCAAGACTAAACTAGGAAGAAGTTGAATACCTGAATAGACCAATAACAAGTTCTTAAATTGAGGCAGGGCAGCAACTAATAGCCTACCAACCAAAAAAAGTACAGGACCAGATGAATTCAAGGCTGAATTCTACCAGAGGTACAAAGAGGAGCTGGTACCATTCTTTCTGAAACTATTCTAAACAGAGAAAGAAGGAATTCTTCCTAATTCATTTTATGAGGCCTGTGTCATCCTGATACGAAAACCTGGCAGAGACACAACAAAAAAAGAAATTGCCAAGTTTCCTGATGAACACCGATGTAAAAAGCCTCAATAAAACATTGGCGAACTGAATCCAGCAGCACATCAAAATCTTATCCACCACTATCAAGTTGGCTTCATCCCTGGGATGCAATTTTGGTTCAACATATGCAAATCAATAAACACAATCCATCACATAAACAGAACCAATGACAAACACCGCATGATTATCTCAGCAGGTGCAGAAAAGGCCTTCGACAAAATTCAACATCCCTTCATGCTAAAAACTCTCAATAAACTAGGAAATGCTGGAATGAATTTCAAAATAATAAGAGCTATTTATGACAGACCCAGAGCCAATATCATACTGAATGGGCAAAAGATGGAAGCATTCCCTTTGAAAACTGGCACAAAACAAAGATGCCCTCTCTCACCACTCCTATTTAACATAGTATTGGATGTTCTGGTCAGGGCAATCAGGCAAAAGAAAGAAATAAAGTGTATTCAATCAGGAAAGGAGGAAGTCCAATTATCTCTGTTTGCAGATGACATGATTGTAGATTTAGAAAATGCCATCGTCTCGGTCCAAAATCTCCTTCAGCTGATACGCAACTTCAGCATAGTCTCAGGATACAAAATCAATGTGCAAAAATCACAAGCATTCCTATACACCAATAACAGGCAGAAAGCCAAATCATGAGTGAACTCCCATTCACAATTGCTACAAAGAGAATAAAATACCTAGGAATTCAACTTACAAAGGATATGAAGGACCTCTTCTAGGAGAACTACAAATCACTGCTCAAGGAAATAAGAAAGGACATAAACAAATGAAAACACATTCCATGCTCATGGATAGGAAGAATCAGTATCGTGAAAATGGCCACACTGCCCAAAGTAATTTATAGATTCAATGATGTTCCCATCAAGCTACCATTGACTCTCTTCACAGAATTAGAAAAAAACTACTTTAAATTTCATATGGAAACAAAAAAAGGCCTGCAATCCTAAGTAAAAAGAACAAAACTGGAGGCATCACACTACCTGACTTCAAATTATACTACAAGGCTACAGTAACCAAAACAGCATGGCACTGGTACCAAAACCAGTGCCATGGATCAATGGAACAGAACAGAGGCCTCAGAAATAACACCACACATCTACAACGACCTGATCTTTGACAAACCTGACAGAAACAAGAAATGGGGAAAGAATTCCCTATTTAATAAATGGTGTTGAGAATACTGGCTAACCATATGCAGAAAACTGAAACTGGACCACTTCCTTACACCTTATACAAAAATCAACTTACGAAGGTTTAAAGACTTAAATGTAAGACCTGAAAAACCCTGGAATAAAACCTAGGAAATACTGTTCAGGACATAAACATGGGTGAAGGTTTCATGACTAAGACCCCAAAAGCAATGGGAACAAAAGCCAAAACTGACCAATGGGATCTAAATAAACTAAAGAGTTTCTGCACAGCAAAAGAAATTATCATCAGTGTGAACAGGCAACCTACAGAATGGGAGAAAATTTTCGCAATCTATCCATCTGTCAAAAAGGCTAATATCCAGAATCTACAAAGAACTTAAACAAATTTACAAGAAAAAAAAAACAAACAACCCCATCAAAAAATGGATGAAGGATATAATCAGACACTTCTCAAAAGAAGACAGTTACAGAGCCAAAAACATATGAAAAAAGCTCATCTTTACTGGTCATTAGAGAAATGGAAGTTAAAACCACAATGAGATACCATCTCAAGCCAGTTATAATGGTGATCATTAAAAAGTCGGGAAATAGCAGATGCTGGAGAGGATGTGGAGAAATAGGAATGCTTTTATACTGTTGTTGGGAGTGTAAATTAGTTCAACCATCATGAAAGACAGTGTGGCAATTCTTCAGGGATCTAGAACTGGAAATGCCATTTGACCCAGCAATCTCATTATTGGGTATATACCCAAAGGATTATAAATCATTCTAGTCTAAAGACACATGCAAACTTATGTTTATTGTTGCACTGTTCACAATAGCAAAGACTGGGAACCAACCCAAATGCCCATCAATAATAGACTGGATAAAGAAAATGTGGCACATATACACCATAGTATACTATGCAGCCATAAAAAAGGATGAGAGCATGTCCTTTGCAGGGACATGGAAGAAGCTAGAAACCATCATTCTCAGCAAACTAACACAAGAACAGAAAACATCGCATGTTCTCACTCATAAGTGGGAGTTGAACAATGAGAATAGATGGACACAGGGAGGAGAACATCTTTCACTGGGGCCTGTAAGGGGGTGGGAGACTAGGGGAGGGATAGCATTAGGAGAAATACCTAATGTAGATGACAGGTTGATGGGTGCAGCAAACCACCATGACACTTGTTACATAAGTGTATACTTATGTAACAAACCTACGCGTTCTGCACATGTACCCCAGAATTTAAAGTATAATAATAAAAACAATTAAAATAAATAAATATTATAGAAGACTTTGGCTTGGGGCCTACATTGTTCATTCAAGAAAACAATAAATTTCAGCTCAAGGCTAGAGATAATTAACAACAACAACAAAAAGAAAACTCTGTCATTTCAGTTCAGTTATGGTCAATTTGTGCTTTCCAAGGTTTGATCAGTTTCATCCAAGTTTTCAAGTTTTCAAAAGTATTTTTTATTCTTTTTGATTCTTGTTACCCTTTAGATCTTGGCAAGGTCTGTAGTAATATCACCTATTTCAATCCTGATATTGGTAATTTGTATCTTCTCTCTTTTTCTTTTACCAGTCTTGCTAGAGGTTTGCCAATTTTATTGATATTTTCAAATTAACAGCTTCACATGTCACTTATTTTCTCTACGTTTTTGTTTTAACTTTCATTGAATTCTGCTTATTCTTATTATCATTCTTTTTTCTGTCTGCCAGCTTTAGGCTTATTTGTTCTTTATTTCTAGGTTCTATAAGTATAAATTGTGATTATTTGTTTGAGACTTTTCTCTTTTTTCCTAATGTCAGCCTTTGGTGTTACAAATTTCCTTCTTGCCATTGTTTTAGACAAGCTCCACAACTGTCATTATGTTTGCTTTTTCCACGTAAGATTTCATTATTCTATCACTGATTTCAAGATATTTTCTTTGTGTTTAGTTTTCAGAAATTTGAGTTACTATATCCTGGTGTAGGTTTCTTTGGCTTATCTAATTTGGATTTATGTCAGCTTTTGAGTATCTGAGCCTTATTTACATTGCTGTTTTAGTTTATTTTATTTTATTTATTTATTTATTTATTTATTTCTCTTTTCTTTGTACGCTCAGATAGGCTAATTTTTACCTGCTTTTAAATTTACTTATTATTTTCTCTGTCTTTCCTCTACTACTATTGAGCCCATCCATTGAATTTTTTATTTTGGTAATTATATTTTTCAGTTCTAGTATTTCAAATTTTAAAAAAAATATGTTCTCTATATATTTGTTAAGACTTTCTATTTCTTCGCTAAGGTTTTCTGTTTGTCTTTTGTTTCTTTTTACGTGCTTCAAACATATTTGTAAAATATTAAAATATATTTTATGATGATATATTTAAAGTATTTGTCAGACAATTCTAACACCTTTTTGTTGGCATCTATTGATTATCTTTTCCATTGAGATTGAGATTTTTCTGGTTCTTGGTATAAGAAATTTTAAAAATTAAAACATGGGTATTGCGGTATTATATTATGAGGCTTTTTTATTATTTAAACATTCTGCTTTAGCTGGTCTCTTTTGCCCTGCTTCACCGTAGGAATGAAACTACACTTTGTTACCGCCAGGTGGGGTTAAAGTACAAGTTCTTCACCTGGCCTTTATGAACACCTAAGGAGAGTTGGAGCTCCTCAGCACTACTGGGCAGGGATGGGAGCTCCAGCTCACCACTATACCTCTGCTGATATCATCCTAGCTGTGAGAGGTAGAAGTGCCTCATTACTCCTTCCCAAATCTCAAATCTCATCTTCTGACAACACAGTGGGAGTGACCTTGTTACTGCCAAGCATTGCTGAAAATTTGATTTTCCATTATACCTTCTTACACCAAGCCAGGGGTCCAGGGAGGGTATGGAAGTGCAGGCTCCCCACACTGTTTCCATTATAGGACAAAGGTGGCCTCATGGTTGACCATCAGGGGTGAAAGTCCATTCCCACTGGCCTTGCCTGAGACCATCATAGCAGTGGGAAGGGGTCATTTTATGATACATTAGCAAAGTAGGAAGTCTATACTCTTCACCCAGCTTTTGCTCATTGGGCTGAGGGTAGGGCCATAGATTCTGTTATTCTAAAGTTATATATTGCTTTTTCCTTACTTTTTAAAGATAATGAATACAAATGGTTGAAAATAGGACCATTTGTATTTTCAAACATCTGTATGCATTATCTTTAAAAATTAATTCATAGTCCAATCATTCATAGACAATATACAACACTTCCATTATATCTTTTCTGCCTGTTCCTGTTTGTATACGTTTGTTTTCACATATTAAGAAACTGATTAGATTTTAATAACATTAATGCAGCATTGGAGTGAACCAAATATTTAGAGGAACAGAGTCACACACTAGGATAACACCCAACTAACAAATGTAGTCCAATTACTGTCTGCATCTCTGTACTAACACAACTGCAAATTGATATATAGTGAGAGAAGTAGGAGAAAGGAAAAGAAGAAAAGATTTGCCTTTTATGCAGAAGGAAATAAATGCCTTCCCATTGTCAGTACCCTACATATAACTAAGACGATTATTCAATATCATGTTCTCCTTATTCACATACCATTATAGCACATATTTTATACATCAGTAAAACTCTTTAAAACATAATTTTAATAGGTACATAATATTTTAATGTACAAGTGCATTAATTTTATATATTCTATTATTTATAGGGGGAAATCCCACTCCTGATATTCAACATGGGTTCTTTTCTATTTCTGTAAGTGTCAGCTGGTCTGAGAAATAAAGGGAAAGAGTACAAAAGAGAGAAATTTTAAAGCTGGATGTCTGGAGGAGACATCACATGTCAGCAGGTTCCGTGATGCTCCCTGAGCCATAAAACCAGCAAGTTTTATTAGCGATTTTCAAAAGGGGAGGGAGTGTACAGAATAGGGTGTGGGTCACAGAGATCACATGCTTCACAAGGTAATAAAATATTACAAAGCAAATGGAGGCAGGGTGAGATCACAGGACCACAGGACAAGGCAAAATTAAAATTACTAATGAAGTTTGGGCACACATTTTCATTGATAACATCTGATCAGGAGACAGAGTTTGAGAGCAGACAACTGGTCTGACCAAAATTTATTAGGCTGGGATTTCCTGTCCTAAAAAGCCTGGGAGCACTATGGGAGACCAGGGCTTATTTCATCCCTTTGTCTATGACCGTAAAAGACAGCTGCCCCTAAAGCAGCCATTTTAGAGGCCTACCCTCAGGCGCTCATTCTCTTTCTCAGGAATGTTCCTTGCTGAGAAAAAGAATTCAGCAATAGTTCTCCTATTTGCTTTTGAAAGAAGAGAAATATGGCTGTGTTCCACCCGGCTCAAGAGCAGTCAGAGTTTAAGATTATCTCCCTTGTTCCCTGAACATTGCTGTTATCCTGTTCTTTTTTCAAGGTGCCCAGATTTCATATTGTTCAAACACACATGCTCTACAAAAATTTGTGCAGTTAAAACAGTCATCACAGGGTCCTGAGGTGACACACATCCTCCTCAGCTAATGAAGATGACAGGATTAGGAGATTAAAATAAAGACAGGCATAGGAAATCAGAAGGGTATTGACTAGGGAAGTGATAAGAGTCCATGAAATCTTCACAATTTATGTTCAGAGACTGCAGGAAAGAGAGCTGTAAGAAATTATAAAAGTACTAATTTGGGGAACTAACAAATGTCCATGAAATCTTCACAATGTATGTTCTTCTGCCATGGCTTCAGCCAATCCCTTCATTTGGGGTCCCTGACTTCCCACGACATCTCTCCCTTTCTTTTTATGTAAATGTGCCATGGTGATGAAGGCTTGTTTGTTCTCTTGATTTTGACACAGGATTCTTTGACTTGTCTGGCACACTAAAAACAAGTAGATTAAACAGAGAAACGTAATTCCAAAATTTACACAGTGGAGCCCCCAATAGACTTAATCCAAGTCGTAGGGTTTAGTCCATAAAGATTTTCTGCTGCCTGATCTAATGCCTTATCTCCAGGCACAATGGTTAAATGAGCTTGAGAGGATTCAAAAATTTGTTTCTTTAATTTAGTTATGTCCAATGATACATTATCTTCCCCACCCAGAAGGTGTCCTTTGACCATTTCCCATGAATGATCAGTCTCATTATAGGAATACAAGGTGATACAGAAATCCAGTGTATTCCAATCGCACTGCATTTTCATGCAATGTTTGAGACACTAACTGATCTCCAAGCCAAATAACAGAGTGTCTTAAATCATTAATTTGATTAGCCAATTTTTGATCAATGCCTTGTTGAGAATTCCACATTTGGGTGGAATTCGCTTGCCAATCATTAACAAAATGAGCGGTTTGAATAGATTGACGTAACACCATTCCTGCAGTGGTGGCCGTTACAGTGACTGTAATTAGACCCGTGATCACAGTGACTAAAATGAAAACAAATCTCTTAGATCTTTTTAGAATTCCCTGTAACACTTCATTAATTAAATGTATTGAGGGGGAGGATTCCCAAAGTCTGGGCAAAGTTATTGGAATCCAGATTCCTTCTCAAGCTTGAACCAACATTACACTTTTCCTGATGTCAAAATGGGAGTTAATACAAGTGTATAAATGACAATTAACGCATTGGACAGTTTGATTGTTCATCCAAATTTTGATATTTTCCACTAACAGCATGTAAGGATGCTTAACACAACTCTGTATAGGAACAGTCAGTTTGGAGGTAAGTAAAGCAGAATGTCTGGATCTACATTGATACTGAGAGACAGGGGAGGTAGCAGGGACAACAGACAGAATAGTTTCCCCTTCCCATACTCGCATTCCAGATATGGCAATCGCCAATTTCCAAAGTTCTGGATGTTCTGGGTCAGAATGGGGAGTATCATACGAGGCCTTGGGGCGGTGGGGTGGGGGGGTAATGCCTTTATCTTCCCATTTTAAGGGAAAGAATGAGCTGAACCTCCTACGTAAGGTACAATGATGATTCTTGTTCTCCCAATAAGAAATAAAATAAGTAGACTCCAGGCATTCCTTTCCACCAGAGAAGCAATTGTTTTTTAAATAGCCCTTTGGTGCCCAGTCTATTACTAAAGCATATGAGTCATTTATTAATATTACTGCATGTGAGTTAACACAGTCTTCCCAAATTAAAGTTTTAGATGGGCCCTCAAAATTTTTAGGGCACGGTTTTCCTGCAGGTTTATATTGAAAGTATGGGGTATCTCCCATTACTCCCCCTTTCATTTGTTTTAAAGGAGAAAGGGAGAGGCCAGAAACCAAATGTCCTGGTTCCTCTGTAGCTGATTTATCCGGAAGATAAGCAGCCCAGACTTGAGTTTCTAGATGGATACAACCAGGTGCATGTCCAAGGCACAGAAGGGGCTATTTATAACCCATGGTAACATTAAATGCAGGGCCTTCTTCTCCTGGTTGAGCAGGGCAATGGTCATCTGTATCTCCAGGCATCCTCCTGCTATTGTTAGTGTAGATTTCCTCAGGAGCATCCATCCAGGTGAGAGGTCCAATAAGTGGAGGAAAAGGCATATAAACCCAATAAGAACAATTTGTTGTAGCAGGTAAATCAGTGTGAGAGGAAACTGGTGAGACAGAAAATATAAGGAAGAGAATCACTAAATAAACCTACTGTTAGTGAGATTGAGTGCGGAAGGAGGAAGAGAAGAATAGAGGCATGTTATTTTCAGGCTAATAGAAATGGTGAGATTTTAGGTTTGTAAGGAGAAAAAGAAAGGTAATTAGAAGTGGGATTAGTTAGATGGGTCTCCATTGCCATCAGGGAGGATTGAATCAGACCCATTGTGATTTGGTGTGCCTGCTTATGAGGAGTTGGCACAGATCTCACCACATCTGAGGGCAGTCTCTGACATGGACGTATTTTCTCTGTGGTTTTCGTTTGATGATCTCCTGGTGAAACAAAAACATATCCTCTTCCCCACATTATAATTGTGCCAGGTTCCTAGGTATTGGTTTGGGAGTTTTTCCATAACACTGACTTGCCTTTGTTTGGGGAGAAATTTTTGTCTGTACAATGGCGTTCGGCTGCAGTTAGATCATTATCTTTAGGAACATTTAAAAATTTTAAAGTAAACAATGCCAAATGTAATTGGGAGTGGGGGATAGTTAAATCATGTTTTCGTTGTTCAGACTGTTTGGACAATTGGATTTTTAAAGTGCAATTGATCTGTTCCACCACAGCCTGTCCCTGAGGATTGTAAGGGATTCCAGTAATATGGGGAATTCCCCACTGTTGCATAAATAAATCAAAAGCCTTACTAACATATCCAGGGGCATTGTCTGTCTTTCTTTGGTAGGGAAGCCCCGTAACTGCAAAGCAAGAATACAGATGTTTTTTAACATGGGCAATGCCTTCCCCTGTTTGGCAAGTCACCCAGATAAAACCTGAGAAGGTATCTACAGAAACATGTACATATGACAGTCTGCCAGAGGAGCTAACATGAGTCACATCCATTTGCCATAAAGCATTAGGAGTTAGGCCTCTGGGATTAATGCCAGGTTCCTGATTTGGAAGTAGGAAGACCTGGCACTGAGGGCAGCTGTGAACCCTAAACTTAGCCTGTTTCCAGGTAAGGGCAAATTTATCTTTTAATCCAGCAGCACTGACATGAGTGAGATTATGGAACTCCTGAGCTTCTTGGTTTGTAAAAGAGACCAAACAGTCAACCTTATGATTACCAGCAGACATGGGTCCTGATAAAGTGGTATGAGATCTAATATGTGTAATTTAGAAAGAGTGTCTATGTTGGCGAACTGCCTGTTATAACCTTGAAAATAATGAAGTCAATTCAGAATTATCAATATGTTTGATAATAGCAGTTTCTTTATTTTCAGTGGCATGTACAACATAAGCAGAATCAGAGACAATATTTAAAGGTTTGGGGAAATCCTGTAAGGCAGTAATCACAGCAATTAACTCTGACTTTTGAGCAGAAGTATAAGAGGTAGAAATAAGCTTGTCTATAGGACCTACATAGCCAGCATTGCCATTACTGGAGCCATCAGTGAACACTGTAACAGCCTCAGGAATGGGCTTAATTTTGGTTAATTGAGGGTCCACCCAAGATGTCATTTTTATAAAATCAAACAATTTGCTTTTTGGATAATGATTGTCAATAACGCCAATAAAATCAGCCAAGTGGATTTGCCACAGTATGGAATGTTGAAAGGCAGCTTGAACTTTGAGCTGATTTAAAGGAATTACAATTAAATTCCAATCAAATCCAGAAATTTGAAGTATTCTACACGGAGTCTGTCCAATTAATATGGCTATTTGGTCCAGATAAACAGACAAAGTTTTCGACACAGAATGAGGAAGAAAACACCACTCTACTAAATCATTATGTTGAACTATTAGTCCAGTAGGGGAGTGTAATGAAGCGAAAACCAGAAGCTGAAAAGGCTGAAATGGCTGTAATCTAGATAACTAGGTGGTCTGGATTCTTTCCTCTATGAATTCCAGTTCTAGTAAATCCTCAGGGGTCAAATCCTGGGACTGTGGAGATTGGAATCTCCCTGCAGCATAGAAAACAAGTTAGACAGCTCATAGGTTAGAATATCTAAAGTAGGTATTAAATAATTAATATTACCCAAAAGCTTTTGGAAGGCATTTAAAGTTTTCAAGGAATCTGTCCTAATTTAAACTTTTTGAGGTTGAATGTGTTGTTGACCACCATTCCTAAATATTGAATAGGTCTGTTGAATTTTATCGACCACCATTCCTAAATATTGAACAGGTCTGTTGAATTTTATCCTGAGAGGTGTGTAATCCAGCCTTTGTAACATGGCTGCTCAAAATTTGATAACAGTCAATTAATTCTTTATCAGTGGGAGCGGCAGTTAAAATATCATCAATATAATGAAGAATATAGACCTGGGGATATTGGGCTCGAACTGGTGAAAGCACTTGTCCAACATAAAGCTGGCAGATCATAGGGCTATTCAGCATTCCCTGAGGAAGGACTTTCCATTGATAATGAGCTGCAGGCTCCTGATTATTGATAGATGGTACAGTAAAAGCAAATTTTTCACAATCTGATTTATGTAAAGCAATAAGAAAAAAATAATCTTTAAGATCAATAACTATGAGAGGCCAATTTTTAGGTATTAAAGCAGGGGCAGTCATGCCGGGTTGGACAGCTCCCATAGGTTGAATTTCAGCGATAATGGCCCTTAAATTGGTTACCATCCACCACGTGCCTGATTTCTTTTTCACTAGAAACACAAACACAGGAGAATTCCAGGGGGGAAAGAGAGGGTTCCACATTTCCAAGTTGTAACTGTTCAGAAACCAATTGAGTTAAAGCCTCCAGTTTTTCTTTAGAAAGTGGCCACTGCTGAATCCAAACGGGTGTGTCAGATTTCCATTGTAAAGGGATAGGATCAGGAGGCATGGCAGCGGCCGCCACTAAAATGGATAACCTAAACCCACCCTGTTTTCTTTTATAGTAACTGGGAGGGGTTTAGTAATCCCTTCATGTTTTGGACCGAGCCCGAGCCCAGGAATAAACCCCATGTTTTCCATCATATGCTGACTGGGAGCACTATAAGAGTTATGTGGAATGTTAATTTCAGCCCCCCATTGTGCCAGTAAATCTCTACCCCAAAGATTAATGGGAATTGGCGTGATACAGGGCTGAACTGTACCCTTTTGACCCTCAGGGCCAGTGCAAGGCAAGATAAATGTGCTCTCATAAACTTCCTGGGCTTTTCCAACACTTACTTGTCCCATGCTAGTGGGATGTTAAAGCCAGGAGGAAGGCCATAAACTAGAGGAAATAACAGAAGCATCAGTACCTGTATCTACTAGGTCCTCCAACTTTCTCACTTGAATGTGTATGGTGCCTGTGGGCCGTTGTTTAGAAATTACATTGATCTAATATGTGGCCTTTTCACTACCAGAGCCCATTCCAGGGCCACGTGTCTTATCTCTTTTGTTTAGAACGATATTAGGTAGTAAAAGCAATTAAGCAATTGACTTACCAGCTGGAATGGGAACAGGAACCTTGGCAGACACGATTAATTTAATCTCATCAACTGAATCAGAATTAATGAGACCAGTATGAATGGTGATTCCTTTAGCAGAGGTGGATGCCCTACCTAACACCAGACCCACTGAACCTTGAGGTAAAGGGCCAGTGACCCCCATGGGGACAATTAAAGGCAAAGAGTTAGGTAGTAAATTCAGAGGAATAGTACTACAGAGATCAACCCCCCCACCCCCTACCATGGAGATGGACAAGCATTGTACTGAGACAGAAGGAGAGGCTGGGACTCATTTGGGTTGGCTGTAGGTAAGTTAGTGCTGGGGGTTGCTTTGGGACCACCTGAAGTGGAAATGCAATGTTGTTCAGAGTCTGAAGCATCCCATTTGATGTCAGGGCCTGGAACTGGTCCCGCTCCCCGTTTCCCTGGTGTTGTGGCAGGAAGTCTCCATCTATATTATATCACACTTAGAGAGGCAATTACTTGCCCAATGTTTACCTTTGCGACAACATGGGCAAACAGTAGCAGCAGCATTTGGCCATGTTTGTTGAGCCGGCTTGGCCACTTTTAAGTATTAAACAGTGCAATTTTTTTGAGCATGACCAAGTTGGCTGCAATTACAGCAGGCTCCAAGAAAATAATTAGTGGGACTAGTTTGGTTGGTGTCCTTCATGGCCAGTGCCCACAGAATAGCTTTGTGGGTGTCTGATCCAATGCTTTCACAAGCTTTAATATATGCAGGCAACACTTCATGATCAGATAAATTTCATCGTTGGACAGAACGCATGGCCAGTTTACACTCATGGTTGGCATTTTCAAAAGCTAACATATGAAGAAGAATACCTTGAGCGCACTCATCAGAGACAGATTTTTCAACAGCATCTTGTAATTTAGCTAAAAAATCAGGATATAATTCAGAGTGACCTTGTTTAATTGTGGTAAAAGAAACAGGAGCTTGGCCTGGAGCACGTAATTTATCCCAACCTCTCATACACACCTTTGTTACTTGTTTCATGGTAAGAGTATCAAAGCCTAATTGGGCATAAGTATCAGAGAAACTATTGGAGCCTGTGAGCTGAGCCTGAGTAACTAGAATGCCATTAGTCTGATTTAGTTGAGCCTGCAAACAGGCCTCTTCTGACCACCAAGTATGAAATTGTAAATGCTGAGATGGTGTCAGAACAGCTTTTGCCAAAAGTTCCCAGTCTAAAGGAAATAAACTGACCTCCGTACAAAAAGTTTGTAATACCATTTTAACATAAGGAGAAGTAGGACCATCCTGAGTACAAGCATCCTTAAATTCTTTTAAAAAGGTAAGATTAAGAGGTACATAATGATGCATTTATACCCCTTGGAATTTAGGTGGGTCTAGTGTGACCAGATAAGTCCAAGTGTCTAATCCACTTGTTTCTTTGTTTTGGCATAATAAGCATTGCATCGAAGTTTCAAGAGTAGGCATCTGAGATGGAGTCGGCATAGAAGTGACAGGAAAAACATGCGTAGATAAGGGAAACTGAGGGTGAGGGGGTCAGACTGGAATGAGAGTGTGAGAAAAGGTGATTGGGAGAGCAGAAGGAGTACAAGTATACTGGTGATTACTGGTGTTCATGTGTGATGAAGGATACAGAGAAGCAGGGTGAATGGATGGCAAAGTGACCAGTTGAGGAACCAAAATGACAGGAGGGTGAGGGGCTGAAGTGGACAGGGGAGGGCCTGAAGAATTATAGGTAAATTGTAGTTTGGTCCCGGAGCTGTTAGGTGACGCCCAGTGGCAAATGCTGCAAAGGTTTGAAGAGGGAAGAATTAGCATATATATGGTCCCAGGCAGTGTGAGTTGGGACTGCGGGAGCTTCAAGTACCGACTCCTCCTGAAAAGAAGTAAGATCATCCGGGGATAACGTTAAGCCAAAGTCACCAGAGTTAGACATTGAATTTTCAGCATTGTTAGGTGGGGGAGGAGTAGCTGATGGGAGAGGCTGATCAGATAATGGAGGCCGTGTGGGAGAGGAAGGTTGAGGAGGTATTAGGATGGCAAGTACCAAGGCCCAGTCACCCCAAACAGTGACGGGAACAAAATTCCCTGTTGAGACCAGTTCCTGGAATGTTGTACCAACAAGATCCAATACTTTCACATGTATGGTTCCTTTTTTATGAAACCAAGGACAGTATTTTTCCACTGCCCTGAATAGAGTGACCATATTTTCCATGGTTACTTGGACCCTTCCCTGTTTTAACAGGTCTATATCTAAGGTTCCTTTTTCAAGAGACCAGGGACAGAATTTTAGCACTGCTCTGAATAGAGTGACCATATTTTTCATGGGCATTCAAACCGTTCCATTTTAACTAGAGTTTAATATAGAAGAGATAAATGTAATTTTTGTACTCCCTGTGACCCATAGTTTTGGGAAACCCCATCCCCGATATTCAATGTGGGTTCTTTTCTATTTCCCTAAGCATCGGCTGATCAGAGAAATAAAGGGAAAGAATACAAAAGAGAGAAATTTTAAAGCTGGGTGTCCGGGGGAGACATCACATGTCAGCAGGTTCCGTGATGCTCCCTGAGCCATAAAACCAGCAGTTTTTATTAGCAGATTTCAAAAAGGGAGGAATTTACCAATAGGGTGTGAGTCACAGAGATCACATGCTTCACAAAGTAATAAAATATTACAAAGCAAATGGAGGCAGGGCGAGATCACAGGATCACAGGACAGGGTGAAATTAAAATTACTAATGAAGTTTTGGGCACGCATTGTCATTGATGACATCTTATCGGGAGACAGGGTTTGAGAGCAGACAACTGGTCTGACCAAAATTTATTAAGCTGGAATTTCCTCATCCTAATAAGCCTGGAAGCGCTATGGGAGACCGGGACTTATTTCATCCCTTTGTCTATGACCGTAAAAGACAGCTGCCCCCAAAGCAGCCATTTTAGAGGCCTACCCTAGGGGATGCATTCTCTTTCTCAGGGATGTTCTTTGCTGAGAAAAAGAATTCAGCAATATTTCTCCTATTTGCTTTTGAAAGAAGAGAAATATGGCTGTGTCCCACTCGGCTCACCAGCAGTCAGAGTTTAAGGTTATCTCCCTTGTTCCCTGAACATTGCTGTTATCCTGTTCTTTTTTCAAGGTGCCCAGATTTTATATTGTTCAAACACACATGCTCTACAAAAAATTTGTGCAGTTAATACAGTCATCACAGGGTCCTGAGGTGACATACATCCTCCTCAGCTAATGAAGATGACAGGATTAAGAGATTAAAGTAAAGACAGGCATAGGAAATCAGAAGGGTATTGACTAGGGAAGTGATAAGTGTCCATGAAATCTTCACAATTTATGTTCAGAGATTGCAGTAAAGAGAGCCACAAGAAATTGTAAAAGTACTGATTTGGGGAACTAATAAATGTCCATGAAATCTTCACAATTTATGTTCTTCTGCCATGGCTTCAGCTGGTCCCTCCATTCGGGTTCCCTGACTTCCCACAACAATTATTAATATTGTTTGTTATGAGATTTGTGTATTGTTTATAATACTATAATAAACATTCTTATAACTATATATTTTTCCCCAATTTGGGAATACTTTATTATAATTATTTGAAAGTGGAATTACCAGGTGAAAGAGTAGGAATGTTGTCATGATTTTTCATGTTTGCCAAATTGTATTTCATAAACATTCCACCATTCTACATTTTCACAAATAGCATCTGACAGCATGTTTTAAGTTATATTTTTTCACCAAAAATGAATGTTGTCGTTTTTAAAAAAAAATATAGCTGATTTATTAGGCCAAAAGCAAATGTTTCTTTTTTTTTCCTTTTTTTTTTCTTTTTCTTTTTTTTTTTTGAGACGGAGTCTCACTCTGTCTCCTGGGCTGGCGTACAGTGGCCCGATCTCAGCTCGCTACAAGCTCCGCCTCCGGGGTTTACGCCTTTCTCCTCAAATGTTTCTTATCTATGTGGCATTTATTAAATTATAAGCAAGATTGTGAGAGTGGGAGAATATGATTGTGTGTGTGAGTGCATGTGTGTTCCTTTTATCTTATTTCTACTTCTCTGAGCTGTTCTTTACATATTTTCATGTTGTGATTTTTTTGTTTGATATATACAGGATCTTTTTCTAGTAAATATTAATCTTAAATTTTGGCAAATTGTATCTCTTATGATCTGGTTTTTAGTGTAAATTAAACTTTTAAAGATATTTTCTTATTCATGGACATTTCACTTTTGTGTTTTGAAAGACTCATTTTTTTTTTCCTTTGGTAGTTCTTCCATTGCTTGTCTGAATGCAGAATTCTCCATATGGAAAAAAAAAAAACTAAATCATGTTTTCATTTTTTCAAGTGCTTAATACTTTTTTTAAATGAAAATTTTGAAGTAATGAATTTCAAATATTTTGTTAGTAGGATCATTTTGTCTTTTAAAAGTTATTGAGGACTTCAGAGAGTCTCTGTTTATATGAGTTATACCTTGCCATGTATATTATATTAGAAATTAAAAGTGAGACATCTTACAATTACATTTTGGCAATACTTTAAAAATAATTTTGTTGTTAAACTGTTTAAAAAGTATTGCTAAATAACAATAACTTACTATGTTAACATAATTGATGTATTTGTAAGGAAAAATAGCTACATTTTTAAAACAAAAACAATTTTTGAGACAAGTAATATTACTTTACCTGTTTGCAAATCTCTTCAATATCTAGCTTAATAGAAAACAGCTGGATTTTCATATTCTGTTTCTGCATTCAATTTGTCATGATAGTTTGTTTTGATCAAAGTCAGTGAAACATATCTGATTTCACAAAGATATGTAGTTGAAAAAGTGTGCAGTACTTGTATGGCCTTTTCAGAAAATGTTGGATATTTTTGTTTGATGCTACAGCAAAACTCAGCAAGTCAGTTTTTTTTTTCTTTTTTCTTTTTTATTCTTTTTTTCTTTCCTTTTTTTTTTTTTTTTAGGGGAGGGATGGAGTCTTGCTCTGCTCTGTCACCCAGGCTGGAGTGCAGTGGCGTGATCTTGGATCACTGCGACCTCTGCCTCCCAGGTTCAAACTCTTCTCCTTCCTCAGCCTCCTGAGTAGATGGAATTGCAGGCACGTGACACCATGCCTGGTTAATTTTTGTATTTTTAGTAGAGAAAGGGTTTCACCATGTTGGCCAGGCTGGTCTCAAACTCCTGACCTCATAATCTGCCTCTCTTGGCCTCCCAAAGTGCTGGGATTGCAGGCATGAGCAACTGCACCTGACCAGAATCTGAAGACATATGAATTAACTTTCCATATTGTTACATTAAAAGCTGTTAGTTTTTCTTGTACTTTTGATGAATTATTTACTCATGCATGATTTGGGAACATAATACATTACTTACTTGGAAAAATATTGATCCCTGAACTATACAGATCTTCAAAGTTTTGACAGCATTAATTACACAATATTTAAAAAATCACATTCAGTATATTACCATGGATCTCAGAAAAATCTTTAGGTGTCTGTGCACGGTCAGGCTTATGTTGGTAGATAACAAGTTTTCCAAAATTCTAATTTTTGCTTGAAAGCTCAGATTTTTTTATTGGCAAAACACATGGCCAGTTGTTTTCCTTGATGTGGCAGGCTCAATTTATTCATTAACTGTAGTTTGTCTGCCAGTTTTTCTTAGAAATAAAAATGGTTTTTTGTGAAAAAAGCAGCTAGTTTCACCTCCAACTCAATCAGATATGCAATTTTCTTCAAAATCAACATTATACTTCCACATAGGCCAGAATGTTTTCTGCATATTTTCCATTTTGTCACACAGGATATTAGAAAGTCTTATTAAAAGGTCAATATCAAAGAAAATTAATAACTTTTATGGTTTTGTCAAGGATATTCTTAGGTAAAGCTGGTTTTATTTTCCTGACGGCACATGGCAGTAATGAACACAATGAATACTAGTGAAGCACACCAGCAGTTTTGCCTGTTATTGTTTTTGTACCATCAGGACAAATGTCAACTTAGTGGGAAAAATTCTACAACAATTGTTATCATTATAATTTTTTAAAATCTCATTGACTCCTCAAAAAAGTTTTAGAGACCTCCAGGGTTCAAATAACCACAATTTGAGAACTGCTGCTTTAAACTACTTGAATTTTTTATTCCATTATTTTCTTGGAAGAGTGCAATTTTTTCTTTTCTTTCTGAATACCAGTTTTTTGTGCATTACAAGTAATTTATTAAATATATATTAAATATATAAATTTATTAAATATATAAATTTATTAAAATATAATAAGTTAAATATATAGAGAGGGAGTTAGAGAGTTTTTCTATTCATCACTAATTGATTTGCTCGCTATTCTACTACCAGTATTATACTTTTGATTATTTACCTATTAATACTTTTTAAAATCTAGTAAGGGAAGAATTTATTAATACTTTTCATTTTTAAAAATGCCAAAAGTGGTTTCTCATGCTTAATCACCCAAGAAAAATGAAAAGCTTTTTAATTCCCACAAAACAATTCAAATTGAGTTAAACTGATTTTTGCATAAGAAAATATTGCATCCTTATAGTTTACCATAGGTATAGTTTTTATTAAGTATAAATAAACTTAAAAATTAGCTTGACATTAATTTCAAATATTGTGATACTTGGTTCTTTCCTAGGATGATTGCTTTCCCTTTGCATAAGTCTATCATTATACCTCTTAATAAGTAGTTATAGTTTTCAACGCACAATTCTTCCATGATTCATATTACTGTTATTATTTGGATTTTTCTGTGCTAGTGTTATGATTATTATTATTTCTCTTATTTCTCTACTGCTAGTGTGTAATAAAGTCTTTTTGGTTTTGTTCCTGATTTTTAAATGTAGATTCTGTTTCAGTCATAGTATTGAAAATCTTACTATTTATCCTCATTGGTTTTATTAAGTTGTATAAGAAGGCAATTAAATCTACAAGGCTAATGCTGTTATTTTAGAAAAGTTATTTAAGGAAAAAAAGATAATTTTGTCTGCTACTTGTTTCATACCTTACCTTACTTTTTAAAGCATCTAACAGTCTTAAGATTGTCATTCTGTGTGATTTTACTGAGAGACCCTCTAGGGTTCCATTAACTATGAGATTGATAGTTTGAGAAAAAAATTAAGCACTTTATTTCATTGTGGAAGTGTCTTCTGTGTAAAAGTAGAGATATATATTGTTTTTAAAAATAATAAGCAAAAAGAGTAAAGTATATTTCTTGATACAGCCTGGTTAAATATTTACATTTTAAAGGTAAAGAATCTCCCAAATACCCAATCAATTAAAAATAGGTTAATGTTAGATGGATCTCACATTTTTTCAATGCAACATAGTCTGAAGACAAAGGAGTTCCACTTATAGAGCTACGCAGCAAAATGCGTGTGACTCCACAATTCTATACCTAGCTAAAAGGCTGCTTGTGCCATTAGCAATGTCTTCTGAAAGTGCAGCCGATATTTTCTAAAAATCTTTTTAAATTTTTCCATTTTTTAAATTTTATGATATATGTCTATTTCAGTGTGACACTACTTCTTTGCAAGTTTAGAGAAAATTATTTGAACTGTATACTCTTTTTATGTTTTTGTAATTTTTTTTCTCTTTTACATATAGTTACAAATCTCTGTTTGCCTTATAGTAGCTTACAGTGAACTAGAAGGTGAATTTTTTCTTGCATATAAGTCTGCTAAAATCTTTCACCTGCTGGATTCAGGTCAAAAGGGACATTTGGTCAAATATTAATGTGGAGAATCAACAACTTCAGGAGTAGAATAGCATGAATAATTTTCAAACAGGACTTTTACACTGGTCCCTACTCTGCTTAGAGTGGCTCTTTGTGCCAAAAGCAAAGGCAAGTGCTCCTTCATGCCACTGGCAATATCCCCGTGATAATAAGACAAGCAATGTGAAATCTAGGAGATGAATGAAATACAGCAATACCAAAGTCTACTTTCAACTTGAGTCCACACCTCTCTATTTAAGTGATGTCATTGAACATGTGCCATAGCTGCTTACCATATACATCTTAGAAACACTCTACCTTGGGAGAGGAATCATGGACTAGTCTCCAGTGGATTTCTTCATTATTTTTATTGATATACCTTTAGCAATTTTTCATGTCTGGAATGAGTTCATCTCTGACTGTGAGCAGTCTTGGTACAATATTTCTTCCAAGTGTAAGTATTATGTTTAATTAATTAGAAATATGATTGGAAAAGAGGCTGTAGAAAAAAATTTCATGTTGTCCACAACTTTTTATTTGACATTTGTATGAAAACATATACCTTTCCTATGTTATTAAAATCTCTTTATACATATTCTCTTTATACATATCATTTCCATTTATATTTAAAGTTCCTTTACACATGTAACAATAGATGACTAATACTCCAACTTCTTTAGTTAAAATTCATCATAAATTAAACAGAAATAGGAGTTGCAGGTAGAGGAATGACATAATAATGAGTATGTAACTTCTTAAAAAGAGACTGATACTGTTTTCATTTAATTTCTTTGTATATTTGTTTGCTTTGCTTTGTTTACTAGTGATATTGAATTCATCCCTGCAACTGCAGGATCTCCAGCGTTAGAGGCCTTGATTTCCAAATGAGTTCTGGGGCACCAGTGTCCTGTTGAATTATTAGCTATGGCTTCTGCCTACACACTATATCCCCTTGTGTTCATGGACAAGCAGACAAGAATAGTCACTCTTTTGGCAAGGGTAATTGGCTTCAATTTTTAGAAGTTTGGGATACTGTTGCACAGTGGAGATAAGAGTGAATTTGTGAGGAATGCAGATGGTCTACTTGGTTGCCTCATATGTTCCTTTGTCCAGTTTTGATTATAAATGCACTGTCACAGGAGCCCCAGGCTGAGAAAGGCATGATGACCAGGGGCTCAGGCCACTTGGGAATAGCAATAAGTGATCATAGCTAGTAGAGCTAGTAGTTGAGAGTGAGGTGCATTCAGACTAGTTGGTGGTGGAAAAGATGAAGGTTATCAATTGCGATCTCAAGACCAAGTGCAGTTTCTTGGTTTGTTCTACTAACCTCCCTCTTCTCAGTTTCCTCTCAATAAGAGAGGCTCATGGGAATCCTGGAGGAGCTAACTCCCCAAATACATGTGGAACAACAGATCTGAGCAGTACAAAGTGTGAATTGTGGGAGACATGCAGGATGTAACCCAGATCTCTCTTTAAACAAGGACCTGCTGCCAGCCTCAGGAACTGTGGTCAACAGAGTCTTCAGCTCTCAGCTCCTCCTCTTTAGCTTCAGAGACTGATGCACCCCCAAATCACACCTTTCGTGTAGCAGCCTGCATCTAGTGACTGCTGTTACTACCCACCATGAGTCAACTCTGAAAGGCAGGATTTATTCCAGAACTCCACGTTGGGCCGACCAAGCTTTGTCTGGCTTGTATTGCACTTTATAACTTCTCCCTTTACTCAATTCTAATTCTGGCACTTTCCTTTCACAGTTATGGATTCCTAGTGAAAAACTTGCACCCGATTCCATCTCAATATACGTTTCTAGAAAACTCAGCCTTCAATATCGTATGCTGCCAAAGCAAAGATGTTTTCCATGCATTTTATCTTTGGCTACACTAATAGCTCTGTTTTTGTGAGAAGGTGTGAGAGTGTTAAAAAGCAATGCTTTTGCACAACTGCCATCTTGCCTCCTAGATTACCTGCCTTTGAATCCTTGCTCTTTCACTTGTTTTTGGATCACAGAGAAGTTAATTTGTTTTTCTAACATAGGTGGAAATTAAAAAAAAAATAATATCGGCTGGGTGTGGTGGCTCACACTTGTAATCCCAGCACTTTGGGTGGCCGAAGTCAGGAGTTCGAGAGCAGTTTGGCCCACATGGTGAAACCCCCTCTCTACTAAAAATACAAAAGAATTAGCTGGGCATGCTGGCGAGCACCTGTAATCCCAGCTACTCAGGAGGCTGAGGCAGGAGAATTGCTTGAACTAGGGAGGAGGTTGCAGTGAGTCACGATTGCACCACTACACTCCAGCCTGGACGACAGAGCGAGACTCTACCTAAAAACAAAACAAAACAAAACAAAAAAACAAAAAAACACCTACAACACAAGGCCTTTGGGTAAACTACATAAAATTATGCATCTAAAGCACTTAGCTCAATCCTGGTAACTAGTAAACAACGAATCAGAATTATATCAGCAGTAGTAAGATAGCTGCAGTAGCAGCATGATCTTTCTGAGTTTCTATTACTTAACAAGTGCTTTATTTATTTATTTAGAGACAGGATCTTTCTCTGTTATCCAGGCTGGAATGTAGTGACATTATCATAGCTCACTGCAGCCTCTAACTCTGGGGTTTAAGAAAACCTCTCCTCCTCAACCTTCTGAGTAACTGGAACTACAGATGTGTGCCAACATGCCTAGTCTAATAAGTGCTTTGGATACACTTACTCCTTAGTTTTAGAGAATTCTGTAAGACTTCAGATTTGGTTAATTGTCTATGATTATATGTCTCTGTTATAAGTGGGAAAATTTGAAATCATATCTTTTTGATCCCAAGATTAAGATTTTCTATTATACCAGGGATTGACAAACTTTCTGTAAAGGGCCAGATAGTAAATGTTGTAAGCTTTGTGTGCCAGAAGATCTGTCTTGTAAATAAGTACTCTACTAGGCGTTTAGAGCAGAAAAGTAGAGACAGACAACACATAAATGAATGAAGATGGCAGTGCTCCCATTAAACTTTATACCAGCAAGCAGCAGGCCATGTCTGCTTTATATTCTGATTCTTCTACAGGTACTTAGATACCTAAGAACTCTGAGAATTTCCATAGAAAGAGAATGTCTCCATAAAAAGAGAGCTTATGATCTCTTAAATAAATAAGTGCAATTATATGTCACAATAAAATAATATCATAGTGTTGAGTAATGTTTGCTGATTCTAAATGTTGTAGAAAATATCTGAAATAAGTGATCCATGTAGAATAGTCATTACTGTTGAGTTAGATTAACTGAGTATCAAAAAGAGTTGTTTGAAATAGGGAGAAAAAGTATAAAGCAAGAGTTTATGTCTTGGGAAAAGGGAAAGAAAAAAGTTTATGTCTGAGATTCAGAGAGACATAGATTAAATCTTTGTTCATGGACTTGTTAGCTCTATAACATTGGATAAGTTATTCAATCTTTTCAATTACCTCATCCATAAAGTTTGTGTAAAGGCATTTAGCTCATAGAGTTATAGTATGAAAGAAAAAAACATATTTCAGTAACTGGTTCATAATAGTTTATTGATAAATTCCACACATCTTTGCTGAGTGTGTGTAATATATCATACATTCTTAGTTATTGGAGATATAGTAGTCAGCAAGAGAGAAAAATTCTGTATGGAGTATACATTCTAGGCCCCAATAAATGATTATATTTGTGATCACCCAATTATTCTACTTTTCCATTGAGATATAAAGCTATTGTTTTTAGCCTTATGCATAAGTGCAAGAGTAGGAATTTAGGATAAACAAACAATATAAAATCGGATACAAAATTGAGTGTTTTTGTGTAAGAAGTATAAAACTATGTTGGAATTAGCAGCTTAAACAGCCTTACCAAACATACCCATATAAGCTATACAATATAAAAGAAGTTGTTTAGTATGACAGCCCTAATAATTTGTTGGAAACATTTGAGAGTTAACATTGCATTATCAGAGAGAGGTTAACATAGAAATCTTGTTAACATCATCTGGCCTGAGGAGTTTTAGCTAAAAATGTCAAGAAATCTCAGAGATTACGGGTGAGTAGGAGAATGGCATGCTGTGAGTGTGCTTGAAACCTTTGTATGTGTCACAGTATAAGTGGGAAGACTGCAGGCAGAGTGTCTAATACCTCTTTCCAAAGCAGACATGCTATTCTGCCATTAGATGTTGTTGAGCATTAAACTGCAAGATGCAGTTCTATTCAATTATGAATAGTAGCCATTCCCAGGGACAAGCTGATTTCTGTTCTTATCCCAATCTCTCTAAAAATCTACATGGGGGCAATTATTATTCAAATGATTATGCAATTAGTGAATACAATGAGAATTAGAATAGTTCTACCTAAACTGAGATTATGCATCTAATCAAGCCTATTCTTTAATTTGCTTTTAACTTCGGAGGGACAGCGGCCGATGGGAGTGGTAAAAGTTGTAGTCATTAATGAACAAGTATAGAAGTGCTCCTCCATAATATGCTCCCATTAATTGTTTCATTTTAGACCTGAAAAGTATCAAGTATTCAGACCTAATTTACTATGTATTCATTTCTTTACTCATATATTTATTAAGCAACTGCTTATTGAGTACATTTTACATGCCACTTCAGTTGTAGACACTTGGATAAAGCAATGAACAAAATGGACAAAAATCCCTGATTTTACTGAGCTGACATTTCTTTCCTTTCTCCTTTTCTTTACCTTCTTCCTTTCTTCTTTTTTTCTTCATAATTTTCTTGTCTTTCCTATTTAAAAGCAATGCAATTACTAAAATGAATACAAATAATATAGACATAATTAAATAAGTATATGAATAAAAACATCTGCTTCCATTCAGGATATAGAAGACCAAAGAAGACCTTCACTCCTGTGTCAAGCAAAAAATCCTTGCAAGAGGGAATACTTGCCAACTCATTCTACGAGGCTAGGATTGCCTTTGTATTAAAGCCAGACAAAAACAATGTAAAAAAAATAAAATACAAACCAGTGTCCCTGATTAACATCGTCAACAAAATATTAGCAAACCAAATACAGTAGCACATTAAAAGCATCATACACCATGACCAAGTAAGATTTATCCCTGGGATGCAAGGATGTTTCAACATATGTGGATTAATCAATGTAATAAACCTCATTAACTGAATGAATGATAAAAATCACATGTTCATTTCAATTCACGCAGAAAAAGCATTTAGCAACATCAGCACTCTTTTATGATAAAACTCTCAACAAATTATAGAGGGAATTACCTCAACAAAGTAAAGTTCATTAATATATTTTTAAAAACCCACACAGCTAGCACCACATTCAATGATTTAAAGCTGAAAGCTTTTCCTCTAGAATCTGGAACAAGGCAAGAGTGCCCACTCTCACCTTTCCTAGTTAACATAATGCTAGAGGTCATAGCTAAATAATTTAGGCAAGAAAAAGAAAAGGCATCCAAATCAGAAAGGAAGAGGTAAAACTATCTTTGGTTGCAGATGACATACTTTAGAAAAATCAAAAGATTCCACACACACACACAAAACTAAACAAAAGCAAAATCTGTTAGAACTAAGAGCTGAATTCAGTAAAGTCATAGAATACAAAATCCAAATACAAAATCACTTTATTTCTATATACTAACAATTACCTGTCCAAAAAGAAAATAAGAAAACAATTCAATTTGTAATAGTGTAATAGCATCAGAAATAATAAAATACTTAAGGATAAACTTAACTAAGGAGGTAGAAAGATTTGTACACTGAAAACTATAAATCATTGACAAAAAAAATTTAAAAGACATAAATAAATGGAAGACTATTGCATGTTCATGGATTGAAAGAATTAATGTTAAAATGTCTATCCTTCCTGTAGATTTGACAATCTGTAGATTTAACTTTAATAGTATTTTTGACAAAAATAAGAAAAAAATATTAAATTCATTTGGAGCTATAAAAATGCCCCAAATTGCCAAGGCAATTTTGAGCAAGAACAAAGCTAGAGGTGTCACACCCCCTGATTTTAAAACATATTATAAAGCTACAGTAATTAAACCAGTATGGTACTGGTATAAAATAAAATACAAAGCAATAAACCAAAATGAACCAGACATATAGACTAATGGAATAGTGGGTCTGGAAATAAACCTATGTGTGCATATAAGGTCAACTGATTTTCAGTAAGTATGTCAAGAGTACAAAATAGTGGAGAAATCTATCTCTTTCAAAAATGGTGCAGAGAGCCAGGCACTATGGTTTATACCTGCAATCCCAGCTACTTGGGAGACTGAGGCAGGTGGATCACTGAAGTCCTGGAGTTCAAGGTTGTAGTGAGCTATGATTGCACCACGGTACTTCAGCTTAGATGACAGAGTGAGACTTCATCTCTAAACGTAAAAATAATGAATGGTGTTGGGAAAGTTGGATATTTATGTGCAAAAAAATATGGAATTGAAATTTTCTGTCATACTACATACAAGAATCAACTCAAAATGAATTAAAGACTTAAAAACATAAAATCTGAAACAATAAAACTCTTAGAAAAAAACATAGGGAATGAGCTTTTAGTCACTGAATTGGGCAATAATTTATCAGGTATGATACCAAAAGCATATGCAACTACCCAAAAATAGACAAGTAACTTTGCATCAAATTAAAAAGCTTCTGCACATATATTGTTTTGTTTGATAAGCTATTAAACAATTAATAAAATGAAAAGGAAACATATGAAATGAGAGATATATCTGATAAGGAGTTGATATTCAAAATGCAAAAGCAACTCAAACAACCCAATAGCAAAAAACAAGCAAAAAAGAAAAACAACCCAGTTAAAAAAAAAGGCAAAGTACCTAAAAAGACATTTCTCCTAAAAAACATACAAATAGCCAATGAGTATATTAAAAGGTGCTCAACATCATTAATTATCAGATAAATACGTATCATATCCACAGTGAGCTATCACCTTACATCTGTTAGGTGGGCTATCATATTTTAAAGGACAAATATTGGATAAGATATGGAAAAAAGAGAACTCTTGTACACTGTTGGTGGAAATAAATTAGTGCAACTACTATGTGCAAAGCACTATATGGAGTTTCCTTTAAAAATTAAAGATTGAATTATGATTTGATCCAGCAATCCCACTTCTCAGTATCTCTCCAAAGGAATTGAAGGATGGATCTTAAAAAGATGACTGCTCTCCTATGTTCATTGTAACATTATTCACTAGTCAAGATATGGAAACAACAAATAACTAAATGTCTATTGAAGAACAAATAGATAAAGAAAATATGGTATATATAAACAATGGAATATAATCAGATTTTTTAAAGGAAATCTTGCCATTTACAACAACATAGATGAACCTGTAAGACATTATATTAAGTGAAATAAGCCAGACACAAAAATACAAATAACACATGATCTTACTTATAAGTAAAGAGGACAATAATCAAATACATAGAAGCAAAGGGTAGAATGGTGGTTGTCACAGGCTGGAGGAAGGAGAAATCAGGAGATGTTGACCCAGGGTAAAAAGTTTCAGTTATGCAAAATAAGTAAGTTCTGGGGATCTTCTATACAGCATAAGGCAGAAAAAAAAGAAAAGTACAACAAAATAGAAAATATTTTTGTGTGGCATTAGTGAAGAGTGATAGATGCAAAGAAGTCTGATAAACTAAATTCCCAAGAGAAATAAGCCTCTCCTTGGTATGCTGCAAGTCCTTCAGCATTCATACTGGTAGTAGTGAATTCCTGGGTGGGTTCAGTTTGGCAGATGAGTGAACCTGCCAAGATAAAGAGACTGAGCATGAGATTATAGAGTAGGCTATTGGGATGGACCAGTACCTGGAAAAACCCAAACACAAAAATTAATCACTTAGCTCAACAATTCTCCCCTCAACAAACAAACACATCTTACAAAATTTTGTTGGAGAAGTGGCTGTGAAAGGGCGAAGGAAATCAGAAAGAAACCAGGTGCTTCAGCATACGTTTATAGTGCTTAGATTCAGACTCCCTGCCAGAATTGAATTTTAAAAGCACCAAAATTATCTGAAACTGAAACTTATTTAATCCTTATCTTAAACATTAACAATGTAAAAAGGGCACTGCTGGAAACACCAAGGGTAGGAGGTTGAGCTAATCCCAGGTGTCCTCCAGGTGATTAAAACTGTGACCCAACCCAGCTTAACTCAGTTCTAAGAAAAATCAGAATAAACAGTCCCTCACCCTAACTATCACAAAACACAGGCTGACAGTCTCTTTGAAATAAAATAAAACAAAATGTTATACTCCAATCTTCAAAATTATTTAATAAAAACAATGCCCATAATATAATAATGATAATACATACAAAGATGCAGAAAAATTTGATCTATAATCAAAAGAAATACAGTAAGTGAAATCAGAAATTGGAAACCCAAATATACATCAAAGAATAGGTAAACAAAACATAGTACATTTTCACTATAGGATACTGCTATAATTAAAAAGGAAAAACTAGGGTACCTATTTTATGATACATATAGAAACATTAATATACCTCAAAACATTGTATTGAGCAAAAGAAGCCAAACACAGAAGAATACTTGCTTCGTAGTTATATCTATGTAAAGTTTTAGAATAGGATCTATTTTTGTTTCTGGAAATCAGAATAGTGGCTACTTCTTTGGGTAGAGGAGGGTAGACTTACAGAAAAGTGACATGCAAGAACTTTCTGGGGAGATAGAAATATTATTTATCTTGCTTGGAATGTAGACTAGCGGTGTTTATAAATTTGGCAAACTTTTATGTGTATTAATGGAAGATCATTTCATTGTTTTTAAATGTCATTTCAATTTAGAATTTTAAAGTAAATGATATAGATGTTAAATATAATTTAGAAATCAGTGCAAGTAAAATAGACTTAGAAGAGCAGGAGCATAATACTGGAAAAAGACAGAATTCAGTTCACTCATAGGCTTTATCCTATCTAGTTGCCAAAATTATGTCACAAATTATTTGGAAAGTTGTGCTTCAAATCTGCCAACTCCTCCTTAGAATACTACATTGTGACTTGTAGATCTGAGAAGAGGCAGTACACACTTGACTGGCCTTGTTGGTATACTCATGGGCATGCTCTGAATCTGAGAAGTCTTCCCATTCCCATCATATCCTAAGTCTACATGGACTGTAAGAGGTGGCCTTTCATCTGAATGGTCTTTCTCTTGCGCTCTAATAGACAATCATTTTGCCAAGAATGTCTCCATTCTCTTACATGTAATTCATTTTTTTCCCCAAAGCTTTTGCTGTTTCCAGGAACCATTGATAAAACAAGGTAAAAATGTGAACACTTCAATGGACTTTTCTTAGACTAGCTTTATCTACACGTTCAAAAGGACATTCCACAAATTGACTGAAAAACAGCACAGAAAGGTTTTCATGAATGCAGATGGAAAACAAAAGTAAATTTTTACAAACTCAGTTTTCCTCCAGTGATAGAGGCAAGAGAAATAACATTGATGAAGGCTGTCTGGGCATCATGAACTACTCTACTAAATGTTTTATACTGAAATTGCTATAGTTTTTAGTAGTAAGTAATAGAATCAATTTTTTTCTAGGTCGAGGAAAACTAAATATATTAATGGGCATTATTAGTTCATGAAATTATTAAAAGAGTTGGTGAAGAAAACTCAAGTCTAACTTTTCAATAACCATACTGTGGGATGGAGAAGCTGCCACCTCCTCAAACCGATGTAGAACTAAACTTCCTCTGATATTTTTCGTGTTGGTCTGTAACCAACCGATTTCGTCCTGTAGTTCATCTCTAAATAAAAATCCTGAGTCAGAACTTTTCAAGGTATCCGATGTCTTTTTATGTTGTTAAAAAGTTTCTTTTTAAAAGTTTCACTATGTTTATTACTGTTATATATAGAAATAAAATTATTTCTTGTAAGTCTTGTATCGAATAACTTTACTAAATACATTTATTTGTTTGTAGATTGTTTTGAGTTTTCTAAATATGAAATCATATTATCTACAACAAATCCTGGATGATTGTACCTCATGCTCACATGCTTGCATCCTAGTTTACAGGTAACTTTACACAGGGAATAGAATTTTGCTTTTCTTTTAATTCACCCTTGGAAAGAGAGGATACATCGTGTATTAAAAGTGCTAAAATCTAGAAAGCATGTTCAAAAGTCTTTGGGAAGACACATATCTACTACAAATTGACTCTGAGGTTATCATTAATATGCTGCAGAGCACACAGCTAGAAATGAATGGGAGAAGATTTGAACTTAGGTCTGTTTTTCTCGAAAGTTTATGTTCTTCTTGCATTGTCTCCCAGTTTATGCCTGACTGAACTCTTCACTAACACACAATCCTGTGAGAAGAGCCAAAGCATTTCATCCTGGTCTTAAGCGATGACATCTCTTTCAGATTTTCATCTATTGTTTATTGTTGTTAAAAATGTTTTTAATTAAAAGAAATAACAGGTTTATGAATGTCGGGGTCACTTCTTATTTTATTTCAAAGGCTCGAGCCCTAATAACTCAACAGAGTCTAGATGTACTGACTTTTCCAGTCCAAATTGAGACCTAATTAGGGCATTTTTATTTATCTTCACTCTTAAAGTTTAAAATGATTTTATTTCTTCAGTGGAGAAAGTAATGTTCATTTTCTAGACACATAATTGGACTGGAATAGTTCACACTAATGAGCTATTATAATAGAAAATTACCTTCTACACGACTGGTATTTCTAGTTTTTTTCTCAACTTTAACTCAAGTGTTGCAAAAACACACTTTGGTATTATTTTAGTAACTAATACGACTTCATTCAGAATTAGAACAAAGATCTAATTACTTAGTAAACTACTTTCCTTTAATACTGATGCTTGAGATCCCAAGCATATTTTGTTACCTAGAAAATATTTATATTATTGCATTGATTAAAAATAAAAACATATTTAAAATATTTACACAGAAACTCCTCACATGGGTCATTGTGTAAGAATCATGCATTAAAGAGCCTCATAATTTTTCTGAAAACAACTCTTACTTTTCTTCAAGAGAGTTTGGTATCACGTTTCTCCATGTTAGGTAGAGTAAAATGTACAAAGGAAGATGGACTTCTTCTCAAAGTCATTGTTCCTAACAGCCCATCTTTCTGGATGTTTTTTCTCACTACAATTTTTTTTTTTTTTTTTTTTTTTTTTTTTTTTTGAGACGGAGTCTCACTCTGCCGCCCAGGCTGGAGTGCAGTGGCCGGATCTCAGCTCACTGCAGGCTCCGCCTCCCGGGTTCACGCAATTCTCCTGCCTCAGCCTCCCCAGTAGCTGGGACTACAGGCGCCTGCCACCTCGCCCGGCCAGTTTTTTGTATTTTTTAGTAGAGACGGGGTTTCACCGTGTCAGCCAGGATGGTCTCGATCTCCTGACCTCGTGATCCGCCCGCCTCGGCCTCCCAAAGTGCTGGGATTACAGGCTTGAGCCACCGCGCTCGGCCTACAATTTTCTAGCTAACATTTAACCTAATTTAGATCTCTGATTAATATTACTTCTATGTAGATACCTCCTGACAGTCAAATTTTAAAAAGTACAACCCCATCACTCTCTATCTACCTATTCTGCTTTGTTTTACCTTCATACTTCTATCACCAGCAGATATTGCATTATATATTATTATTTGTTTATTTTCTGTTTCCTCCATTAGACACTAAGCTCCACAGGACATGGTATTTTTAAAAATTTTGTTTATTATTATATCTCTCAGTAGCTAAAATAACACTTGGCACATAGTTCGTACTTAATGAGCATTTATTGCTCATAGACCAAATTATTAGACTTTAAATTCTATAAGTTTTATATCACATTTTAGTTAATGCCCTTGGTAAATGCTGGATATAGTTCAGTGTCAATGTATTGACTTATCTTTTTAAAACTTGATAATGAAAATAATAATTGCAGTTTACTTAAAATGTCATATAGCAATGACAATTTGACTCTTGCTATGAGGCTGCAAATAAAAATCACACAGTAGGAAGTCTTTCTCTCTGATTTTCAAAGGTGTTTGTTAGCTTGTGCACACTCACAACTTGACTGTCTAGTTTCCCATCCTTCCCTGATTTGCTTAATTAATTGAGTGCTCCATGCAGAGGTGTTAACACAGAGGGAGGTTAATGTCACCTCTCTTAGGAAACTACCTCTCTTTGGTAATGTTACGTCTCTTAGGTAACTAGCCAGCTAGCTAGGTAACTACCTATCTTGAGTAACTAGCTAACTAGTTAGTTACTTAAGAGAGGTAAAATTGTTGTTCTTTAATTTATTGCTTTACCTAGTGGTCCTCAACTTTGCTATAAAGTGGAGACATTTAGAAAATTCTATTAACTTATTTTTTATTTTTCAATTTCCCACACTACACTGATGTATATCTAGGGAACTTTAAAATATCTCCATTCCCAGGCTCTACCCCATACCAACTACGAATGTCTGAGAGTGGTGGCCAGGTATCACCATTTTTTTAATCCCCACATGAGTCTAAGGTGCAGCCAAAGTTTGGGGATGACTGTCTTCACCTAAATGAGTTGGGAGTTTACAATGCCAAAAATTTAATGATCTGTGTTTCTATTTTCTCCTAGAAATTCCAACTCTTCAACATATTCATGGCTTTCAAATAGGATCCAAACTCCTTCTCCTGGAAAGCACAGTGTTTACACAGAATATATCCTGTGTTTCACTAAAATAAGATTTTATGGGCACACTCTGTAGACTCTTCAGGCCTTAGTTCCCATTAGTTCCTCTGAATGGAGTCTCCTTCAAACCTCCACCTGTTGTTACCCATCTTTTAAAGCCTTGTACAAATGATACTTCTTTGATGTCTTCTTTCTCTAACAGAATTGATCTTACCACATTTGGTGCTGCTGTTAATCTTTTTCTTGTTCCTCATTTATCACAATCTGGTACCTATCACTAATTTGGATGGGTCACCTTCCCCGGACTGTGATTTAATCATGTTTTAAATTAGGGAGTTGAGGGTTGAAGTTGCAAGACCTGAAGTTCTCTTCTGGCTCTAAACTGCTACGAATTCTTATGTCCTGCACACTCTCCTAGGAAAAGTGCCTTTTGTCATCCCCATGTATCTTGAGTTGTCACAGCACACCAATTTTCAGCTGATAATTGCTTTTTGGTTTCTGAGCTGTGAAAAGTAGAATTCCACATATGTTTTATTTATCTTGAAAAATAACAATAGTAATTGTGATAATATCTAATATATGTCTATAGGCATTCCCATATACACTACATGAAAATTCACATGTATACACACACATACTAGTTATAGATATGGAAATATAGATATAGACATGTATGCATACACTCACACAAACACATACAGCATATATTTACCATAAATATATACACACCACTTGGCAATTCACGTGTGTGTGAAAGTGTATCTCTCTCTCACACACAAACACACACACACACACACACACACACACACACACACACACACAAGTATAATACATGGCAATCCACAAAGCAATTTTACCTGTGTGGTTTTTTTTTATTTTATTGTACCCATCTCAACAATGTAGTTAAGTAGGTGAACATTACACTGTCTTCCAGAAAAGCAAACTAAGATTCAGAAAAATCAAGTGATTTCCCAAGGCCTCATATTAACATGACAAGGTTTTGTCTAGAATGGATGTCATCTGCTTCCTCGGTTGAGGTTTCTTTCTATTCCACCAGAAGTGCCTCTGTATTTATAATACTATTAGAGGGTTAGTGAGACATCCCCATGTTGTGGTCTACCATATTTTATATTTTCTGTGGGTTTTTCTCAGAATTGGGAACCTAAAACTCAAGGTTTTAGAGCTCTGCGTATGTGTGACCAGTTGGAAGAAACTAAAGTCATTTTGCTCTCTGTGACCTCCATTTACTGATGAATAACCGAGCCAGAGGAAAGTGTCCTTCAGTTTTCTCTGACATATCAAGCATATATGACACTAACTATTCTTCTTTGTCAGGCATTTCACAGCTTTGTGTCTCGGGAGTACAAATTCTGTCATCCCTCAACAGTGTCCCAGCTTGGCACTTTGTTTTCAAGTCAGCAGTAATGTAGATGTTTCCTAAAAGGATTGTGGGTAGGTACTGCTTATGGGAGGATATAAAACAGGAGGAGATGATCCCTCGAACAATAAATTATTCTAATATTGGCTTGTAACACTTATAAACTGATCTTATATCCATTGTTGCCAGTCAGTAAAGGAGGAAACTGAGGCCTCAGGGGTTAAATATCAGTCATAAGATCAATAATGGTAGAGTTAGGACAATTTCCCATATTTTCCCATATTTCTTCAATTCAGTTGAAAAAAGAACAGTGAATTGTCCATTGTCCATTGCACCCTATTCCAATGCAATGGTGAAGAGGAACTCCTCCCCACTACCACCACTCTGCTATCTTTTGGGCTTAGAATTAAGTCTTTTCAAGCAAGAACCTGGGCCACTCTAGATCCAAACATAGCCCAAAATTCTCCCCAAATCAAGAAATCTCAGTATAAGCAAGTGCTTTTGCATAATCTTAACTGCCATTTTTTGTAATTTCCTTATTTTTTAAAGCTTTTATTTGGGCAATGACTAGGTATAGGTGCATAGGCATTGTCTAAATGTTTACTGTTAAATATAGATGAGGATGAACACGAGGATGATATGTGTGAATTTAAAGGGGTCAAATGAGAGAGGCTTGTGGTGATGGAACAGTTTTATGTCCTGATTGTGATGGTTAAATGAATCTACACCTGTGATGAAAATGCATAGAATACAGACACACACACACACACACACACACACACAAATACACAAATGAGTGCATGTAAAACTTGTAAAATCTGAATAAAGGCAATTGATTACACCAATGTTAATTTTTTGGTTTGAATTTGAACTGTAGTTATACAAAATGCTGCCACTGGAGGACATTGACTGACAAGTGCATAGGAACTTCCTGTATATCCCAACAAAAATTCCAAGATATTTGTTCTTGTTTGCTTATTTAACTTTCCAGGCAATATCCTAAAATGTAAGTAAAAAATTAAAGGGCCAGGAAGAACCAAAAGACTCCTGAAAAAGAAGGAAAATGTTATGGTTCAGAAAGTTATTCTTCCAAATATCACAACCTATAAAACATTAGTAATTATGACAATATGGCATCACAAACATAAGCCATAAAACACTACCAATAAAGTCTGACAGCAGATCTGCCATGCTGGAAACTTGATTTATAATTTGCAGCCACCAAGCAGCAGCGGTAGCTTTCCTTGCCCTAAGGGCTTAAGGAACCCAAGCGCTCTGAGCATAACAGTCCTGGGGCCTCTACCTCTCCATTGGTTGAACCAAAAATGAGGTCATAGAATTTTGGGTGCTCCTGGGAAGACAATTCCACCTCCAGTGCCCAATACTTATGCCCTAAGTATCAATCAGGGACCAGTTAGTGAGACCAAATCTCCCAGGATGTTTAAAAAGAGGAAATTTAACAGAAGCGCTTACAAAGACATTAGAAGAACTGAAAGAGTCCAAATCTCAAACTATAAATCCTCCACAATAGCAACAACAAAAACAAAACAACGTCAAAGGTTTGCTTGTCCTGAAACATTGTCCATCATAGTAAATGGCACCTGATCATCCAGCTGCTGAGGCCAAAATCCTGAATCATCCTTGCCTCCTCTTGTTCTTTCATACCTCACATCACATCCATTGGCAGACACCTGTTGGAGGTACCTAGAAAATTTTTTCCAGAATTCACATAATTCTCACCATGTCCTCTGCTACCTCCCTCACTGATTTTGCCATCTTTTTCATGCACTGTACTCCCTGCATCTGCCCTGCCCAACTATGCTGTGTTCCCCACACTGCACCCAGAGACTGGGTAGAATAGACATTAATGCTATCTACTCAATACTTTCAGTTCTCCCTCCAGCATATGGTGGAATTGTTCGTCCCACCCCATTGAAGCCTACATAGCCAGTCATTTATGTTGACCAACAGAATGTGACTGGAAGAGATATGACCACTTCTAGATGGGTGGAAGCTCTAATGGCTGGCACAGCTCTGACCAGTCTTTCTTCTTCCTGCCTGTCATGGGAACAAGCAGCACTCCCAACGGTATCTACTCTGTCACTGGATTATGAAGTAAAGAGAACGTGGAGCAGAGTCCCCAGCTGACTTGCAACGAATGTGTAACATGGGGAAAAATTAAACCTTCGTGGTTTTAGGCCACAGAGACTTTGTGATTATTTACTGCTAAATTATGACATACTTGATTGATACAAATTGTTCAATAGAGTGATCCTTTGAAAATGTGATCCAGATTATGCCACACTTCGGATGCCTTCTGTCCAATATGTTTGGCCCCATATTCCCTTTGTGAACTCACCTTCTATCTGCTGTTTGTTCACCCTCTCCAGATAGGCTAACCTTCTCAACACCCCAGGCACATTTCTGACTCAGGGATTTTGCTGTTGCTCTTCCCTCTAGCAGAATTTTTTCCCAGATATTCTCATAATGAATATAATAATAACTAACTTGCTTCAAATTTTTGCTCTAATGGTAGGTACCTTCTTGGTAAGGCTTTTTCCTAATGATTCTATTTTTAAAAATGCCACCCCAACCCCACATTTCATATTCTCCTTCTCTTTTCGTTTTCTGATCACCATTTGACATTTAAATTTCGTTTGTTTGTATTTTTTTAGTGTTATCTTCCTCCCCCAACTAAAATGAATGAATGATCTATTAGAGTAGAATTTTTAATCTAGTTTGTTTCCTCGAGACCCCTAGCCCCTTTCATGGTGTCAGCTACATATTAGCCACTCGGCAAATATTAGCTGAATGGATGAATGGCATAGGTGGCCCTGGAGGTAAGGGAATAAATATGCATTTATAGTGAATGAGGCTAGGTTAAATTATTGTGCATATGAACTAGAAAATGAAATTGAACCTATACTTCATATGACATACAAAATCATTTCTAAGCAGTTAAAAAAATTAAATCTGAAAGACAAAAATATTCAATTTTAGAAGTCAGTATCAAAGACATTTTATGGGCCAGGTAAATATTTTATATACATGATGAAGAACAAAGCATAAAGAAATTACTGAAAAATTTATTTATGACAAAAAAGCCCTCTGTCAAATATAATACCACACAAAACATAAGATAAGTGAAAAATAGAAAGAAATAATTTTGTCATTATAATGTTAAACTAATAAGAATAGCATGAACAACTTAGTAGAAAAATAGTTAAATAGCAGGCACTTCAATAAAGTGGAAACACAAATAAATAACATGCAAAGGTGTACTCCTCTTCATAAGTAATCAGGCAAATGCAAATTAAAGCCGCAGTATTATTCCCTTTTACATACTCTAGATGCACAAAAATGTCAATATCTGACAATATCAAGCATCAGTAAAAGCGTAGAAAACTTGAAACAGTGTGCAAACTCTTTACAAATCATTTGGCAATATCTAGAAAAGTTAGAGATGTAAATACCCTATGATCCCACAATTCCACATATGTAACAGATAATATATTTATATATTTATATTTATTTATATTTATTTATATTTGTTATAAATATAATATATTTATAACATCTATCAATATGTCTATCTACATTAATAGGTAAACTCATGTATAGAGATCTATGTAGAAGTTTATATATAATAAGATTATTCACAACATAATGGTGGAGAAATAGGAAAAATTCCAATGTCCACTGACTGGACATGATAAATAAATTGTGGCACATTTATGTAACAGAATCATACACAGTAATGAAAATAAATAAATTATAGCTATAAGTATCAACATGGATAAATATTACAAATATGCTCTAGAGGAAAATACATAAATACTAAAAATCCACATGGTATGATTTCATTTACACATGATACAAAGACATTTAAAGTAAACAATGCGTTGTTTAAACACAAAAGTGAGCGTACCGATTACTTCTGATGGGAGAGAAAATAGGACAAAATCTGGGAGGAGCAGACAGGAAATTTCAAGATAAATGTTTCTGTTTCTGTGGGGTTTTTTTCCTTAAAATATGTGGCTGGTATATGGGTATTTTGTTGTTACTTTCTAGAACATCATATGTGTTTTATAAATATTCTTTCATATCTACTTAACATTTAATAAAATATTTTAAAATATCTTTGCCATGAAGCTTTTTGAGAATCCTATAGGTATTTGCCATGCTAACAAACGAAACGCCGTTTGATAATCCACTTGTTTCGTATCTCTTTGGGCAGCTTGAAACTGTGCCACTCAGCATTATAAACTGCAAATAAAGGCCTTTTGAGAAAGGCAACAGATCAGAAATGCAAAATGCCATTACTGACTAATTTATGAAAACGAAGTTTTCAGCCTACAAGAACCAGGGGCAAAACAAAACAATAACTCACCAGGGGACTGTGAGCCCTGAAGTGCAGTGCTTGGCCATGTGTGACTCTTTATCACTCCAGGTCTCAAATCTGAATGATATCAATCATCCTGCTTGCTAGGGCACCAACTGAATATAAATTGGCCTTTCTGGGCATCAATAGGCCTCCTTCTGCCAAGTAATTTGATAGTTCTTTTATTTTAAAACACTTAGGATGGATTATAGAATGAAAGCACACACTTCGGAGCCATTTAGAAAAATCAATTCAAGCCACACTTAACGACAAAGAAAAATCCTTCTGTTCTTTCTGGTGACATATTACTGAATAGAGTAGTCCCATGGAGATGCAAATACTTATACAAGGTAAATTTAGACAGCAATGTAATTGTCAATGCGTGTGTCCTGACTTAATATTTGTACACGCTGAACTTCATATTTACTGCAGCAACTCAGCGAATGCTCAAAATGTTTTTGTAACCCTGGTTCAGATGTAGGTCCTCAAATCTTTGAGTAAATTTCTAAAGTTTAGGGGTGAATTTTTCTTTTTTTTAAAGAAAGTGTCAAAGGTCTTTTGAATCCAAAGTTCACAGAATTATGTGAGTTTTCAAGGGCAGGAAGTCCTCATTCGGCATACAAGAGAGAGCTTTGGGGAGAAATCAGTCCTGTCTCTCTGAATGGATCATAAAGTGTCACTGATACCAGTTCCCTGCAACAGGGTAGAAAATCTAGACTTCAGATTTAAGTTTCTTTGTGAATCAAGACTGACTTACAAGACTCACTTACTAGCTCTGGAAAAAAAGTTACTGAACTCCTCTAGATCTCAACTAACTCTCCTGAAAGAAGGATAGTCACAACTACCTTAAAAGGTTGCTACAACAATTAAAAAATATATGTGGTTTCTAATATTTTCAATAAAAGGCAAGTAAATGTAAAATAAAAACATTAACAGCAAATCAAATTCTGAGATCTTAAATTTAGGCCATATTGAGTAGCAATTAAGTACACGATGGAGTCAGACACCTAAAGTTAAATCACAGATTCTCTATTTCCTAGATATATAATTTGTATCATTTTCAGAAAACTATTTAGCATGATAAAGATTTCTCAACTAAAACATGGAGAAATGATAGTATTTGCTCATGCACTTTACTAATAATCATATAGATGTTTAATATTAAAATTGAATTGGTAGTAAATTTAAATGACATAGAAATTTTTCAAATTTAGCTCTTACTTCCATATAAATAAGGTAAATGACTTCAAGCAGAATGATGTCAGAGCCCCAGGCATGAACATGCAGGCTTTCCTTTGTAGCTTTCCTAGACCACACAGCACAGAAGTTAAAGAGTGTATTCTCTGGATTCAAACCACCCAGCATTGAATCTCTGCTCTGTTACCTTTACCAGCTGTATGAACTCAGGCAAGTTATTCAAATTCTCTGTGGGTTTTCTTACCCTGAAGGGTAAACCCTGAAGGGTACGTATGGGTGTTGAGGGCCTAAAGCTTAAAAAATTTGGAGGGTATCTTTTAAGAAAACGAATACAAAATTAAGACTATGAAAATAGGTCTCTGATTTTGACATTTCGGTTTTGTTAATTCTAGATTAAATTTGCCTCTGAAATCTTATAGGGTTGTTGAGGAATCAAATATATGTAAATTTTTTGGAAAAACTTTTGCTTGAAAAGAAGAGCTGGTGCTATTTATTCTTTTTCCCCACAGCTTTTATTTGGCATAATTGACAAATAAAAATAGTATATTGTTATGATGTATAACGTGATATTTTGATATATGTATACATTGTGATTACCACAATAAAACTATTTAACATATCCAATGTATCACCTCACATAGTCATTCACTTCTGTGTGAGAGTGTGTGTGTGTGTGTTTATGTGTTTGTGTGTGTATGTGCGTGGTGAGAACTTTTATGATCTAATCTTTTAACGAATTTCAAATATAGAATACATTATTATTAACTACAGTCACCATACTGTACAATAAATCTCCAGAATTTATTCTAACTGAAACTTTATATACCCTTTGACCGATGCATCCTCAACCTCCCCTTTCCCCACACCCTGGCAACCACTATTCTACTTTTTGCTTCTATGAGTTAGACTTTTGGATTCCATATATATAAATATATTTATATACATGTAAGATGAGGAAATATTTGTCTTTCTGTGCCTGGCTTATTTCACTTAGCATAATTCCCTCCAGGTTTATCCATTTTGTCACAAATGACAGAATTTATGTAAAATGTTTTGAACAGTGCCTGGCACAGTGATCCCTACATAAGTGTTTGTAATTTTTTCTATCTCAGTTCCACAGATATATATCCTTCATTCCATAAAAAAACTCATGAGTAGAAAAGAGGAAATAAGTCTGTTTTTTCTTACCTGTGTTATACATTTCAGATTCTCACGGAGTGTTAAACAGCTGGCTAAGTCCAGGATATTACTAATTATGGCCAGATGCTCAAGACATAAAACACATGTGCACACAAGAATAAGAAAAAAATCAAGAACATCCCGGTGCAAGTGCCATTGTGAAGGTTCTCTCTTTTCCCATTATGGTTATGCTGTTTGGTGGGAAGTCTAGGGAAAGTATTGTGCCTCACTCAGACTAGCCTAGTCTGTACTCAGTGGAAAAAAGGAGTTCACTTTTTAGTTTCACACCTCTCCTCACGCCAACTTATCCCCCACCTGGCCCCACTCCCATGGTTAATCAGCACACCTAAAGTGCAGATTTGACCAAATAAATTTGTCTCACAATGTTCTGCTTATCATTAACTTCACCCTTTCTTCTATTAATTGTACCTTATTTACACAGAGGCAACAAGAAGTGATGATTAATACATAAAGAACCTCTCATTGCATATTTAACAGCACTAAAAAAGAGAGTAGATTTCTGTGTGAAGGCTTTGTGAAACCCTTAGGTCGTGTGTTTTATCATTTTTATCTAACTAGAATAAAAGTGCCCCTGTCTGTTTATCAAAATATTGAGGCTAAAAAGCAAAATAATAATAATAATAGTAATAAACTAATTTGCCTCTACCAGCTTTCAACTACAAAATCTATAACTGAATGGATATACGTTTTTTGGATGTTCCTCAGATTTACCAAAATTTTTGGTCTATCGGAACTGACATTCTTTACCAACTATAACTCCAAAGCACAGGATAGATACTGGACCAGTTTTCTGAATGGACTTTGTAAGCATTCTTTCCACAGAAGCTCAGCCCTCATTCAGGAAAAACAGGATTGTCCAATCTAATTAAATGCAATTTACTCTCAAAGGTGACATTTCTGGCATGGTCATGGTTATTAAATTGGATTATCCAATTAGATCTTGGTGAAAATGAAGATAGATTTTTTAAATTGAAACTTTACAAATAACCACATTATTATGGAAAGTAAAAGGATTTAGTAAAGGCCCAGATAGTTTTATGGACAGGGCTAATCAAAATGTGCTTTTATTTTCTACAGAATTATCATTCTGAAGTTCTCTTAAAGATTAATTAGCTGAGAATATGCATTACAATTCCTAATAGAATATTTTTTTTCTGAATTCTGAGGGATCCATTGAAATAACTTGCAAGGAATTTTATTTGTTTGCACAAGTATATTCAGCTATATTGAGGTCCAAAGATAAGTAAAGATGAATAAAAAGAGATTTTCCCTTAGGTCTGTCAAACAATAGAACCATACTACGCTACAAACCATATGCAAAGTTAATGATACAACTATATTTCTTACATTAGTTTAATTCAGTTCTACAAAATTAATGCCAATTTGTGACGTCATACTAAAACACTAAATTGAATACAAAAATACCAAATGAAAAATAATGTGAAGCTGGAATAGGGTAATCAGAGTTAAAATACTCTTACATTATTAAATGCTTAGAAGTATAGAAAAGATATTAATTTTAGGCTGTAAAATTAAGTATAATTTCAAGGATAACTTCTTATAACAAAAACAGAGATAGACAGTAGGAATACAGGAAAGAAAAATAAATAAAGAAAAGTCCTATTAAAACAAGACATAGCAAAAAAAGAAAAAAGAAAAAAAAAACACAGAAAAGGCAAGGCAAAAAATAGTCAAAATGCTATCTATGAATTAGAGGTTAAGACATGGGAGCTCAAATGAGAAGACTTAATCCAAATCTAATTACAGTCCTAGAATTAAAAGACAGAGAAAATAATCCAGATATGCATATAATGATAATATATAATTGCTCTAACTTTTCTTAGTGTAGATTGATAGAACATTTCATCACGTCAGAAGATTTTATTAGACAGCACTGTGTCTAGTCAGAAATACTTGCTGTACCAAGAAGTTTACACAAAAATGTTTGTAGTAAAGCTATCAAACATGCACCAGAAGCAAATAACCTCGAATATCCATCTACAGAAGGGATATATATTGTGGATGATACAAACAATATAATAGTAAACAAATATTGAAAATGAAAGATAATCAGCTGCAAGTATCAGCATGAGAGACTCCCATGATAATACTGAGTTTAAAAGTGCATTGCTAATAATATATACAGTATGATATAATTTATATAAAGCTAGAACACATATAAAACTAACCAGCACATAGTTGAGTGATTTATCAAGGGAATAATACATACAAAACCCAGCATAGCTTCTCATAACTTGATGAGAAAGGGTGATCAAAAAGGGAAATCAAATCAGAAAACGATACTCAATGTAAACAGTTTTCTTTTTCTTATTCTGCATTGTGTGCAGAGTGTTTATCATTCTTTGTACCTTATGTATACAACATTATGAATAGTTACCTATAGAATATTTCCTTATAAAAAATGGTGCTTATTTCAATCTTTTCTTTTAGTGATTATGCCTTGAATATATCTTATTTAACTTTGATGTGAGCTTTTTCAGACAGATGTTATAAATAAAATATTTTAGAGTAGTTTTATGCTTTTAACTTTTAAAAAATCAGAACAAGAGTTAAAACTTACCAAATTATTTTTTAATAATCAATTTGGATATTTATTGCTTGACCTATTTTCAAGATTTAGCTTCCAAAAAAATAAGTCACATTTGCAATTCAGTGGTTAATCCTACTTTTTTTGGTAAATTATTCTCTTGATGCACTGTTGGATTTGATCCACTAGCATTTTATTTTGAATACTCGTAAGTCTCTTTGATCCACAGTTTTCTTTTATGTGCCATCTTTACAATGTTTTGAAATTATTTATACTTGCTTCATGAAGTGCATTGAGTGGCTTTACATCTCTCATATTTTCTGGAAAAAAATAGAATTTTATAGCATGGAAATTGGCTATCACAAGTCCGAAAGACTGCAAAATAAAAACATCTTACCCCAAAGGACTTTTAGAAATAATTCTTTGATAACCTTCAAAATATTGTGCGTGAGTATTCAAAGATTCGGTTTTCAACTTGATCCTATTTTGTTAGTTTATATGAATAGATTAACGGGAAAAACATCACTTAGTTGGGATCTGTCCAAACATAATGCATAGATTAAATAATTTTACCTCCTTTTTATATGCTTCAGTCCCCCATCAGTGATTTATTTTTGTGTATTCCTTTTTCTTTTCTTTTTTAGATTTGCCAGAAGTGTGTGTATTTGAATACATGGCTCCAAAGAGCCAGATCTCAAATATGTTTAACAGTTCAGCTATTTTAGTGGTCTGTTTTATAATGAATATAGTTCTCTTTTTTTCTTTATTTCCTTTTATTGAATACTGGCAAACTAGACTAAGATCATGTGGATAATGGACCTGAGTAGACTTGTATTGAACTAGTATTTGTAAACGAACCAAGCCAAAAAAAAAAATGAGATAGAAAGCTGTATTTGGACAATTAAAGCCAGTACCCAGAAATAGGTACCAATTCTAGGGGTGCAGGAAGAATCTGGGGAAACTTATGGCAGGAGGCTAAAGCAGCAGCTAATAAGGAGGGTATCCTAAAGCCCTACCTGCAGCACCAAATTCTGATGGGGTGCTATGTGGAGAAATTTGGAGTACAGAGGCTTCTACCTCCTTTCCTCTTTGGGACACTGAAGGTAGATTTTTTTTTTCTTTTGAATATTTGGGGGCAATTTCTTCAGAACAAATATAAAGTCATTAGACACAGAAAGAAACAGTATTAATACTTTTTATTTGCTCCCATGTGGCATAAATTTTAATGTGTGGCTTCTCAGACTTTAATGTGTATACAAATTACCTTAGCCTCTTGTTAAAATGCAATTCTGATTCAGTTGTTCTAGGTAGGGAGCTTCAATTTCTACATTTCACACAAGTTCTTACACGATGTGAGTGAATCTGGAAGCACACTTTTTGAATTGCAAGGGTAACTCAGAGGGCATTATCTTAGTGTACTGGTGCTGCTATAACAAAATATCTGAGACTGTGTAATATATAAATAATATAAATTATTTTTCACAGTTCTGGAGACTGGGAAATCCAAGATCAAGCCATCGGCAAGTTCAACATCTGGTGAAGGTCCTGTCTCCATTTCCAAAATGGTGCTTTGAATGCTGTGTCCTCACAGGACAAAGAAGATGGAAGAGTGAAAAAGGGAACGATCTGGTTCCCTTCAGCCCTTTTATAAGGCACTAATCTCAACCATGAAGGTGAAGCTCTTGTGGATTAATCAGCTCCAAAAGGCCCCATCTTTTAATACCGATGCATTAGGGATTAAGTTTCATCATGGATTTTGGAAGGGACACAAACATTCAAGCCAAAGCCCACACAGATGTGATTTCAACATTCCTGTATGCCTCATGAAGTCAAACACAGCTGAGGGTCTGCGTGGGAGAACCTTCCTTCTTGGAGGCCACAGTGAGAGTGAAATGAGCCAAAGCTGAGAGCTACCAGTTGTGCCCTTCAAGTTAGAAACCAAATGAGAGTCACTGGCAGACTTCAAGGGTCTGAATTGCCAGTGAATCCTGAGGGGAGGTGGGCCATGAAGGAGAGATGGTGGAGCATCCAAGTAGTGCTTATCTTAGAAGAGAGAATAGACCAAGACCGCCAACACCTTCTGGTTTCAGAAAAACACAACAACAATCATAGAATTTCTCAAGAAATATCTCAAGATGTCAGAGAGAATAACGGTGGGGAAGAGCTCATTTGAGAAAAATTTTGTCATTGATAGAGTATTTATGAAAAAGAGACTACCCTGTAAAATGAGATCATTAGTAGGTTTCAAGTTCAAGTATTCTCACTGCCACTCAGCAGCCTGCGTATGTGTGTTTGCAGGTGGGAAGGGCTGACGATAAGGACCATTAAATCAGCTGCAGAAAATGAAGTCAGGGCTGCTATGTTCATTAGGCATCATGGACATAGTGCCGAGGACCCAGAGGACATTGAGTCTCACAAAAATGTTTACTTTATTTTTAATAATAAGAAAAATGTAACCTGTAAGATCAAAGATTACATTTGTCTTTATACGAATGAAGTTATAAAATATAATTTTCAATATGTGTTTATAGAAGAAGAAGGTAACAAAGGTAAAAGCACCCAGAGCATACAAAAGTCACAGTGCGGCCCTCAAAGAAGTTACATGGTCTTTATGTACATAGGTTATAATGTGACAAAAAGTGGGTGGTGATGGAGAAATGGTTCGTGTCATTCTCACAATTTACAAAAGTATTATTTTACTACCCCATTTTATAAATCATGTCTTGGAAAGTGTCATACATGCAGTAAATTGTGAAGCCACGATTTGGTTCTGATTCTCTACAACTAAGCCTCAGCACAGAAGCACAGAGAGAAATCTCTTGTTCCTAAAGAGGCTTTTGTCAGGCCTGGGGTAAGGCAACGGACACTAATTATGTGCATCACTTTGAACATCTGCATACAGCTGCCAGCTGCTCCTGACCCTTGTCAAATGCTCCTAAGAAGGACTTAATTAAGTGACTTTTGTGGTTCTTCTAACTGAATCTCTGGCCTGAATCTGCCACCAACTTGCTCCTAACAGCTGCGTTTTGTCTTTTAATACTTTAGCTTCTGCTTCCAGTTTGATGTCCCCCAAAAGCCCTTTATCTCTATATTATTAGGAAATGTTCATTTGATGAATTCATTATTATTTATTGTACTGTAGCAAAGAGTTTCTTTCTAACTTTCTGAAAGAAACACAATGAAAGTTTCAGTCCTTCAACCTATTTGTTGAAGAAAACTGAAGCTCAGAGTGAACACTGTAATAATTAATCAAACTCACCTGTTCCAAACTCTCTCTCTTTACTTACCCAGCCTTCCCACAACCTTCCCCACCAACACATCCTTACCATCAGCTTCTAAGGTTCTAGAGTAACACAAATTAAGAGAGAAAGCTTGAGAGACATTTCACTGGTTGTTTTGCTTCCTTGATAGAAAAACAGGTCAAGTGACAAACTAAACTTGTATTGAAGTTTCACAAGGATTTTAGTAAGTTTTAAAATTACAGTGAATTTCAGTATCAAATATTTACAGCTGTATAATCAGCCAACTCAAAACTTAGAAGCTTACAACTACAGTCAGTTATTTGACTTTTAATTCTGCTAGGCACGTCTGGTGTGGCCAAGGACTGAATCTGGGCTTGCTAATGTGACTGTGGTCAGCTTAGGGGATAGACAGAAGCTGGCTGGTCCCAAATGTCCCCACTCGCACTTCTGACAATTGACTTGCTCTCAGCAGAGATGATGGGTGTAACTGGGTCACATATCACATGACTCTCATCATCTCACCAGCTAGCCCATACTTGTCTACGTGGTGGCATGAAGCTCAAAGGGCAGTAAAAGAGGAAAAGCCTAAGTGTAAAAACATCAAACATCTGCTTGCATCTTATTTGCTAAATCTCCACTTGCATCCTATTTGCTATTGTCCCGTTGCACTAAACAAGTCACATGGCCAAGCCAGAGCTGGCATACCTGTGAGTTTTCACACTGTTAATAAAGACATACTTGGGACTGGGTAATTTATAAAGGAAGATGGTATAATTGACTCATAATTCCACGTGGCTGAGAGGCTTCACAACGATGGCGGAAGGCAAAGGAGGAGCGAGGACACATCTTACACAGTGGCAGGCAAGAGAGCTTCTGTAGGGGAACTCCCCTTATAAAACCATCAGATCCCGTGAGACATATTCATTAGCACAAGAACAGCATGGAAAAGATCTGCCATCATGATTCACTTACCTCCCACCAGATCTCTCCCCTAGCACATAAGAATTATGGGAGCTAAAATTCAAGATAAGATTTGAGTGGGGACACAGCCAAACCATATCAGATAACCATTATGCAGATGTATGGTTTTTCAATGTCACCAGTTACAAAAAATATATAGGTAGAGATAGAGGTAGAAAGATATAGAATATTTGAAGGTTTTTTTAAAAAAGTTTCACTTAAAATTCTACATAGTGAATGATTTCTATATAACTGTTAGTATTATTTTACAAAAGTAGTGACTTGATCAGGATCCCACATTTAGTGGCGTGGCCAGAATTAGAACTTGGATTTCCTGATTGACTAACCAAGCACTCATTTTTTTTATTTCTTTGTAAAGGCAATCAAAGCACAACAATCATGTTTAGGAGTTTTCCTGAGCCCAATCTTAATTGTTACGTAAAGTTGGAATAATTGCTACTCACGTCTGCTACTGCAGCGTGTAATGGAGGGAAACCTCTGGAGATAGAATGGCATAATTCATTAGAGCCTCTCTACTTCTCAGACCATCCGTTTTTTTCATATTTGAGATGCTGATAACAATAGTAAATACTTAGGATTGTTGTGAGGAAAGTACTGAGCACAATGGTCATATGCACTGAACCTGCTTTAAAAGATTATTTTCTTCCTATCCCTAAAAATTTAATACTATCATGCCTGAATATCCTGAATTATGTAGCCAAGCTCATGAGTACAATTATGTATCTAGAATAAATTCATGTCCATGACAAAATAGAAGCAAGAACAATCAAGAAAACCAATTCAAAACACAAGTTCTCTGTAGGGTTGAAAGGAATTCAGAGAGAAGTTGTCTCCGTTCCTGAGGCACATGAGTGAGTTATAGTTTGTTTGCAAAATGAGAATTTCTTATGTATAGCCACAGGACGGAAGGGTATATGTTCAGCTTATATGGGAGACAAATATTGTGAATTCCCTGCAAATTGGGATTCCTAAATCTCTATGCGGTCAGAGGAATTCCCTCTGCTTACTTCTTAGTTGAGTCTATGCTTATGGATCATGCATTGTTTACACATTTTATTTATAATCATGTTACATTACAGATCACTGGACTAGCTGGAAAGTTTATTGGATACAAAGGGGAAGCAAATGATAGTTAAGAGGAGGGAACAAATGTTTTAGAACACCAATCTTCCACTAGGCACTTTTTTAAAAAAAGAAGCTACCCAACAAATTTCATTGAGAATTCTGCAAGGTAGATTTTATTTTTGTCAAATTGCAGATGTGAAAGTGAAACTCAGAGATGTTAAGTAATTTGCCCAAGGCCCCAGAGACAGTCTTTCTGGATTATACTTTTGTGCTTATTCCATCTTATCTCTTTGCTTCTGGGCATGATAGACACTTGCAAATCAGTGAAGGGTAGTCATGATGAAAGGAGAAATATGATTGATCTGTTGGCCGTAAGGGTTGAAAAACTGAAGCACTCAAGTTTCAACATATTGAGAAAGAGATTTCTACTTACTATAAGGAAGAACGTTCTCATAGACTAGTCAAAAATAGAATGGAATTTTTTTTTAAATTTATTTATTATTATTATACTTTAAGTTGTAGGGTACATGTGCATAACGTGCAGGTTTGTTACATATGTATACTTGTGCCATGTTGGTGTGCTGCACCCATCAACTCGTCATTTACATCAGGTATAACTCCCAATGCAATCCCTCCCCCCTCCCCCCTCCCCATGATAGGCCCCGGTGTGTGATGTTCCGTTCCCGAGTCCAAGTGATCACATTGTTCAGTTCCCACCTATGAGTGAGAACATGCGGTGTTTGGTTTTCTGTTCTTGTGATAGTTTGCTAAGAATGATGGTTTCCAGCTGCATCCATGTCCCTACAAAGGAAACAAACTCATCCTTTTTGATGGCTGCATAGTATTCCATGGTGTATATGTGCCACATTTTCTTAATCCAATCTGTCACTGATGGACATTTGGGTTGATTCCAAGTCTTTGCTATTGTGAATAGTGCTGCAATAAACATACGTGTGCATGTGTCTTTATAGCAGCATAATTTATAATCCTTTGGGTATATACCCAGTAATGCGATGGCTGGGTCATATGGTACATCAAGTTCTAGATCCTTGAGGAATCGCCATACTGTTTTCCATAATGGTTGAACTAGTTTACAATCCCACCAACAGTGTAAAAGTGTTCCTATTTCTCCACATCCTCTCCAGCACCTGTTGTTTCCTGACTTTTTAATGATCGCCATTCTAACTGGTGTGAGATGGTATCTCATTGTGGTTTTGATTTGCATTTCTCTGATGACCAGTGATGATGAGCATTTTTTCATGTGTCTGTTGGCTGTATGAATGTCTTCTTTTGAGAAATGTGTGTTCATATCCTTTGCCCACTTTTTGATGGGGTTGTTTGTTTTTTTCTTGTAAATTTGTTTGAGTTCTTTGTAGGTTCTGGATATTAGCCCTTTGTCAGATGAGTAGATTGCAAAAATGTTCTCCCATTCTGTAGGTTGCCTGTTCACTCTGATGGTAGTTTCTTTTGCTGTGCAGAAGCTCTTTAGTTTAATGAGATCCCATTTGTCAATTTTGGCTTTTGCTGCCGTTGCTTTTGGTGTTTTAGACATGAAGTCTTTGCCCATGCCTATGTCCTGAATGGTACTACCTAGGTTTTCCTCTAGGATTTTTATGGTATTAGGTCTAACATTTAAGTCTCTAATCCATCTTGAATTAATTTTCGTATAAGGAGTAAGGAAAGGATCCAGTTTCAGCTTTCTACTTATGGCTAGCCAATTTTCCCAGCACCATTTATTAAATAGGGAATCCTTTCCCCATTTCTTGTTTCTCTCAGGTTTGTCAAAGATCAGATGGCTGTAGATGTGTGGTATTATTTCTGAGGACTCTGTTCTGTTCCATTGGTCTATATCTCTGTTTTGGTACCAGTACCATGCTGTTTTGGTTACTGTAGCCTCGTAGTATAGTTTGAAGTCAGGTAGCGTGATGCCTCCAGCTTTGTTCTTTTGACTTAGGATTGCCTTGGAGATGCAGGCTCTTTTTTGGTTCCATATGAACTTTAAAGCAGTTTTTCCCAATTCTGTGAAGAAACTCATTGGTAGCTTGATGGGGATGGCATTGAATCTATAAATTACCTTGGGCAGTATGGCCATTTTCACGATATTGATTCTTCCTATCCATGAGCATGGTATGTTCTTCCATTTGTTTGTGTCCTCTTTTATTTCACTGAGCAGTGGTTTGTAGTTCTCCTTGAAGAGGTCCTTTACATCCCTTGTAAGCTGGATTCCTAGGTATTTTATTCTCTTTGAAGCAATTGTGAATGGAAGTTCATTCCTGATTTGGCTCTCTGTTTGTCTGTTACTGGTATATAAGAATGCTTGTGATTTTTGCACATTAATTTTGTATCCTGAGACTTTGCTGAAGTTGCTTATCAGCTTAAGGAGATTTTGGGCTGAGACAATGGGGTTTTCTAAATATACAATCATGTCATCTGCAAAGAGGGACAATTTGACTTCTTCTTTTCCTAACTGAATACCCTTGATTTCTTTCTCTTGCCTAATTGCCCTAGCCAGAATTTCCAACACTATGTTGAATAGGAGTGGTGAGAGAGGGCATCCCTGTCTTGTGCCAGTTTTCAAAGGGAATTTTTCCAGTTTTTGCCCATTCAGTATGATATTGGCTGTGGGTTTGTCATAAATAGCTCTTATTATTTTGAGGTACGTTCCATCAATACCGAATTTATTGAGCCTTTTTAGCATGAAGGGCTGTTGAATTTTGTCAAAAGCCTTTTCTGCATCTATTGAGATAATCATGTGGTTCTTGTCTTTGGTTCTGTTTATATGCTGGATTATGTTTATTGATTTGCAAATGTTGAACCAGCCTTGCATCCCAGGGATGAAGCCCACTTGATCATGGTGGATAAGCTTTTTGATGTGTTGCTGAATCCGGTTTGCCAGTATTTTATTGAGGATTTTTGCATTGATGTTCATCAGAGATATTGGTCTAAAATTCTCTTTTTTTGTTGTGTCTCTGCCAGGCTTTGGAATCAGGATGATGTTGGCCTCATAAAATGAGTTAGGGAGGATTCCCTCTTTTAGAAAAAGAGGGAATGGTACCAGAAAGTTTCAGAAGGAATGGTACCAACTCCTCCTTGTACCTCTGGTAGAATTCAGCTGAGAATCCATCTGGTCCTGGACTTTTTTTGGTTGGTAGGCTATTAATTATTGCCTCAATTTCAGAGCCTGCTATTGGTCTATTCAGGGATTCAACTTCTTCCTGGTTGCGTCTTGGAAGAGTGTAAGTGTCCAGGAAATTATCCATTTCTTCTAGATTTTCCAGTTTATTTGCGTAGAGTGTTTATAGTATTCTCTGATGGCAGTTTGTATTTCTGTGGGGTTGGTGGTGATATCCCCTTTATCATTTTTAATTGTGTCGATTTGATTCTTCTCTCTTTTCTTCTTTATTAGTCTTGCTAGTGGTCTGTCAATTTTGTTGATCTTTTCAAAAAACCAACTCCTGGATTCATTGATTTTTTGGAGGGTTTTTTGTGTCTCTATCTCCTTCAGTTCTGCTCTGATCTTAGTTATTTCTTGCCTTCTGCTAGCTTTCGAATGTGTTTGCTCTTGCTTCTCTAGTTCTTTTAATTGCGATGTTAGAGTGTCAATTTTAGATCTTTCCTGCTTTCTCTTGTGGGCATTTAGTGCTATAAATTTCCCTCTACACACTGCTTTAAATGTGTCCCAGAGATTCTGGTATGTTGTATCTTTGTTCTCATTGGTTTCAAAGAACATCTTTATTTCTGCCTTCATTTCGTTATGTACCCAGTAGTCATTCAGGAGCAGGTTGTTCAGTTTCCATGTAGTTGAGCGGTTTTCATTGAGTTTCTTAGTCCTGAGTTGTAGTTTGATTGCACTGTGGTCTGAGAGACAGTTTGTTATAATTTCTGTTCTTGTACATTTGCTGAGGAGTGCTTTACTTCCAATTACGTGGTCGATTTTGGAGTAAGTACGATGTGGTGTTGAGAAGAATGTATATTCTGTTGATTTGGGGTGGAGAGTTCTATAGATGTCTATTAGGTCTGCTTGCTGCAGAGATGAGTTCAATTCCTGGATATCCTTGTTAACTTTCTGTCTCATTGATCTGTCTAATGTTGACGGTGGAGTGTTGAAGTCTCCCATTATTATTGTATGGGAGTCTAAGTCTCTTTGTAAGTCTCTAAGGACTTGCTTTATGAATCTGGGTGCTCCTGTATTGGGTGCATATATATTTAGGATAGTTAGCTCTTCCTGTTGAATTGATCCCTTTACCATTATGTAATGGCCTTCTTTGTCTCTTTTGATCTTTGATGGTTTAAAGTCTGTTTTATCAGAGACTAGTATTGCAACCCCCGCTTTTTTTTGTTCTCCATTTGCTTGGTAAATCTTCCTCCATCCCTTTATTTTGAGCCTATGTATGTCTCTGCGTGTGAGATGGGTCTCCTGAATACAGCAGACCGATGGGTCTTGACTCTTTATCCAGTTTGCCAGTCTGTGTCTTTTAATTGGAGCATTTAGTCCATTTACATTAAAGGTTAAGATTGTTATGTGTGAACTTGATCCTGCCATTATGATATTAACCGGTTATTTTGCTCGTTAGTTGATGCAGTTTCTTCCTAGCCTCGATGGTCTTCACATTTTGCCATGTTTTTGCAATGGCTGGTACCGGTTGTTCCTTTCCATGTTTAGTGCTTCCTTCAGGGTCTCTTGTAAGGCAGGCCTAGTGGTGACAAAATCTCTAAGCATTTGCTTATCTGTAAAGGATTTTATTTCTCCTTCACTTATGAAACTTAGTTTGGCTGGATATGAAATTCTGGGTTTAAAATTCTTTTCTTTAAGAATGTTGAATATTGGCCCCCACTCTCTTCTGGCTTGGAGAGTTTCTGCCGAGAGATCTGCTGTTAGTCTGATGGGCTTCCCTTTGTGGGTAACCCGACCTTTCTCTCTGGCTGCCCTTAAGATTTTTTCCTTCATTTCAACTTTGGTGAATCTGGCAATTATGTGTCTTGGAGTTGCTCTTCTCGAGGAGTATCTTTGTGGCGTTCTCTGTATTTCCTGGATTTGAATGTTGGCCTGCCCTACTAGGTTGGGGAAGTTCTCTTGGATGATATCCTGAAGAGTGTTTTCCAACTTGGTTCCATTTTCCCCCTCACTTTCAGGCACCCCAATCAGACGTAGATTTGGTCTTTTTACATAATCCCATACTTCTTGCAGGCTTTGTTCATTTCTTTTTCTTCTTTTTTCTTTTGGTTTCTCTTCTCGCTTCATTTCATTCATTTGATCCTCAATCGCAGATACTCTTTCTTCCAGTTGATCGAGTTGGTTACTGAAGCTTGTGCATTTGTCACGTATTTCTTGTGTCATGGTTTTCATCTCTTTCATTTCATTTATGACCTTCTCTGCATTAATTACTCTAGCCATCAATTCTTCCACTTTTTTTTCAAGATTTTTAGTTTCTTTGCGCTGGGTACGTAATTCCTCCTTTAGCTCTGAGAAATTTGATGGACTGAAGCCTTCTTCTCTCATCTCGTCAAAGTCATTCTCCGTCCAGCTTTGATCCATTGCTGGCGATGAGCTGTGCTCCTTTGCCGGGGGAGATGCGCTCTTATTTTTTGAATTTCCAGCTTTTCTGCCCTGCTTTTTCCCCATCTTTGTGGTTTTATGTGCCTCTGGTCTTTGATGATGGTGATGTACTGATGGGGTTTTGGTGTAGGTGTCCTTCCTGTTTGATAGTTTTCCTTCTAACAGTCAGGACCCTCAGCTGTAGGTCTGTTGGAGATTGCTTGAGGTCCACTCCAGACCCTGTTTGCCTGGGTATCAGCAGCAGAGGCTGCAGAAGATAGAATATTTCTGAACAGCGAGTGTACCTGTCTGATTCTTGCTTTGGAAGCTTCCTCTCAGGGGTGTACTCCACCCTGTGAGGTGTGGGGTGTCAGACTGCCCCTAGTGGGGGATGTCTCCCAGTTAGGCTACTCAGGGGTCAGGGACCCACTTGAGCAGGGAGTCTGTCCCTTCTCAGATCTCAGCCTCCGTGTTGGGAGATCCACTGCTCTCTTCAAAGCTGTCAGACAGAGTCGTTTGCGTCTGCAGAGGTTTTGGCTGCATTTGTTATTGCCCTGTCCCCAGAGGTGGAGTCTACAGAGACAGGCAGGTTTCCTTGAGCTGCTGTGAGCTCCACCCAGTTCGAGCTTCCCAGCAGCTTTGTTTACCTACTTAAGCCTCAGCAATGGCGGGCGCCCCTCCCCCAGCCTCGCTGCTGCCTTGCTGGTAGATCACAGACTGCTGTGCTAGCAATGAGGGAGGCAATGAGGGAGGCTCCGTGGGCATGGGACCCTCCCAGCCAGGTGTGGGATATGATCTCCTGGTGTGCCTGTTTGCTTAAAGCGCAGTATTGGGGTGGGAGTTACCGGATTTTCCAGGTGTTGTGTGTCTCAGTTCCCCTGGCTAGGAAAAGGGACTCCCTTCCCCCTTGCGCTTCCCAGGTGAGGCAATGCCTCGCCCTGCTTCAGCTCTCGCTGGTCGGGCTGCAGCAGCTGACCAGCACTGATCGTCCGGCACTCCCCAGTGAGATGAACCCAGTACCTCAGTTGAAAATGCAGAAATCACCGGTCTTCTGTGTCGCTCGCGCTGGGAGTTGGAGACTGGAGCTGTTCCTATTCGGCCATCTTGCTCCGCCCCCCAGAATGGAATATTTTGAGAGGTAAACATGAACCACTAAATAGTCCGCTGGTGACAGGGATATAAATTAACACCTTCTGATAATCAGTCAGGAGAGAATAAATGGGAAAAATAATGTACTTTTAAAAAATCCAATTCAGAGATTTTATTTCTAAAAAGATCTAATTTTTCCATGAAACATTTTTTTCACTCCTTCCGCACATATTCTATTAGTGTCCTCTCTTTTTGTTCTGAATTATTTGGGAAAGACAGGATTCACCCTTACGATATGGAAATGCAGGTGTAGTCCCACGCTTTGGAGGCTGAGCAATGAAGAAGCGGTATTATTTCTGAGGGACAATTGGTCTTAAAAAGTAAAGCAAACCAATAATGATGAAATCTGCAGAGTATTACTATTTGTTTCAAATTGGCTAGACTTACCATTTTTAAAATAGCTGCATAGACATATAATTCACTTATTATACAATTTATCCATTTAAAGGAAACATTTCAGTGCCTTTTAGTATATTCACAAGAGTTGTTCATCCATCATCACAATCAATTTAGAACATTTCATTAGCTTGAGAAGAACCCTGCAGTCATTAGCCATCAACAATGAATTCCTTCATCCCAGTAAACCTAGACAATACATAGTCTACTTTCTATCTTTATAGATTTGCCTATTCTGGACATTTCATATAAATGAAATCATAAAATAGGTAGTCCTTTGTGACTGGCTTTTTTCACTTAGCCTATTCTTTTTAGTTTATCCATGCTATAGCATGCATCAGTGCTTCATTTCTTTTTATTGTTGAGTAAAATTCCATTACATGGAATTATAAGTTATTTATCCATTCATCAATGGACACAATTGAGTTGTTTTCAGATTTTAGTTATTATGAATAATGCTGCCATAAACATTTGTGCCTAGGTTTTTGTTTGAACATGTACCTTCATTTATCTTGTGTATATTTATATGAGTGGGTTCACTGGTCATACAGTATCTCTATGTTTAACCACTTGAGGAACTCCCAGAACTTTTCCAAAGAAGCTGCTTCCTTTTACATGCCACCAACAATGTTTGAGGATTTCAGTTCCTTCATGCTCTCACCAACACATATTATTATCTGTCTTTTTTATCACAGCTATGCTAGTGAGTGGGAAGTGGCATCTCACGGTTTGGATTCATATTCCCCTGATGACTAATGATGTTCAGCAATTTTTTTTTTTTTTTTTGAGATAGGGTCTTACTCTGTCACCCAGGCTGGAGTGCAGTGGTGCAACCTCGGCTCATGGCAACCTCCGCCTCCTGGGTTCAAGCAATTCTCCTGCTTCAGCCCCTTGAGTAGCTGGGATTACAGGTGCCCACCACCACGCCTGGCTAATTTTTGTATTTTTAGTAGAGACAGGGTTTCACCATGTTGGCCATGCTGGTCTTGAACTGCTGGCCTCAAGTGATCCTGTCGAGCATATTTTTATGCACGTATTTTTATGCATATGTTGGCCACTTGTATATCTTCTTTGGAGAAATATCTATTCAAGCCCTTTGTTCATTTTTAATTGGGTTGTCTTTTGATTATTGAATTATAATAATTCTTTATATATTCTAGATCCAATCCCTTATAAAATACATGACAACCAATTTCATCCATTCTGTGAATTGTTTTTTTCCTTTATTAATGGTGTCCTTTAAGGCATAGAAGCTTTTAATTTAGCACTGTCAAGTTTATCTAATCCTTTTGTTGCTCGTGCTTTTGGTCATATCAAGAAATATTTGCTTACTCTAGAGTCACAAATATTTAAATCTATGATGTTTTCTAAGAGTTGTATAGTTTTAGACATTAAACTTAGGCATTTGATTCATTTTGAGTTAATTTTTGTTTGTGTTGTGGTATATAGATTTAAGTTCATTCTTTTGCAAATAAGCATTGTCCCAGAATCTTTTGTTGAAATGAATGTTCTTTTCTCATTAAATTTTCTTGGCACCTTTATTAAAAATTAATTGAGGTCAGGCACTGTGGCTCATGCATATAATCTCAGCATTTTTGGGAGGCTGAGGTGAGAGGATCACTTGAGCTCAAGTATTTAAAACTAGCCTGGTCAACATAACGAGGCTTCATCTCTACTAATAATTTTTAAAAAAAATTATCCAGGTGTGGTGATGCACAGCTTTAGTCTTAGCTACTCAGGAGTCTGAGGCAGGATCACTTGAGCTGGGGAAATCAAGGCTGCAGTTAGCTATGATCATAGCACGGCACTCCATTCTGGACAACAGAGTAAATCCTATATTTAAAAAAAAAAAAAAAAGGAAAAGAAGGAGGAAGGAAGGAAGGAAGAAGAGAGAGGAAGAAAGAAAGGAGAGAAAGAAAAGAAAGGAAAAGAAGGAAGGAAGGAAGGAAAGAAGGAAGGAAGGAAGGAAGGAAGGAAGGAAGGAAGGAAGGAAAGGGTAGGGAAGGGAAGGGAAGGGAAAAGAAAGGAAAATCAATTGATTGTAAATATTAGAGTTTATTTTTTGGTTCTGAATTCTCTGTCCTTATGCCAGTGCCACACTGTCTTGATTACTGTAGCTTTGTAGTAAGTTTTGAAAACAGAAAGTGTAGTGCTGCATCTGTTTCTTCTTTTTCAAGATTGTTTGGCTATTCTGGGTCCCTTGAATTCCCATATTAATTTTAGGATCAGCTTGTCAATTATTGTAAAGAAGTCATCTGGGACTTTGACAGGAATTAAATTGAATCTTTAGATCAATTTTAGGGAATATTGCTGTCTTAACAAGACTGAGTCTTCTAATCCATGTACAGAAGGTGTCTTTCCATTTCTTTAGGTCTTCCTTCATTTCTTTCAACAATGCCCACACTTTTTTTGTTTATCTTATTTCTAAGTATTTTATTCTTTTTAACACTATTCTAAATGGAATTTCTTTTCTTAATTTCAATTCTGGTCTGCTGCTCTTTGCCAATGTATGAAAGTGTAAATGATTTTGTTTATTTAACTTTTATCCCACAAACTTGCCGAACTCATTTATTAGTTCTACTTTTTTCAGTGAAGTTTAATAATTTTCTAATACAGTATTTGCCATTTTAAAATACAGATACTTTTATTAAATTCTTTCTAGCCTTGATGCCTTTTATTCCATTTTATTGCTTATCTTCCCTGGCTTGAACCTACAATGCAATGTAACAGAAATGGTGAGTAGATACCCTTATCTTGTTCTTGAACTCAGGGAAAAAGCAGCGTTTTACTATTAAGTATGTTGTTAGCTCTGGTTTTCTTGTAGATACCTTTTATCAGATTGGGGAATTTTTTTTTTCTGTTTGAAGATTGTTAAGTGTTTTTATTATGCTAAATTTTGTCAAATGCTTATTCTGTATCTTTTGAGATGACCATGTAGTTCTTGTCCTTTATTCTACCGATGTGCTGTATTACATTGATTTATTTTGTGATGTTACGTCAGCCTTGCATTCCTAAGATAGAACCCACAGGATCATGGTGTATAGTCCTTTTTATATATTGCTAGGTTCAATTTTCTGGCATTTTTTGAGAGCTTTTGCATCTGTATTTGTAAGAGTAGACTTAAGATACGCATTTTGACACTGAAGAAAATTACAGATGGAAAATTATCATATTAATATCTTTGGCATATGGTCTAAGTTGATTCAGTTTTTACAAATGAAATTCAAGTCCCTTCATAAAGCTTGTCCTCAAGAATGATTTAGAAGGGTCTTTTTCTAAGATAATTATCTAAATTGCACCCCAGCCCCATGGCCTGTGTTGTAGGATTCTTTAGAATGAGAAACTACTCTGCAGATGGATATGGGGTATAGCCATCTGGTGATGACAAAGACAGAGAGGGAAAATAATTAAAAGCACAAACTCTTTGACTAAAACATCTAGATGAGAATCCTGGAGTTTATAACTAATAGTTATCTAACACTGGGAAATTTACTCAGCCTTTAAGCATTCAGTTCCCTCACTTGTAATCTGAGGATAATAACTAAACTCAATTCATGGTTTTGTTGAAAAGAATTAAACTTTTAAGAACAGTGCCATATATATTAAGAATTTAATAACTGCTAGTGCATATTACGACACAAGCCAAACTACTTGGATCACTTGTGGTGACCTTTTAATCTCAAATGATCTGGGAACTAGATTTGGGAGACTTGGAAGGACATGGAAGAATTATGGAATATGTATCCAGAAAGAGTCCTTGTAGATAGGCAAATTCAATCCCATTATAATAAATATGGGGAGACTGAGGCCTATAAACAGGAAATAATATGCCCCAAATAACACAAGCTTGTCACAGAGCTGGGATAAAAAGTCACAGTCTTTGACTTTTGGGATGCCCCATTATTTATATCTTTATATCTGTGGCCTCTAATTGTGTGTCTTAATCCAAACTATCCTTCCTAATTTTAATATACTCATTAACAAATTAAAATAAATCATAATTACTTAAGTAGTGTTGTTGGAAATTTCTTAGGGTCTCCTGGCTTGACAGATATTAGAAAATACATGCTTTCTTATGAAATAAATCTAGACAGGAAGCCTGGTTTTGCTACGTAAGAACTTTATGACATTTTAGCAATTTATCTAGCTTCTCTAGTTCCTGATTTTCTCAGCTATAAATTAGTAAACCCTAATATATATGTTCCTCAAGTATTTCCTCAGAGGATTAACACATACTAATATAAGTATTTAACACAATGACTAACATGAAAAAATTGATTTTTGTTTTGTTAGTTTTGCTATTTTTAATCTATTCCTATATTTACTATTTTTAATCTATCTCTATTTTTTTTTGTTTTGTTTCATAGTCCTTTTTTACAATCTCAATCTGCCTTTTAGTCACAGTGCTTGCGATTAATCTCCCCTCTCAATTTCTCAACTTCCCTTCAAAATTTTGGAGAAACTTCACTTTTTCTACTGTCTTCACTCTGGTTAATCTTCCAACCTCCCTAAGATGATCCATACCATGAGATGACCAAGTGACTAGTGCTTTGACTAAGCACTTTCAGCCTCTTATAGAAAAATGACAATGTCATAGAGAAAGTAAGACACCAATCATAAAATTAAGCACCTTTGTTTTACCTCAATCAAGTCTATGAAAAGAGAGAAAATTATATCATTGGGTGGTCTCTATTTATGTTATTAATAAAGGTGGTTCTTCACAATGCTTTTGCTTCCATGGTAACCTCGTAAAATTAAATTGAATTTTACTCCTTTTCTTCAATCAGCAATGGTACAGATGGTCTATTTAATTCCAATTTTTTTTTTCCCAGGGAGATGGTCCGGTTAGATCTCAGTTGTTTCCTGTGTCATTAAAAGAACCTCTACCTTTTTCATGTCTCTCTTTTGCATAACTGCCTTGATCATGATCAAGGGTGATTCTGTCTAACACTTCTTCACCTGCATTGCATTGAGGGGTGATTTAATTCTCAGGCTTATAGACTTGCTTGCTCAGGGCTTCCTTTTTTGGCTGTGGTTATTGAAGTTGGTGTATGCTGGAGATGGACATATATATATATATATATATGCACACATATATATTAAAATTTATTTTTAAATTACATATTAAAATTTATTTTCAGATTATATATACATATATACATAATTTTAAAAGAAAACTCAAGTAAAGTGGTCTCTAATTCAGAACTGTTCTACTCCTGACTAGGTGAACTGATACAGAAAACTTCAAAGATCAGTCGAAGTTGAAAAAAGAAAAAGAAAAAAAAAAAAAAAAAAAAAAAAAAACCTTCATTTTGCCAGGTCAGGTTTCCCAGAAAGTGACTTCCAGACATAAAGTTGTAGAAAGCAAAGAGAAACATTAATGAGCAGGCCTGGAGCCCACATGCTGCTGATTGGAAAATCATGCAGTATCAACTTAATTGCACACATCTGGTTTGCTACCGGATCCCACAAGCCTTTCCAAATTAAATAAAGAAGATGATTTACTTTAATCATAAATAGCTAAATATGTAAATAATTGAGGAAAGATTCTTGATGGTAATGGAGGTAAAATCACCAGAGAAGCAGGAAAGACTTAGTAATAACTGAGAGTTTTAAGAGAATTAAACCTTTATGTAGCGAAATTTAAAATTTGACTGAATACACAATTGACTTCCTTCACTGGAGAGATAAAATCCACAAAGAAAGGGCAAGAAAATCCACAGAAAAAGGTTAAAATGCAAATGCAAAGATATTTTATCTTTGGGAATATTTTGTTCAAAGCAATAGCTGACTTAGAATAAGCATCAGCTCACAGCAGCATCTGTGACCTAAGGGAAAGGGCAAGGGCTTTGCCGTTGTCACTGCTCTGGCTGTGTGACTGCAGACAAGTTCCCTGAACCCTCTGAGACTGAGCTGTCTCATGTTTTACCTGGACACAAATAACTCCTACCTCAAGTGATTATTTTTTAGACCTGCACAATTAAGACAGCAAGTCTTCAACAAATGTTTGCTTCTTCCGTCTTGTCTCATTAACCTCCTTCGAGACCAATCTTCCCCAAAGAAAATGTTTCTATACAGCAACTTCTTCAGGTCAACACAACATTCTCTCTTTCATTTATACCTAAAATATTATAAAGGTCCCACTGAGAGTGAGGCCCTGTGCTCAGTGCTGTTAAAAAGAATAAATAAAATAAAATAAAATAAAATATATCTTGTGTTAGGAGCACTTGTAATTGTAGACAGATACACTGGCAACCAAATTTCATTTAATTCATCATTCATTCAGTATTTATAGAATTGCTGCTATATGTCAGTCACTTTTCTAAGCATTAAAGATTGAGCAGTGAGCGAACAGCCCAATGACCCTGCCTTCACGGAGTTTACATTCTAACTTGGGGACAGACAAAAAATAAAATACGTAAGTAAATCATATAATATACAGAAACTGACAAGTGCTAGGGAGAAGGATAAGGCAGGGAAGGGAAATAAATATGCAGTTTGTAAATCATCAAGGAAGGCCACCTTGAAGTATTGAGACTTAAGGAGAATTAAAAGAGGTGAGGATACAGGTCATGCTGACCTGAGGAGAAGTATTCCAGGCAGAGGGATAAACCTATGTGAGGACCTTGAGTAGAAATGTGCCTGAAGCACGCTAGGAAGAGCAGGAGTTCAGTGTGGCTGGAGCAGAATAAATAGGGTTTAGAGTGGAGGAATAATAGGAGAAAATACCTGAGCCATGACTAGAGGCCAGAATATCTACAGCCTTGAAGACCATTATTGGGGGTTTGGCTGCTACTCTGAGTGCAATGGTGACCCACTGAAGAATTTTCAGGATAAAAATGTCTGACTTATGTTTTAACAGTCTCATTCTGGCTGTTGTGTGGCAAACAGACTATAAATAAACCAGGATGAAAACAGGGAGACCAGTTAGGAGGCTGTTGCAGTAATTCTGGTGGTGGCTTAAAAGCGTCACTATCGTGAGATTGAAAGGTTTGGCTAGATTATAGATGAAATTAATGTGGAGAGTGAAAGAATTGAGGAAGAATTTGAATGCTTTCATCTAAACAACTTTTAAGCATTGGATTGTCATTAATTAAAATGCGGAAGACTGTAGGGAAAATGGGTAGAAACAAAAAGAGGGTGACTATGATGAGCTCAGTTTTTAACCTGTTCACTAATGTTATAAAATATATATATATAGTGATATGCATAGGATGTATAAGCATGCAAGCAAAAAAAAAAAAAGGAAACTTTTTTTTTAGGTCAGAAAAAGCAAACTTTTATTGAATAGTTGTCTTAATGAAAGTCATTCTCAATTAAATTCACTCTTAGTTTTAGATTTCATCAAACACATTTTTTTTTCTTTTAGAACCCCACCTCCCAGCCAATCTGACCTTACATTTAATTCAAGGTCTTCAGCATAAAGCCATCCTACATCTCCTCTTTTTCTAAATTTCTACATAACTGCCCTTCACTCTGCACTCCTTGAACACATCATCCAGAAATTGATTTAAATCTTCTTTGCTAGTATTTATTTTCTTAGAGTCTTCACTAGTAATTTCTTGTATCCAATATTACCCTCTGACCTAAGGCTTCTTGAGAGCCAGAGCATGTATTCCACATCTTTTCCAACATTTTGGGTGTCCCTTTGCGGTCATCTTGTCAATGGCTTTGTTTTATACCAGGCATGTAGCATATATCATGAAGGAAAAGGGAGTCAAGTAGGATGCCACTTTCTCCAATTCTCTGACCTCTCTTCATGCTTCCCTCTCTCAAGTCTTGGTTTGGCATCGTGGCTGTCACTGTGCATCAGTAGTGAAGGCTGCACACTGGCCATGCTCTTCAATCATCCTTCGCCAAGAGCTGCAGAATAGCATCTCCAGTGGAGCCATCATGCCATACCACAGGGTACAGGATCTGGCTACCACTTACCATCTGGCTGGAATGCAGGACAAACAACTCCCTGGGATAAGTGTTTTGATCAACGGGAGACAGGAGATGGGAGGAATCCGGAAAGATACGCTCTCTATCTCTTCCTGCCTCTAATGATCTGTTTTGAAGCAGTTTCTCAGCACAACAGTCCAGAAATCATTCCGAATGACCTGGATATAGGCACTGGCCAAGAAACCAGCTGATTTTCTGGCAGTACTACAATATAATACATGTCAATGCATGGCAGGCTCTGAGGAATTCCACCATTGTAAGACTTCTTTAATCTTATATAACCCAGAATTTTCCAAACATATAGGACTACTGGACTGTTAAAAGCATTTACATGACATCTAATACTACCCTGAAACACACATTTTGGAAAATGTTGCATTAAATTACTCCTGAGAGTCACAGCCTAACCAGGTGAGAGGAATAGTCTGGAGGCTCCACCACACTCCTGGGCCCTAGACTCCCTTTGTTCCTTGCTGCCTGACAGCCACTCTGCAGGAGACAGAGAGCTGGGCAGGAGAAGCATGGGTCAGCCTCAGCCACACTGAGAGATGACCAATGATGACTTTATATGGGAGACACAGAGTGGTGTATAATGCTCATCCTGGGTGGCAGCAAAAGTAAGAAGAGTAAAGCATTCTATATGAGTGCTTATATTTCCCATGCTGGGATTCCAGACTGAGATGTCTTGACCATGTATCCTCCCAATCTTGTAATTGAACTACTCACCGTGGTTCAAATCACCCTCACACTTCTTGGTCTCAAAAACTGGGGCAGCTCTGTATGTGGCTGCAAATGTGGCAACTGCAGATGAAACAGACAGCAACATTTTTCAGCAGGTAAAAGCTGCCAATCTGGGTCATGGATCACAACCCTCACAATGGTATAATAATTAGCATCTTGGTGTTTCACTCAAGTATGCCCTTTCTCTTTGTGTGTTAAGCATTATTTCATATTCTATTATCAGTATCTGTTTGCATTTGATGCAGTTGTTTCATTATTAATGTAAAGGAGCGATTCAGAATTTCATGATTAATTTTAATGTAGATCTTCCTTCTGTAAATAATTGATGAGAAAGACGATCAGAGCAGTACCAAGTCAAGAGCTGATATTTTTTCTGTCAACTCTTATCTTCTCAGTTGCACTCATTTTGAAATCCCCTCTGAGAAGCTTCATTTGGTTGCAGATGTTTTGTATTCCCCAACTTCTTGTCACTTAGTTCTTTGGTTATAAGATGACAAATCCTTTGATCGCTTCATAAAGAAAAGAAAACACTACTTTCTCCATTTTTTTCCAACTATTTATAGGAAGAAAACCTGAGGCAGCAGAAATAAAGTTATTTCTATCCTCCTGGGATGCTGAGACCAGTGACAAATGAGTTAGGAAAAATCTAAGAAAGGAAAAACAACTTACTTGTGTATAACACATTACACAGTGCTTTTAAAATTAAAAACTAAATTGCCAGATCTCATATCTCAGTAAATTATAAAATACATTTTTCACTCTTCCTCTCTTCCTGGGCCATCCCTCTTTCTCTGCTGAACTTGTAATCACTGGCACATGTTCTTCTTCTAGGTTGTCTAGTATAGGATCTGGGCATCACTGTAAAAAGAAAAAAGGAGATTGTCAGCTTCTCAGTGACACTTGGCATGACATCCTACAAGTGCATACTTTTATGTTTCTGATAGAAGTGGGTGAGGAGTCAGGAGCCACACTCCTCAGGAGCCAGTGTTGGGAATGGCCTAAGAGGGCTATAAAAGATAACTGTAGTAGCCTCGCCCAGGCTTCCTGGTACACATTCGTCTCACTTGCCGTTGGATCTTTCACTTTGGTCTGGGCCTACTTGGGGCTCCCTCGGTCCTCATCTTGGAAATTAGCCCTTCTTGGCTATCCAAACTTCCTCGTCCAAATTACAGTGAAGCATGATATGAATAGTGATTATCATATATATATACACACACACACACATATACACATGATAAATATATATCTGATATATATGATATATAACATGAAAATATAAATATGATATATAAAACAGATATATATGATACATATGTATATATGATACATATATAACAGGAATATATATGATAAATATATGATATATATAACAGAAAACAGGACTATATATGAGATAAATATATACCTGATATATATCAGATATATAGCAGGAATATATATATCAGATATAGATTTATTTTTTATATATATATATAAAATCTTTGTCCTCATTCCTGGCACAGAGCTTCTAAAATCCTTGAAATTTCCAACATGATAACACAACAAAAGTGAAAGGAGCATCTTTTGTTATTTATAACAAGCCATTTTCAATCACATTAGAATTAATGTTAATGTGTTAACTGTTGGAAAGTCCCTAGACAACCACAAAAGGAGTGCCGGTTGCTAGGAAAACCAACAATGTGATTAGAGGGTTGGAACTTTTATCCCCTAATCTCCTTCCAAGGAAGTGAGAGGGATGGGACATTGACTTAGTTATTACTGGCTACTGATTTATCAGTCATGTCTACATTATAAAGCCTCTTTAGAAATTCCAAATGGCAGGGTTTGGAGAGCTTCTGAGTTGATGGTAAACATAGGGAGATGCTGGAAGAGTGACGAGCCTGGAAAGGGCATAAAAACTCTGCACCTTACTATTCACAATAGCAAAGACTTGGAATCAACCCAAATGTCCATCAGTGACAGACTGGATTAAGAAAATGTGGCACATATACACCATGGAATACTATGCAGCCATAAAAAAGGATGAGTTTGTGTCCTTTGTAGGGACATGGATGCAGCTGGAAACCATCATTCTCAGCAAACTATCGCAAGAACAGAAAACCAAACACCGCATGTTCTCACTCATAGGTGGGAACTGAACAATGAGATCACTTGGACTCGGGAAGGGGAACATCACACACTGGGGCCTATCAGGGGGAGGGGGGAGGGGGGAGGGGAGGGGGGAGGGGGGAGGGATTGCACTGGGAGTTATACCTGATGTAAATGACGAGTTGATGGGTGCTGACAAGTTGATGGGTGCAGCACACCAACATGGCACAAGTATACATATGTAACAAACCTGCACGTTATGCACATGTACCCTAGAACTTAAAGTATAATAATAATAATAAAATAAAAAATTAAAAAACTAAAAAAAAAAAAAACAACTCTGCACCTTGTCCCATATGCTTTGCCTGTTCCACCTTGCTGTTCCTGAGCTATATTCTTTTATAAAAATCAGGTAAATAAATATGAGAAATGTGTTTCCTTCATTTCTGTGAGTCATTCTAGCCAATGATTAAAACTGAGAAGGTCATGGGAACCTCTGATTTATAGCCCGTCAATCAGAAGTGCAGATGGCAACCTGCACTTGGAACTGGCATCTGAAGTAGAAGCTTTGTGGGATTGAGCCCTTCACCTGTGTGATCTGATGTTCTTGTCAGATAGCTAGTGTCAGTAAGAATTGATTTAAATTGCAGGACACTCTCTGTCTTCAAGAAGTGGAGTATCCCACTTGGTGGGAAAAAAACAGTGTCAGAGTGAAGTACTGAGAAAAGTCATAGAGAGAAAACAGGAGTTTTCCTTTCACAGGAATAAAAGAGAAAAGTTAGGTTTACAGGAATTATACACTGATGTTGGTGTTGAGCAGAGGAAATGAGTTACCAGGTAGGGATTAAATCTCACTTTTCTTTCGCCTGGGATCTGCATGCAAAGATTAATTCTCCCTCACATCTTCATCCTTGCCTCAGCATTCTTCTAGAGCTATTCATATTATCTGTGAGGAGCCCAGCTTTAGGCCAGAATCTTATGTGCCATCATTCAGGGCTGACCACAGGTGATCACAAAGACTTTGCCTGGCAGGCCTTATGAGGGGAAGCTGCCCTCCCCACACCAAACTCCATACCACACGGCCAGTGCATTGCAGCTTTCTGGAGGGAGTTTCTCAGGCCCACAGGCCAGCTCTGCTGGTAGAAATAGCTACATTTCTAAGCCAGGTGCCTTCATTTTGAGGTCTCCTCATAAGGGATCTTGGCTATGGTGCTTCCAAGGCATCTCCACCAAGATCACCATTATCAGGGGCCTTGACCTAGACATTTTTCTTCACTCTGACTCAGTCCTGCTCCTAGACCTTTACCCTGTCCTTCTCCTGGCCTCCTGAGTCTCTAGAAAAACAGAAGCCTTTTGTTTGGTGCCCTTGGCAGTGAGATGAGTCCCCCCCAGCCGCCCACACACTGCATATCCTCTGACCCATACTCAGTTCCTTTTCATGGGGAAAAATTGAATGCTGAAGAGTAAGTTTTTCTTTGTCTTTTGCCTTTATTTACAGTAAGTAAATAAAGCCTTAATTGTTATGTTCTCTTGGATTCTTGTCCTAATTGACCACCTTTACACCATGACAAATTAGCACAGTAAGCAAGATGGTAATTGAACACCATGTCTTTGTTTCTTAGGAGACAGGATCTTGCTGTGTCACCCAGGCTAGAGTACAGTAGTTATTCTCAGGTGTGATCATGGGTCACAGCAGCCTCAAACTCCTGGGCTCAAGCAATCCTCCTACCTTAGCCTCCTCAGTAGCTGGGACTACAGGAGTGTGCCACTAAGCCCAGTTTCATGTCATTTTGAAAGAGAAAAAAGCCACAGCATTCCACAAAACATTTCACCAGTGGGTCTTGGGAGTGCTAGTGGATTCCATGGCCACCATGCCAGCCATGCCAGTGAGTCTTGGGGAGGGCTAGCAAATTGTTTACAGACACTTTTCAGTTCAGAGGGAACCAGTGGTCCTTCAGTGAGTCAAATTAGAAATCCAACGAAGGGGCTCTAAGAAAATTAGGGAAGCAGATCCATCATCACTGCTCATGGTTCTTAGACAGAGACCAGAAACTGTTACGCTGAGTTGTGCACAGTAACTATTGTTAACTCTAAGCCAGTGCCTGGTGCTGATAACAATGCCCTGCAGCTCAGAAGGTTGTCAAAACTCATGCCTTCAGTGAAAAATAGTTAAATAAATAAAAGAGAGCTTTAGAATTGCTTTGCTCAGTGCCCCAGAGACCTTGGAAATGTGGTTAGTTCATCTACGAAGATATCTTATGAAATTTAGTGAAAGAAAGTGGCACCTTGTGTGTTATGTTTGTACATATCCCCTCCTCAGAGTGCCTTGATAGCAGCCACCATCAAGACAGCAGAATTTGAGCAGCAGCAGTGGCAGTGGCCAGGGTAGCACAATCTCTCTGTTGTCCAGCAACTGGAAGGATCCTTGCTGTGCTCACTCAAGTTCCATGGTACTATGGAGAGGATGCTCCCCTTTAGGCTCCCAGTGCCTTTCTCCTCAAAGATTGACCAGCAGAGAGGGGGGGGGGGAGAGAGAGAGAGAGAGAGAGAGAGAGAGAGAGAGAAATGTAAGAGAGACAACTGGGCTCTCCTCACCCAAACTCCAATTCCACCATAGTGTCAGCAGTGCTAGTTTTGGGCAGGAAATTTCCACTGTCCAGCCACAGGCTCCTGAGTGCCACCACACCTTGTGGAAGCTGGGGCTGCACCTCAACCAGCCCACCCTGAACTACCCTGGGAGTCTCACATGACAAACAGCTATCTGCCTCAAGCCTGCTGGTCCTCCTAGTTCTTCATTCCTCCCATTCCAGAAAATTAGTGTTCAAATACTGGGCCATAGGTGTGGGAGTTCCAATGGGCAGCCGTGTCAGAATCTGCATGGTGATGGCCTCTGTGATTGACACAAATTCTAGTCCTTTTGTTCCACCAAATGAGCCTGGAGATAAGTCAGAGAGTCTGCCAACCTTGAATTGGACCTCTCAGCCTCCACAAATAAATAAGACTAGGGGTTAGGATGAGGTCCCTCTGTCCCCAGATGGGAAACCACATGCCCTATGCCAGGGTCAGAGTTCAATGGGGAGGTGGAGGAGAATGCAGTTCTTTAGCCTTTGGGATGCTGGTGCTCAGGTTTACTGTAATTGCCACATCCTCTGACACTAGGATGAGAGGAAAAAGTGTTCTTAGGTGTTGGATCTGAGATCACCACCACCAGGACCCTTGCCCAGGCTCAGCGATGCATGAGTTTCTTTGGGCCCCTATAAACTTCCATTGTGGTCCCCTTTGCTGAATGGATTATTGGTTCAGATGTATTGTCTATGTGCATTCTTATTTACCTTCACCCCTAAGCCCTGATAGAAATGACTGCAGTTAGGACCATCTTACTGGGGCATGTGGAAAACCATGAACCTACCTGACTCATAGTCTGTGGCTAATGGATTGGAAAAAAATAATAATAAACTTCTCTGTGGGGATAAGACATTTGGATGAAAATGGGCTCTACTCCTAAAAGGCTTATTGTTACATATGTGGATGCTCAACATAAAGGTTCCTATGCTAACTAAGGGGAATATAACCACTGAGCAGATTGTGTATGTCAGTAAAGCTTAGAGACTGAACTGTTTTCCACGGCTGACAAGCAGATATGAAAACAGATGCCTCCTAGATACACAAGAAGATGGGCCATGGAAATACAGACACTGTCCTAGACTGGACCTACATCCACAGACTATCACTGTCATCAGAAAATGTCAAAACAGCATGGGAAAGCTACCCTATTTGCCAAACTGTGGCCAAGGTGAAAAATACTGCCCATGGATAGATCCCTTGAGCCAACAGGTCAATACCCTAATGTTCAACTCATGTGAGTCTATGAAGGGGTAGCCCATGCATCTCACTTGGACCATCTCTCAACTATCAAGGTATAGAGATGAAGGTCCTTCAGTCCTGACCATAAACAATACAAAGCTTTGCCCTGGCAGGCCTCATGGGAGGAAGCTGCCTCCTCACCCTAGACTTGGTGCACAGCCAATGATGGCAGCTTTCTGGAGGGGGTTGTGGTTAAGGACTCATCTCTCCAAGCCAGCTGTGTTCATTTGCACACTCACTCTAGCCTGGGCACTTCCTTTTGCAGGGCTCCTCATCAGAGGAGTACTCAGTACTTTTTCACTCCTACCCCTTCCCCATCTTCCCTCTACCCTGATTCCAGGTTCACAAAAAGACAAGCGCTTTTTCGGTGCTCCTCAACAGTGAGACCATCCCTGTCCCACACCAGCCTGTGCTTCATGTCATCTGACCCCCTCCCAGTGCTGTTCTGTGGGGCAAAAGTGTTTTGAGGAGCAAATATTCTTTATCTTTTGAGTCTCGCCTACATTGTGGATGTGAGTAAAGGCATGATTGTTACTCTCAGTTTGGCTTCTTCTAATTTACCACCACAGTACACCAGATTGCAAAAGATTTTTTTCCTGCTTTACAGCCCCTACTAGTCAAGATAAGAATATAGTTTATTTGAAGGGACAAATGTAAATAAATTTTTAAAAATAAACATAAATTTGTTGAGTAACTATAATTGTCCAGACACTGAAAAATACTGCAAATTTATCAGTGACAAATCACACATTACCAGAGTGATACAAGACAAGGAAAGAGTCAATGATAACCTAAGCAAATATACCATCTGGCAAGAAAAAATAGGGACTCTGCAGTGGGATACAAAATGGACTTGGAGGATAAAAATGCTTCCAGGATAAAATAATATCTGCTTAAAGTTGAGAGAAGAGGGAGGTAGGGTGGCATAGCGAGAAGGTGGTTAATTTTCTGGGCAGGGAGAAAAGTGGGTGTGTAAAGTGGAACATAAAAGAAAACACGACATTTTATAGAACTAAAATACATGTTTTGTATCTTTGTTGATTGTTTTTTATTATAAAATGTCTTTTTATCTTGATGTATATACCTGGAACATGAAATACAAGAAAGAAATCAATGACAGCAAAAAGAACTGAATATGAAGAGATAGTTAGGATCTATATGAGGAAACATTAAATGGAATTCAAGATTTTAGTGTGACTCTTCAATCCATCCTGCCACAAAGACACAGAATCAAAGATACTAAATATTTTAGAATATGTTATCTTATTCGATCCTCACAACTTCTTTTAAAGAATGATAATATAGGAAATTGTGTGACACATTCTTATAGAGGCAAAAAATTAAGAATCCAAGAAAATGCGTGACCCACATGCCCTTCCCACAGTCACACAACTTGTAAATATTTGAGCTGGGAATGCAGCTCAAAACTCCATATTTCAAAGTCAGTTTTTATCTACTGATTTACATTAGGTTGAGTTCTCAAAGTCTGATACCAGTCTGGGGAGATCCTCTGATTTCTGAGAGAAAAGGACAACTTTGCTAGATTCATTTTATGTCACTAATTCCAAAACACATAACACTATTATGAAAATTGTGGATTATCTTCTGATGCGGGTAGATAAGACATACTCAAAGTCTCAGTCTTTGAGTGCCACTGTTGGTTACATTCTCCGTACACTTTTGCAAAATCCCAGGAGTTCCCATTGGACTATTAGGAATAGACTTGATTACCTGAGTACTGCTTACACCTCCTCTTCCACAGTAGCTGGGCTGCTAGAGTGTGATTACTTAATCTCTCTGTGTCTACAAGAATAGAGTTAAAATTAATAATGTGTTATCAAAGAGTCATCAGCTATTTGCAAATTCAGTAAGACCTACTTAGAAGGGAGGCAGAACAGTCAAGGACAGTGGCCTTCAAATTTTTGTCTATGATTTATAGTAAGAAAGTTATCTTAAATCCAATAGACACACATAATTATAATGCTAGTAGTAATAGTAGTAGTAGCAGAAAAAATGAAAAATAATAATGATAATAGTAACTTACACATAGAAAAACATATGAGTACTTAAGTGCCAGGCACCATACTAAGTGCTTTGTATACATTAACTCCTTAAATTTTCTCAATAACTTCATGTGGTTGGTCACTATTATTAACTCTAATTTACAGATAATGAACATGTTCGAGCCACAGAGAAGTAAAGTAAGTTACAAAAGCACAAGCAGATGGCAAATGGCAGATGCAGCATTAGAACCCATTTAATCTGGCTCCAAAGTATGTGTTCTCAGCATTTATGTGATGTTGTTACCCACCCTAGCCCCTCTACATACACCAAATTTTATAGAAAACAGCTTATACTACTACGTGTAATGCATTTGATATTTGATATTTTCTACGTAGAATTTTTTAATGCAAGTTGAAATGCACTGAATTAATTTCATAACCAATCAGGTTCCCTGTACAATGCATGCAAATGAATAGTGCTCTCTGGAATTGTGCAGTGCACTGCAGTGACCCTGACACAAATGAGTGGACACTTGAAGTTTATAAAATTCTTGCCTTATATTTCAGAAGCTCAGCTTCAGAATAATACACATCTCATGTACACTACCCGTTTAACGATGTCATATTTCTATGACCTTGAAACATTCATTGTTAAGTCACACTTTTATGAGAATTTATCCCATAGGTTTGTTAAAATAATTAAATAAAATAATGCAGTTTAAAAATCTAGTAGAAAACCTCAGCTATGTTAATTCTTCAAAATGGGAGTGGATTTTATATTCTTTTCTACCTTTATGTGGCATGATCTTGGTTTAATTAATTCCAACAGGCAATTCTGAGATTAGACAAGGCTAAAGATAGAAGGGGCTAATCCTTGTCTGAGATTAGACAAGGCTAAAGATAGAAGGATCTGCTCCAACATGTTTTGAAGCACAGATTGTACAGCTACATGATGAGCTACTTTTGATGAATTCAAGCATTAGGTGAGGGTGAATTTGGACTCGAGACTCTGAAGGTATTAGTAAATCAGTGATTACTGTAACTGGCCCGATGTCCACCGGTATTCTCAGCCATTGGTGACACTTGATGCAAATTGTGCAGTGTTCTGTGTCCTCTTGTCTTGCTGAATGTTGGATAGCTCCACTAGCACAAGAATGAACTGGACCCATCAGGCAATATTAAGAAATGTGAGCTATTTTTAGACTTGATTATGTGATCCAAGTGCAAGTTCAGCCACTACAGTGTTTAGTTGGTGAGACTGAGAAAATCTTTAGCAAATATCAGATTCCATGTTCTCATATGTAATGTAAGATATGTCAAAACTCCACAGGGCTTTTGTAGGAGTTTACAGGTAGTAATTATTAAACACAAGGAAACTGAGATAGCAAGAGGTTAATGAGTGTTCCAAGATTAGAGAGCTTGTAAAACAACAGTTCTTTAGAAAATATTTATTGAATACCTGGTAGGTACCAGCCACTGTGCCTGCCAAATAGTAGCTAGTTAATAAAGTTTCTTCTCCTCCCTGTCATTGGACCAATCCTCTAAATTGCAGCAGGGATGTGAGGTTTTTAAGTGTCTTATGGTTAAAAGACCGTATGCAGTGGAAAATCAGGTGGAAGATTTCTAAACTTCAGGCTCTGGACTGCATTTATATCAGAATGTTCCTGGAGTCCTAATTAGAAGGAAACTTTTTCATTGGTCATTATTCTTCTTAGTTAAAAAAAATAGAGGATTGTGCTTCAATGTGGATTTTGTACGAAATGATGCTATGGAATTTTTCTAAAATAATTGTCAGATATTTTTTAGGTAGATGGCAAAGTTTTATAACTTGAGATTCCACTCAGGTTTATTTTTCCCTTTTTCAAAACAGTATATCTCTAAACAAAGACTGATGCAGTGTGTGAAAATTAAGCCTTTCATAACATTTTGTGCAAAGAAATGTTCATCACGTCTGCATTGATAATGCCAAAGCACTGGAATAATTTATATGTCCAACAATAAAGGATTAATTAAATAATGGGATGTTTTATTATGCTCCTGGTACATTCAAGATAATCACTAAATATTCATTGAATAAATATATAAATGTTTAAAGACATAGGAAAGTTGCTTTTCATGTCTGATTTTTTTTTTTTTTTTTTTTTTTTTTTGGCAGGGGTTGGGGTGTGGGGAATGGAGTCTCGCTCTGTCTCCCAGGCTGGGGTACAGTGGTGTGATTTCAGCTCACTGAAACCTCCACCTTCCAGGCTCAGGTGATTCTCCTACCTCAGCCTCCCAAGTAGATGGGATTACAGGTGCCCCCCACCAGGCCCGGTGGTGGCATAATTTTTTTGTATTTTTAGTGGAGACAAAGTTTCACCATGTTGGTCAGACTGGTCTCAAACTCCTGACCTCAAGTGATGCACCTGCCTTGGCCTCCCAAAGTGCTGGAATTACAGGTGTGAGCCACTGTGCCCAGACTTGTGTCTGAATTTTGAAAGGAAAACAGAACAAAAACTGAAATTTATTTTACATTGTATATTGTATAATATGTCTGTGTACATATATACTATAATATGTAAGTGTATATAGGTCTAGGTGGTAGTATTATGGGTGCTTTTATATCTTCATTTGGGTTTTGCAGATTTTTAATTTTTCTACCATGAATATTTATATTTGATATAAAGAAAAATTGCAGTTTAAAAAATGGTACCTGTAAAAAAAAAATCCACTGAAAGCTCTCACCAGTTTGTTTGTTCTACATAGTATTTTATAAAGCATTAAAAAAAGGCTTAACTTTACATTATAAAACATATTTATGGACTTTCCCCTCAGCTTTATTGAGATAAAATTGACAGAAAAAAATTGTGTGTGTGTATATATATATATATATATATATATATATATATATATATATGGTGTACAACATGATATTTTGGTATATGTACACATTGTGAAACTTTTCTTTTTAAGGCATAAGGTATGACAACACTGGACCTATTTTACCACCCTCTGTATCACTCTTCAGTGCCTTAAACCAGTTCCTTTACCTTATTTGTTTGGTAACTATAGGCCATGACTCCCACTGACCTTCAGTAACACTGTGAGATCCAGGAATTACGCTATTTGAATCCTGCAGTTCAAATTCATCTATAGCAACAACTAAAAAATATTATTTCAGCTTACAAATATGCTACTTGGCTTAGGTTATTAAATACTTAATGAATGCCTACTATGAGTTAGGCAGTGAACTAGAGGGCATTGCTGTGGTGAATAAATGAGGACTTCTACCTTAGAGAGATTTAAGGTCTAATCAAAGACATAAACAGACATATAGGTGATTTTAATTTAATGTGATAAGTGAATATAATTAGGATACACAAGATGCTACACACATAGCAGAAGTCCATGGTAGGGATTCAGAATAGTCTTCCTAACAGAGAAGATGCTGACATTAAATCTCAAATAATCATACATAACCAAGTGAAAATAAGTGGGAAAACATTTTGCAACCAAGAGAGCTTCAAAATGTATTATTCAACATAAACAACCATCCCAAGGCAGGCATGTGGTTTAGGGGGAAAAACTAAACATTGTGAGACTCCTGATCCATTAATGTTTCATTCCGATTTAATGTGAAGTATCAGGATCAGCCACAGAATTCAGAAGGGAAAGAAGATACAGTCAGTCACAAGGTGCTTAGACAGTCTTTGTGAGAAGGAAGATGGGATGTTGTCATCTCAGAGCCAGACTTCCCCACATAGAAGTGAGATAAGAGCATTAGTTACCAATGCCACCCAGGTTATTGCTATCCACTGTTTTCTGAGATTTGCAGAATTATCAATGGTGGGATATGTAATCAAACCCCAGTTTCACATGTCTGAGGGTGGCTGCACCAAGTCATGATCATACTGGACACTGCAGTCATGAGGAAAAAAGTTCCAAAGTAGAAGAGCTTTGACTCACCTTGCTTGGTCTCTCATAAATAGAAGGCTGTCTTGCACAGGGTAGGTTCTATGCAGAGTAGTAAACATTTGTTAAATAAATGGGTGACTGAACAAATGAATTATAAGGCTGATACCAAACAATAAGGATTGAGAAATTATCAGACACTGTGTTCCTCAGTGAAATGGAATGGTATTCCCAATAGATGTTAATATATGCTGGCTAGGAGAGAAATGCCAGGTAGGGTGGAGAGGTGCTAAGAAAGATAAACTCAACTTCATGGTTCTATGAATTAGCTGGTTTGGGGGGGAAATAAAACTGGAGTAAACAGATTTCAATACATTTTTTATTGTAGGAAAATTTGAAAACCTAAATTATGCTTTACACAGTGTTTTGAAAACTTATTAAACAAACAAACCCTATTTTAAAGAGCAGCTAAAGGGGATACTGATCTACAAACCACAAATACTTATTTCCACGGAATTTTGTCCTGTAGATCAGTGCTTCCCATGCATAATTTTGTATATGAATCGACTAGGAATTTTGTTAAAATACAGATTCTGGTTAAGTAAGTTTGGTGTGAGACCTCAAATTCTCCATGTCTAACAACTTCTTCAGTTATGCAAATGCTGTTATGCTCAAAGAGTCAATTAGCCCTCTGAATGGCCAAAGAAGACAGAAAGAGAATCAAAGATCTCTCTCAGCTGGGCCAATGTTGGTGCTGTTTACTGAGATGGAAAATTCTAATTGAGATATAAGTATGAGGGGAGAAACAGCTTTACTTTAAGCATATTGACTTTGAGCCTTAGATGCCCATAGGAGACTTTGTGGTAGTGGTTAGATATAGGACTTAGTCCAGTGAGGCTAAGACTGGAGCTATGTATTCAAAAGTCAATGGTCTTAAGATTATATTAAACCACAGTTCTGGATATCAACTATGAACAGAGGGTAGATTAAGAAGCGGTTTGAAAATTCACAGCTTAGGCACTCTGACTGTTATAGAGCGAGGAGAGGAGTGGCAGCAATGAAGAATAAGAACAGATCAATGAGAATGAAGGAAAACTAAGAGATTTGTTATGGTGTCCTGAAATCTAAGACCATGGAAGCATTTCAAGTAAGGTCTGATCTACGGTCTCAAATACTGCTGAAGACAAATGATTGTTGTATTTAGCAAGATAGAAGATGTTGCTGATCACATTAGTTATTTATTGCTGACTACAAAGTACCTTAAAATCGACTTGTCTAAAACAAGAAGCATTTATTATTTTGCACAGTTTCTGAGGGTCAGACACCTGGGAGAAGTTCAGCTGGGAGACTCTGACTCAGGGTCTGTCATAACGTTGCAATTTAGATATTGGCTGGAGCTACAGCCATGTGAAGTTTCTCCAAGGAGGGTCTGATATCATGCTCACTTGCATGGTTATTGCAAGCCTTTGTTCCTTGCTGCCTGTGGACTGCAATCTTCAGTTCCTCACTATATGAGTAGCTTTCCATAGGCTGTCTGAGTGTTCTCTCAGTGTGGTATCTCAGAATGAGAAAATCCAAGAGAGAAAGGGAGAACGCACATGCCCAATATGAAAACTGCAGTCTTTATAATCCAGTCTCAGAAGCCGCATGCCATCATTTCCACCATGTGCTGTTCGTCACACAGAACAACCTTAGTACAGTACAGAAGAGAACATGGGGATACACAATAGCAGGATGTAGGGGTCATGAAGGACCATTGTGCAGGCTACTGGCTACCACGGTGACTTTCCCAGACCTCTTTGGTGTGATATTGAGTACTAAAACCTAACTAGATTATGATGAATAGAGAATGAGAAGTGAGGCAGTAGAGATAAATAATATGGATATATTTCTTATGAAGTTCTACAGAATAGGGGAGTGGAATACAGGAGAGTAGCTGGAAGAGGACATGGAATCAAAGGGGATATGTTTTCTCTTTCTTTAGTGTCCTTAGTGGTATTTTTCCTGTAGAGCAAGTTTTGGAGGTTTGAAATTAGATGAATGAATAGATGTTTCAGAGAGTGTTGGATTTGGACATAAAAGTGCTTTTCCAACATGAGGGAAATCAGCAGCATCCATTAGGTTTTACTACTATTCATTACCAAAGAGAAAATTTAGTTTTGTCCGTAGATGCTTCTTCTGTACAGAAGATCTACGTCTGTCTGGGCAGGCATATCCTTGCCATGATCATCAGTTTTAGATGAGAATATTAATCGTACCCTCAGCAGTATTAATTGCCGTAGCACATGGCTTTTCATTTATCTTGCAATACAACCTCCCACTTATTTATCTTCCAATGTTTTTCGTAAGTACATTTCAGGCCTACTATGGCTCAGTTTCCAAAATGTGACAAAAGCACAATTTATGATGTGTTGATAAAATACAATGCAGTTCATCCATTTTCTTCAATCATTGATAGAAACACATTAAACTCATCTGAAAAGCTTTTAAAAACACCTTTTTTTTGTGGGATTCGCCATAGAGGTTATGATTTAACTTGTCTGGGATCCTGTGTGTGCTCATCAGTATTTTTAAAAACACCTCAAATCTTTCTAATGTTCATTCAGAGCAGTAACCACTGGTCTAAATCAGGTATCATCTACCTCTGGTCTGAGAGGAATCCTCACAGTCTCATTCTTTTGCTGCACCAGATCATTCAACCCCAATTTCTCTTGGATTAAAGCTGTGTGTTTTAATGTGTTTATAACTAGCATGAGAGCTGATAGCCTACACTGAGAAGCATTATGTGAAACAATCCTTTGAAACTTATCCTGTGATTAGAATAGACATTCCTTTTGTTTTCTGAAAAGATAACTGTTGGGTACAGAGTTTAATACCTGGATGAGGTAATAATATGTACAACAAACCCCCATGCCAATGTTTATGTAACAAACCTTCACATGTACCTCCAAACCTAAAAAAAATTAATAAAAAAATTAAAACCCCATGGGAGAAATTATGTCCTCTTTTGATATCAGGTAAAAGTTGCTTTACTGGCCTAACTGGTTCACATTCTATTTTGGCCACTGTGAGCCATGTGAATAATAATGTTTCTTTATGACTACTGCTTGCTAGAAAGCTTGGAGCCAACTTTGCTATCCATCCAATGCAAGTGAAGAGTAAACTATTACTGTATTAAATTCATTTTTGATCCCACTGTAATTTTTCATCTTTCGTTTCCTTGTTTCATTTCATTTTTCTATTTGAAAGTTCCTGCATCCACTAAACTGCTTGCATTATTTTACTTAAGTCCTTTGAGATCAAGGTGGGCTATTGCTTGATTATAATTCAAACAAATTGATAAATGTGCTAAAGGCATATTAATCTAAATAGAAGGTTCTATTTCGGGCATTATGAGTTAAACTATCTGATTTGATATTCTTCTTTTCATATGATTAAGAGCTATCCTTTGACCTCAGAAAGAAACTTGGATGACTTAGGTGTCTCTAAATTTTCAAGTCTCTAGTTGCTTTGAAAGCTCAACTACACCAGCATTGCAGAACAAAGAGAAAACATGTGACTCAAAGACAGTCTACTTCAAAATCTTTTATATCCTTACCTTTCCTTTGTGCCATTCTATGAATGTTTCTACTTTAGAAAATCTATTTTCCATCTTTAATCGGATGGAATATTGTAAGCGAGAAATAATCCTAGTAGAGATATAAATCTTTTATATTTTATGAACGCTTAATGTATCTGCTGTTTCCTTTTTCTCAGGGGAGTTTTCTCTCAGAAGTGATTTTTTAAATCTGATCCTAATCCAATTTAATCAGACTATCTGGAATGAAGACTTTGGTTTAAATCTGTTTCATATGAATGTGATGAAATAACTGGCTTATCATCAGCTTTCCAAGCACAGTAGCCAATATGGATGGAGAGCACTGAGTTGCTTTAGGTAATTTAATTATAAAGCATAGCAAGTGTGTATGTACATGGTAGTGGGGAGTGGTTGGTGGAGCAGTTAGGCCAGCATTTTCTATGTTCTGTCAGTATGTTAACACGGATCGCTGAAAAAATCTACACTCTCAATGTAAACAAAATGACATTGTATTCCCGGAAGTTTTAACATCTGTGTTTATATAATATGTCTCTGAGATATGCCTAGTTGAATATAAGGAGTCATGGGAAAAGCAAGCCACAGTCTTGTGTCCTAAAAGTCTTCCAGAATTGAGGAACAAATTTCTCACCCTGAATTCCATTCTGGTTTTTTGGCAGAATTGAAGGTTGCCTGGCTGAGCAGTTGAGTTTAGTGAATGAGGAGGGAATCTCTTACCATGTATCATCTGACTAGTACCTGCCAAGAAACTTGTGTTTTCCTTTTCTAATTGCCAACCTTTCCTTGTTTCTCCCTGCTTTTGTTGCTCCCAGCTTTCCCCAGCTGTGCCTATTGCAAGATTCCATGTGCTCTCAACCACTGTGATATTTGGTGTGTGATGAACATTATTAAGGCTGCCAAGTACTTCCGGAGAATGCTGAGGGCTTCCAGAGGGTGTCAGAAGCTGCCAGAATTATGAAGCAAGGAGATACTCTAACTTAAAATTTCATCCTCTATCTTATCCAAGAAGATAGATTATCTTATCTTATCCAAAAATTATTAATATAAATTTCTTATATTAATATTAAAATGGCATCCACAAGTTTATCTATTTTTTCATATTTGTCCTGTAACAAAGAGAAGTAGTTAGTTCCCTGTGGTTTTTGTTAACCATTTACTATTTTAATGCCCATTTCAACTTTGCCTATCCAAATGTCTCATTTTCCACACATTTTATGTGTTTATTAATTACGCATACTTTTTCAATTTACTTTTGAAAGTCTACAATTCTTTTATAGGTATAACCAATGCTACTTCTATACATTTTATATGCAATTAACGTTCCCGATGAGCACAATTCCATTTTGGAAAAATGGCCAGGGCAAAAATCAGTAGATATTTGTTAAGTTGGTAATGATCTTATAATCATGGCTCATCTTATAATGATTATTTATTAATTTCCTTTCTCCCTTAAGAAGTATTTTCTATTTGCAAAAAAATAAAGTTAAAGGACACATGTGGAACTAAGTAGTAGAGTTTTGACTACTTAAACAATGATATACAAATGTGTCTTCCCTTGAATGTAACTCACTGGAAATAGAATTAATGTTTATCTATTTATTTCCTCAGTTAATTTGAGTGATATTCAAGTCTCAAGGTAATGACCAACTTTCCCAGATAGACATAGTAATTTTTTGGTCAAGGAATGACTTTTTACGAAGGCAGCATTTGACCTACATCCTGAATAATGGACAGAAACCAGCCATACAAAATCTGGATAAAGAGCATTCCAACTGGATGGAACCGTTATGACAAAGGCCATTAGATGGGTCAGTTTTCTTCCAGGAGGTTTGGGAGGAAGATTGGAAGTTTGCAAACAAACATCTCCCCATCGGTAGATGACTTTGGAATGGGACCAGATGTTATGGAGAAGTAAAGGCCATGGGAATAAGTTTTTATTTTATCCTACCAGCCAAGGAAAGCCACAGGCAGTTACGGTTTTCTCTCCAAGAGACTCAACACATGAACTCCATTATTTAAAGTCCCATCAGAAGACAGAACTATTAAGTATATCATCACCATTTAGCTCAGGTGACAGTTTTGTTAATTGTGATGCCACTGCATGTCATGCATTACTAGCACCCATTTTCCGTTGGCAAAGAGCTCAGCTCTACATTCAAATTCAAAAATATTCCCAAACAAATCTGCAAGTCTGGTCTTGCATTATCTATTTTTTGGTACCAATTTCTATAGCTGTGAGGGGAGATAAAAATCACACCAGCACTTTTAATGAAGATGATTTACTATAAAGAATTGTTAACCAGTTATAACATTAACTAGATGACTAATGTAAAAAGTGAATTTTAAGGCAATAATTACAGGAAGAAGTGATCCTGATTGGACTGGGGAACGAAGGCCAAAGGTTGCACTCTTTAACGCCTGGAAGAGGGACCACTTGGAGCTGAAACTCAGAACTCTGAGGAGGCTCTATTGCATCACTGGTGCTGGTAGAAGAGTGATTTCAAGAGGGGCTCTGTGGGCCTGAAACCATGATCTCTGAGGATGGAAGTCCAGATATCTGATATGGATGTTTTTGAAAAGGATTGCTGAGGTGATTTCTGTCAGTGTTGGAAATACCACAAACTGGTTTCAGTTGCTCCTATGAGAAACAACTGCTGCTGCGCAGGTGAAGAAGCTTTGATGGGGTGATGACCACAAGAACAGAAAGCAGAAAGAAACCCTGTAGGAAACAGACGGGAGCAAATCTCTTCTTCCTTCAGCTTTTCAATATCTCTCCTGCAGAAATGTGGTTTGCAGGGTCTAAGTTCTACCATCACAAAGTAGAGTACAGAAGATACTGAATGACAGAAATGTATTAACTGCCCTAGGAGTGCAACGCAAGACAAATCAGTGCAGCAGATGAGAGAGGTCCACTGTGGTCCTTCACTGCCAAAGCTAAGAGTCTAGATATCTCACCCCACATGACTTGACTACTGCCCTTTTAAGCCTCCCCAAGCCTCAGAGCTTCAGAGTTATGGACTGACCCACTCCAACAACTCATATCTTTTTGAAAGGCATTTCTACTTATGCTGAGCTTTCTCCCAGCACTATGGAAACCAGGTTATCCAGACAAAGAAAGCCTGAGCAGTGACGGGTCACAGAGTAGCCCTAACACCACAGAAGGGTCTTCCCTCCTATCTAACAGCTCCCATTACCCATGATTATCAGTTTATTAGATTAGAGCTGTTGTACTGACTGCTAATCAGAAAATACTTGATTAAGCCTCAGCTGGTATTTTTCTGTAATTAACTCAGGCACCTAACACCTGACTTTTCTTTACCTTTGAAGAAAATCTGATAATACACATTTCCTTACAGGAGGCCTGGGGGCTGCTGGGAATTTCAGTTCTGATCAAAGCCAATTTGCACGCTTATAGGTCCATGTATTATAATTAGCACAACCTGCTCTGTCTTTGATCGACATTCAATATCATCACACATGGATTAGCTATAAGAGCCCTAACTGTTCTAAACCTAGATCGACTTTGTCTTGATGGGCCAGAGGATCAGGTACAACAGTGTCCTTAAGAAATTTCTCAGAGGTCCCTATGGCATTATAAAGTACAAGCCAACTACTGGTTTACAAAAATTGGTATCTCCATATACAGCTTCCTAAGAGGAAATAAAGAAAAGAGAGGAGGCAAACATATACAGGGCCCTTATTCTTTATCAGAATATAAGCTGGTTATTTTACATATTTTTTATCTTTAAAGAAACTCAAAAATAGGCAATGTTTTCCAAAAGAAAAGCTTAAGTTAGTTTACCCTTAGGTTTACCCAGAAAAGACGTGTGGAGTCAGGAATTCCAGTTCAACTGACCAAGGAATCTCACAGTTTTGTTTTGTTTTGTTTACAACATCATGCTACCTACCCTGAACGGTGTGGTAAGCTTGAGAGTACAAATTGCTTAAGAGACATCGCACACAGTGTGGATACTTGTCTTGGGTATTATTTTTCTTCAGACCTCAACAACTTTTTAAGGAAAAAACCCCAGCAGACTGAATAAAAGTCCTTGGCTATGTGTGAGATGACTCAGTAGTTTACATATTTTCTTTGTCAATTTTTTTTTAACCACAACAGACCTTTCACTACACGTGATTTTCCTCTGTTAGTTATTTCAACCTGATATGTTGCTAAATTCTTAATTTAGAGGAGGCACAATTGCATATTGAATGCAGGTGTGAGCTGTGGTTGGCGAAACACCTGGATCAACAATGTCTGTTACTGGCAATGATGCACTAGTTTCAGCTGATGGTCCATGCTGCTCACAGGTAAGGTCTATATTCAATTTGCAAGGCTTCTCTCAGCTCTGCACTGATAAGGAGGCCTGTGATTTAATCTACCCAGATAAGCAAAAGGTCTTCGTGCCACAGATTAGAAATACAGCTTCTTTAAAGAACTGGGGAAACTCGAAAGATAACCACCCTGAAATCTCCCGCTGCACAAGGTGCTAAGGCACAGTACCAAGAGAGCAGCAAGCTTTCAGAGGACTTGCAAAGGTAAGCCCAGCCCAAAGCTTTCATCAGAATAGGTTTGGACATGGACAGGGTGGGGGTAGGTGGAGGTAAAAACAAGCTTACCTTTTCAATGTTTTCAAAAGGAAACCACTAAACATGAAGTGATATAATAATAACAAAGCTTAATTTTTGTTTGTAGATTATGTTTTGCACACATTTTTCTTGTGTCTCCTTTAAAAATCTCCCTGTATTTTGGAGATTATTTCAGTTAGAGACTTAACTGTGGAAAACAGAAACCCAAACTGCTCTCAAAAGCAGCGTGGGATAACCGACAGAGCTCAAACCTAGGGATCAGGAGACAGTTTCTTGTGTTTTCTAAATATTTTAACTATTTTAAAAATAAAACCTTCAGATATATGATTTTATTTGATCTTCACAGAAATCCTGAAAGGTAGTCAGAGAATAGATTATTATCATCATCTATAGATTAAAAAAAACCATGAAATTCACAGATTATGACTAGAGCAGATCTATTCAATGGCTAAGCTAAATTGAATCCATAACCCCCGACCCATGCCGTTTCCCTTTTGCTAAGCTTCCTGAAGGCAAAAAACATTTATTGTCATCAAAAACATCATTAATTCAATAGCTACAAGGTGTTCAGGGCTCACAACAAAAGGATTATTCAAAGCCCTTTCTATAAGGGCCTCATTTAAGCTTCACAACAGTGTATATATAGGGTTGCTTAGTTACAAGGAACATACAAAAGAAAACTGGTTAAAATATGGCAATGCAGAGCTGGAACCAGAAAGCTCTTGAAGCAGATAGGCTTATTCTTATCATAGTGGTAAAAGAAATAGAGTTTGGGCTGGGTGCGGTTGCTCACGCCTGCAACCCCAGCACTTTGGGAGGCCAAGGCTGGTGGATCACAAGATCAGGAGTTCAAGACCAGCCTGACCAGCTTGGCCAACTTAGTGAAACCCCGTCTCTACTAAAAATACAAAAATTAGCCTGATGTGGTGGTGTGCACGTGTAATCCCAACTACTCGGGAGGCTGAGGCAGGAGAATTGCTTGAACCTGGGAGGCTGAGATTGCAGTGAGCTGAGATAGCGCCATTGCACTCCAGCCTGAGCGACAGTGCAAGACTCTGTCTTGAGGGAAAAAAAAAAAAGAAAAAAGAAAGAGTTTGGCGTCAGAGAGTAAGGGTAGTGATGATAAATATCTCTGAATATGCTTCATATGTTGCCTATGTACTGTTAATACACACAATCCAAAAGATACCTACAAGAAATGTAAATATGTACGTGACTATTGGGCAGTGGTGTACCAAAGGTAGGAATGGGGGATTTGGTGGAAACAGTTTTCTGTGGAGGAAAGGAATATTTTATCACTGACTTTGAATTTGTTTAGGATGTCTGGTATATTGTGATAATAAGAAGTACTTTTAGTCAATTTTATTGTCATTTGTAAATGATCTATAGACAACACATCCTCTTATTGCACTAGGGTGCAACACTTTCCCACCTCCCTCCTTTGGTGTGCCACTGCGGTCGGGTGTACCCCAGCGCCTTCTTCAGACATCCATTTTTGGAATTGGTTGTCATCCAGTTATCTCAGCTGTGGTCATGATCACATAATATAAATACATATATTTGGAAGAGAGTCTTTAGAAAAAAGTGTAACTAGACTAAAAATAATCAGCATCTCTACAAAGCTTTCTGGTGAGGAAAAGACAATTGGCTCAGATAAGTTAACTGACCGTCATCAATCAAAGTACTTAAAACAGAATTCAGGTGCTAAGTCTGTGTTCCAAAGGCCTAGGCTGTATGGTATTCATTAAGTACCAGTTGCTTGTGAGATTCCTCAATTTCCTTAATTTTTCAGGGTCTTAGTTTTCACCCATGCAAGGCAATATTATTATTAATACCAAGTGTCTTACATGTCTCACAAAAATTAGATGAAGGAAAAATTCCAACATGAGGAATGGAATTTGTAATGGTTCTTGACCAAGAGACTTTTTTCTTTAGTTTGTGCATTTTTAGGTCAATGGTTGGATCAATGGAACTGATGGGACAAGCCTGATGTCTCACCGCTGTTGAGGTCATTTGCTACTTCTATACACATTTGCAAATTAATACTTCAATGTTTCTCTATTTTCTGAGCAGGTACATAACACAAAGACATATTGGGAATCTTTAAATAAAATAACTTTCCAGAAATATATTCATAAAGCATTAGAAATCTAGAATAAGTATTTTTAAAGCCAATACATATATACCCTTTTATTCCCAGTACTAGGGTAGACAGATCGAAAATTCACTAATGCTAAGGAGAAGAAAAACATTCACATTCAACTCATTTATAAATGATTTTTAGAAATTTTTAGAACTCATTGAGTTTGAAAAGACAGGACACATTTCTAAGTCATTTTTTTCACTTACTCCACAGAGCCTGCCCAAATAATAACTAAAAACTACCTTTAGAGAAAAAGCATCACTCCAAAAATCAAAGAAACAAAATAATACATGTTGACCTGTGTACTCCAGTACATTGGAAATGATTAAGTTATAAGAATGGACACCACCGACTTATTCCCAAATTCAAGAGGAAAGTGCATACTATTTCTCCATTAAGTGTGATATTAACTGTAGGATTTTTTAGGGACAGAGTCTCACTCCTCACTCTGTTGCCCAGGCTGGAGTGAAGTGGCACTATCTCGGTTCATTGCAACCTCTGCCTCCCAGGTTCTAGTAATTCTCCCACCTCAGCCTCCTGAGTAGCTGGGACTACAAGCGCATGCTGCCATGCCTGGCTAATTTTTTGTGTGTCTATTTTAGTACAAATGGGGTTTCACTGTGTTGCCCAGGCTGGTCTCAAATTCCTGAGCTCAGGCAATCCACCCGCCTCGGCCTTCCCAAGTGCTACGATTACAGGTGTAAGCCACCGCGCCCCCGGCCTCGCTGTAGGTTTTTAAAATACGTATTTTTTATCAGATTAAAGAATTTCCTATTGAGTCCAAGCTTCCTGAGAGTTGGTTTTTATTAACGAATGGGTATTTAATTTTATGTTCAAAGTTTCTTCAGAGTAGATGGAGATGACAATATACTTTTTCCCTTTTCTTTTTCTATTAATATAGTAAATTATGCTATTTTAAAATGTTACACTAATCTTGCATTCTGGGAATAAACCACTTTTAGTCATTATGTATGAGTCCTTTTACATATTCTAGAATTTCGTATGTAATATTTTAAGATTTTTGTCTATGTTTTAACTTACTGCGATAAATGATGTTTTTTAATTTTTATTTTTTGTTATACTTTAAGTTCTAGGGTACATGTGCACAACATGCAGGTTTGTTACATTTGTATACGTGTGCCATGTTAGTGTGCTGCACCCATTAACCCGTCATTTACATTGGGTATATCTCCTAATGCCTCCTCCCACCCCACGACAAGCCCTGGTGTATGGTGTGCCCCACCCTGTGTCCAGTGTTCTCATTGTTCAATTCCCACCTATGAGAGAGAACATGCAGTGTTTGGTTTTCTGTCCTTGTGATAGTTTGTTCAGAATGATGGTTTCCAGCTTCATCCATGTCCCTACAAATGACATGAACTCATCCTTGTTTATGGCTGCATAGTATTCCATAGTATATATGTGCCACATTTTCTTCCAGTCTTTCATTGATGGACATTTGGGTTGGTTCCAAGTCTTTGCTATTGTGAATAGTGCCACAATAAACATACGTGTGCATGTGTCTTTATACCAGCATGATTTATAATCCTTTGGGTACATATCGAGTAGTGGGATGGCTGGGTCAAATGGTATTTCTAGTTCTAGATCCTTGAGGAATCACCACAGTGTCTTCCACAATGGTTGAACTAGTTTACAGTCCCACCAACAGTGTAAAAGTGTTCCTATTTCTCCACGTCCTCTCCAGCACTTGTTGTTTCCTGACTTTTTAATGATCACCTTTCTAACTGGTATGAGATGGTATCTCATTGTAGTTTTGATTTGCAATTATCTGATGGCCAGTGATGATGAGCATTTTTCATGTGCTGTTGGCTGCATGAATGAGTTCTTTTGAGAAGTGTTTGTTGATATTCTTCGCCCACTGTTTAATGGGGTTGATTTTTTTTTTCTTGTAAATTTGTTTAAGTTCTCTGTAGATTCTGGATATTAGCCCTTTGTCAGATGGGTAGATTGCAAAAATGTTCTCACATTCTGTAGGTTGCCTGTTCACTTTGGTGGTAGTTTCTTTTGCTGTGCAGAAGCTCTTTAGTTTAATTAGATCTCATTTGTCAATTTTGGTTTTTGTTGCCGTTGCTTTTGGTATTTTAGACATGAAGTCCTTGCCCATGCCTGTGTCCTAAATGATATTGCCTAGGTTTTCTTCTAGGGTTTTTAGGGTTTTAGGTCTGACATTTAAGTCTTTAATCCATCTTGAATTAATTTTTGTATAAGGTGTAAGGAAGGGATCCAATTTCAGCTTTCTACATATGGCGAGGCAGTTTCCAGCACCATTTATTAAATAGGGAATTCTTTCCCCGTTTCTTGTTTCTGTCAGGTTTGTCAAAGATCAGATGGTTGTAGATGTGTGGTATTATTTCTGAGGGCTCTGTTCTGTTCCATTGGTCTATATCTCTGTTTTGATATCAGTACCATGCTGTTTTGGTTACTGTAGCCTTATAGTATAGTTTGAAGTCAGGTAGCATGATGCCTCCAGCTTTGTTCTTTTGGCTTAGGATTGTGTTGGCAATGCAGGCTCTTTTTTGGTTCCATATGAGCTTTAAGGTAGTTTTTTCCAATTCTGTGAAGAAAGTCATTGGTAGCTTGATGGGGATGGCATTGAATCTGTAAATTACCTTGGGCAGTATGGCCATTTTCATGATACTGAATCTTCCTATCCATGAGCATGGAATGTTCTTCCATTTGTTTGTGTCCTCTTTTATTTTGTTGATCAGTGGTTTGTAATTCTCCTTGAAGAGGTCCTTCACATCCCTTGTAAGTTGAATTCCTAGGTATTTTATTTTCTTTGAAGCAATTGTGAATGGGAGTTCACTCATGATTTAGCTCTCTGTTTGCCTATTATTTGTGTATAGCAATGCTTGTGATTTTTGCCCATTGATTTTGTATCCTGAGACTTTGCTGAAGTTGCTTGCTAGCTTAAGGAGATTTTGGGCTGAGACGATGGGGTTTACTAAATATACAATCATGTTGTCTGCAAACAGGGACAATTTGACTTCCTCTTTTCGTAATTGAATACCTTTTATTTCTTTCTCCTACCTGATTGCTCAGGCCAGAACTTCCAACACTATGTTGAATAGGAGTGGTGAGAGAGGCATCCCTGTCTTGTGCCAGTTTTCAAAGGGAATGCTTCCAGTTTTTGCCCATTCAGTATGATATTGGCTGTGGGTTTATCATAAATAGCTCTTATTATTTTGAGATACGTTCCATCAATACCTAATTTATTGAGAGTTTTTAGCATGAAGCGGTGTTGAATTTTGTTGAAGGCCTTTTCTGCATCTATTGAGATAACCATGTGGTTTTTGTCTTTGGTTCTGTTTATATGCTGGATTACATTTATTGATTTGCGTATGTTGAACCAGCCTTGCATCCCAGGGATGAAGCCCACTTGATCATGGTGGATAAGATTTTTGATGTGCTGCTGGATTCAGATTGCCAGTATTTTATTGAGGATTTTTGCGTCGATATTCATCAGGGATATCCCAGCAGTATAGGTTCATAATGATATGTCATATTTCATCATTGTTTCTTTCAAAATATTTTACAATTCTTTGTTATTTTCTTCCATTTTGTTATTTCTTGGGCAATTTAAAAGTATTTTTGCTTTAGTTTTAAACTTTGAAACTTTTTTTTCTCATTAATTTCTAGTTTCATTTCACTGTGATTAGAAAACATATTCTATTATTTCATCCTGAAAACTTCTTAAGGGTTTATTTGTCACATTTTAGTCTATTTTAATAAATATTCACTATACTGATTACTGAAACCCTAAATTTATAATGACAAATTTCATAAGTGATATATGACTGTTTTCAGAATATTGAGCTCTTCAATTAGGTTATTAAGCAGAAGACCAGTCAAAATGTGTAGCACTATAACTTACAAGATGAGTCTTTATACCAAGAGTTACAGCAGGTCTCTCAATGTTGGATAATTCTTTGTTGTCAGTGTTTTTCTGTGTTTTTAGAGACCATTCTTGGCCTCTACCCATTAAGGGCCAGTAGCAGTCCCCCAGGTGCTAGTGTATAAACCAAAAATGTCTTCAGATTTTGGCAAATAGTCCCTCAGGGATGAAATCACCTCCATCTGAGAACCACTGAGCTATAAAAAGAAACATATTCATTTATAAAACCAGTGTACCAATTCAGATATATATTTATTATGAAATAGTTTTGGTTTCATTGTACAAGTATGGCTAAATACTATTTCTGGCTGAAGACATTCACAATAATATTTGCATGATGGGGCAAAGTAATAAAATAAACATTAATTAAAAGCATTGTTCATCATAAACAAGCTTTATTTAGAATTCAAAATAAAGTAAAAAGTTTCAGAGGAATAGCCCTTGATCTCCAAATAAAAATGAATGCTATAAAATAAGACTCCCGAGAGAGAGAAACAGGACTTTGTTGAAACCAAACATTAGAATAAACCTGAATATGCAGTGCATTTCTCAATTTCAAGTTTGCCTGAGGGATTTGGCCCTCTGTAAGCAAAACATGCATAGTAAGTTTATGAACAAATTAAAAGCCTGATTGTACTAGCATATATTGAGTTGCAAGGAATATAAGCAATCTCTAAACTACTAAGCAATGTCTATATCACTTTGGTAATAGGTCTTAAGCCTCCTTCTTGTGGTCCAATGTTCAAAAAAAAAAAAGCATCTGATTTATATTCAAATGTTGATTAGATGATATACAACATTTGAAAATGTTCAGTAGCAATGATACTTCAAACAAATGCAAGAAATTCTTGTGTCATGAGTGGGAACCATGTTATGTGTACTATTCTATATTCTATGCCAATGCAGATATCACTATTCAATATGGCACTGCTTTCCCACTGAAGCTAGATGTATCTTCAGAATATTTTTTTCCATGGAAGAATTCAGGAAGCCACCACCAGTAAATCAGAGTAAGAAAATTTGTCCTTCATAAATCCCTGCATAAAGCCTTGGGATTCTTCTTTTCATATTTTACCTTTAATCATTTATCCAGTGGTATTCAAGGGGAATCAAGGAAAAAGGAAGGGCATCTCTTTACACTCTTCAACAACATGGATTATCTATGTGAAGACACAGTGGACCTCCAGGTTGGTATGACTGTGTTCAGGAACTCTGTTCTGAACATACAGCTACCACAACTGGGGAGTAAACTCTACACTCTCCTGGTGAGAGGCTAAGATATTTCAAAAATCCAAAATAACCTTCCTAGCTGTTTCAGTTGTGGATGCCAGCCATGGAGACACCTGTTTATCTTGGCACAAGTGGATTGTGTAGTCCAGATCACACAAAATTATCCAGTTTACAAATAGAATCAACGGCAAAATGTATGCAGACTCAGAGTACCTCCCAGAGGAAGAAAGAAAAATGTTGTTGCAGGAGTGACTCAGACATGAGTACATCTAGGTAGCTTCTCCTGACAGAATGTCAGCTGTATGAAAAGAAGGGGTGGGAGGAAAATCATAATTAAGACAGACAAAGCGAAAATTGAAGTTTTGCTCCATAATCAGCACTGTCTTTATTCAAGAACCATTTTAAAGTAACATTCTTGTGTCTTGATACTTCTTTCTATTATTTTTCTATGGATAATTTTCCTTTTTCAAAAAATACAAGCCCAGATAATAGCTTATATTTTTTCACTGAAATGACAAATTGATAAGAATCCCAGAGTATTCTTCAATGTTGTGAGGTAAAAAACAATTATGCCTTATTCTAAAATAACTGCAGCAGCTAAAAATTAGGGAAGCAATACCCAAATGACTGTGGAAAATAAACAGAGAGAATTGAGAACTTTTTAATGTGGAGTTTGTAGCCTGAGCTCAAGTTGTAAATATCAGCAAATGTTCTACCATGCTTCACAGCATTCCTCTAGTGCAATTTGTTTAGTGCTTCGAGATATGAGACAGCCATATATTTTACTCTCACTGCTAGTAGCCAATTTGCAAGAAAGCAAGTAATATAAAAATGGCTATTTACTCTGTTCCAAGTGGTACAGTCCATTATCACTCTCCACTGATGTCGTTACAAGGATAGCAAATCAATAATCAGTTCTCATTCCCTAACTCGGTAAACCATCTGCTTCCATTATTGTAAACCATGCTCTGTTTGGATGCAACCTTTACTGCCATGCTAGCAGCTGATTCATTTGACAAGACCACAAACATCACCACAGGCAAATTATTCCTTAATTACCTTTCTCTAACATTTAAATGGTTAAGTGCTAGGGAATTTCTTTGCAGTGGGAGAAACCAAAATTGCAAAATATTGTAAATGTATCAACCGAATGAAAGACTTTGTCTAAATTGTTAAATTACAGAGTCCATCTTGCACACCTTTTTTGAATTAAGATTGCTCAAGTAAACATTGGCTCTATATAGGAAACCTCAGTTAGATATTTCATCACAGCCTTTAAAAAACATTGCTTTCAGAGCAACCATAGAGATCCACTGCAAAATCCTGAAAAGTGAGATGGAAATTGTAGACATATTGCAAGTTAAAAATTCAATGGCCCCAAGCTCAAGTGTATGCAGTATAACCCTCTTTGTTTTAAATGTCAGTTTAATTGCTAATTCCAAGCCTCCATTGTACCTGATATAGAAAATGTCAAATATTAACTTCCAAGTAGATTCACTAAAATTCTATTTTCTTGATTTACATTTTAAATTCTGTCACTCTCTCTCTCCAAGCCTAATCTTCCCCCTTTTCTCCCAGCATTGTACAGTAAGTTCTGGAGAAACTAACACAAATGTTGAAGGATGATGTCTATTCCAATCTTATCTATTTCTGTTTTATGCTAGGATCTTTTGAGATTTTTATTTGCCCTTATTTTGTTTCAAGTGTGCTCCCTTTAAGCAGGCAATGCACAAAAGATGAAGACACAGAAGCACAGAAGGGGCCAACCTTTGTTATTTCTTTTAAAGTTCCATATTTCTTTTCAGGTTCTCTTTCTGGCCTGCAGGGTTCCTCTTTCAGCTAACTTCTGTGCCCCCTTCCATAGGCAAGGAAAGAATTGGTTGCTATTTTGTGTTGCTTTGGGACTGCAGGGGGATCCAGAACAGAGCAAACATTCACACTGTCTTTATCAGCCCTTGCAGCCATCTCTGCTCTATTGCTTTCACATTAGTGTGACACAAGAGACATCCGAAAAGCTTCTGACTGCCAGAGTTCCAGACATGACCAGGGAGGCACAAGTACTCTTTTTACTAAGATTCACAAGCTATCTTTGGAATATAGACAGACCAGCTAGCACTTGCCTCTTATCCAATTGCTTTTCTATTTCCAGTTCATGGAATCTATTCCTGGTTAGGTATGGAGCAGGAAAAAAAAAGGACAAAACCTAAGTTTATATGACCATGTGTCCTTCTTAATATTTCCTGATTTATAACTGGTCCAAGTTATAATTTTTTTGTCTCAGAAGTCAAGAAGTTGCAATATTTAAACTAATAATATTTAGATACTAGGTGCTCTCCTAGCTTGTTGCATGAAAGGGTCAGAGAGGCACTTGGTATATAGGGAATGTGAGAAAGAGAAGGCTATTTGATACTTAGATTCCTGCCTCAGGGAGAGCTAAGATATAATTGGTCATCTCTGTGTGACTTCACAGAACAATGAATAGACCTATCTTACAGTATTTATTATACTCAATCAGAACCAAGTATTTTTCCTTTCAGTTTTGTCCCTTATGAGATTGTAACTATTTATTTTTTACTACAGTAATGCATACATTTAATTTACATGTAAATTACTCCAAAGCCATCATTTATTTTGGGGGAGGATAAAATATAATCTTTATTTACAATAAAAATAGACACTGAGATCATAGCATAACAATGTATAGTTGATTATAGAATTAATATCTTTAATAACCACTACCAAATCAAGATTAGAATGACACAATTATCCTAGAGACCCTAATGTCTGAGTCCCCTTCCTGAACACAATCACCTCCCTCAATTTATAAGCATATTAAGGTCAGTTACGGTGGCCAATTCCTGTAATCTCAGCACTTTGGGAGACTGAGGCAGATGGATCACTTGAGCCTAGGAGTTCGACACCAGCCTGGGCAACATAGGGAGACCTTGTCTCTACAAAAAGTACGAAAATTAGCCGGCCATGGTGGTGTGTGCCCAGAGTCCCAGCTACTTGGGAGGCTAATGTAGGGGAATCACCTTAGCCCAGGAAAGTCGAGGCTGCCGTGAGCCGTTAAAGCAGGCACTGCACTCCAGCCTGTGCAGCAGAGTAAGACCCTGTTTTTTAATATACATATATATTAAATTTATTTATCCATATTGATTTTATATATTTGCATGTATATATGCATATTCATTTTAAAGATGATTTTATTTCAGTACACACACAGTAATTTCAGTTTTGCATATTTTGAACTTTATGTAGATGGAATAATTCTGTGTGTTTCATTTTAAGTCTTCTTTTGTTCAAATTTATGTTCTTAACTACGTTGTGTGCAGCTGCATTCATTCATTTTTGTTGATGTGTAGAATTTCACTTTGTAAAACCATATTACATTTTTTTTAATCCACTCTAGTCTTGATGGACCATCATTGCATTTCCAGCAATGCTGCTATTAATATTCCTGTACAGATACTTTGGTCTACATAAGCACACATTTCTCTATGATAAATATCTAATACTAAAATGTCTAATCATTGAATACATAGATTGTGAATACCACAAGATAATGCCAAATGAATGTTTATGAAGTCATAAAAATTTAGACTCCCAACAGGAGTGTATGATTGTTTCTATAACTTCAAACATCTCTTGGTATTTGTCAGGTTGTAAAGTTTTGCCAATCTGGTGGGGTAAAGTTATCACTTTATGTGGCTTTAATCTGAAATTTTATGGTTACTAATGAGGTTGAATCCCCTTTTATATGTGTAAAGGTCATTGACTTTCATCATAAGTGAAATCCCTGTTCAACGCTGTTACTTTTTCTTTTGGGTTTCCTTTTCTTAATGGATTATAAAATGTCTATGAATTTTGAGTACAGGCCCTTTTGCTGATTATATGTATTGCAAATCATACTTGTCTTTTCACATGGTTATCATGTCTTACAAGGAGGGAAGTTTTAAATGTAATATGGCCATGTGTATTCATTTCTTTTTCTATGGGTGGTGTTTTTATAGCTTGTCTCCTAAGATGTTAAGACATTCTCATATAGTCACATTTGCTTTTTGATCTATCTGGAATTTGCTTTTGTGTATGATGTAAGGGAGTAGATCAATTTTTTTTATACAAATTCCAATTTCTTCAACACTGTATGTTGAGAGTTCGTCTCTACCATTTCTATGTAATGTCATCTTTGTGAAAATTTGGATCCATATATAAGTGCGTCAATTTCTGGGCTTGCTATTTTCTACTAGCTTATTTATCAATATCACATTGTCTTTTTCACTATTGCTTTATAATAAATAATGGCATCTGAGAAAGCAAGTCTCTCACTTTATTATTTTCATTAGCTAAAATTTATTATTATTATATTCTTGAGTCATATACTTCATTATTATTTTTTGAATCATAAATACCCAAAAAAATTAGAATTATCTTGCCAATATACTAAAATATTTGCAGAGTCTAAATAGAATAACATAGACCTCTTATACTAATTTGGCCAAAAACAATGACATTAAAATATTGGCTCCTTATATCTGTGAACATAGCATATCTCTAACTTTGAGTCTGTTTTTCAGTAAAATTGTATTATTACCCCTGGAAAATTTTCACAACTTTTGTTGGCCTTATTACTAGCTAATTCATAAGTTTTGATGGTGCAGTAAGTTGTTTTTATTTATTATGTATTTGTGGTTGGAGAGTAGGATTAAAATTTATTTTTTATTTTGATTTAATATTCAGAAACTGAATAACTTCACTAATAATTTCACTAATATTGTAATAATTTATAACACTTGGCTGGGCATGGTGGCTCACACCTATCATCTCAGTGCTTTGGAAGACTGAAGTGGGCAAATTACTTGAGCCAGGAGTTCAAGACCAGTCTGGGTATCATAGCAAAACTCCTTCTCTGCAAAAAATCACCGGTTACAGTGGTGTGCATCTGCAGTCCCAGCTACAGGGAGGCTTAGGTGGGAGGATTACTCGAGGCTTCAGTGAGCCATGATTAGGCCACTGCATTTCAGCCTGGGTGACATTATTTCCAAAAAAAAAAAAGTTATTTAATGATTTATCTCTTTAAATAATTTATAGATTCTTTAGGATTTTCCATGACCACAATCATATCAACTAAAATTATAATTTATTTATTTATTTTTATTTCTTCGAGACAGAGTCTCACTCTGTCACCCAGGCTGGAATGCAGTGGTGTGATCTCAGCTCACTGCAACCTCCACCTCCCAGGTTCAAGCGATTCTCCTACCTCAGCCTCCCAAGTAGCTGGGATTACAGAAGTGTACCACCATGCCTGGATAATTTTTGTATTTTTAGTAGACATGGAGTTTCACCATGTTGACCAGTCTGGTATCGAATTCCTGGCATCAAGGGATCCATCCACCTCGGTCTCCCAAAGTGCTGGGATTATAGGTATGGGCCACGATGCCTAGCCTGATAATAATTTTGTGCATTTTTTTCTATTTCTTATACTTTAATATCATTTTAATGATTTATATCTTCTAACAGTTTATCTTCAGATCCTTTTGGATTTTCTATGAACACAATCATATCAAAAAATTATGATAATTTATGTGTTTTTTCTAATTCTTATACTTTAATATTATTTTCTCCCTAGTTTGAGGCTAAGACTTTAGATATAGAACCAAATAGAAGTGATAATGGTAGATCTCATTTTCATATTCCTGGTCCCAAAGGGAAACAAATTTCAGTGTTTCACCTTTTAATATTATGTCTGCTGTACTTTTACCAAAAATCTTTATCAGATTAGTGAAATTCCCTTTTATTCTTAGTTTCATACTTTCTTTTAATATGAAGTAATCTTGCATTTTCAAGCAAGTTTTGTGCCCCTATTAAGATGGTTTTTCTCCTTTACTTTTATTTTTTATTTTCTTTATTTTTTATTTTTATTTCAACAGTTTTTGAGGTACAGGTGGTTTATAGTTACATAGATAAGTTCTTTTGTGGTGATTTCTGAGATTTTGGTGCACCCCTCACCCAAGCAGTATACACTGTACCCAATATGTAGCTTTTTATTCCTCACCCCTCTGCCAACCTTCTCCTCCACGTCCCGCAAGTCCATTATATCATTCTTATGCCTTTGCATCCTCATAGCTTAACTCCCACTTGTGAATGAGAACCTGTGATATTTGGTTTTCCATTCCTGAGTTACTTCACATAGAATAATGGCCTCCAACTCCATCCAAGTTGCTGCAAAAACATTATTTTGTTTCTTTTTCTGGCTGAGTAGTAGTCCATGGTTTATAATATACCACCGTTTATTTATCTGCTTATTGGTTGATGTGCACTTAGGTTGGTTTTGTATCTTTGCTATTTGCGCATTGTGCTGCTATCAACATGTCCGTGCGTGTGTCTTTTTCATATAGTGACTTCTTTTCCTTTGGGTAGATACCCTGTGATGGGATTGCTGGATTGAATGGTAGTTCTACTTTTAGTTATTTAAGGAATCTCCATGCTATTTTCCGTAGTAGTTGTACTAATTTATATTCCCACCAGTGATGGCAATGTGAAAGTACTCCCTTCTCGCCACATCCACACCCACATCTGTTGATTTTTGATATTTTAATTATGGTCATTCTTGCAGGAGTAAGGTAGTAATCTCATTGTGGTTTTAATTATCTCCCTGATAATTAGTGATATTGAGCATTTTTTTCATATGTTGGCCATTTGTATATCTTCTTTTGAGAATTGTCTATTCATGTCCTTAGTCCACTTTTTGATGGGATTATTTGTTTTTATCTTGCTGATTTATTTGCATTCCTTGTAGATTCTGGATATTAGCCCTTTGTTTGATGCATAGTTTGCAAATATTTTCTCCTATTCTGTGAGTTGTCTGTTTATTCTGTTGATTATTTCTTTTGCTGTGCAAAAGCTTTTTAGTTAGGTCTCATTTTTTAATTTTTGTTTTTGTTGCATTTGCTTTGGGGGTCTTAGCCATGAATTCTTTGTTTCAGTCAATGTCTAGAAGAGTTTTTCAGATGTTATCTTCTAGGATTTTTATGGTCCCAGGTCTTAGCTTTAAGTCTTTTATCCATCTTGAGTTGATTTTTGTATAGGGTGAGATGTGAGGATTCAGTTTCATTCTTCTATATCTAACTTGCCAGTTATCCCAGCACCATTTATTGAATAATGTGTCCTTTCCCCAGTTTATGCTTTTGTGTCCTTTGTCCAAGATCAGTTGGCTGTAAGTATTTGGCTTTAGGTCTGGGTTCTCTATTCTGTTCCCTTGGTCTACATGCCTATTTTTATACCAGTGCCATGCTGTTTTGGTAACTACAGCCTTGTAGTATAATACTAAATCATGTAATGTGATGCTTCCAGATTTGTTCTTTTTGCTTTAGTATTTCTTTGGGTATGTGGGCTCCTTTTCGATTCCATATGAATTTTAGGATTGCTTTTTCTGGTTCTATGAAGAATAATGGTGGTATTTTGATGGGAACTGCATTGAAAATGTAGATTGCTTTTGGCAGTGTCGTCATTTTCACAATATTGATTCTTCCCATCCAGGAGCATGGGATGTGTTTCCATTTGTTTGTGTCATCTATGGTTTATTTTAACAGTGTTTTGTAGTTTTTCTTGTAGAGATCTTTCACATTTTCGGTTAAGTATATTCCTAAGTTTTTTTCTTTTTTTTTTTTTTTTTTGGCAGCTGTTGTAAAAGGGATTGAGTTCTTGATTTTTTTGCAGCTTGGTCATTGTTGGTGTATAGCAGTGATACTGATTTTTGTACCTTGATTTTGTACCCTGAGATTTTACTGAATTCATTTTTCAGATCTAGGAGCTATATGGATGAGTCTTTAGGGTTTTCTAGGTATACGATCACATCATCAGTGAATAGTGACAGTTTGACTTCCTCTTTTCCAGTTTGGATGCCCTTTCTTTCTTTCTCTTGTCTGATTGCTCTGGCCAGGTCTTCCAGTACTATGTTGAACAGAAGTGGTGAAAGTGGGCATCCTTGCTTGTTCTAGTTACCAGGGAGAATGCTTTCAACTTTTCCCCATTCAATATAATGTTGGCTGTGGTTTTTAAGTAGATGACTTTTATTACTTTGAGCTAAGTCACTACTATGCCTATTTTTATTGAGGGTTTTTAATTATAAACGGATGCTGGATTTATCAAATGCTCTTTCTGTATCTAAGTTTTCCTCCTTTAATCTGTAAATATAATTATTTATATAAATCTGTTGCAGTTAAATGTGTTTCACTCTTGAGTAATCTTAGATATGATGTACTATGATTTTTACATATTTCTGGATTCAGTAGGCTGAAGTTATGTTTACAATTGGTTACGAGTGAGCATGGCCCTTTAAATTTTTGTAATGTCATTGTTGGGTTTCAATGTCATTATACTAGTCTCACACATTTTCTGGGATTTTTTGAAAAGAATTTATATATGATTAAAATTATTTCTCTCTTGAATGCTTGGGAGAGTTTCCTAATGAAACCAAGTAGGCCTATAGTTAGTTTTAGTTTTTAAAATAATATTAACATGAATTCTACATTTTAATAAAATATAAAATACTTAGATAATATTTTTAATGTAGGCTCATTTTATCTAAATGTTTAATGGTTTATAGGACTTTGTAATAGACTTTTTTTTACTGTAGCATTTTTTCTGATGTTATTTCTTTTTCTTTTCTGATGACAACTACATGTGCCTTCTCAACTCTTCCTTGTCCCGACGGTAGTAAATCTAATCAGAGATTTAACTATTTCATTAGCCTTTGAAAATAGCTGTTCACTGCACTGATCCTTTCAATTAAATGTTTGTTTTATTTTGTTTGCTCGTTTTCAATATTTGTATTATTTCCTTCCTTCTAATTTTCACAGGCTTGCTTTGATAGTTTCTTTCTAACTTCTTGAGATGCGGTCTTGTTGTATTAGTCTGTTTTCATGCTGCCAATAAAGGCATACCCAAAACTGGGTAATTTATAAAGAAAAAGTGGTTTGATGGATTTACAGTTTCACATGGCTGAGGAGGCCTTACAATCATGGCAGAAAATGAAGGAGGAACAAAGGCATGTCTTACATGGCAGCAGACAAGAGAAAGCTATGCAAGGGAATTCCCTTTATAAAACCATCAGATCTCATGATACTTATTCACTACCACAAGAACAATATGGGGGAACTGCCCCCATGATTCAATTATCTCCATCTGGCCCCTCCCTTGACACACAGGGATTATTGCAATTCAAGTTGAGATTTGGGTGGGGACACAGCCAAACCATATCATTCTGCCCTTGACGGCTCCCAAATCTCATGTCCCCCCATTTCAATACCAATCATGCCTTCTCAACAGTCCCCCAGAGTCTTAATTCTTTTCAGCATTAACTCAAAAGTCCACAGTTGAAAGTCTCATCTGAGACCAGGCAAATCCCTTCTCCTTATGAGCCTTTAAAATAAAAAGCAAGTTAGTTAGTTCCTAGATACAATGGGGGTACAGGCATTGGATAAATATACCCATTCCAAATGGGAGAAATTTACCAAAATGAAGGGGCTACAGGCCCCATGCAATTCTGAAATTCAATAGGGCAGTCATTAAACTTTAAAATTCCAAAATGATCTCCTTTGACTCCAACTCTCACATCTAGGTCATGCTGATGCTAAAGGTGGGTTCCTATGGTCTTGGGAAGCTCTGCCCTTGTGGCTTTGCAGGATACAACCCCACTCCTGGCTGCTTTCCCAGGCTGGTGTCAAGTGTTTGCAGCTTTTCCAGGCACATGGTGCAAGCTGTTGGTGGACCTGACATTCTGGAGTCTGGAGGATGGTGGCCCTCTTCTCACAACTCCATCAGGCAGTTCCCTAGTAGGGACTCTGTATGGGGACTCTGACCCCACATTTCCCTTCTGTACCACCCTAGCAGAAGTTCTCTATGAGGGCTCTGCCCTGCAGCAGACTTTTGCCAGGACATCCAGGAGTTTTCAGACATCCTCTGAAATCTAGGTGGAGGTTCTCAAACCTCAATTCTTGACCTCTGTTCACCTGCAGTCCCAGCACCACATGTAAACATGTAAACATGTAAACGTCCAAGGCTTGAGGCTTGTACTTTCTGAAGCAACGACCTGAGCTGTACTTTGGTCCATTTTAGCCATGGCTGGAGCAACTGGGATGCAAGGCACCAAATCCAAAGGTTGCACACAGCAGGGGGGACCTGGATCCAGCCCAGGAACCCATTTTTCCCCTCTAGACCTCCAGGTCTATGATGGGAGCAGCTGCTAGGAAGGTCTCTGACATGCCCTGGAAACTTTTTCCCCATCGTCTTGGTGATTAGTATTTGGCTCCTCATTACTTATGCCAATTTCTGTAGGTGGCTCGAATTCTTCCCTAGAAAATGGGTTTTCTTTTCTACTGCACTGTCAGGCTGCAAATGTTTCAAACTTTTACACTGTCATCTCTTGAATGCTTTGCCACTTAGAAATTTCTTCCACCAGATACCCCAAATCATCTCTCTCAAGTTCAAAGTTCCACAGATCTCTAGAGCAGGGGCAAAATGCCACCAGCTTCTTTGCACAGCAAGAGTGACCTTTACTGCAGTTTCCAGCAAGTTCCTCATCTCCACCTGAGACCACCTCAGCCTGGATTTGTATTGTTCATATCACTATCAGCATTTTGTTTAAAGCCATTCAAGTCTCCAGGAAGTTCCAAACTTTTTCGCATCTTCCTGTCTTCTGAGCCCTCCAAGTCTCTAGGTACTTCCACATTTTCCACAGTTTTCTGTCTTCTTCCGATCCCTCCAAACTGTTCCAATGTCTGCCTTTTACCTAGTTCCAAATTTGCTTCCACATTTTCAGGTATCTTTACTAGCAGCACTCCACTACCTGGTACCAATTTACTGTATTAATTTGTTTTCATGCTGCCAATAAAGACACACCCAAGACTGGATAATTTATAAAGAAAAAGAGGTTTAATGGACTCAGTTTCTCATGTCTGGAGAGGCCTCACAATCATGGTGGAAGCTGCAGGAGGAACAAAGGCAGGTTTTACATGGCAGCAGGCAAGAGAAAGCTTGTGCAAGGGCACTCCCATTTATAAAACCATCAGATCTCAGGAGACTTATTCACTACCATGAGAACAGTATGAGGAAACCACCCCTGTGATTCAACTATCTCCACCTTGCCCCACCCTTGACACATGGGGAGTATTACGATTCAAGGTGAGATGGAGACACAGCCAATCCATATCACTTGTTAAATTTAGTAAATTTCCTTTTAATGTATAAAAGTGTGGTTACAGTTTTTCCTCTACTATAATTGCTACATCCCACAAATCTTAAGATGCAGTTTTTTCTTTAAGTTCAAATTTTTAAAATAATATTTAACCTATGTGCTATTTAGAAATATTTCTTTTTCTTTTTCTTTTTTCTTTTTCTTTTTTTTTTTTTTTTTTTGAGACGGAGTCTCGCTCTGTCACCCAGGCTAGAGTGCAGTGGCCGGATCTCAGCTCACTGCAATCTCCGCCTTCGAGGTTCAAGTGATTCTCCTGCCTCAGCCCCCTGAGTAGTTGGGATTACAGGCACATGCCACCATCTCCAGCTAATTTGTGTATTTTTAGTAGAGATAGAGTTTCACCAAGTTGGCCAGGATGGTCTTAATCTCTGGACCTTGTCATCTGCCCACCTTGGCCTCCCAAAGTGCTGGGATTATAGGCATGAGCCATTGTGCCCAGCCTAGAAAGATTTCTTAATTTATCAACACATAGGACTAGTTTTATAAGTTGATTTTTAGTTTAATTACATGGTGTTCGGATAATATACCACGTATGTATCTATTCTTTTCAAAACTTGTTGTCACTTGATTTACATATCAGACTATGGTCTGTTTTCATAAATACTTTGTGTGTTCTTCAAAAAAAAAATGTAATCTGAGGTTTTGGGGTAGATGTTTTTGGGGAATGTTTTATGACCTTCATTTAGGTCTTTTTCTTTTTTCGAATCTAAGCCTTTTGTACTCGTTGCTGCATCTACTTTAAACGTTCTTCCCTCATACATTTGCATGACTGACTACCTCACTTCACTCTGGCCTCTACTTAAAGATGGTCACCTTAGAAAGATCATCCCTTACCATCCCATCCAAAGATACATCTCCTCTCTCATCTCCCTTTACCCTGTATTATTTTCCTGAATACACTTATTTATAGCTGACATTACATTATGTATCTATTTGTTTATTTTGTCAGTTTTCCTAACTGAAATGTAACCATCTTAGAGGTAAGAACTTGTCTTGCTTACTGTGCTATCCTTAGCACTTAGAAGAATATCACATATTACTACAGTTCCCGATAAATATGGGTTAAATTATTAAACCAAGTATTTAAAAATAATACTCAAAAGAGAACTCAGCAAATATATATGTAGGAGCCTTACGCTCATTGTTTTCTTCCAATAAATTCAGCAGTGCCCATTTAGGCCACAGGTAGGCCTAGAGGATGGCTAAGAATGGAGTAAGAACTGGAAAATAAGAAGACCCCTGTAGAAACCTGCTTAAAGCAGGTATTCAATCAATACTTGCTGTCTGAATTAAACAAAATTAGGGAAAAAATACGTGTAAAACTAAAAGGAAAGAAAGGGAGGACAACAGGAAAGATTAAGTTGTGGATTGAACAGGAGGTGACTGATAGAGAACATGTGTCTCTACTCCATTTTTTTCCCCAGGCCTGGCTCTGTCACTTAGACTGGAGCACAGTGGTACGATCATACTCACTGTACCCTTGAACTCCTGGGCTCACGGGATGTTCCCACTTCAGTCTCCTGGGTAGCTAGGACCACAGGCATGTTCTTTTTATTTTTTCTTTTTATTTTTTGGTGGAGAAACCTGACTTCTTTCTTCCCACTTACCTGCTACCTCCAAAGAAAGAATAAATTACTTATATCATTAGCCAATACAGCAAAAGAGCTGGGTGATGGCAGAACTCAGCTCCTTCTTTCTTCCTTGAATTTTGACATTGGTCTTCCCACAGAGAATGCGCATCTTACCCTGCTCGTCTATGTGTTACATTTCACAGTGGCAGGCACTGCTTCTGTACGAGGAGACCTGCTATTGTCCAATGCTAGGTGGACAAATCTATTTAATTCTGGGGGTCTATTTTATGAAGTCCACTGTTGCTGCATGCCCAAGTCGCATTCTCTACATAGCTCTATCTGTAATAATATAACTTAAAAAAACCTCTATTTTCTTAATTTCTTTGCTATCTCTCAATTGCTTCTAAAATTATGCAGAGAAGAGATATGTCCAACTATTACAGATACCTACAGCATAGTTTCACTAATATAAGGTAATTTTTTCAAGCAAGACTTTTACAATGACAGAAACTATGGATTTTTATGGAAAGAAAATCAGGCTGAGGAAACTAAGGGAGAAAAGAAAGTTTAGAAATTCATCCAATTTGCCATGTAAGCTTCTTGTCATTCCATTATTCAATTATGTCAAATGTCCTCAAGCTTTTTAGACAGGCAAAAGGAAATGTAGAGATGCAGCAACTGCTCAGCAAATTTTGACTGAAAGGGAAAAAGATGTCATGTTAAAGATGTCAGAAGGATTTACTGGAACAAATTACTGCTAAGGCTTGAGCTCAAAGTTGTCTTCAGAGATAGCCTATATTCTTAAGTAAGTGTGATATCCTTCAGAGAAGCTTGTGATCGGCTGCACTGGAGAAGACCCTAGTGAACTCAGAGCCATTAAACACAGGGTGCTCTATAACAGTTTAGATGAACACAACTAGAATTGAAAGGTCCTGAAAGTAAAATGAGACAGGACAACATCAGGTCATGGTCCAGGGTAATGCAATGCTAATGAGGAAATTGGGTAGGAAGTCTACTTCATGCATATTTTTTGAATTGAGACAATTCGTGACAACACCAAAGGTGATGATGATCGAAAGTGTAAAAGTAGCCAAATGCTATTTTTTTTTTTTTTTGCAGGGGTAAGATGGGTTCCCTTGATGGGAATCTTATCTTAGACATTCTGGGATCTTTTAAATACAGCAGAATTTGTTGAAGTGGTAGTAAACCCTGTGTCTAAATATGTAAGTAAATAATCATCCAATAACAGATACTTCTAACTCTTACAGTGTGCCACAGTTTTCTTATTAAATATGTGCTTAACTGAAATGTTGCATGGATTGTCATTTTTTTTCATTGATAAAAATCAATTCTATAATAAATAATGATGCTTTGGGGGAGTCTACTTTAGAAGTTATTGAGGGAAAATACATAAATACTTTATGAACACAGTATATAACTGTGGGTGCAGCACACCAACATGGCACATAGAACTTAAAGTATAATAAAAATATATATATATATATTTTAAAAAGTGAGATTTAATTTCCTTAGGTCATTAAGTTCTAACAAAGGTACTGTCTTTGTCCATTAGACCTTCTATAACAAAATATCATAAACTGGGTGACTTATAAACTGCAGACATTTATTTCTCACAGATACAGAATCTGAGAAGTCCAAAATCAGGGCACTGGCTGACTCAGTGTCCAGTGAGGATCTGGTTCATGGGTGGAACCTTGTTCATGGTGGAACCTTCTTGCTGTGTTCTCTTTGGTGGAAGGGACAAACAAGCTCCCTTGAGCCTGTTTTATAAGGACTATAGGACATTATCCACTTTATGAGGGCTCTACTCTCTTGGCCTAATGACCTCTCAAAAGGCCCCATCTACTAATCCCATCACCTCGGGGTTTAGGGCTTCAACATATGAATTTTATGGAGACAGAAACATTCAGACTTTAGCAGGTACCATTTCCCTATGCTCTTTTTAACTTACATCAATGCTACATGCTACTGGCTGTTATCCAAGGGACAGATGATTCTATCTCTTTCAAGAGTATGCATCTCTGTATTTGTTGCGAATCAGATCTCATAAAATAGATGCTTGTTTTTTACGAGTTGTGGACAATATCTGCGGTTTAATTACAAATCAGTCTAAGAATAGAAAATGGAATTGCAGATCAATTGAATAGAGAATGAGCTTCTGGGGCAAACCGGCCTATGAGCTATTTGTAAAACCAGCTTTTCCATTTTCCAAGAACCCTTTTCCTTCTGGCTCCTAGGAAGGTTGAAATAAAGGGAGAAATTAGCGGAAGATTGAAAAGTAGAGGGAGGCTAGAAATTATTGTCCCTCTGCCTTGAGCAATGTTCTTAATAATGGCTGTGCTTTCCCTGTGACTCAAGCTCCCACCCTGCTTCAGCCTTGGCCATGAGTCTGGTTCCTCTGCTTTGATAACACTACCTCCTTGTTATGCCTCTCAGGGCTTCCAGCTGCAGCTCATCTCTGGATTGGCTCCTGTTTAGCATCAGAGCTCTTCCAACGCATGTGTTACTAATCCCCTGTATTAAATTCTCTCCGCTTGATATATCTAACATTGTTCCTGTTTTTTCTCACTAGACCTAACCCCAAACACTCAGTGATGAGAATAAAAGGCAGAAGTGTAGTTGAGTAACTTAGCAAACAAACAAACACACAAAAAACAGGTGAACAGAAAAAAAAACCCATAATTTTAAAATTATATTCTAGTACAAAGAGAGGAATTCCATGATTAGTTCAGTTGGTGAGTTGGAGGTTAACTCACCTAGCAGGGGCAAATCCCAGCCCTGCCTCGTAAGAACTCTGCAACCTTAGGCAAATTATCAATAGCTAAACTCTCTGCTTCAGTTTCCTCATTAGAAGAATGGTGTTTAAAACAGTAACATTGTCACATGCTTATTCTGCACATTAAGGAAATTATAGTTATCATTAAGGAAATTATCAGCAATGCCTAGATCACGGAAAGTAATAAGTGTCCTAGTAACCCCTCTACTTCTTTAGTGTCTTGGTAATACTTAGAGTTTTCTTGGCCATTCTAGGGTTATTTAAGCTATATACAGACTTGAAAGTTATCTTCTAAAGTAAGGAGGTTCTACTGAGTGGATAGATGAAGCTATGGATGAGTAAATTAAATAATCATATGAATGAATAGAACAATGCAGAAAAGAATGAACAAATGCCTAAAACTTACACATTAAAGGTAAAATAAATGAATGAATTCCCTGTCCACAGAGACTATCTTAAGAGTCCAGTCAGTTCTTAAAATTCACTCTTTCTTGATCCTCAGAGGGAGACTGGAAAGAAGATTATATGCACCCAGTCTACTCACACTTTTTTTTGGATATTTAAACTTTTGCTCTACCTTTTTTCCAGTTATTCCACTCCCTTAAAGATATACCCTATAAATTCACTGACACCACTCTATTGCAGCCTTAACAGCTTTTAAAACCAAAAGTAGCAAGAACAGGAGGATAGAAGCCAATGTCAGAAAAATGTATTGTAAGGATTGTAACCAGAAAAGTTATTGGTCAATGTTTTTTTCTGGGATCACCTGTTCTCTGTGCCACCCCCGCCCCATCCCCAATAATCCTGCTATTTCTCCAAGCATGTTTGACTCGCCACTCTGTAGAGGTCTTGGCTCCTTTATTCCAGAAGACCTAATACAAAATTCCAGAGTTTCTAAAACCTCTGTGGCAGGTGCTAACAGATCTGGAGTTGTCAATGCTGAAATATTTTTCTCCTATGTTTAACTTCAGAGTTGGGTTATCAAAATATGTTCCCTGCTCATTATTTCACTGTTTCATGTTTTGCCGTATAGGACCCTTTAAAACTTGGCCCCAACTCCCTCATTAAACTATTTCTTACTGTTTTCTCCTAGCTCTTATTTCACCAGGATATCAGTATGAAATTACCTACAGGCGTCATACCGGATCACTCCTCCGTGCATTTCCTTCAGCTTTTCTCATCTTCTGGGACACTATTTACCAAAGTCTTCCTTTAAATATTTCCATCTCAATTTAGTCCTCCTGAGGGTTTCTCTAACAACATTTTCCTTCAAAGTGTGGGTCAGGTGCTTTCCCTTTCTACTTTCTTAGCATCTTACAGTGAACTCTATCACAAATCTTAACACATTGTTCTAAAATTCATAGTCTATAACCCCTTATAAATGTTAAGCTCCTCAAGGACAAGGACTAGTATTATTTCATTCTCATTTTTTAACTTTTATTTTAAGTTTAGGGGTACAATTGCAGGTTTGTTACACAAGTAAACTTGTGTCATGGGCGTTTGTGGTACAGATTATTTCATCACCTAGGTATTAAGACTAGTACTCATTAGTTATTTTTTCTGATCCTCTCCCTCCTCTGAAAGGCCCCTGTGTATGTTCCCCTCTGTGTCCATGTGTTCTCATCATTTAGCTTCCACTTACAAGTGAGAACATGTAGTATTTAGTATCTGGTATTCTGTTCCCTGACTGACAAACTGTGAGTGTGTAAGAAATGCTTTTGTTCTCAAACCAGTTCAACACGTATGCCACATAATTTAGCCTCAGAGATTAATTCCATTAATTTTTTTCTTATAATCTACATAATGTAAGCAATTGTTTTTGTTTTTATTCTACATTTGTTTTGGTCTAAATTATCTAGATAATTGCATCTGGAAAGGATAATTGCAGCATCTCATACCTGTTGTTTTAATGCCATGTTAGTTCCTTCCTTTACCTAAAAATCAAATTATAATGTCTATACTCTATCTAATTGAATTCCTGATGTTTCCCTTCCCTGGGAATGAGCAGAAGCATCGTTTTTCTATTATTTGGCATAAGACAGTAAGTGTTAGTATTTGGGTGAAGAAAGAGATGGCCCACCTGTTTCAGTCACTCACAGGGATCTTTTTTAGTAAGACTTCATTCTGGACACCTGGATTTTGCTTTTTTAGTATTTCTATGAGATATAGTTCAGTCAAGAGCAGTCAGTAAATACTGATTGATTAGTCTTGACTGGGCAACTACAGAAAAGACCACTTGACAGCTCACATGGTGGGGACCAGTTGTAGGTTTGGAGAAGCCATGTAAGAAGGGGACATGTGAGCCACTCTACTCAAAGTCTTCCCTATGGTTTGAAAAGTTCATTTTGTCTCCCTCTCTTATTTAAAGTGAATTTTGTTGTGTATAGTTGAGGTTTACAACATGATGTTATAGAATACATATAGATTGCAAAATGAAGCAGATTAACAAATCTATCATCTCACACAGTTTTTTTGGTGACAAGAGCAGCTAAAATCTACTTATCTAAGAAAAATTTCTAATGTAATACAATTTTTTAACCATAGTTCTCAAGTTGTGTATTAGATCTCTAGACCTGTTCATCCTACATATCTGTTCCTTTGTATCCTTTGACCTACATCTCCCCATTTCATGCCCATGCCCACTTCATAAACCACTGTTTTATGTTCTATCGCTGTGTTCGATCTTCTTTAAAACACATTCCACATATAAGTGAGATCATGCAATATATTTCTTTCTGTGTCTAGCCTATTTCACTTAATGTCCTCTAGGTCCATTCATGTTGTGGCAAATGGCAAGATCTGCTTTTTTTAAGGCTGAATAATATTTCGTTATATAAAATATATGTGTAAAATACCTAAATACATATTTTATTTATTCATTCATCTATTGATGGGCACTTAGGTTGTTTTCATATCTTGGCTATTGTGAAAATGCTGCTGTGAGCATGGGAGTGCAGGTACCTTTACAAAATAACGATTTTTATATCCTTTGGATATAAATCCAGAAGTAGGACTGCTGAGTCATTTAGTAGTTCTATTTTAATTTCTTCAAGTAACTGCATACTATTTTCCATAATTCTGTACTAGTCTACATTCCTACCAACAATATACTAACATTCCCTTTTCTCCACTCCCTTGCCAACATTTGTTATCTTTAATCTTGTATGTAATAGTCATTCAAATGGGTGTGAGGTGACATTTCAGAGTAGTTTTAATTCGTATTTACCTGGTGATTAGTGATGTTGATCACCTTTTCATGTATCTGTTGCCCATTTTTATGTCTTCTTGGGAGAAGTGCATCTGTTCAGGTCCTCTGCTCATTTTTAAATCAAGTTATTTGCCTTTTATTATTTTAATAGTGCCACCAAATATATTGTTTATCCAGAGATTCCCTCCATTTCTTAACTCTGCAGAGGAAGAGGGTATTCTGCGTGTGGACTTCATGGTAAAGTGTTTCCTCTCTTGCAGGTTTTCCAAGGGAAACAATACCCAGCCTTTTTAGCTACCTCATATTTTATTTATTAGAGCAAATGACTTCAAATTACCAGACTTGTATTTACCATTGAATTTCAGTCTTGTGGCCAGTAGATAATAATTACCTACTTGCATGCAACTGTGTACCTATAATACACCTTTTTATCATCATTCCACTTGTCTATACAGCCTGACATGAGAATTCAAGTGCTGAACAATTGTACAATTTACCCAGCTTGTTAGAAGTTCTTTATCTTTTTAAAACTACTTGCCATGCCCCAAGTACCGTCATATGTTGAAGTTGCTCATTCATCTCCTTGGAGGGAAAAAATAAATAGCATAAGATGTGTGTTTGTTTGATGGCTCATCAACCAGGCTAAGATATTAAGATATTTTGGATTCTGAAGAAGAGCAGAGCCCAATCCTTTGCCAGCTATTTATGTAGTTGCTTTAGGAAATGCGAAAAGAGGGAGTAGAGCATCTTAAGAGGTAAAAATATCAAAAAGACTCCTAATACTAACCCATTCATTTACCATCTGTAAAGCTTATATACTTAATAATTAAAGTATCTCTTTTTTAAAAAATGGCACATGTGCAGGTTTTTGATAAAGGTGTATTGTGTGGTGCTGAGGTTTGGGCTTCTATTGATCTGGTTACTCAGATAGTGAACATAGTGCCCAACGGGAAGCTTTTCAGCCCTTGTCTCCCTCCATTCCTCCATTTGGAATCACCAGCACCTACTATTCCCATTTTATAAAGTATTTCTTAATCTTGTAAAAGCCCCTCAAGATATGTAGTTTTTACTACTTGTTTTAATAAACAAATTTTGACACTCAAGCAGGTTAGTAACTTGTTCACAGTTGACCCAACTAGGGGATAATATAACTGATATTCAAACCCAGGTCTGTCTGGCTCCAATATTTCTCCTCTTTCCACTTTAAGTTTGTTCTCATTTTTCTTCCCTTTGCCACTGTATTCATAAGCCTCTATGGTACAGGTGGCTTTATTCATATGCTACACTGTGGCATCAAAATAATATCCTGTAACCTCATCCCATGCTCCAAACTCTTATTACACACTTATTACATTAAAACGGTGCAAAACGGTTAACTCAGCACCAACAAATAGTCAAATCACAACCAATGTTATTTAATCATTTCTGAGATTGAGGACCCCCAACCTCCTACATACCTGCTGACTTCCCCTGACTATGCTGCTAGATCTCCAGGACTATTGAGTGACTCTGCTTCAAATTTCATTGATACCACAATCAATCACTGCTCATACGCTGCTTCACAGAGATCTTTCAAAGTAGCTCATAGAGTCTTTGTCTTAAAAATTAGCAACATGAATCCCTAGCCTTCAGAGCTGCTTTTTTGTTGTTGTTGTTGTTTTTTTTTTTTGTTTTTTTTTTTTTTAGAAATGTGTTTTATTAAATCAGTACAATGCTGTGTAGTGTATCCTTTCATATGGAAAGAATGACATTCCTCCAAATGCCTGGAAAATGTTTTCTGTACCTTGGTGCTCCTAAATAACATTGTCAAAAAGAAATGCTCAGTAAAATAAGCAATCAATGTCTAGCATAAAGATAAGTCCATAAGTTATTGAAGAAATAAGCATGATCCGTAGGCAATTGATTTCTTTACATTGAAGAAAGTTCATTGAAAAAGAAATGTGCAGGTGCTTAGACAGGAAGTTCTCAGGACAGTCTCCCCAAATCCAACCATCTTTTGGTGTTGTGCTCCAAAGCTTGAGCTAAATACAGGGGTTTGTTTTACCAGCTTGAAGCCACTGCATACTGTCTGTTCCTCACCTTTGCTATTTCACATCAATGGGCTGTTCCCAAAGGCCAGTAAGGCCCCTTTTCTTGATCCTAGTTCTGTAGATTCACTCCTACATTTTGTCTTTTTTATAATATATCATATTTTCATGCTCTAAACTGTGGACATTTTTAGTAGTTTTGTCCATTGTGGAGTCAAAATGATTTCTCATATTTTCTAAGATTGCTATGTAAAGTGACTAGAAAGATGAATCTCTCCATTGAAAACCAGTGTAATTGAACCATCTAGATCCAGAGTAGAGAGGCAGATGATGAACAGGCTTCTGCCAGGCACTAGAAAGCTGGATGCATTTCACAGCTCACAGTGCAACCCTGCTCCTGAGAACAAATGAAGAGTCACAAGTCTGTGAGACAGCAGTAGCAGGATGGTTTCAGACAGCTGAATATAATTACCCACCTTATCCAGAATGTGAAAGTGAAAACTAACAGCTGTTGAATCATGAACTAAGAGAACTCTTCTAGCCATGCATGTGCCAGGCACATACTATTTCATCAAATGCAACATAGCAAAGTCCTGTCTAGAATTATAGTAAAAATGGCGGTCCCTCAAGAACCAGAATGTATCTCAGATCTGCAACCCAGTCCAGACCATTTATCCTGAAAAAAAGACCTGCTCTAATATTCACCTATGCTACTTTATTCACCAGTATACTCTCTTTTTTAGTCTAGTTCTTCCGTTTCTCTGCCGCCTTATTTCAAGGAAAGTCTTCCTGTTTTTTGCAGTCTTTTAAGGCAACAGTAAATCTTCCTGTCAAAATCTTTTCTGGCTATTCCATATGGCTTTAGCTTCAGAATCGCAAAACCTCTGCCCACAGCTGTATAAGGCAAGGTCATTTGCCCATTTCCTCATCAGTAAAATGTGGACTATTGTCTCCAACTTTTAGAATTGTCGTAAGCATGAATTGATACAACATTTGTGTAATGTTAAGTACAATTTCTGTCAAGTAGTAGAGTAGTTCTATATTAGTTTTCTTCCCTCAGCTCTGAGAACACAGAACCTGAGTGAGTTGCCCATTAAACACTGATTTGATAATTAATTGAAGTGTAGTTGTTAGCCTAGAATCTGTTTTCCCAATATAAAATGACCACATTTCTTCAAAATATCCAGAGATGAATTATTTGCAAGTCTTTTTTTTTTGCATGAAATGAAGGGAAGTCATGAGTAAATCTAAATGATAAACTATAGTAATAAATCTAATTGTACAATTGAGAGATGACAACTGATATGGTATAATACCATCAGGTATGCTAGGGAAATTTATTCTTATCTTGGTAGGCAATTGTCTTTATAGGAGACACACAGAGAAGAGAAGGAGACAATGTGACCACAGTGGCAGAAATTAGAGTAATGGGGCCACAAGCCAAGGATTACCTGGAGTCATCTGAAGCTGAAAGATGTAAGAAGTATTTTCCCCTAGAGCTTCTGGAGGGACCATGGCCCTGCTGACACCTTGATTTCAGACTTCTAGACTCCAGAACTGTGAGAGAATAAATTTCTATTGTTTTAAGACACCAGGTATATGATAATATGTTACAGCAGCCACAGGAAACACAAGCGACTCTTAATTTTGATGCTCTCCACATTATATAGGGGGTCGCTTTTCACTCTCTTTAATTACAGTTATTTTTAGGTCTGCTGTACCTGTATCCTCTGCATTTTTTTCTTATATGCTGAATAACAAAAATGAACGATGAGCACTCCTTTCTTGGACTGCAGCTACCAAGATGCTCTGTCATTGTTATGGAGAGGCTATTCTGGGCTTTCCTTTCTTTACCTCTCCAGGTGATGTCCCAAGAGCCTGCCAGCAGCTCCTACGCTTTCCATTGACTTTGTCTACCTGGACTTCCCTGGTCTGCTTTGCTTGTCTGGTTGTGAATCAGAGTGAGGCTGGAACAGGGAAGATCTTGGGTCTGTCTGTCTTGCTCTTTCAACAAACTGCCATACAATTTAATCATCATCAGTACACCTATGAGAATTAATCCATAGTTGTTGTCTGGACAATGCACAGTTCTGATAAATAAGACATTTCAATCTTAAACCTTTTGAATGAGCACATACTACAAACACATCATTTGTTTCAGAAATGGAAATATTTATGGTGGCTGATGATGCCTTCTAACAGTAAGGTAGGACGCTGATGTTCCACTCACTTAAGAAGCAAGTGTTCTCCTTCTGGTAGAAATGAACTAATTACTAGAAATACCCACATTCATACTTTGCTGAAAACACAAAACACTAAATAAATTCTGGCGTTTAGGTACCAATAAGTGCCATGTAATTACAGTGAATGAAAAATGGGGGAAGAGTGCAGTTAGGATAAGGAGCAGAGCAATTGATTTATTGCCCTATAACATTTGGAGTATTACCTATCTTCTAGACTTTCCAGTGGCTCGAAACCAGGTCTGTGACAAATTGATCCCATGGGTCATATGAGTCCATAGACGTGTTTTGTATGGTATGAATTTACTCTTTCAAACCTGGATGAAAAATGTAAAACTCATATCACACATTAAAATTCAAATTTATGGCTTTTTTTGAAAAATTGGAAAGACTGAGCCTACATTCTCAACTGGCAATAATCAGCTAACAATCAATCAATGGAGACCTTTGAGGTATGCACTCTTATTGATGTTGCAGTTTTCATCACTCCCTCCATTAGGGACTTCTTTAAATCGCATTGTCCCTTATAATTTGATATGTTAAAATCTGTTCAAAGCCTCTGTGACTCTGATTTCTAGTTTAGTTGCCTATTTATTAAATAAGTCATTTTCAAATGTTATATATGAAATTAGGTTAAAAAAAATTCCCTAGGAATGCCTCGTTCACAAGGAATCAGCTCTGTTTCCAATATTATTGAAGGTGATTTGATTTTGCATTTAAAAGAAACATTACCATTTCCTACACTTAAATTCATTTTGCTCATTACATTATTAAAACAACAGTGCTAAAATAGTATAAAAGTACATAAATGTCCCTCTTAACGTTGTACATTTTTTATCATATGAGATTGGCATGTCAACTGCCATTTAATCTAGATAAATGTTCATTTCCATGTGTTGAAATGTTTCTGATATTTGGCTTCTCAGTTCCTAAAATATTGATTTGCTGTCTCAAAAAATAAACCTTTTATTTTTTAAAAATTTAATAACTCCATGTGTTGAAAAGTTGCTGGAAATTATATAAATATCTTTTCTTTTTCTGGTAACCTAAATCATTTCTACCCAAAAGCTTTGCACTATATGGTGGACCCTAACTTGGAGAGTTGACTACTATATTCTAGTGCTGTTGTAGTAGTGGGGGTAGTTGTTACTGTTTCTAGATCAAGCAAACAGATTCTCTTCTTCCTCTCTGTTTCATTATCCCAATTTGAAACTATAGTATAAAATGACATCACAGTATTGAACTAGACAACTGATTATGATCACAAAGGGCAAGAACTAAGAAATCAAATGAGGGTACTGAAGAGGCAGCAAATAAGTGTAAAGGCTCTCTTTTTGGTAGGTATTTTTCGAATTTATTTATGGGCATGTTATGTCAATTTTTATTGCTTTATGATAACTCAATCTACATGTTAAATTTCTAAAGGAAAAGATGATATGTTTTTATTCTTATATTCTTCCTAGGTACGTAATAGGAATTCCGTAATGTTTACTGAATAGTAATTAAATATGAATTAATTCAAAGCTAAAAAATAGATTGTATAGACATGTAAGTCCCTGAAAGGTGGGTAAATAAATGTGTAATTGTTTAATAGGTTCCCATTGATCTCAGAATGAACATGGGACTGGCCATCTCAGGACTGTGGGCTGCAACATCTACTCCAGCCTTCCTCTTCAGCCTTGTATCATCTGTCCCTTCACTTACTGGCTTCTGGATCCACTCATGACCTTTAACACACCGCACTACTTTCCACCTTGCAGTCCTTTGCACTTATTTCTTTTGTCTGGAGAAGTATTTCCACAGCACTTTGCACGTATGGCTCTTTCTCATTCTCCAGGTCTCAGTTTGCCTATTACCCCCTTAGAGAGCTTTTCCTTCATCACTTCACCCTATATATAGTGAGATTATCCAGTTCCTCCCCAATTTATCACTTCACAATTTTTTCCTAGTATTAATATAGCCAGTAGTTGTGTTTCTCACTTGATTATTTTCTAGCTTATTGTCAGTCTTTTACATATGAGGCTGCAAAAGCCATAAAGAGTAATTTTGTCTTATTCATCTCTGAATTTGCAGAGCCTACCACACTACCACTGAATTAATAAAATAGTAAAGGGTGAATGAATAATAAAATCATAAAACAGGCAATACATATTGCCTCTTAATGCCAGATTTTATTGTATTCTGAGGAGTGTGTGTGTGTGTGTGTGTGTGTGTGTGTGTGTGTGTGTGTGTTCTAATCCTAAGAAAAGAAGTAGTTGCTTTTGGAAAATGTTTTTATTTTCCCTCAGTTATTTTCCTATAAAGCATAAGGTTGGGTGATTTGGTAAATGGCTCATTGCTATTATGGGTTTAGATATGCTATATGGTCTTTAAATACAAATGCTTCACATAACCCATTACCAGAATTTTAACAAAGCAAAGTCACAATCAGAAGGGACATAGAAAAAAGACAGTAACAAATACTATACCTCATCCACGATTGTCTTTTAATGTCATCCATTAAAAAGGATTTTAGAAAGCTCACTTGGAATTGAAATGTGGAAACACATTTGGAATCCTTAGCAGAATGGCACAGGGAAAAAAGTGTGGGTTGGGTGGTAGTTATAGGTCTATGACTAATGAGTTGTTAACTCTGCACAAGTCACTTAACCACTTGGAGTGCTAGTTTCCTTTTTTGTAGGAGTGAAGGTGAAGAATTAGGTCAATAGCTTTCCAGCTGTGCGCTGTTGAAAGTTGTGAGCTGTGGTGCAGTGTGTGAAGGTGTTCCAGTTCCAACACCCACACCAATCAGAAAAACTCTGCTTTTAGTCAATTTCCACATTGAAGGACTGAATACATTTTGATTTTGAAAATGAGTCTCATGCTTAAGAATATTTGAAAACCACTAGAGTGGGTTTCCAATATCTCCTGATAGCTTTTTGATACTATGAAAAATTATGAATTCAATATTTGAAAGACTTAATTGAAAACCCACTGTATGGAAGGCACTATGCTAAATACTGATAGATGAAGACTGTACCCAATTAGTATATAATCTAACCTGTAGCCTGTAGCCATATGTTTGTAACCCTAATTCAAAGCAAATGTATTCTGAAAGTTCATACCAGTACGTAAGCACAGATCTATAAAGTTCAGAGTAGGGGAAGTTCTGGGAATGTGCGTACATATATGTGTGTTTATGTGTGTGTATTTATATATATATATATATGTATGTATGTATGTTACATATGAGTAGATTTAAATATAAATGTAGGACGCATGAATATATATTCATATATAGCATATATAACAAATATACAATATTATATGTAACATATATGCACACATATATATTTGTATGCGACCTGGATGTAACAAATGAGGCAAAATTGTGTTCATTAGATGCATCTAGTTAATGTGTGGAACTTTCATCTTTCCTCATATTCCACTGAATCACAATGCTTTTGTGCTATTAATAATAAGATTTAACATGAGATCATAGTTCTCCAATCCCTGACATATTCAGTTACAAATAATTATTGTAAATGTCTTTGTTTTTTTCAGCAAAAATTGAAAGGATTTTTTAAATTGTTCTAAATATTTTCAAGAAGTGATACTAAAATTCTCTTCAAGGTTTCATTTAGGGAATTAAAATAAAATAGATGTGTTCTAATTTACCATATTATATCAGTCTTTGTCAAATGTAGTATTTAAATTGCTGTTATCATAATTCAATACATAAAATTGATTTTATGTAGTGAACTTCATCTTCACAAAAAATATTGGGTATCATTTCCACTGGACAAATACCAATGAATAATAGTTGTCTAAGTGTGTAATTTTAAATTAATAATTTGGCGAATATTTGATATTTAAATTTTTTTAGCATGACTGACTTAACAAGTTAGGTCTTTTTTTAAGTTGATGAGTGAATGGGAATCCACAAACCAACTTAATTCAGAGTAATGATGAATTCAAGAGCTGTAGGTATCACAAACCACTGAGATGTGATTTCCCTGAAACTACAACCCAAGCTTGAATTCTCAGCTCAGATAAAATGTTATTTGCGCATTTTATTCATTTTGTAAAACTTAATAACTGAAAATTCTTAAAAATATGGCATTGGCTCAAGTGGAAACATTCACTGTTCTAAAATAACTTCTGAGTATACAAATAGATTTTCTTAAAGGTGTCTCCCTCACGTATATGAGAGGCAATGTAGTTTAGTAGAAAAAAGCACCGAACAGGAATTAGGAGACTTGATTACCAATCCCAACACACTGTAAATCAACTAGTTCTAAACAAATTAGTTGACTGGAACTCCTTAATTCACACTTCTGTAATATAGGGACAATACTTCTGACATGTACTATGATTATAACTTTATTAATAACTAACTGTGATGCTTTATAAATGATCAAGTACTACATAAATCTGACACAAAGGTAATTTTGCTTTCAAAGCCAAGAAAGGCTTTAAGCATTGCTGCTTCTAAATTGTGAGTTAATTTTTTTTTTTTTTTTTTTTGCAAAAGAGACAAGAGTTCTCTTTAAAATAATTCTTTGTTTTTGGTCCTTCCCTTCTTTGTCATACTTGGCTTCAGCCTGTGTAAGCTGAATGAGTAGGCATTTAAGAAGGTTCAACACTTTGAAATGTATGTATAATGCCATTGGACCCTACATATATATTTTCATCAAAACATTTTACAAGGATCTCAGCACTAAGTATACAGTAGATGGGACAAAAATCACAACAGGCAACTTTATTTTAGAATTTGATCCATAAATCAACAAAATAAATAAAAGGAGCTGAGTCTCTATTATGATCGTACACAAAATAAGCCAAAAAATACATCAACATTTACCATGAGATCATTTAAATGTGTTTGCAAATGATCTGATAAGGGAAACATGATTTACAACACGGGAAACTTCTTTTAACAACCATTGACTTAAATGGACTGCACTGTAGGTCACCTAGACTAGGTTAGCAAGAATGAGCAAAGTGGTAGCTCCAAAAGGCAACCTCCAAACACCTTCCTCAGATGGAAACTTTGGCAATTGTCTGTGGTTAAAAAAAACAAAACAAACAAAAAACCCAAACCACCAATTCCTATTCTTAATCACGTTGGATGGTCATTTTGTCCATTCTTCTGCGATGAGTCCATTTTAAATACTTCAGTTATTTTGAAGACACTCCAAATCCACAGAACAACAGACTCTTCCATTCTGTACATCAAAGAAACATGCGTTAGCCAGTTGAGACACAGAATATAAATTCATTAGCATTCTGCAATTTTTATACTCAAAATAAACTGCTGCATTTTGAGACAAACTTCAAGAAGTTTATAAAACTTCAAGAAGTCATATAGAAATGACTAGAAAAACTGCTAGGAAAAAAACTAGAGAAAGAGTAGAAAGGAAGGAAGGACTGACAGATCCTCCAGGGTACTGCTCACTGGGATTCTGCTAGCAGTGCAATTTCACACACCACCTGCACTCAATCCCTGCTTAGGAGACCTCCCTGGGATTTCCAACTTTTCACATGACCTGTTTGCTGTACTTACTCCAAGTGAGATTCTTTCCATAAATCCTAAAAGATAGCAATTTGTCATTTAAGAAGCTATTTGAAAGTACCCCTAACAATCTGCAGGCGAGTCCAAGATGGGGTCCAGTAAGGTTTGCATAAAATCTCTCATGGTTACTATGAAGGGGTCACACCTGAGGGCAAATTCTCAGGCATTTTGTTCCTAGTTAGCTGCCTCATCCATTATCTTTATGTTCCTGGAATTTGTGATACAAAAAACAATGTATAGCCAATTAATATCTTAAGTTGTTTTAATGTAAATTCTTGGTAAACAACTCAGGAACTATCTCACCCCTCCTCCCCCTTTAAAAATCAACTTGTAACTCTTGCTAACTGGAGTGTATATTCAGGACATCTTGCATCTCTCCTTCCGGGTTGCAATCCTCAAGCTTGGCCCAAATAAACTCTACTTTATATTAAAAAAAAAAAAATGAAGGGGATAGTGCATATTTGGGTATACAAATATTTTTAAATTCATTAAAAATTAATTTTATGTACTAATATAAATATACCTTTATAATTCCATATAATTATCAAATAAGTAACAGAGGTCTCCATGTATCCTGGTCATTTAGTTCCCTGGAGCTGAAGGTACAAATGGGACCATGGATCATTTTCTATATGAGGTCTGATAATATCCTTTTTCTGTTGGGGCTACATCTTAAGATGATACTTTCCCAGAAAAAAAAAAAAAATCTACATTTATAACAGCATAAAGAGGCAAGTTGGGAAGCTTCCACTGATGCCTGAAGCTGAGCCAAGGTTTGATGGGACCAAGTAGACTCCTAGCTCTAACATGTTTGACCATGGGAATCTTAAACAGATGTTTTGGCAGAGATTTGACACTAACTAATGATTGTTCCAAATCAGCTACCACTCCAGCTCTTCATGAGCTTTGAAGGGAGAGAATGGTCAGTTTTTTTAATCTTAATGACACACGAGGATGTCCATGAAAACTCCTCCAAAAAGACAGGGAAATAATCACTGTTAATGAAATGCTGTAGCAAGAGCTGCAGGTCCCCACCTTAGGCACTCTGATAATTAAACAAAACAAAACAACTTGAGAGGACTTTTTTCCCCTAACATTGACGGTTTAATAAAAGAACTTAGAAACTTTTCCAGGATGAAAGGAAGTTGACTGGTTTCCTTCCTTCCTCCCTTTTTCCCTCCCTCCTTCCCTCTTTACCTCCCTCCTTTCCTCTTTCCCTCCCTCCCTTCCTTCTTTCTTCTTCCCTTCCTTCTTCTTTTTTCCCTTTTTATTTAATATGCAGGTCAAAAGAGCCTAAATCGGCCATAATTCAGCCTAGAATCAATTGTCAAAATTCTGTAGTTCAAAGGCAGGAGCAATTCTTATATTTCATGCCCATTTGGAATTTGCCTTTTTATAGGTGCAGCTATGATATATTCACACATATTAAATTCCTATCAGAGGTAAATTTATGCCAGAGTTTCCACCATGTCTAGTGAACCTGTGCATTCAGAAACATCAGGAGTGGACCTCCTGCAAGTGTTTTCTGGCAATCGTTCAAGGCTTCAATATCTGCAGAACATCCCATTACCTTGCATTTACAGGTTGTGCAGGGAGATCCAGCCATCGTCCACACTGAGCCACTAAGCCTTGAAACACCATAGCTGTCCAGGCAAGTTTTTCTGATGTCATAGGCGATGTTATCAGCTAGGCAGGGGTCACTGACACAGCGGGGACAACACTCCCCTTCTAAGATAGCTGTGTACTCACAGCTCAAGTTGGGGCAAGTGAGTGGCCAGCAATCTACCTCTCCTTCCTGTAGAGGAAAAGCAAAAAAAGTCTCATTATTGTTCCTATGCATAATTTTATTCCCAAGTCATATAAGGGGAATGAGAGCACAGTAATTCTCATCACTGAATGTTTCTAGTTGACACCATTGAGGATATAATACACTTCCTCCTTGAAGACCTACTACAGGTCTCACTTCTTTCAGAATGCTTTTGCCGACCATCTATACTGCAGTACACAGAAAGATCTAGGTGAGCTTCTTTGTGTGCCAAGCACAGCCTATAATTATTTTAACATGATACTTATAATCATATCATAATCAGTACAATTCCACATTAAGTTTTGAGCTTTCAGGCTTTGGGCTTTTTACTTGCTATCATGTTTAGCACAGTTTTGGTCATTAAAGGCTAATAAATAAATTATAAGATACTGTCTAGTATATAAAGAGCAATGAGTTTCTCTTAAGGTCAAAAGCAGAACCTGAAGCACTATAATATTTCAATGAGATTTAAAGTTAAGATTGGGTAATGTCAAGAGAACCATTTCAGAATGGTTTTGAATATAACATGTGTCCACTGAACTTTCTAGATTGCAGTTCAAATGGAGCCTCTGCGTGTCTCAGCATCTGGCATCTGTGGCTTCACTGAGCTGCCCACAATAAAATTATTTCACTATGCATCTTCTTCCTCTGCTATCATGAATTACAATCTATGGCATAATACTTCACAATGTATGGTAACTTGTTTAATTGTTCAGTCATCTCCATAAGACTATGGGCTTTGTGTAGGTATAGGCCATGTGTATCTTGCTCACTGTTACATCACACAAAGTCTGGCACATGAAAAGTCTTGACAAATATTTATTATGCATGACCCACATTATTCTCAAGTAATTCATAAGTTATATGTTTAACAGCTTCAGTTTTCCTGAGAAATATTCATCTTAGGGGCTGGGATGGAAGAGGATATACTTCTGAAATTCTATTTATGAAAATTTCATGCATAAAATTAATACCAATTCTTCTGGATGCCTGATGATTCGTTTCTTGGAAAAGAAATACAATTTGCTAGTCTCATAGGGAAACTAATTCTACAGTTGTATTGATTTGTTTGTCCTTTGGTGGGAGTTTTAAAAAATGACTACAATTTTTATTTATCTGAGTCTTACTTCTCAGTTGTAGGAGTGATTAAGAAAGACATATTCTGTTAAGATTATCTGTACATTCACCTGAAGATTTTAAAAAAATCTGATGGAAATGTAGAGCATAATTTATCTGAATGCTTGTTTTCATATAGTACCCACAAAATGAGAATCATTCATGTCAGCAAATGTTAAACTGTGGACACCCAGCTAATAATATCCATTATGAATCAACTCAGAACGTTCCATAGTTGTGACTTCACATATGGGACATCACATTCCATGCCAATGTGTCCTAAAAGTCTTCCCATTGCTAGAAATCGCTGTGATATAATTTGAAACTGAAAGAACCAGGTCAAGAAATTAAGCCTTTTCTGTGGACTTTCTCAAATCTAATTATTCCATTAGTAGCCCTATATTAATATTTATAACAACCTTCATTTTTTTCTTTTTAAACATGTAGTATCTGAAAAGATTTTTCAAGGTAGGAAGTATTAACAATAGTCACTACCATACACTAAGTACCTTCTCTGAGCCAAGTACTGTATTTGTCCTTCTTACATATCTTGTAATCTTCATAACAGCTCATTCTTTCCCTCAGATGTACTCACACACCTGTATCCACTTGAGGAAAGAATAGTAAAATGCTAGGACTTACTCAAGGTAATCATGTTAAGCTAGCATGTGGGAGGACCAGGTTTAGATTCTAGGTCTCTATAATTAAATCTCTGATATATCTACTATATTTTGTTACCTCTTATATTGAAATCTTTAAGGGTTATGGCACAGAAATGAAAGATTTAGCTCTGTCAGGACTACAAGTAACTAGTCAAGGTTTTGAAAGCTTCCTTTCTTGCAGAGATTTTTCTTGATCTTGATTTCTTATTAGTAATAGCTGTAAACTGTCATTGTTTGGGTCAAATCTGTCCCATAAATAAGTGCTTTTTACTTTGTACAGTGTTTCAAATACAACCTGAATATCTTTAGTCAGAGAACATGAACCTTAGCCACTGGCCCCCCAGAGCTCCCTGTATAGTATTATGAAAAAAGGGGAACTAGGTCCCACAGACAACTAAATTTGTAACCTCTTTCAGAGTAAAGGCTCAATGCCCTGTAGGAAGCAAACATACCAGACACCGACATTGCTGACAGCTATGGGTCCAATTGTCTCCACTTCGATACAGCTTGTGACCATTTTGGTCTAAACATTGACTTGTGACCCTGGTGTCACATTCTGGGCAACAGAAAAGGTCAGCACTTGGATTCTGGCAATCACAGGCCGTCCGTCGGCAGAATATCTTGCCATCCTGTTTAGAAATGAAGTTAAGGAGATTTCATCATTTAGGACATGATGGGCAGCTACACTATGAGAACTGAACTTCTTGGATTCTTAGTCATCCCCTGGCCACCTCTCATTCTGTTCAAAATTGAAGCACGCATGTGTGTTCACACAAACACACCCTTTCTTTCCCTGATTTTGCTTGCAGAGCAGAAAAAATAAAAATAGGAACATTTCTAAGTTTAACAAAAAGTCAACATGTTTTTTGAAAATCTTTTTCAAAAGGGTTCTTAGAAATCATATTTCTAAGTAAGAAATATAATCAGCTAAAAACGCATATATGATCAATAAGTCATTTGAGTGGAAAATCATGCTCCTGTATTTCCATGATACCACTTAACATGTTCAAATACATTCATCTAACTATATCCCTGTCCCAACTGTGAAAGGAAGTCTGATTATGCCCTTTATACAGAAGAATTAACTTAAACCCAGAGAGGCTAAACCAGTTATCCAAGACGGCATAGGTAGGTAGTGATTCTCCAAGCAGCACCACCAACTGTTATGGTCTCAAAATCTTCTTCGGCAAGACCGCCTTAAAGTTGTGTACTACAGCGGGGTATAATCAGGTGCCTCTTTCCACCTTATGGCAGTTCTCCATATTGTAAGCACTGTACAATTTTTGAAGTATTGGCTCTGAGGACTCAGTTATAAAAAATTGAAAGTCAGCAGCACTTTAGCAGTAAGATTAAACATTTTGCAATGTGTCTTTTTTTATACATCTGTTGCTTACAGTAATTTCTTAAACAATGTTCTTCATTGCTGAAAATTTAAGGTAAGACCTGTCATCACCATTCATGGTTAAAACGAATTTGTTGAGTATTTTAAAAAATCAAAGAGTCTCAGGGCTGGAAGGTACCTTAAAGAACATATAACTAAGCCTCCTGACCTACAGCTGAATCCTCTTTACAGCGGCCATATTCAAAAGTGTTCAAGTCTGTGCTTGAGGCTCTCCAGTCTTGAATTCACCACTATGGAGAGACTTTGGTGTGCATCTCTGTACATGTTATAATGTAAAAAATCAGACTTCTCATTACTTCTATCCATTGATCTGAATCCATATTTTCGGTAATAATAGAACTCCAAACACTTTGTCATATTTCAATTCTTCAGTTTTTAGAAGACAGCTCTTATGTATTCACTGAGATGTTTCACTTCTGGGTAAACACCTCTAATTTCTTGACCAGTCCCCATCATTTATAATCCTTTCACTGTCATAGTTGCCTTCTCTTTCAACAGTTTTAAGTATATATCATCATCATCATCATCATCATATTCTACCATACACTTAATACTTATCTTGTGTTATATATTGTGCAGAGGCATTTACATGCATGATCACATTTAATCCTGATATTTTGTGGAATATGAATGTATATCTCTATTTCTCAAATGAGGTAGCTGAGAGACAACTAAATCGAATTATTCAGTAACGGTCTTTGAAGAAAGAGTGAATTGAGTTTCGTGCTCACCTTTTTTTAGGCGTTGTGCTTTCTTTAATGCAGGCTTTTTTCAATAAAGTCATGTGCTACACAATGAAATTTTGGTCGCTGACATACTACACATACAAAGGTGATTCTATAGAATTTTAATGAAGCTGAAAAATTCCTGTCACCTAGTGACATCACAGCCATTGTATAATGCAGTGCATTACTCATGCACGTGTTTGTAATGATGCCTTTGTAAACAAGCCTACTGAGCTGCCAGTTGTATAAAAATATATCACCTACAGTCATTTACAGTACATACTGCTTGATAATGATAAATGGCCAGGTTACTGGTTTATGTATTGAGTATACCATCTTTTTCAATCATTATTTTAGAATGTATTCTTTCTACTTATAAAAAAAGAGATAACTAAAACAGCCTCAGGCAAGTCCTCAGGAGGTATTCCAGAAGAAGGCATTGTTATCATAAGAGATGACAGCTCTGTGGGTATTACTGTCCCTGGAGACCTTCCAGTGGGATAACGCATGGAGGAAAATATGGAGGTGAAAGACAGTGATATTGATAATCCTGACCCTGTGGAGACCTAGGTTAACATGTGTTTTTGTGTCCTAGTTTGAAAAAAATGTTTAATACGTTTTAAAAAATTAAAAATAGAAAAAAATTATAGAATAATATAAAGAAAATATTTTGTACAGCTGTACAATGTGTTTGTGTTTTAAACTAAGTGTTATTAGACAAGTGTCAAAAGTTACAAAAATTAAAAAGTTTATAAAGTAAAAAAGTTACACTAAGCTAAGGTTAATTTATTGAAGAAAACAATTTGGTGTAGCCTAAGGATACAAGGTTCATAAAGTCTACAGAAGTGCACAGTAATATCCTAGGCCCTCACATGCACCCAGCATTCACTCACCGACTCACCTACTGCAACCTCTAGTCCCATAAACTCCAATCATGGTACATGTTCAATACAGGTACACCATTTTTCATCTTTTATATGTATTTTTACTGTACCTTTCTATGTTTAGACATACAAATACTTACCACAGAGTTACAGTTGCCTACACTATTAAGTATAGTATCATGCTGTCTAGGTTTATAGCCTAGAAGCAATAGACTATACCAAATAGCCTAGGTGCGTAGTAAGCTATTCCATCTAGGTTTGTTTAAATATACTCTATGATGTTGACACAGTGAGGAAAAAGCCTAATGACTCGTTTCTCAGAATGTATCCCTGTCATTAAGTGATGCATGACTGTATTTACTTTCTTTGAATGAACCATAATGTTGGCCAATATTGAGCTTAATGAAGACCAAAACCTCATTAAGCCCTATCTCATCTTGTGCAGTTGACTGTTTAGGGGCAGCAACTATACAACTTGATGTTTATCTCTGTTGCATTTCATATTGTTAGATCCATTTCATCTCTCCTTCCTGTCATAATGTTTTGCAAATGCTATTTCTGTCATCTACTATAGCTCACCCTCCTTCACAGCTTAGTGACATCTGAAAACTTGATGGACTTGCCCTCAGGGTCTTTATCTACTTTATCCATAACAACACTGAATAATCAGACAGAGCTTGCTGAGATATTTAGTGTCAGCTAAAGTGGAAACCTTAAAAGCTTTATATTCTTTAAGGAGAATTGAAAGGAGACATGCCAGCTACATATATAACAACAGGTTGAAAAATACATTGTGTGCATTGGATCTTTTACTGTACAAATAACAAGAAATCATGGTGTTCCAAAAATATCAAGAGATGAAAGATTATACACACACATATACATTTGCATGCATATGCAAACGGGTACATAGAGAGAAAGCAAGAGAGTCTATATTTTAGCAAGTGAATTGAATCAGAGAATCCAGCTAGTCAGGACAAGGAAGTGTACTGATCCTAGGAATTTTCCAACAATAGGTCTTTGGTTTACAGCTGATATATTTTTAACTCATATTTTTAACTCATACTGCTCATATTATTTTAACTCACTAATATATTTGCTTGCATCACCATGGCCCCAAATGACTCCCTGAAGACTTACTTTAGCCAACAAAAACTAAGCAAAGAAATGATAGCTACAACATAAAACCATTTGATAAGCTCAGCTTCCAATGGCACACTATCACTCTTCCCAAGGGTAGAAGGATCATGCCTTGGGAACCAGCGTGGCTGTGTCTGCGGCCGGCATCAAACAAAGGGATAAATTCTTTCAGAAGAGGTTACTGCACAACAGTCTATGAGACTCGATAAGAATGTCAGTTTTCTTCTCGCGTGCTGATTAAAAGAATGAATAAGAATAAATGGATAGCCTCCAGGGTTAGTACAAAATAAAGCAATTTCACATCTCATCAATTATGTGAAAATGCCAAATAGGACCCTCTTAGCTTCTAACATGTTGCAGAACAATGGCAATGTTCACTTTCCCTTTGAATTACAGGGTAACTGTCAAGAAAATCATTTTTAATAATGAAAATGTCACAGGTGGCTCCATTAATACAATGAGAATGCCATTACAAAGCATCAACTCACAGAGCACAATCGCACTAGAAACTAAATTTGGGGAGAGTATGGATCCCACTGATGATAAGTAATCCTTTTGTCAGAGATCTTTGAGGCTCTTTCTAGAGCTTGATCTCTATCCCATGGGTGGTTTGAACAATCCCTACTTATATGCCAAAGATGTATTTTCGCAATCTTCTGCCACAGAAACTGTTTTGATGGAATTCTATACTGCAAGTTAAACGATAAGCAATTAATTACTATTGTAATAGTTAAAATGCTTCTGAATTTTAAAAAGCAGGGAAATAAACTTTCCTATCAAATAAAAAATATATTTTTTTCTTATGCCATGGAAAAATTATAGGTTTTTTGCTATTAATTATAAATTTTAATACTGAATAGTCAACACACTGATAGATTTGCTCCAGATTACATAATATCACTCATGTTTTTTTCTGCCATAGAGTTTTGAAACTTTTAAATCAAGAAGGTAGACATAGGTCAGATTATTTCTGTAAAACAGTAATATAAACTTTGGGTTGAAAACTGATGCCCACGGTCCAAATTCAACCTGATGCCTGTTTTTGTAAATGAAGTGTTATTGGAACACAAGTTCCCTTGTCCATTTACATTTTTGCCTGTGGGTCTTTTTCACACTGCAATGGCAGAATTGAGTATTTGGGACAGAAGCTTTATGGTCTACAAAACATGAAATATTTACAACATGACCCTTTAAAGAAAAAACCTTGCTGATGCCTGATATAGACTATGAAATTAGGGCTGGTAATCTAGACGCACCTATTCTACTCTCTCACATACAAATTGAGCTGTGATTTCCAATCTTTTTACAAAGTATTAATTTTGCTTTCAGGTCACAGCCCACAAACTAGTCCCTTAGTCCTAACACCTGGGGTAGAAAGACATTTAGCAGTCATTTTATCCAGTTATCTCATTTTAATGAAGAGGAAACTAAGCCCAGAGAGGGAAATGCCTTTTCCATGTAGAAAACTAATAACAAAACAGAAACTTATCCCTAACCTGAACTTTCATAACAATGATTTTTCACTATGATGCATCTTTGCATCATGAGGAGGCTAGGGGATAGAAAAAACTAATCTTAGATAAAGTGATATCAGAAGGATTCTTGGGGCAAAGGTTTTCAAAGTGGCAGCCCTCAAACCAGCAGCATTACTATCTCCTGGGTACTACTGAAAAATGCAAATTCTTGCACCCCCACCACTCCCCAGATCTACTGAACCAGAAAATACTGAGGGTAGAGCCAGTGATCAAAGTTTCACAAGCTCTGCAGGTGATTCTGGTGCAAAGCTTCAAAATCATTGATGGAGAAAACATCACCCAGTCAGATGGGGAGGTAGCATGGTGTAACATTCAAGCTCCTGCAAAGACAAAGCAGGGTTTTGAACTGAAAGAATTGGGGAAACAGAAAGAGACACCCTGTTCCTTTACAGGACCCCTAGAGTTTTGAGTGCCAAATGAAACCTACCAAATAAGTTCCTCTTTCCAAGGAAAAGAAACACAATCTTGCAGCTTGCACAGCTAACTCCAACCATCAAAACCACCATAGATAAGAAAATATTTATAATGCTGCTATTGGGTTCAAAGAGCAAGGTAAAGCATTTTTATGAGCAGTTTTCGAATTCAGAGAGGTTACTTCTATCCTGGCCCCAGGCACAGGCCAGACTCTTCCCTGGTTGCTTCCTGTGAGTAAGTGCGATTCTTAGGAAGGCAGGACCAGTGTGCTGACTGCTCCTTGTAGATCAGATTCTTTCCTCCTTGCCAGAAAGGGATACATGAGTGCTTTTGAGAGTGTCCCTGGCATGACCATCTTCAGTTCCTGGAAATAGGTTTATATAAATCAGGTCAAATGGCCATGATTCCAGGCAATCTCATGGAAAAGGTCTTCTCCACTTTACCTTTCCTTTCCACAGTAATTCGTCCCTGACTTTATTATAACATGGAAGTTTACTGGCTATTTATGGTATCCCTTTCCCTACTCCTCTCTAACCCCCAGAAAAATTCAAGAACTAACGCTGCTCAAGTCTTTAGTATTATTGTTTTCAAGATGAATGCTACTCACATTTTTTAACTGTATGAAATCATAGAAACACGATCTGGCCGTCATAATTTGCTGCCTTCTTCCCACTAGATTATCCAGTTACTACTCATAATAGGATAGGTATAGGTATAAGTGTACATGTAGGTATAGATGTAGTAGCACACAAGCCCAACTTGCAGACCCTGGTTCTTACGCTTATCAATGGCACCTGAATCCTATTCACCTGAGAAAATGGGCAGCTATGTCTCAAACTTGTTAGTCAGGAGCTTCTTTTTTGCCCAGAGAATAGGGAAGACATTACCACAGACACTAAGTCTCTAGCAACATCAGTCATCAGGACCCATTTTTCACTTCTGCATTTTCTCCCATTAGATGTTACTTCTCTATCCCTCTTTCAGGTTTTCATCTTTACTCCTCTGAACCTTTACCTCAGCCTAAGTGATTTCTTTCTAGTTAGCGTTTATCTGCTCAGGTCATCCATCATGCTGTCAATCAGACCTTGATTGGGCCCTGCCAATTCCAAATGTAAAATCTCTTATGATCATTTGCTGCCCACAGGATGAAGTCTAAATTCCATGGCCTGGCTCTGTCTTCAGCCTTAATCTCCCAGCTCATCAGTGACTATACCCTTCTTGTACTCTTTTTGCTCTTGATATTTTAAGCTCATCATTCACTTCATATTTCTAACACAACATACGTTCTTACACTTCTGCATCTTTGCTCTTACAGTTCCCTTTTGTTTGGGATTCACCTTCTCCTACATCTCTACTTGATTAAATTCCTCATCCTTTAAGGTCCCCTTCAAAGATCACATCCTCTGTGAAAGGCTTTCCCTGTTCGCTTCTGCATCTTCCCAGAGTAGAGCATTCAGTCGTCCCTCAGTATCTCTGGGGGATTGGTTCGAGGACCTCTGCACAGATACTAGAATCTGCAGATGCTCGAGTCCCTTAAATAAAATGGCATAGTGTTTGCATATAACTGCATAGTATTGCAAACCACCTATGCATATCCTTCCATATGCTTTAAATCATCTCTAGATTACTAATAATACCTAATAGGATGTTAATGAAATATTTCATTATTTTCAATTTGCATTATCTTTGTTTTTTAAATACTTTTGATCTGAGGTTGGTTGAATCCAAGAATGTAAAACCAACTATGCTTCCCCTTTCTGCGTTACCACAGCAAATTTTTCATAGCTCTACCATATATGACAAGTGGTTGTTTGTGTATCCATTTCCGTCTTCATCTCCACGATCTGCAACATAAACACAACTACTCATACTAAAATACTACATTTCATGGAAACGAATAAGCTGGGGATGTCACTACTTTCCCATGTAGCACAGGCAGAAACTAAAGATGTCTTCCTAAAGTCCTGGACAAATTTATGAATGGAAGAGCCACAGATGGGTATCTATGAAAAGAAGCTGGCCTGTAACCAAGATTTAGGGATCAATCCGAGAAAGACAACCGTTTTTCTTCTGGGTTTCTGTGGTTTAAATAATGCTGCAGGGACATAAGTTTTAAGCTGTGCAGCAACCTTTCTGTACCTAATTAACTAGGTGGTCTAAAGATGCACAAAAACATTGTCACTACCAAGGAAGTGCATAGCACTAAACAAAAGCCCAAATCCATTTATGCCAGCCTAGCTTCATCATTGAACTCTCTTCATCTGTGGACGTGTTTCAAGGCCTTTTTTTCAATTACCATGAAACACTAGTAGCTAACCTGGTGTGCTGACTCTCAAAAGGGAAAGTAGCCTTTTAAAAGAATCTTAACTCTACTTCTTTCAGCAGTAAGCCTTGACCTTTTGTTGGTTTGTGTAATTCTGTTGTTGCATAGTTTGATGGTATTTAAATTTGAAACATCAAGGATATGATTGAAAAGATAGTACTTTATACCCCAACCTTGGTTTTATTTCTTAGCTTCCAAGATGATGCCATTACAGTCATCCATTTGGATGTGTAAGTATTGGAGATATTTCTTATCAAATTGAAATAGAGCACTTTCAACTTCAAATAATAGAAACAAATAAGGAAGGCCACAAACAGTTCATTTTATAATGGTGACTTACAGAATCTGATTTAGGATTCTTAATTGAGCTCCTAAACCAGGCTCTCTTCCTCCTCCACAACCTCTGGGAAACTGTGCTATGAGTACATGTAGAACACAAACAAACAAAAGATTTATGTACAGAAATCTGCCTGTACTTTATTCAGAAATTGGGGTGGTTTGCAGTGAAGGTGCATCATATTAACAAAATTAGATTACAAGAATTGCTTATCCCCTGTGGCAATTTCAGTCTAATTCTCGTAAGACTTTGGAAACACTTTAGGATCCAAAACAGAATAATCAGTTTAGGTTGCTTGGATTATTAACACAGTTAATTAAAGAAGCTCTGGGAAATTTTCAATGATTAGTAAGTTTCCTGCTTCATTATGGCTTAAATAAAACAAAAACTGAAAGAAGAATTTTACTCTCATACTAGTCAAGACTCCACTAATGTCCTTTGCCTATTCCCCAGGGACTGGGGACCTAGAAAGCCCAAAAAGGATGTGGGGATATGTAATGATCATCCTCAAAAGTTTAATAACACAACATTTTCTTGAAATGATCTAGCAAAGAATTCACCCCGATTCTGCTGGCTGAATGGGAGACCTAATTGCCATCCTCTTCCATAAAGAATTATGGAAATATTCTAGCCCACGATGAGATTTTTCTTTCTTAAAAATTTTTGCCCTTTGAGTCAGCACCATGTAGTTAAATATTATACTTAATAACTTCAAAACCCCTTGAGGGAATGTCTCACCAGTCACTTAGATACAAGGAAGTACATGGAATCTAGTTGAAAGTTGAGAGTCGAAAGTCTGAGTTGAAAGTCTGAACTCAGTCAAGTTAGATTTCCAGTTACCTAATTAGTTTAAAATACACCAATAAATATCATCTGTAGAGTGTTACAAGACATCTGACAAGATGGAAAAACTATGAACTCTGAGCCAAGCAAGTGGAGTTCAAGTCACAGCTTAGACATTTATATCTCTAATATTTAGGGCAAGTTACTTTATCCCATGGAAATTCAGTTTCGCTGTCTTTTAAAGTAATGTTGTAAAAGGTAAACATGCTGCTGCTTTTTTTAAATTTCAGGGTGGCTGAAAGATAGCAAGTGCTCCAATAAGGGAAAACAAACCTAGATTGGAGTGCGGGAAACTAGGTTTAAGTGAAAGGGGAAAAACAGGTGTTGGGGGTAATGATCTAGCACTTGATAACATGGTCCTCCTAACTAGGTGGCCCCAGGTCTGTGAATGTGTGGCAGGTGAAGGCAAGTGGATAAACTGGATGATTTCTTAAGGCTCATTTCAGTTCTGTTTCTTGGGAGCACACTGGGAATTTATCAGGAGACTTGGCTCTCTAAGAGGCTACTAAGCAAGTAATTTCTCTTGGTTCCCATGCCCATAAAGCTCAAGATTAAATAGTCTCATCCCAACAGACATAGACATACAAGGCAAGAGCTACAGTAGAGCAATATCAAAGGAAAATAAATAGGCAAGATCAATAAAAGAAAAAATAAAACACAAAGAGATCAAACACTTTAATAGATCCATTTTGCAAAGCATAAAGCAAAACCAAATGATGACAGAATTTTATTTTCATAAGCATTAAACTCACTCCCAAACAACTTCATATAAGGAATGGCCCATCACTGAGAATAACAAAGAAGACATCAATTTCTAAGTGGCCTCATACTATCATTATCATTTGTTCAAAATGAAAATTCACCTGTCTCAGCACTGGATGCAAGTCTATTGGCCTTGCTTTTCTAGATGATGTCATAAAGTGAGCAAGTTCATGCAGGTGGTTATTTTAAGCAAAGAGTAGTTTTAATCAGCAAGTTTGTATAAGTGTGGGATGAGGGCTCATTAAAACTCTCACCCAACCAACCTTAAAGGCACTGTAGGCTTTCAGTGGGAGGACTATCATTGGCTTTTCTGCCCTGCTTCCCCTTCCCTGAAGTTCCTGCTCAATCTCACACCTCACTTTCCACTAAGAACACAGTCAATTCAAAGCAGGTTTCCCTACCCTTTAGCATCATCATTAGCTGTAGTGTAGGTAAGAACAGACGCCTCTTTGGGAACTACAGTCAACAGCCAGAGGGAGAGAGGTAGGGAGGCAGAAAAGTGAGGGAAGAAGAGAAAGAACAGTTTCAATTTCTGCTGCACCACATCAGCCTCACCTTGCAGGAGCAGACAGAACACCTGTCTTCTTTCAAGGTCCACACCTGGCCATTGCGCTTCAGCCCCCCTTCATGAGGACAGTCACCAGAGCAGGAGGGCCCAGAGGGGCAGAGACAGTCAAAGCCCCCTGCCAGGTTGATGCAGGCAGAATCGTTCCAACAGGTGTGAGTTCTTAAGGCACATTCATCGATGTCTGCAATATAGGAAGCACAGAGGCTTAGAATCTAGCCAAGGGAACTGAGAACAAACCACCATCATTTACAGCAGCATTAACTAACATCATTGACCGTTTACCTCGTGCCAGGTACTGTGCCAAGCTATTCACACGCATTATCTCATTTACACTGCAAGTCAGTTCTGCTCTGTGTGGGAGGATCTGTCCTTATTCCTATTCTGCAAATAATGGAGCTGAGGTTTATAGACTTAAATAGCATGACCATTGTCATACAGCTAGTGAGTGGCTGATCTGAGACCCAAACCTACAGCTAGCTGCCCGACTCCAATTACTAAAACATCCACTAGCAGTTAGGAAGTTCTCTTAGGATATTCTTAAGAACGATTTCATCCAGAGGCCATAAACACTGTTAATTCATTAACAGTATGCATATACCCCCATGCAGATCTGAGTCTTTTAGAAAAGATGTGAATATATTAGCCACTGAGTAGGAACAAGTGGGCAATTTGGGCAACCTTGAGACAATTAGACTGCTCCTAGATCCTACCACCAAAGTTTGAAGGAAGTGGGAACAATTCTTGGTAGGTGCCTTTTATAATCAAAGTCTTACTATCGTAATGGCCAGGAGAATATTTGCCCATGCATAAAAAATAATATCAGAGCTACATGGATGGATGCTGATGAAAGACATAAATATACTGTCCTGCTCTTTTATTGACAGTAAGAATGGAATAAAAACATAAATCCAGTCAGCCCATTCTGACATTTAAAGCTTGAGCGACCTTAACAACATCTCAAACAAAAACCTGTCCAACCCTGGCTTAAGTCCTTCCCCAAAAGGCGTTCCATTACCTTACAAAATACCTGATTCCACCTTTGAATAACTCTTTTGAAAATGTCTCCCTTAAACTGAGATGAAATATATTACTGAGTAACTTCTACTCATTAGTAGAAGTACTGAGACTTAGTGTCTGAGACCATTCAGGAAGTGTCTACGAGTTTACTTGGTTTTAGTCTATCTGCTATGTGCAAGTTTCTTTGCACATCATGCAATACAAAGTAGATGACATTAAGAAATTCTAATATTTCTAGAAGACACTTTTTTTCCAAGATCTACTTTTTGGCTTTGTCTTACCAATATTAGTTTTAGTCAAGACATTTCATTAGTGAACAATGATTTCTCCTTTGAAAATTACAGAAAAGATCTCAAATTAAGATACCTGTATGCCAAGTCAACTAAAATCAAGGCTCACTATATCTGCTCACTGTTACTAGTCATGCACACCCCATTCTAAGTTTATTTCTATTTGAACATATTGTGCTCCTTTCATATAGCCTCTCTTATCTCTTCAATCTTCTTTCATTTCTCTTATTCTTCTCAACTAAAAGGAGTTTTAAATGTGGGAGTATGGTGACCAATGTTTGAAACCAAGCTCTTACTTTTTAGTTGAGTGCTTACTATGTATTAGTCATTTTACACATAACAGTTGTATATTCTTTGACATGCTACTTTGTTTTTCTCTCATTTATCTTCTATATACACTATACCCACCCAATGTATGGTCTTCCAAAAATTTTAAACCCAGCATAGCATATAAATGTCATCTAACACTTCAATTGTTATCTTGTATGTCCCCTCCCTTTTCATTCAAAAGCAATGAATACAAAATTTCAGTTTAACAGAAGGTATAAATTGAAGAAGATCTATTGTCAAACATGATGACTGTAGTTGATAACAAGGTATTGTATTCTTGAAAATTGCTGAGAATATTTTTGTCAAAAAAAATAAGTGTATAATGTATATGTGTGTGTGTGTGTGTGTGTGTGTGTGTGTATATATATATATATATATATATATATATATATATAATGTAGCTTATTTAGCCATTCCAGAATGTATTCCTATTTCAAAACATCATGTTGTATACCATAAATATATATAAAATGTATTTAACTGAATTTTTTTAAAAAAGCAATGGGAAATCCACAAAGAGGCCATATTGTTTCCTGTGAAGCAACTGTGTCTTAAAACATGTTTTTTCTTATTATGAGAGTATTCTCTCTCTTTACTTTTTCTTGGCCTATAGGGAATAATATAAGGTATAAATTAATTAATTGATAAGCACTTTCCTTCCTGTACTATTTTCACTCCTACACAGTCTTAAAAATTCAGGTTAAGCATCACCATCTCTTATATGGCAAGACAGTCACTACAGATTTTTTGCTTTCTCTGTACCTTATGCACAATTCTATCTTTGCATTCACCTCTCAGGAGTTACATGTTTAATATGTCTACCTCCAGAGAGAGTGAGCTCATTGAGGGCAGACAATAAATTTTATTTCTCTTTCTCTCCCCAGTGCCGAGTATAACAGAATACTATATGGATGTTCAATTTATTTATTCGATTTAACTTTCTTAGGAAATCCACAGACTGAGACTATTATAATGCCTACTTTGCCAAAATTCGGTCTCTAGAGTGTTCAATAAGCATAAGGCATAATCACAACCCTGCCCTTCAGGGAACACATTTTGTTGTTGAGTTCTCATCTGTGAAGGCCCTTGGGTCTAATTTAAAGTAGAAAAAAATACAGCAAATTAGTAACCATATTGGAGAAGGGGCAATGCCCTGCCCCTTGCCCAGGAAAAAAAAACATTTGATTTTCTGTCAAACACTTGAGAACAAGAGCAGAGGAAGCATTAACAAATGGCTCCAGAAATTGTCTGGAAGTATAATTTCAACCCACCCACCACCAGTGGCTACAAAAGGGTCTGTAATTTATGGCTTTCTCTAAAATAATCTCTAAATTGACAACTAATGCCCGGCTATATTATGCTTTTAAAATATTTGGTTATTTGGCATTTACAAAGTTGCAAATATATTGGTAGTGATTTTCTCTCATAAATTAAGAAGCCTGAGCATAAAGATAAACATAGCTATTGTGCACAATAAATACAGGGCGCAAAACCAGGATTTGCTTTCACTTCTCCAGAATGCAAAGATTTCACAGTTGAATATAGGACCATATTGCCTACAGAGTTCCATGTAATTGCTTTACTTATGATACAAAAATCTAATTCTGCTTCCATGCAATTTAACAGATTTATGGAAAGCCAGATGTTAGCAATTATGGAAACCAACATTATTCATATTCTTAGTAATACAGACCTGTTTGCTCTGCACAAAGCCAACTTAATCTATTATACATATCCCAAGGCATCCAACGGGAAGAGGCACCCTATTTACATATTGCAACTGTTGTTCTGTGCTGAGCAAACACAAAGTTATTCACCCATGAGACTTACCCAAATCATCAGACAGGCCTCCCAATGACAAACAGGCAATGAAATAAAAATTAGACGAAGTATTTGAGTATTTCGTACTCAAATCTATTATCATTAGAACGTACTTGTTTTTCTTATTGTAAATAATGGCTGACTGTGATCTCTCTGTGTTTCTTCTTATAAATTCATTATTCAAATGCTTCATGCTTAAATGAATTTTTTTTCAATAAAATTCCATGGCTAAGCTTGCATTTGAACTAATTTTCTTGCATTAGCATTTTCACAATTTCTGAAAGCTGTTATTATTGTACTCATTTTTGCTCTTTAAAAAAGTCTAGTTGTATCAAGTCAATCTGCTTTCATCTTTGATGTGAGGTTTTTAGGTTACTTGGGCATGTAAGAAAGTATAATTCAGAGATGTTTAGATCAGCAGCAATCAAACCAATCCCAATCTACATGCAATTTTCCTACCCTTCAAGACAAATGGCTCTGCAGAAGTTTTAATAGCATAACCACTGTATTAGTACTTGCCTCGGGAGCTAACACATCCACAGGTTGATTTCAGAAATCAAAGGAAACATTTTACCAACAGTTTGGTAACAGGTTAAAGGAATGAACTTTTTCATTACTCCATATTCTTCTTTCCTGAATAACTTTTACAGCACAACTAGTCTTATTTTCAAACTCAAAACAGGTGATGTGTCAGAAAACAAAATTTTACCTAGGGTTGGAAGATACAGCTGTGTGTGTGTTCCTACTTGGAAATCATTATGAGTGGCTCAGAAATGAGAACAGAGCTTGGGGGTTTATTAATGACAGACAAACTAGAGCACAGATCCCTCTCCAATAGCTAAAGCAGTATTGGTTTTTTTTGTTTGTTTGTTTTTTGTTTTTTACAGTGGCAAAGAGAAAATTATGGGGGGAAATATACACATTACACATTAGCAAAATAAGTAAAATAATCAAGTAGCAAAATCTGAAGTCTGATGTAACTTGCAAAATAAAAGACTACTGAAATTTGAACCTGCACAATAAATTCAAATCCAGGATAAGCGGTGGCAGCCATGCTCTATCATGTGCTGGCCATACCACACTTGGATACTGTGTTCCCTTTAGCACACAGACTATGAAGAATGAGGTTGACAGTTAGAACACATCAGAAGAGATCCATTAGCGTGATGAGGGGCTCAAACTCATCTCACTTTGGCAAAACACAAGATGTTCAGTCTGAAAAGACAAAGACTAAAGGAAGAGATAAGTGAGCGATAGCTTCATCTATTTGAGATGCTGCTATGTATCTTTCAGGAAGAATTTTCAACACCCCTTTAGCATTAACTCTTCACTCACTGTTCCAGCCCCAAATCTTTCCTGAGTCAGGAAGAAACCCTTTCCTATGGTGTTCCCTTGTTTGGTGTATAATTTCGTTACTCTGCAATGAATCTTCCCCTTTCTTTTAATTAAGGAGACTCTCTTTTGACAAAGGAAAAAAAAAACACGTTTTGGCTCACTATTTCCTTGATCCAGATTTTATTTCCTAGTATCTACAATTAGCAGCTATCCCCATTTACTCATTTTCATTCTCCCCTGAATGTGTGTAAGCTTCCGTGGGACCCTCTTCTCAAAGGCTAAATCTTGAAGTCTCTCATAACCACTTGTTTGCAAAATCATCGCTCTTGCTTAAAAATATTATAACAAATATTGTTATTATTTCAGTCTAAGAGTTCTCTCTGTGACCCTTCTGGAATATAATATTGCCCTCTTCATCCTATTACCTCTTCATTAGTCACTAGTACTCATCAATGAGTAAATGAATTCCCTGCATATTTATTGAACATCTACTGCATGCCAGATACACTGCTAAGTGCTGCAGATACAATGGTCCAAGAAGCCAGATATAGTCCTATGAGTATTGACTTTATAATTATCTCTAATTAAAAAAAATTATTTACCTTTCCTAAGTTTCCATGTCTGATCCTTTCTTCTCTTTCTCCTTAGTGGAAGAAGTATAGCATACCAATTGAAAGCTTAAGCTTTGTAATCCAGAAACTGTGGATACCAGTTTTCCTGGCACTGAGGGAGTTTCTGCGATAGTTGACTTTCAGCGTTAAAACTGAGAAAGTTCCAGCCACATAGGGACAAGTGAGTCAACTTTGTCCCAGTCCCATCCCTGTAATTTATTACTTGTATGATTCTAAAAATTTACCTAACATCTCTGAGTCTTGGTCCCATTATGTGAAAAATTTAGATAAAAATATACCCCATAGAAACATCTGGGTAAATACATGATATGCTTGTCATGTAGTAATTGCTCAAAAATGATTAGTCACTATTATTGTTGATCTTGTTCCTATTGTTTCCATAATTTTTCTCTCATAGATTTAACCTCATTTAATGAATTCCACTCTCCCATCTCTTCAGGACAGATACTTAAACATACTCAAATCTGCACCACCAGTCCTGATCTCTTATGATGCAGCCAGCCCACACATTCATCGATTTGCCAAGGATTTCCATGTGAATTCTGAATTCTCACACGAATTCACATGGGTTTTTTTGTTTGTTGTTTGTTTGTTTAAGACAGTCTCACTCTGCCGCCCAGGCAGAAGTGCAGTGGTGCTATCTCAGCTCACTGCCAGCTCCTCCTCCCAGGTTCAGGCCATTCTCCTGCCTCAGCCTCCCAAGTAGGTGGGACTACAGGCGCCTGCCACCATGCCCAGCTAATTTTTTGTATTTTTAGTAGAGACGGGGTTTCACCGTGTAGCCAGGATGGTCTCGATCTCCTGATCTCGTGATCCACCCACCTCGGCCTCTCAAAGTGCTGGGATTACAGGTGTGTTCACATGGTTTTGATTAGTACATTGGCTAGCCATACCCAGAAATGTTAACATTAAATGCTTTCTCTGAGCCTTAATCTGATGTTAAGTGAAACGTGTGGAAAAACAATTTTCTTACACTCCACGAACTTGCTTTGGTCACTAATTACATTTTATTTATAGGATGTACAAATTTAGGTGTTTTACTGTAGATGAAGAAAAGTTTCTTCTAAATTAATCAAGTTGGTTTACTTTCTGCTATGAACAAGTCATACTTCTTTAGTGATTAAATCTGCTTAAAATCAATACAGTTCTGACCAGCAGAGAGAATAAATAAAAAATCTATAAATATTGAAATACTTGCTGTTTAAAGAGAGTTTTACTGCACAGAGGCTACAGTATTGATGTCAACAACCCATGATTTATATGTTTTTATATATCTGCTTACGAGTAGGAGGGTGGTTTGTATTATTGCTACAGTCTACTAAATGACTAATACCAGGCCATACACATTCCATTGTTATAGCCATTATATTGTTTAATGTCTTTAACAAAATTTCATCCTTTGCTGAAAAGAATTACTTTCCCTGCATTTTAATTTTATGCTGCCTACGTCAGCTTTATGTTTTCTTGCATGCTTAGCTGTAAGCATTCTCTTTTCTATCTTCCTTACCCACTCACATTTGTAAGATTCTGGTCTTATCTTTGTGTCTCTCATAGCAGCTTTTACAGTGTCTTTCACCCAGTAAGAAATGCATAAACATTTGTTACGTTTAGATTTGGTGGAGCTGTGATTGAAAAAGAACCCTTGCTTTTGGATGGCCCCAGGCTTCTCTTTGGTAAAATTTAGGAGCTATATAAAATGTTTTCTAAGATCTTGTCCATTTCCAATTTGATATGATTACTTTTCATCTCTGTAAGGCTGAGCTTGTAATTCAAGTGTTAGAATATGAGTGGTGACAGAGGAAGAGCAGAATAGAGGTGAAGGAAAGAACTAGCCTTGGGACAACAAATGCATTTCTTAGAATTAAACAGTTCTCTTGGACATTCCATAATTATTGAAACATTTCTGCTCTCCCTTAACGAGCATTTGCAAGCAAGTGCCAATGAGGGGAAGCAACAAAGGAAGAAGCATGTTTTTCCTGTCTGCATTGAAGCCTTGGCAATGTAATCCTTGGTGACAAATACAATCCAGCCAAGGTGAAAACCAAAACTAACTCTTTTGACAGATCATTCTCTTAAGCAAGTTGTCAGATGAGGAATTATTTCTTCTCTCTTCTACGCCAAGGAAAGGTCTTAGGCAGAGGGAGGTTACAAAGTAATTTCATTCACTACAAAAGGCATCCTGCAATTTACACAGAAGTCAAAGGTCTAAAAATATTGTCAATGCAGCAATTCTCAAACCAGGTCTTAATGTAAACAACAGGAGGGTCAGATTACAGGAGCTAAGAATTCCAGGTCCTTTCAAGCGTATTATTTATTATTTCCTTTCACGGCCCTGCGTATTGTAGTTCCAAACTTCTAAGGGGTAGTCAAGGCTTTTCCAAAAACTGCCCTAGTAGTAGGGGAGTTAAGACATTGATCAAGAACAGTAATTTGAACTACCATTCCAAGAAGGGCAGCATCTTCAGAGAACACAAACAAGCTAATTAATGAATCTTTATTTGATCTCATGGTGTCTTTTCTTGGAGGATTTTATCCCTTTGAATCTTGATCCTCTCTTCATATTTCTTCTATAAAATGCTAAACAGCTGGTTTGGTAAAACAGCTCTGGGGCTTCCCCCTATTTTGAAAGGAAGATTCTCTGAAAAGATCCACAAGGCCTTTGTGGGGACCAGGGAAAAGGAAGCACAGAGTAGAAGACTTGAGTCCACTGCTCTAGACTTTGGAGGATCAAATTCTCTTTAATTTAAATTAGTCTTTTTTTTCTGTAGTTCTTACCCTAAGGAAGGTAAAACCATATACACCAAAGCTAAGTTCGTTTCCAAGGAAAATCAAAGTAGGCGACTAACAAAGGTCCTATCCATGACTGAACACTAGTCAGACTCCTCTGAGCAGACTCTCTGATAAATGTTTTTGTCCACCCCATTAACCAACCCTCATTAAAAGACTCAAACAGGCACTAACATGTTTTCTAATGACTCAAGGTCACATTACCAGGATGGGAATTCCAAACCCCATAAGTTTCTGACTGGAAAAGGTAAAGGCTGCCAAAATAATTTACTGTTCGTTTCAGCCAACACTTGAAAATAGGACCCCTTTCCTAGTCGCTGTGGAGGAGTTGAGTCTAACTTCCACAAGTGCCACTTAGCAAATTCAGGTGAGTTTCACATGAAAAACCTACCCTTTCAGCTTTTTGTAAATTCCACTTTCCTGACTCATGTTCAAGCCCCTGCCTCACTCTCTTTCTACTCCTTTATTCACCCTTTAAAACACCCAGTCATTTCTGCACAAATTGAAGTTCATTTCTGTTTACATTGGGCCCTCTTCCCTATTTCAATAGTTTATTAGGGATTAAAATCTGTTCTTACTAGTGTCCACCTTTGGCAGTCTTTCATATTTACCTTTGTAAAATCTTTACTACTGCTGGTATCTTTAATGCCACTCAGGGTGCCAGATTAAAAATAAAAAGATTCTAACAGTTCAACCCTGGTTGAGCCCAGCTTATCAGGATAAGTTGCAGATGGGGGCCAATGTATTCATTAATAAGAAAAATGATTGCTCTGAGAATCTTTATAAATTCACTTTTCAGCAAATGTAGATTTGCTGTGTCAGACACCATTCTGGGAATTGGGAATATGATAGCAAGTAAAACAGGCACAATTCCTGCTCTTGGAAGGTTAAGACTTAATAGGGGAAGACAACAGATTCTTGTATCTTTCATGTATCTTCCTCAAGAACCTGCAGATGGTTTGCTATCCTGGCCACCCGAGGTACTTTTATTGAGTTATGATTAATTAACACATTTTGATGTAACAGAGATTCCTCTTTTGTTATGCATAATAACAATGCCTTAGTAAACTCTTATACATTATACTCTTTAGAGTTTTCAAAATCATTTCAAATTCATGATATAATTTGTCCTTGCAAAATACTCAGAATGTTCGTATCAACATAATTGTCAATTAACCAAACTGAGGGTCACTTAAATGATCAATGCTTTTCAAACATTTCTTTTTTGTTTTTTTATATTCATATGTATATACTGTTTTTTTTTTTTATTATTATACTTTAAGTTCTAGGGTACATGTGCACAATGTGCAGGTCTGTTACATATGTATGCATGTGCCATGTTGGTGTGCTGCACCCATTAACTCGTCATTTACATTAGGTATATCTCCTAATGCTATCCCTCTCCCCTACTCCCTCCTCACAATAGGACCCCGTGTGTGATGTTCCCCTTCCTGTGTCCAAGTGATCTCATTGTTCATTCCCACCTATAAGTGAGAAAACGCAGTATTTGGTTTTCTGTTCTTGTGATAGTTTGCTGAGAATGATAGTTTCCAGCTGCATCCATGTCCCTACAAAGGACACGAACTCATCGATTTTTGTGGCTGCATAGTATTCCATGGTGTATATGTGCCACATTTTCTTAATCCAGTCTGTCACTGATGGACATTTGGGTTGATTCCAAGTCTTTGCTATTGTGAATAGTGCCGCAATAAACACACGTGTGCATGTGTCTTTATAGCAGCATGACTTATAATCCTTTGGGTACATATCGAGTAGTGGGATGGCTGGGTCAAATGGTATTTCTCGTTCTAGAACCTGGAGGAATCGCCACACTGTTTTCCATAATGGTTGAACTAGTTTACAGTCCCACCAACAGTGTAAAAGTGTTCCTATTTCTCCACATCCTCTCCAGCACCTGTTGTTTCCTGATTTTTTAATGATTGCCATTCTAACTGGTGTGAGATGGTGTCTCATTGTGGTTTTGATTTGCATTTCTCTGATGGCCAGTGATGATGAGCATTTTTTCATGTGTCTGTTGGCTGTATGAATGTCCTCTTTTGAGAAGTGTCTGTTTATATCCTTTGCCTACTTTTTGATGGGGTTGTTTGTTTTCTTCTTGTACATTTGATTGAGTTCTTTATAGGTTCTGGATATTAGCCCTTTGTCAGATGAGTAGATTGCAAAAAAGTTCTCCCATTCTGTAGGTTGCCTGTTCACTCTGATGGTAGTTTCTTTTGCAGAGCAGAAGCTCTTTAGTTCAATTAGATCCCATTTGTCAATTTTGGCTTTTGCTGCCATTGCTTTTGGTGTTTTAGACATGAAGTCCTTGCCCATGCCTATGTCCTGAATGGTATTACCTAGGTTTTCTTTTAGGATTTCTATGGCTTTAGGTCTGACATTTAAGTTTCTAATCCATCTTGAATTAATTTTCGTATAAGGAGTAAGGAAAGGATCTAGTTTCAGCTTTGTACTTATGGCTAGCCAATTTTCCCAGCACCATTTATTAAATAGGGATTCCTTGTTTTTGTCAGGTTTGTCAAAGATCAGAGGGCTGTAGATGTGTGGTATTATTTCTGAGGACTCTGTTCTGTTTCATTGGTCTATATCTCTGTTTTGGTACCAGTACCATGCTGTTTTGGTTACTGTAGCCTTGTAGTATAGTTTGAAGTCAGATAGCGTGATGCCTCCAGCTTTGTTCTTTTGGCTTAGGATTGTCTTGGCAATGCAGGGTCTTTTTTGGTTCCATATGAACTTTAAAGCAGTTTTTTCCAATTCTGTGAAGAAAGTCATTGGTAGCTTAATGGGGATGGCATTCAATCTATAAATTACCTTGGGCAGTATGGCCATTTTCACGATATTGATTCTTCCTATCCATGAGCATAGTATGTTCTTCCAATTGTTTGTGTCCTCTTTTATTTCACTGAGCAGTGGTTTGTAGTTCTCCTTGAAGAGGTCCTTTACATCCCTTGTAAGTTGGATTCCTAGGTATTTATTCTGTTTGAAGCAATTGTGAATGGAAGTTCTTTCCTGATTTGGCTCTCTGTTTGTCTGTTACTGGTGTATAAGAATGCTTGTGATTTTTGCACACTGATAATGTATCCTGAGACTTTGCTGAAGTTGCTTATCAGCTTAAGGAGATTTTGGGCTGAGACAATGGGGTTTGCTAAATATACAATCATGTCATCTGCAAAGAGGGACAATTTGACTTCTTCTTCTCCTAACTGAATACGCTTTATTTATTTCTGTTGCCTGATTGCCCTGGACAGAACTTCCAATACTGTGTTGAATAGGAGTGGTGAGAGAAGGCGTCCCTGTCTTGTGCCAGTTTTCAAAGGGAATGCTTCCAGGTTTTGCCCATTCAGTATGATAATGGCTGTGGTTTTGTCATAAATAGCTCTTATTATTTTGAGGTACGTTCCATCAATACCAAATTTATTGAGAATTTTTATCATCAAGGGCTGTTGAATTTTGTCACAGGCCTTTTCTGCATCTATTGAGATAATCATGTGGTTTTTGTGTTTGGTTCTGTTTGCATGCTGGATCATCTAGTTTATTTGCATAGAGGTGTTTATAGTATTCTCTAATGGTAGTTTTTACTTCTGTGGGGTCGGTGGTGATATCCCCTTTATCATTTTTTATTGCATCTATTTGATTCTTCTCTCTTTTCTTCTTTATTAGTCTTACTAGCGGTCTATCAATTTTGTTGATCTTTTCAAAAAAACAGCTCCTGGATTCATTGATTTTTTGGGGGGTTTTTTTTATGTCTCTATCTCCTTCAGTTCTGCTCTGATCTTAGTTATTTCTTGCCTTCTGCTAGCTTTTGAATGTGTTTGCTCTTGCTTCTCTAGTTCTTTTAATTGTGATGTTAGGGTGTCAATTTTAGATCTTTCCAGCTTTCTCTTGTGGGCATTTAGTGCTATAAATTTCCCTCTACACATTGCTTTAAATGTGTCCCAGAGATTCTGGTATGTTGTATCTTTGTTCTCATTGGTTTCAAAGAACATCTTTATTTCTGCCTTCATTTTGTTATGTACCCAGTAGTCATTCAGGAGCATGTTGTTCAGTTTCCGTGTAGTTGAGCGGTTTTGATTGAGTTTCTTAGTCCTGAGTTCTAGTTTGACTGCACTGTGGTCTGAGAGACAGTTTGTTATAATTTCTGTTCTTTTACATTTGCTGAGGAGTGCTTTACTTCCAACTACGTGGTCAATTTTGGAATAAGTGTGATGTGGTGCTAGAAGAATGTATATTCTGTTGATTTGGGGTGGAGAGTTCTATAGATGTCTATTAGGTCCATTTGGTGCAGAGTTGAGTTCAATTCCTGGATATCCTTGTTAACTTTCTGTGTCATTGATCTGTCTAATGTTGACAGTGGGGTGTTAAAGTCTCCCATTATTATTGTATGGGAGTCTAAGTCTCTTTGTAAGTCTCTAAGGACTTGCTTTATGAATCTGGGTGCTCCTGTATTGGGTACATATATATTTAGGATAGTTAGCTCTTCCTGATGAATTGATTCCTTTACCGTTATGTAATGGCCTTCTTTGTCTCTTTTGATCTTTGATGGTTTAAAGTCTGTTTTATCAGAGACTAGTATTGCAACCCCTGCTTTTTTTTGTTCTCCATTTGCTTGATAGATCTTCCTCCATCCCTTTATTTTGAGCCTATGTATGTCTCTGCATGTGAGATGGGTCTCCTGAATACAGCATACTGATGGGTCTTGACTCTTTATCCAATTTGCCAGTCTGTGTCTTTTAATTGGAGCATTTAGTCCATTTACATTTAAGGTTAATATTGTTATGTGTGAACTTGATCCCGTCATTATGATATTAGCTGGTTATTTTGCTCACTAGTTGATGCAGTTTTTTCCTAGCATCAATGGACTTTACATTTTGACAAGTTTTTGCAATGGCTGGTACCGGTTGTTCCTTTCCATGTTTAGTGCTTCCTTCAGGGTCTTTTGTAGGGCAGGCCTGGTGTTGGCAAAATCTCTAAGCATTTGCTTGTCTGTAAAGGATTTTATTTCTCCTTCAGTTATGAAACTTAGTTTGCCTGGGGATGAAATTCTGGATTGAAAATTCTTTTCTTTAAGAATATTGAATATTGGCCCCCACTCTCTTCTGCCTTGTAGAGTTTCTGCCAAAAGATCTGCTGTTAGTCTGATGGGCTTCCCTTTGTGTGTAACCCAACCTTTCTCTGTGGCTGCCCTTAACATTTTTTCCTTCATTTCAACTATGGTGAATCTGACAATTATGTGTCTTGGAGTTGCTCTTCTCGAGGAGTATCTTTGTGGTGTTCTCTGTATTTCCTGAATTTGAATGTTGGCCTGCCTGACTAGGTTGGGGAAGTTCTCCTGGATAATATCCTGCAGAGTGTTTTCCAACTTGATTCCATTCTCCCCGTCACTTTCAGGCACACCAATCAGATGTAGATTTGGTCTTTTCACATAATCCCATATTTCTTGGAGGCTTTGTTCATTTCTTGTTACTCTTTCTTCTCTACATTTCTCTTCTTGCTTCATTTCATTCATTTGATCTTTAATTGCTGATACTCTTTCTTCCAGTTGATCGAGTTGGTTACTGAAGCTTGTGCATTTGTCACGTAGTTCTCGTGTTATGGCTTTCATCTCTATCAGTTCTTTTAAGGTCTTCTCTGCATTGATTATTCTAGTTATCCATTTATCCATTCTTTTTTCAAGGTTTTTAGTTTCTTTGCGCTGGTTATGTAGTTCCTCCTTTAGCTCTGAGAAGTTTGATCGACAGAAGTCTTCTTCTCTCAACTTGTCAAAGTCATTCTCCGTCCAGCTTTGTTCCATTGCTGGCGATGAGCTGTGTTCCTTTGGAAGGGGAGATGCGCTCTGATTTTTTGAATTTCCAGCTTTTCTGCACTGCTTTTTCCCCATCTTTGTGGTTTTATCTGCCTTTGGTCTTTGATGATGGTGACGTACTGATGGGGTTTTGGTGTGGGTTTCCTTTCTGTTTGTTAGTTTTCCTTCTAACAGTCAGGACCCTCAGCTGTCGGTCTGTTGGAATTTGCTTAAGGTCCACTCCAGACCTTGTTTGCCTGGGTATCAGCAGCGGAGGCTGCAGAAGATAGAATATTGCTGAACAGCGAGTGTTGCTGTCTGATTCTTGCTCTGGAAGCTTCATCTCAGGGGTATACCCCTCTGTGTGAGGTGTGAGGTGTCGGTCTGCATCTAGTGGGGGATGTCTCCCAGTTAGGCTACTCAGGGGTCAGGGACCCACTTGAGTAGCCAGTCTGTCCGTTCTCAGATCTCAACCTCCATGCTGGAAGATCCACTGCTCTCTTCAAAGCTCTCAGATGGGGGCAATTACCTCTGCCGAGGTTTCAGCTGCTTTTTGTTTAGCTATGCCCTGTCCCCAGAGGAGAGGTCTACAGAGGCACGCCAGCCTCCTGGAGCTGTGGTGGGCTCCAACCAATTCGAGCTTTCCAGTGGCTTTGTTTACCTACTTAAGCCTCAACAATGGTGGGCGCTCCTCCCCCAGCCTTGCTGCCACCTTGCAGTTAGATCTCAGACTGCTGTGCTAGCAATGAGGGAGGCTCCGTGGGCGTAGGACCCTCTGGGCCAGGTTTGGGATATAATCTCCTGGTGTGCCATTTGCTAAGACCTTCGGTAAAGTGCAGTATTAGGGTGGGAGTTACCCGATTTTCCAGGTGTTGTGTGTCTCAATTTCCTTTGGCTAGGAAAAGGAATTCCCTTCCCTGGTGAGGGGATGCCTCGCCCTGCTTCAGCTCTTGCTAGTCAGGCAGCACCCACAGACCAGCGCCAACTGTCTGACATGCCCCAGTGAGATGAACCTCATACTTCAGTTGAAAATGCAGAAATCACCCGTCTTCTGTGTCACTCATGCTGGGAGCTGGAGGCTGGAGCTGTTCCTATTTGGCCATCTTGGGCGTGCCCCTCTTTTCAAACATTTCTACCAAAATTATCTCCATGGCAAAAAGAGTGAACACTCACTTGGAATCTTGGATATTCATAAACCCTGTTATATATTAGTATAAAATATATTTGAAGTTTTATATTTCTGTTTTAAAAATTATTTTTGTCTTCTAGTTAATAATATCAGGATTATTTGCATATAAATCATATTTTCCTGAAACCATGGAGTACAGTAAAATTCCTCTCCTACTTTTGTGTTATCTTGTATGCAGCAGCACACTTTTAGCAATGCTAGCAGTGTAAGAGGTATAGAAAGAGTAACAAGGGTCAAGTAACTTGCCCAGGGCCGGCCACACAACTAGAAAGTTTTTGTGAGGACACAAATGCAGGCATCCTAACTAAAAGCCATGCTTGTCCCACCTCATCACACAATGGTTGACTCCCAATTCTGTAGAATACAAACACAGTAACCTTATGCAAAGACTAGATGGTAAATATCTTATATGGTTTGGCTCTGTGTCCCTACCCAAATCTCATCTTGTAGCTCCCATAGTTCCCATGTGTTGTGAGAGGGACCCAGTGGGAGACAACTGAATCACGGGGGTGGTTTCCCCCACACTGTTCTCATGGTAGCGAATAGGTCTCACAAGAACTGATGGTTTTATAAGGGGTTTCCGCTTTCACTTCCCTCTCTCTCCTATTGAGAAGTAAGATGTGCCTTTTGCCTTCCACCGTGATTTTGAGGCCTCCCCAGCCAGGTGGAACTGTGAGTTCTCCATTAAACCTCTTCCTTTTAGTATTGTCCCAGTCTCGGGTATGTCTTTATCAGCAGTGTGAAAATGAACTAATACAATCTCCAACATGACAACCTACACATTGATTCTCTAAATATTAATGATACTTAATATTTATAAAAGGCAATGATAAAATGATTAAAACAAGGCCTCTATTTAAAAAGCATTACAATTTATTGGAGTAGACAGAATCCTCACCATTTACCCCATAATGCCACTTATTGACTCCTCTGTATTTCTGCCACCTGGACCATTAATTACAATGGCATCATTGCTCTGCCATGGTCTCTTCCTTGAAGACAAGCTAAGCGAATAGTCTAATAATGCTACTCTCATTATCCTGAGGGTTTTTTTTAGCAGGAAAATGATCCAGTTTCAATTACTCCATGACTGTATATTTAGGAATTGACAGAAACTTGTATTTGAGTCTATCTCTGACTTACATGTGTCCCCAAACAGTTTTAGGAAGTCATTTTCACAATTTCTCAGCTGAGAAATTGTTACTCACTATGAGGCAATGAGAAAGTTCAGATGTCACTGTTCGTCCGTTTGTCTATCCATAAAGCAGGAACTCGTACCAAACTTGAAGGTTCAATATGAGAATTTTAGGACATTTAACATATAGTAGTTGCTCGATAATGATTATATTCAATAGCTGGCTAATTCTGAGGGCTTCACTTTTTCAGTAGAAAGTCATTTGAAGCAAAAGGAATAGCAGAAACAGATGCAGAAAACCACATTGATACACTTATGATAGAGTATCTGAAATTTTATGGGAAGTACTATTACATTTGTGTAACTATATGGCATATTAAAAATCATGACTTTTTTACAAATGATCACATTTTAATAACAATATTATATAACACTGGTTTATGAAATAAAATTCAAAACTTGCAACTCCTCAGTTTAGAAAACACTACCCTTCACAATCTGGTCTCCGCCTCTATTGCAAGGCTGTGGTCTAATTATTCCTCACCTATGTCAAACCTATATAGGGTTTGTGGATGAAGCAGGTGCTTCTTCCACACTGGAAATCTCACCATCCTTGGAATACAATTAGATTCCTTTCATGACCGCATCTATAATCAGGCTGCTATCACTTCCTGGAATACATCCCTTAATGAGTATTTCACCTGGAAAAAATTCTTCTCATTCAATAGACCTGGCGCAAATATATTTTCTGTGAAAGATTACCATATACATTGCCATCCCCAAATATCCCCACTCCATGAGAAGTTAGTCACTTTTGTCTTAGAGTCTTTTTTTTCTAACTGATTTATAATCTAGCTGGTCCACAATACAGCCTCTCCAAATCCCTGTCCACTTCCACTGTCCCCACTCCAGATTGGAAAGACTGTGTCATATTCCTCTCTGTATGCCTAAGACTTAGTACAGGGACTAACACTGACCAGACCCTCTCAATAAATGCTCCTTTAACAAATGACTAGTGATTTTATGCTGACACTGCTTTAATTGGTCTGAGTACTACAGTTTAATATTTCCTGCTCATAAACCCACAGGTAAACATTTCACAGCAGCTTGAGTAATCTCAGAGTAAGAACAAAAAACTATTCAATATTCATTTCAAAGAAATTGTAGATAATTGTATTAGTCCATTTTCATGCCACTAATAAAGAAATACCTGAAACTGGGTAATTTACAAAGAAAAGAGGTTTAATTGACTCACAGTTCCACATGGCTGGGGAGGCTTCACAATCATGGTGAAGGCAAAGGAAGAACAAAGGCACCTCTTACATAGTGGCAGGGAAGAGTGTGTGTGCAGGGGAACTGCCCTTTATAAAACCATCAGATCTTGTAAGACTTATTCTATATCACAAGAGTAGCATGGGAAAACCCTCCCCCATGATTCAATTACCTCCCACTGGTTCCCTCCCATGACACAGGGGGATTATAGGAGCTACAATTCAAGATGAGATTTGGGTGGGGACATTGCCATACCATATCAGTAATGAACTCTGAATTGCTGCTTAGACATAATCTTTGGCTCTAACACATTCAAGCCAGGAGTTTCTGTAATGAAACAATTGCTCACAGTGAGTCTCAAAAAGGCAGGAAGCTGAAACTACAAGCAATTCAGTATCAAGGAGTGCTCAGAAACTGAGAAAGGAAAGCAATGAATCTCCCCCGAGATTAAATTATAAATCTCCCAGAAGAAAATACTTATAAGTTAAATCAGAGTTAGAATGGTAACTGGAAACATTGAGGCTGGATCCTGGTATTTCAACAGTGGTTTGCACATTGTCAGTGGCCAAGATCCCAGGAAACACTATGGTTCCATTTCCTCCAGAATATGTAGGCACACGTGTATACACAAGCTTGCACACAGTTTCAGAGTGTTCTGAGGGCTTTCAATGAAAACCCCAAGGCAGTATTTTCAAAATTCAGTGAACTTCAGAATCAACCAATGAGAGCTCTCATTTAAACCCAGATCACTAGGCCCTTCCCCACAGAGCTCCTGATTCAGAAGGTCTAGAGTGTGGTGTAGAATTTGCATTTCTAACAAGTTCCCAGGCAACTCCCATGATGCTGGTCTGAGTATCATACTTCTAAAATTACTGCCTGAAGCTACAAGGGGCACTGAGTTCACAGGAAGTAATATGATCTGAGGAAACCCTGTTTTTTAGAAATGCCCCCTCTCATTCTGTTTTCACTCAGTTGAGACTGCCAGCTATTCAGGAAGAAAGAAAAAGACATTTAAAACTTACGAAGAACAATTTGCATATAAACTTCAAGGTCTTGTTCAGAAAACTAAAAAGCTTCTCTGGCTTGTTTTCCAAAACATGTCAAGTTCACAGTGAGGAAAGGACCCTAAAACCATAACCACACTACAAAGCACCTTTTTATGGGAACACAGTCATCTTTTCCTTGTGTATTACCCAACTCTTTACTCTTCAAGTTCCATCTCTCCAATAAAGCCTTAAAGTCCCCAGCCCATGTCTTCCTTTTCTCAGAACTCCCACCAGACCAATTCACAGAATACAAAATTGTCATCCAGCACTTGTGAAATCCTTTTTTATCCCCAAAGGCTTCTGGGACTTTGAGATCCTGTTGTCTGAGACATCACATAACCAACTCTTTAGTTTATCAGAGTGGAAAGGAGAGCAACCTCCTAAATGTCATTTTTAAAAGTAGAGATTAGCTTGACAGTGTGGAAAGAAGATAAAATATCTATGTAAAAGAGAAATATGTTTGTCAAAAACATTATGACTGGGAACATTTAACTTAGGGACCAATGAGCTGTACCTCAATAAACCACTAGAACGTCACTCAATAATCAACAGCTGTTTTGAGTGATTCACATTTTTAATGACCACATTTTTAAAAGGTAATAGACAAAAAGACATATATTGGAAGGATATCCTTACACCAAAGTTAAGATAGTAGAAACATTCTGATAGTATAGAGCAAGTAGTGTATGCAATCATTTTTTACCACAGAACTGAAAAAAGAAAAAAAAACCTTATCTGAAACAGCTCATTATTCAATGATACTGAGTAAATACGGTTTTCTATAAATTCCTAGAATAGGCTATATTCATTCTCAAGTTTTCAATTAGTGTATTTTATGATAATAGAAACCAAATCCACAAGATGCCCAGGAGAGAAAAGGTTTCTATGACTAAATAGATTTAGAGCATTCACAATATAAAATAAAGGCTCTTCATCCATTAAATGGAAATCATAAATATTTCTACCTAGTGGAGTTGTTTTGAGGATAAAGTGAGTAAAGAAATGTCAAGCTCTTAGAAGAGTACCTAGAACATGAAGTAATGAATTAATCTTAGATATTAATATTTACTTTTATTATTATACCTATAAAATACCTAAACCCCTCCATCCTTCAAGTCCAATCAGCCTCAAGCATTCTGGTATGACTGTTCTTCCATATTCTCTAATCACTTCCTTCCCTAATTACTTATATATTTTATAGCATTGACCCCATATTTTAAAGTATAACCTATATCAGAAGGCTATTGGTTGTTTTATGTATGCTGATTATTTTTGTCTTCAACATGGAATTTTAAAGTCCCTTTGGTATAAATTCTCTGCATCCTACATAGCACCTAGCTTAGTGCTAAGACCACTGTAGGGTATTTTTAAGGACATAATACTTACAATAACATTCCAATACTTGTGAAAGTTTTTTAAAGCAGTTTTCTAATTTTTCTCCCTATCATTATTGCCCAAGTGATCTTCACCTGAACTAGAATTGCAATTCCCCTGGCTCCCTATATGCCTGCATTGCTTCATGTCATGGTCCAAAGTTGCAGTTTTTTTTTTCCGTTACGAATAGTCATAGCTGCCATTAGGAAGATATTCAAAACATTGCGGCTGAAAAGATAATAAACAGGTTGGGAATAGCTTACAGGATAGACCCTAATGTTAGTCTGAGGTTCTGTTAGACTAACTCCCAGAAATGTTTAGAAACTCCTAGAAGGTACACATAGAAAACAACTTATAGGCTTGCTCTGTCAGCCTAGCTAGGCTGTGGGTAACGAATGAACCTTGGGCTCATGCCTGAGTCTAGTGTAATGCACTCTATTCTGATGTTACTTTGTGAAGTGGTTATCATGGAAACTGAGGAGGTGCACTTGTCTTCCCAGAGAAGTCTCTAAAATGTGTCCAATTTAGCCCACATGATTTAGATAAGCTAAATAGCTCCAGGCTTATCTATGTATGGCAAGACTTAAAAAGGAGCAGGCAAGCTTCCAGAGGGTCTGATGGGACTCATTTCTCACCTGATTTATCATCTGCAACTGTGTGTCCAGTGTAAGGTGCTTTCTGGGGGACCCGGAAGACCATTTCTATTAGATGTTGCAAAATGTTCTTAACCTCTCCATTCTGCACCCTGATAATACTGATCCTTTTCCATATCCATTCCATACTGAGGTGGTGTCTGGGTCTTGGTCTCTCTGTCCTTCCGAAACTCTTAGTGACATGTGGCAATTTTGTGTCATGCAACTGAGGCCCTCTGATTCCCAAAATCTTGCTTGTATTTACTTCACATTGAGTCCATACAGTTCCATGGCTAAGTGGCATCTGCCTTAAGCAAGGCTCTTCAATAATAGGGAATTTAGTTCTTTGATAAAACTGTGTGTAAAGCTCTTTGGAAACAACAATTTTGAAGTAATGAGACCACACTATATATTATCAAAGAAAGGTGGCATGCTATTTAACCAAAAAATACCTTATGTGTGGGGTGGGTCTTATTGTTTAGCATAGAGAGAAAATCCATGAGTGTCCTGGGATTAGTGTCTATGCCTTGTCTCTTAAACTTTCTTGGTTTGAAATACCCTGGTCCACTAAGGTGCTTTTCCACCCTGACATGTCTCTTCTCTAGAATAGAAAAAACAGCACAGACTTTACTTCTTGACGATTACGTATGCAACTTCCTTTTAAATTAGAATAATTTATATACTCATGTTTCCTACTTTGCTCTGACTGCCAGGATATTTATGAACATCTTTGATAACTATCATTGGTTAATATATTTTCCTTAGTTTTCAAATATTTGTATTTTAAATAACTCTTGAACATGTGATTCTTGAATATACTATTCTAATTGCTTTTAATTAAAGTGCCTAATAAATAAATAAGTACATTTAAAAAATTGGTTTAAAAATCTGCCTATCTGGCCGGGCGCGGTGGCTCAAGCCTGTAGTCCCAGCACTTTGGGAGGCCGAGACGGGCGGATCACGAGGTCGGGAGATGGAGACCATCCTGGCTAACACGGTGAAACCCCGTCTCTACTAAAAAAATACAAAAAACTAGCCGGGCGAGGTGGTGGGCGCCTGTAGTCCCAGCTACTCGGGAGGCTGAGGCAGGAGAATGGCGTGAACCCGGGAGGCGGAGCTTGCAGTGAGCTGAGATCCGGCCACTGCACTCCAGCCTGGGCGACAGAGCGAGACTCCGTCTCAAAAAAAAAAAAAAAAAAAAAAAAAATCTGCCTATCATTTTCTCATTCTCTTTATCCTCCACCCTTTCTTTCCTTTTTCTTCTCTGGATTACATCACCAGAAATGCAAAGAAGGTAATGACATCAGTGGATATCCCAGCAGTATTATTATCAAGGCTGAGGTGCTTTCAGATTAACTGTCAAAAACATGTCGCTTAGTCATCCTGCCCATGGCTCAGAAGGATGGCCCCAGAACACATCCCTTGAGTCCAGTGAATAAAATAAGTTCCTAGGGCTCATGACACGGAGATAATATTGTAACTGTCCATCTGGGTCTCACCTGTTTTCTCTCATGCTTCGTTTGCCTTGTATTTTCCATCTCCAACTGCTCTGGCTAACATCTCCCCTAGCTACGAGTCCATCACTGGTCTCCTCCCTTCCAGAAAGCAGTACAGTGTGAACATATTAAGAACAGAAGCTTTGGGATCAAACACACCTGGATTATGACTTCTGTGTGCCATTTATCAGCTGTGGAATTTGGGACAAGTTCTCTTTATCCTTGAGCTCACATTTTCTTCACCTTTACAATGGGGACAGTAAGAGGGCTTTCCTCCCATGGTCATTGTGAAATTAAATTAGAAAATACATGAAATTACCTGGTTCTGTGTCTAGCACATCATGTAGTTGTTCAGTTAATGAAAATAACATCTATTGAATGCTTAAAACCTAAGTCCTGAATGCTGCTTTCCCTTGTTAGTTCACTTAATTATCATGATTACTCCACAGCAGCCTATGAGGTTGATGCTTTTGTAAATTGCTGAGAGCAATGTCTGGCACAAAGTAAGCTCTCAATAAACGTTATGTCTTATTAGTATTACTGTTATCATTTTCATGTGACAGGTGAGGGAACTAAGGTGGAGGGATGCTAAGCGTTGACTATTATATAATACTTGTCAGGAAATTTGCATATAAAAACACATATTAGAAAAAGTTCTATTGTAAGTTTTATTTTAATCAATGCACACTAAGAAAACTAAGGCTTTGAAAGGTTAAATATCTTTCCAAATGCTGCTCGGCTAGAAAGAGGCCAATTTGGGACTGAATCCAGGCTTTATGTCCTTAAAACCTGCCTCTCATTACATCACAGTATTGCCTGCTAAGGCTTCATAACTCCCCTCGCCTTCAGTGAGGTTTGTCACTGAGAGCACTTTTATAGATAGAGCACCTCCAGGTTCTATCCCTTTTTATCTCCACTCCTATGGAAAACAGGCACTGAGCAGAAGTAGTCAAAGCAAAATCTTTCTTAGGCCATTTCAATTATTCCTGACACATCCACCAGATAAAATGGAAATTTCTTTCCCAAGGGATTTCGGTAGAATATTTTCTGGTTGTTTCATACTGCTTTGCATGGTGACCATGGTTTCGGCAGTACTCTGAGAAGTAAATCCTCACTGTGCCATTTACAGTGGCCTGAGAGCAGGCTCCAGAGTCTGGGAGACTGTTTCACCCAACTAAGTTTTATAAAGGAGATGATAATGGAATGCCAACAGGTGTTCCATCCCATAAAAATAGCTGTATGTCATCTTTGAGTGTGTCTCTAGCAACAATATGGGCTTTATTGTGAATGAATCATTTTATTTCATAACTAAATAAAAAGCACAACCAATACAATTTAATTCAATGTTAATTGATAGAAATGTATCAAAAAAAATCTCAATTGTACTGTAGGTGATAAAGATGTAATTAAGAACATTAATCTGCTAAATTCTATAAAAGAATGGCAAATAAATGGCTATGAAGAAAAATAAGAGGGGAGAAATTTGTATTGTAAATTTGTATTGTTATTACTAGAAGAACTAAATGACAGTAGTTCTCTACATTGGCCAAATAGTCTTTCTAATAATCACTTGTAGTCTTTTTTTTAAATGACTTCATGAAATACGCCAGTGATATGGTTTGGATTTGTGTCTCCACCCAAAGCTCATGTCAAATTGCAATCTCCAGTGTTGGAGGAAGGGCCTGGTGGGATGTGATTCAATCATGGGAGTGGACATTCCCCTTGCTGTTCTTATGATAGTGAGTGCCTTCTCATGAGATCTGGTTGTTGAAAAGTACACAGCACCTCCCACCTTGATTCTGTTCCTCCAGCTCCAGCCATGTAGGATGAGCCTGATTCCCCTTTACCTTCCAGCATGATTGTAAGTTTCCTGAGGCCTCCTGAGCCATGCTTCCTGTACAGCCTATGGAACTATGAGCCAGTTAAACCTCTTTACTTTATAAACTACCCAGTCTCAGGTAGTTCTTTATAGCAGTATTAGAACAGACTAATACAGCCAGGAACCGAAAGGTAAATATTTCATGTTCTCACTCATGTGTAGGAGCTAAAAAAATTGATCTGATGGAGGTAGGGAGAATGATCAATACGAGAGACTGGGAGGGGTGTGCAGGTTGGGGAATGGGTGTTAAAGAGAGGTTGGTCAATGGGCACAAACATACAGTTAGATTGAAGAATTAAGTTACAATGTTTGATAGCAGAGTAGGGTGACTATAGTTAACAACAACGTACTATATATTTCAAAATAGCTGGAAGAGAGGACTCGCATTGTTCCCAACACATAGAAATGATAAATACTCAAGGTGATAGGCACCTCAAATGCCCTGACTTGATCATTACACATTCTATGGTTGTGGCAAAATATGACATGTGCCCCATAAATATGCAAAAATATTATGAATTTAAAAAAATAAATTTAAACAAATTTTAGAAAATGATGTCAATCTAGGTCCCACACCAAACCAACTGAATGTGAATCTCCAGGATGTGTGATGCCCCATTACAGGTAGTTTTAAAAAGCTACTGATATGGACAGGAGATGGAAATACTCGGTAGAAAAAGGCAGCTCCCTGGCAAAGGCCCCAACCTCAAATCTGGAAACCCATGGCCCTAAATGGGAACAGGCATTCCTGTTTTCACACCCAAAAGTTGCCTTTTGGCCCACCACACCCTATGGGTATCCTGTACCCGGGATCCTGTACACCGTATGGGGTATCTATGGGTATCCTGTACCCATAGAAACCCCAAAACCCAGGCTCCACAAGCAGATGAACAGATAAACAGCAAGAGCAGCAGGGAATGAGAGAAGAGAAGGAGCATCTGAATGTTGAAATGAGTTTGGCTGGGGACACTCAGAGAGGAGTGTCTGGCTGCTGGACGGTCAAACTCCAGGGGAAGATCGTCTTCCCAGTCCATCCCCTTTCCAGCTCCCCATCCATCCCACTGAAAGTCACCTCTACCACTCAATAAAACCCCACATTCACCATCCTTCAACTCTGTGATCTGATTTTTCCTGGACACCAGACAAGAGCTTGAGACACAGAAAGCTGTTGCACTGGCCCTCTGTGAAAAGGCAGAGGGTCCACTGAGCCATTTAATACTTAAGCTGCCTAGGGACTGCAAAGCTATCTGAACATACTGTAACACACACCCAGTTGGGCTTCAGGAGTTTCAGGCACCCACCCCTAGATGCCGTTGTGGGGCCAGAGCCCAGAAGTGCTTGCCCCAGCTCCTGCACCTGCCCATCTGTGTACTCCCCCCTCCTGTAAGGGGTTCAGGAGCATATGGCAGGTGATCAGACAAGCCACATTTTTGTCACAAGTCCTGCAAAGGGGGTCAGGGAACTCTCCCATTTCACTACTCCAATGAATCTATGACACAGTTTTGAGAATCCCTGCTTTACAGAGTAAGACTTCATCAGGATTTTAACTAATGGAAATGGGCTATGAGGATAGTCAGGCAAAAGCATACAAGCAAAGGAGTAGAGGAAAGAGAATGCAGGATTTGGGAAGAGCAGAATAAGAATTTGAGTAGGCTCGAGTATTTATGCAAAGTATATTAGCGAACAGAGGAAAATAAAGTTTCATTTGTGGGAGCAATATTTTGGAAACTGATTGACATTCTGAGGAGTCTGAATCTTATTTTTAAAATATGCAAAGTACTGCTGTTTATGCATGCCATTGTTAATTATATATTACTTCTTCTCATTTCTAAATCACACAGATAACTATGCCTAGATAAAAGAGCAATTGCTCACAACTTCTATATTAAAACTGAGAATCACTGACTCCTACCAGTACATCAAAGCACAGAGTGCATTGTACCCTACAGTACCAACAAATCACTGTCATCATCTTCTTCCACAAATATTAATTTACAAATTTTTGTGTACTATTTTCTCCTGGCATTATAAAGATACACAAGCTAAAAAGAGACAGACAAAGACAGAGAGAGACAGAAGAGACTAACTCTGACAAGCTCTTCAAGAATAGTGATTCTGTCTACCTCTGCAATACTAGGACTGGTCATTTCTTCAATCATATGTTACATTTTAAGAGAAAAAGGCATATCTTAAACATTTTTTTCTCAAAATAAATCTTGCAAGCATGCCGTTCTTTATGATATCAATATTATTCAAGGCTTACAGTAATGGATAAAATCAGTAGTGAAGGTGCTATTATCCTCATCTGACAAAAAGTGACATAGAGTGACATGAGACTATTCTTCTAAAAGCCTCAACTGATACATTTTAGATGATAACATATGCCATTGTCTGAAGAAAAAAACATAGCTGAGTACATGTTGCAAACCACTTTTAAAAAAATTGTAAGAGTTATTTTAGATGCTGATATTTCTTTTAAATGTAAGCATTAGTGGTTGATATTATTTAGGGTTTATTCAGATGTGCTCATTTTCAGTGCCATTAAGCTACGTTATTATGATCCAGAATGTGTCAGGTTATTAATCCCTCAAGAACAGACATCTTAACTTGTTCATAACCATATTCCCAGAAGACCCAAAGCAATGCTGGTATGATGGCTTTTCTCAATAAACTTTTTTTTTTTAAATAAAAGACTCATATGGTTTTGTGATATTTAACATCTTATGTCATGCACCACAATCTACACAACACAACTAGTTATATTAAACAAAATAGAAAATAAATCTGACTTGATACAGTTTTGAATGTCCATGCCTTCAATCATTTGACACATGTGCACTGAATGCCTTCTCTTTGACTGTATTATCTTAGGGGCTGCGAGTAGAGTAGTAAAAGGCAAACAAGGTCTCTGCCCTCAAACAACTTGTACACTTGTGGCAAGAGAATATTACACACATGTGCATGTGAATAAAAATGCTAAAAAAGATATAAAAGAGAGCATTATAACAAAGTGTAGGGAAGGATTATTTCAGAGAAAAGTCACGGAGGGTCTCCATGAAGAAGTAACATTTGTCTGAGACCTAAATAACACAGCACATACAACAAGAGAGGTGTTGAGAGCTCCAGACAGAGAGAGCAGTAAAGGCAAAGGCCCTGAAACTGGAATGAGCTTTTTGTCATGTTCAAGGCATGAAAAGATCAAAAAGACTTATATATATACAGCAAATGAGTCCAAGAAGCAGGCAGGAACAATATCGTCTAAAACCATGAAGGTCATATAAAGTTAGAAATTTATTTTACCTTCATTGGGAAGGCATTAGAAGGCCATAATAAGAAAGTATCACTATCTGACTTACCTTTTTTTTTGTCCAAGAAATATTCTGAACCAACAGAGTATTCCCAACTACCGCAGAAATACTAAGTGAGGGTCAGATTTCTGTCCTTATGAAGGATCATTTACAAATATTTTCCCAAAAACGTGGAAATGAAAGAAATTCAGACTATTACTCAAATTAAAAATGCCACTAGTCCAAACAACTCCAACTCCAAGGAGTCCAGTTCACTGAGGTTTTCCTTTGCAAAACAGGGATCAGTTTGTAGATGAAGAAAGAGGCTCCTTGAGAGTGCAGGAATTTCACCTCCTCCTTCAGGCAAGCCACGCAGCATGTTAGAGAGAAATGAGAACCAGGGCAAGTGCCAGGGACATTTATGAGGGTGATAGGGCTGTACGGGTAAGATTGAAACAAGAGGCATAAACTGTTCCTAGATTCTCCCTTGACCTAGGTCTGATCCTCAACTTGTAACCAAACCAGTTATGTGGCGGGGAACGAGGTGTCACCCTTCTGAGACTGAGTTTCTTTATTGATCGTATGATATGATTGCATTTTCACATTTATTAAACAAACCACCATCAGCAAAGGGTCTCACTGAAGAAACAGAAGAAAAAAGCCCATTTGCAGCTCATAGTCTAGTTAGAGAGCAAATATATAAGTGAAGCTACTGAAACATTCACTCAGGAAAAAGGTCTAGAATTAGCAGGAGAGAGGAGTGACAAGTCTTTGGAAGGCATCAAAGAATACTTCATGGGGACTTGGTGAAACATGAGTTAAATTTAGGAAAATGAAATTCATATGTGAATCATCATGTTTCATCCCAGCCAGAGGAACAGTGTACATAAAGGCAGAGAAGTGTGCCGTCCCATGGCAGGTCCAAACAGTTATAAAATTGGTTAACTACACTGAATACACATAGACACAAAGATAAGACACCTGAGGACTGCCTAAGGAGGGAAGAAAGGGGAAGGGTATGGTTTGGAAGGCTACCTATTGTGTACTATGCTCACTACCTTGGTGATAGGATTATCTGTACACCAAGCCTCAGCAATGTGTGGTTTACCCATGGAAAAAACCTGCACATGAATCCCTTGAACTTAAAACTAGAATAAATGAATACATAAATAAAATTGTTTTAACTAGCTGGTCTCTAAGGTCCTTTGTGCACTAAAAAAATCTAAGAGTCTCTTCTTTTAATGATGTCAAATATGATCTGTAAAAATAAAAATTTTCTTTTAGTCACCGTGCTTAATGTCATATGTTAATATTCTATCTTCATTCCTCAACAATAGCCATTTGAGCTGTTCCTATTCATATAACATTGATTTACAATGAGCTGCATATGTACAGAAGTACCTGGCAATATGTAAAGGAAAAGAAATATGAACAGAGTATGGGGTAGAATGCTGAATATGCTGTGACATTTAAAATAACAGCTAACATTTCTTGAACATTTAACTGATATTAATTCAATTAATTATTACAACACTCAATGAGATATAAACATTATTTCTATTTTACAGACAAAATAGGTGAAGTAAAGACTAGACAAAAATTTGTCCATGGTAAACAGAAGCAGCAGAGCTGGAATTTGACTGCCAACATCTGGCCCAAAAGTCTATGCTTTTAGTAACTACACTACATGCCTCTCAACACTAATGTCAAGACTTTGGGGAATAATTCATGCCACATGGCCATTGTTCTGTAATTCATCTTTGCTTTACATCAACATCAGTGGAGAAGTTGAAAAAACACTCTCAGCAGCAGCCTTTAGGAAAAAAATACACACACACACACACACACACACACACATACCCTAAGCAGAGAAAACAAATTTTCAAAATCAAATTCCCACTTTCTAATTCAGCAAACTGAACTTTGGAAACCCAAGGTCAGAATGCTTGCCCCCTAGGTTGGTCCAAATCAGCATTAAGAATTCAACAGAGGTGACACAACATGAAAGAATTGGATTGGCTAAGGTTCTCATGGAAACAGTTATGTTTTTGATCAGTTGTTTGGCTTTCATGAAAGTTGTAAGGTCTTGAAGGTGAATAATTCCATCTGCTAATTTCCCGTGATCAGTGTTTAACAGAACCACAAGGAGAGACCCAACCAATAAAGGAGACTTTTCAAGAGATGATGGTGGTGGCAATAACAACAATAATGTTAATGCAACTATATCATATATGTGTACCAATTCAAATCTTGCAGTTTTTAAATAGGGGGTATTCTTGTTTAATCCTAATAATATGTATATTGTTACCCCATTTTTACCATATACACAGATGAAGGATGAGAGACTATAGTGACATTTGCAGTATAAGAGATGAGATTCAAACTAAACTTTCTTATTCTAAATCCAGTATCCAGTATTATTTAATATTTCCTCATCTCTACAGTTGCCTCTCAAACTGTCAAAAATTTCAGTAAGTCATCACGGTTTTCCTTAGAAATAATTAAGAAGTCTAAGGTTTTCCTTAGAACACAGCCATCACACACAGTCCCAGGCTTTGTTCCTCTGTCACAGTTTCTATATAAAAATTCTAGCACACCACATTGCATGATCCCTGGCCTAATCCCTGAATTGTAGAGGGAGACAACTTGAAAACTGATGCGTTTAACCAATGAATGGTCGTAACACTGGGAGCTGAACAGAGTACCAAAGCAAGCTGCACCTCCTGCAAAGGTCCGAGTGGCTGGAGGGCACGCCTGAAAGCTGCTTACCAATACAGGACTCCCCGGACAGTGAATAGGTCCCATCGTCATGGAAACCGCTTCTGCACTCACAGTGGTACCACCCTGGCAGGTTAACGCAGCGGGAATGGTTGTGGCACTCAGTGATTCCCTCTGAACATTCATCAATATCTGCCTCAGAGAAAAACACAAGCCCACCAGGATATTAATTTCTTTTGACACTAACCTTTCAGGAAATGCCTAAAACATGCTCATCATGTCAACATATCAATTAAAACTGTTCAGTCACCTACAACGAAAGTCATCTGGAAGAACCAAATCCTATGTTTTCCAGAATTCAAACGAATTGAAAGCTTCATTCTTGGATGTTTTCTCTTGTACTGAACAATGAATGAGAGCTTATGGTCACAAAAAAATCCTAACTCAAAGGCTGTGTTGTCTCTGAATAAGAACTAAGTTGAGGGTGTTTGGCACAGTTTTGGTATTGGGTATATATGACTTTTTTGGATTAAACATTTCTAAATTGGCAATTCCAGATTTTGTTGTGTGTCCTTTGAAAATGTTTATGAACAAATAAGTTCAGGAAGCTCTGGATTAAATATTATTAAACTGATTTTTTAAATGACAGTCCCAGAGACTTGTCATAATTATATGTCCTGCAAAGCTTTTGGATAATATTGATAATATGCATGGTTTCCCAAATTTATTTAGCTAATGACTACCTTTTCTGGACATATCTTTAATATCTTGCAAAACTAGTGTTGTAGGGAACACAGTTTGGGAACTATTGTTCTATTTCTTTTAAAACTATGGATGGATTATGCTAGTCCATCAGAGATTCTCATTCTTCATTCATTCTTGAGGAAAGGAAGTCTCCTAGGCTTTTTTTTGTTGTTGTTTATTTGTTTGTTTTTCTCTAGGCTCTGGCTTTTTAGAATCACCAAATACCTGGTTCATGTATAGATTTTCTAGCACAAAGCCTTGACTCTGCACTGAAGGAGGTTGACACCATTGCGGAAAAGAGAATTGTCAATTGTTCAACCAGGTTCAGTTCATTCTTACAGAATTTCTCCAAATAGTTATTTCTTAGAATGTAGCTACTGCTGCCTGGGAATCTTCTTTGACTTCTCTTGGAAATATCTGAAATATGGGACTCATATGAACATAAATTTAATTATTAAACCATTGGAATCTAACCTATAATGAATACAATGTACTTTGCAATTTCTTTTAACAGGACCCTGTTAGAGGCATCAGTTCAGGGGCATTCAGCTTCCACTGGTTCTATTATCTTGACAAGTCCTGTGTTGTGCACCAGGCTGTTAATTTAGTTTGAAACTGGATACTCTGATCTCAAGGCATTCTGGCCAAGTAAAGAGAGAAAAGGTGTAGTTTCTCATACTGTGCGACGCCAATTCAAATACCACCTTCTTCCTCTGTAGCACATATTGTTCAGCCCATAAAATCTTTTCACATACATCATCCCTTAGACTTCTAAATGCCCTCAGTCCCCAGGGCCTAATATTTGTATAGGATCTTCAGATATTGCAGTCAGACTGTGTGTGTGTTTATTATAAATTCCCAGAAAATAAATTTCCAGTCACCATGTAGATTGCCATACCTCAATCTAAAGTTTTAAATGAGAAAAGTAGTGGAGAAGCTCATTTTGCCTGAGAACTGTACTTTTCACAGACGATTCCAGAAACTCGCTGGAAATCACCAGGTCATATCACATGTTGGTACCTAGGTTGCAAATTTCTGTTCTCTGTGCAAGGTCTATAGTTAAAGCCAGAAAATTCATGTTTTTATGCAACCATATTGTGCTTGAGAGGGGCTCACATTTTCACTGTGTTCCTAAAACTGGCTTTCTTCTGTGTCGGTAGTCACAGTAGTATATAAAGCAACCATCACAGACCCAAATACAGAAAACACTTGGAGGCTTTACAGCAACACTTTGGGGAGTTTACAAACTATAAATGATAGTTTCTTCCCAAGCTAGGTTGTGGCTGCCTTTGTCCTAAGAGACAAAGATTTGTTTCTCCCAGTCAGCACTCCCTACAGGCAAACAAACAAGACAGAAGCTCTGGGAATGGGGTCTCTCTGAGTTCACTGTGGAATCAACTCTCATCCAAGGAATTCTGATAAATTACAGCGAGCCTGGCTGCACTCACAATGTGTCAACCATCCCAAAGGAAACCAACAAACAAAAAGTCACCTTTCCTCCTACAGAAAGTCCTAAAATCTTATTTAAATCTCAGTTTAATCCAGCACAGAGCTGAAAATGTGAACAAGGAAACAAGAGAAGCTGGGGGATTGTTGAGTGAGACCCATAGTATTCATTTCCGTATCCTCAGAGCCAAATGTTGGCAACACAATAACTCACATATTTATTGCTTGGGTCACACCACTTACAAATGGTGAAATGTAGTTCAGAACTAGCTAGAACCAATATTTGTCACAACTATCATATCTTGTTGACAAATCAAGAAAGGATTATTTACACAAAGATAATACATTTATTTAATTCTGTAAATATCTGTTGAGTTAAAAATATGTGCAAGGATGATTTTTGTGTTGTGTTCAATGCAAAAATGGATGAAACACGACTCAGAAAATCCAGAAGCTCAGAATCAAAGGGAAGAACTATAAACATATATGTGTGCGGTGTGTTTGTGTTTCGTCTTTCATACTAATAGTTGAAGCTTCAAACAACCACCAATATCACCAGCTCCCTCCCCTAGTGACTCGGTATCTGTACACACACATCTATTTTAGTACTTATCTTGCTCTATCACAATTCTTTCCTTTTTCTGTCTATCACTGAAATGCAAATTTTCCAAGAAAATGGACAACATTTTATGTAGGTTTACCTTGCTAGTGATACCTATAAGTGGGAGTAACAAGCAATTTGAAAATACCCAATACAAGTCTGTGGGAATGAATGTATGAAAAAATAAATGACTGGTAGGTTGAATGAAAGGAAAAATTAATGCAGGCTATAATGGAGATTCGAAATACCCCAAGATTTCTTGGCTTTTGCAAATCACAAAACTACAATGTCAATTCATAAAACTAAACAAAAAATAAATTTTATATTTATATGTTGTTTTCCTCTAAAAGACATCATGCAGTTTCTATTTAATACTTTGCTTCTACCTCTAATCTTTAGATATTTTAAGTGGGCAAAAGAGGTAACAAAAAAGTTATAATTGCAATGGTGTGATAAGGAGAAATTTTAATCATGATTATAATAATTATAACAATTGTTATAATTGTTGCAATGAAAAGCTCTACCTGTACCATGAATTTTCCATTTACAATAAGAAACAGATGAATACCCAAGGTTTGTTTTCATAAAATGTATCATAAGCAATACATTTAATCCTATTTGGGGCATATGGTAAACTTTCTATAGAAAGCAATTTGCAAACAAATCCTGGAATTCCTGTAAAATCCATCTCTTGAACTGGATGGATCTCTTCCTCCATCTAATCGCTTTCCTATTAGATTTGCAATTTCAAAATTTATAAAACCAATAAAGGTTTTCTCAAAGCTTATTTTCAAAGAGGTACTTTCGTATTTCATACTAACAGTTAAAGCTTGCAGTGAAGTAGTGGCTCAGGTTGTGGATGGATTACATCTTTTCTAAGAGTTTTTAGGGTGATATTGAGTCATGAGAAAAACTTCTGATATTTTCACTCATTCAACAAAAGTTTATTGAGCACCCCCCATGTGCTAATACATTTGCCCCATGTACTAAGCACTGTATCATATCCTCTGATACAGAGACAGACGTAAGGTCTCTGCCCTCCAGATACATAGAGTCTAAGGGGCAAATAGAATATAAAAGAAAAATAAACTGTTGTTATAAATATAGACTTTAGAGACAAACATGACTTCAAATTCCTGCTCAGTAATGCACTACTAATTATTTAGATCTCGCAAGTCTTTGTTTTCTCATCTGTAGGTTGAGAATTATAAAATCATGTGACTGTGAAAAAAAGACTCTTAAGCACAGTCTGGATATTATCTTTGGACTAAATATTACTGCTATAAAACAGAAGACAGAATAAGTGGATTCTGAAAATAAAAAAATATATATAATAATGTAAACTTGCAATCAGGAAACTGGCTCAGACTAAGAGATTTTTTTCTGGATCTCTAAAAATATTCATTTGGATTTTGAGACAAGTGTAACCTTGTTAAGCATTCAGGAATAGAATCTTTAAACCTATAATACCTGCCTCATAAAGACTTGGATTCCCTTGGTCACCAAAAAACTTCACATAAGTTTAAAGAAGAAGAATCAGTACCATAAATTGTCACAAGTACAGCAAACACAAATCTGCTTATTTTCTACTATTTGCTGAATGCCAGTATTGTACTGAACATAACATGCAAAGACCCTGTGGTAGAAACAGGCTAGTTCTTCTATCTCTTGTTTTTTTTTTGGGGTTCTTAGGGATGTGCCTGGAGCATGCGTCCTTTGGAGATATGTAAGGCCATGTGACTGAACTCTAGTTACAGAGTTAGAAGTGGCATAATTTCAAGATGGTTCATAAAAATGCCTAATACGATCCTCCAGAATATGTTTACCTGCTCACTATAGGACAATTTCCAGGAAAACCTTGGAAATCACGTATTGAAAATAGTAGAACATTTTTCTGCCTGGCTTCCTGCAAGGCTATGTAGACCAGGGCCCTTCCACAGACCTGAAACTGTCATGGGCTATTTAGATGAGTAAGAAATATATTTCTTTTTTTTTATTATTATACTTTAAGTTCTAGGGTACATGTGCATAACGTGCAGGTTTGTTACATATGTATACTTGTGCCATGTTGTTGTGCTGCACCCATCAACTCGTCAGCACCCAACAACTCATCAATAAAATACTGGCAAACCGGATTCAGCAGCATATCAAAAAGCTTATCCACCATGATCAAGTGGGCTTCATCCCTGGGATGCAAGGCTGGTTCAACATTCGCAAATCAATAAACATAATCCAGCATATAAACAGAACCAAAGACAAGAACCACATGATTATCTCAATAGATGCAGAAAAGGCTTTTGACAAAATTCAACAGCCCTTCATGCTAAAAACACTCAATAAATTTGGTATTGATGGAACGTACCTCAAAATCATAAGAGCTATTTATGACAAACCCACAGCCAATATCATACTGAATGGGCAAAAACTGGAAAAATTCCCTTTGAAAACTGGCACAAGACAGGGATGCCCTCTCTCACCACTCCTATTCAACATAGTGTTGGAAGTTCTGGCTAGGGCAATCAGGCAAGAGAAAGAAATCAAGGGTATTCAGTTAGGAAAAGAAGAAGTCAAATTGTCCCTCTTTGCAGATGACATGATTGTCTATTTAGAAAATCCCATTGTCTCAGCCCAAAATCTCCTTAAGCTGATAAGCAACTTCAGCAAAGTCTCAGGATACAAAATTAATGTGCAAAAATCACAAGCATTCGTATACACCAGTAACAGACAAACAGAGAGCCAAATCAGGAATGAACTTCCATTCACAATTGCTTCAAAGAGAATCAAATACCTAGGAATCCAACTTACAAGGGATGTAAAGGACCTCTTCAAGGAGAAGAAATATATTTCTATTTTATTGAGCCATTACTGTTTGGAGTTGCTTTTTATTGCTAGCCAGCATTTTCTAATTATTATGAGAGACCCTTTTCCATATTCAGAAAAAAGACTGTGCTCAGGTTAGAACTCATACTGATGCAATATCTAAAAATAAAAACAGAAACAAGCAAACAAGGGGAAAAAAAACCCAGCACTAATCACAGATTATGTAGGCAGCTAAAAGAGTGGAAGAAGATTTTTGCTGAAAGTCAAGAGTCAAGATAACACATAAAACAAGACAAAGCGTTGTAGTTAGATATATTTGAGTTTGAATTTTGGTTCTGTTACTTCTCAGCTATCTGACTTTGACTTTGAGCAAGTTATTTATCTTTTTTGAGCTTCACTTTCTTTGGCTTTTAAATGATAACATCACTATCTTAGTCCATTTTGTGTTGTTAGAATACCTGAGATTGAGTAATTTATAAAGAAAAAAAGGTTTATTTTGCTCTTGATTCTAGTGACTGAAAAGTTCAAGATTATGTAGCTGCATTTGGTGGGGGTCTCAGGCTGCTTCAAGTCATGGTAGAATAAAAAAGGGGGAAGCGGTGGGTATGGGCAAAGACATCACATGGCAAGAGAGGAAACGAGAGAGAAACTGATAAACCAGACTCCATGGGAGCTAATCGATTCCTGAGAGAGAGAACTCATTCACCCTCATTTGAGGACACTACTCTGCACATGAGGGCTATGCCTCCATGACCCAAACACCTCCTACTCGGCCCCACCTCCTAACACTCCATACTGGACATCAAAATCAACATGAATTTTGGTGGGAACAAACCACATCTAAACCACAGCAATTACTTATCTTATAATGCTGTTGTTTCAAAGATTGAATGAGATCAATCTAAAAACTACAAATCCAGGCAGACATTCATTAGGCAAGTGATACTTATTGTTCTGTAACTTAAAATCCCCACATTCCAAGAGAGTCCAAGTCTCCAGGCTTCAATTCCTTACATGTAAAATGAAAGGATTGTGCATTTATGGCCTCTATTAGTGTGACGGTTAATATTAAGTGTCAATTTGATTGGATTGAAGGAAGCAAAGTATTGTTCCTGGGTGTGTCTGTGAGGGTGTTGCCAAAGATTAACATTTGAGTCAATAGACTGGGAGAGGCAGACCCAACCTCAATCTGGGTGGGCACCATATCAGCTGCCAGAGTAGCTAGGATAAAAGCAAGCAGAGGAATCTAGAAGGACTGGCCTGAGTTTTCTGGCCTCCATCTTTCTCCTGTGCTGGATGCTTCCTGCCCTCAAATATCAGACTCCAAGTTCTTCAGCTTTTGGACTCTTGGACTTACACCAGCGATTTGCCAGGGACTCTCAGGGTTTTAGCCACAGACTGAAGGCTGCACTGTCAACTTCCCTACTTTTGAGGTTTTGGGACTTGGACTGACTTCCTGGCTCCTCAGCTTGCAGATGGCCTATTGTGGGACTTTAGCTTGTGATTATGTGAGTCAATTCTCCGAATAAACTCCCATTCATACATTCATCTATTCTATTAGTTCTGTCCCTTTAGAGAACCCTGACTAATACAGATTTTGGTACTGAGAGTGGGGTGCTACTGTAAAGATGCCCAGAAATGTGGAAATGATTTTGGAACTGGGTAACAGGCAGATGTTGCAACAGTTTGGAGGGCTCAAAAGAAGATAGGAAAATGTGGGAAAGTTTGGAACTTTCTAGAGAGTTGGAGTGCTCAGAAGACAGGAAGATATAGGAAAGTTTGAAACTTCCTAGAGACTGATTAAAGGGCTTTGGCCAAAATGCTGATAGTGATATGGACAATAAAGTCCAGGCTGAGGTGGTCTCAGATGCAGATTAGGAACTTTTGGGAACTGGATTAAAGGTCACTCTTGCTATACAAAGAGACTGGCAGCATTTCTGCCCCTCCCCTAGAGATCTGTGGAACTTTGAACTTGAGAGAGATGATTTAGGGTATCTGGTGGAAGAAGTTTCTAAGCAGCAAAGTGTTCAAGAGGAAGCAGAGCATAAAAGTTTGAAAAATTTGCAGGCTGATGGTGCAGTAGAAAAGAAGACCCGATTTTCTGGGGAGAAATTCAAGCAGGCAGAAGAAATTTGCATAAGTAATGAGGAGTCAAATGCCAATCACCAAGAGAATGAGGAAAATGTTTCTGGGGCATGTCAGAGAACTTCCCAGCAGCTCCTCTCATCACAGGTCTGGAGGCCTAGGAGGGAAAAGTGGATTTTTGGGGTGAGTCCAGGGCCTCTCTGCTGTGTGCAGCTTTGGCACTTGGTGCCCTGCATCCCAGCTGCTCTATCCCAGGCTAAAAGGGGCCAAGGTTATTTTGGGCCATGGTTTCAGAGGGCGCAAGCTGTAAGCCTCAACAGCTTCAACTTGGTGATGAGCCTGTGAGTGCCCAGAAGTCAAGAATTTAGGTTTGGGAACCACCGCCTAGATTGCACAGGATGTATGGAAATGCCTAGATGTCCAAGCAGAAATTTGCTACAGGGGCAGAGCCTTCATGGAGAACCTCTGCTAGGGCAGTATAGAAGGGAAATGTGGGATTGGAGCCCCTACACAGAGTCCCCACTAAGGCACTGCCTAGTATCGCTAGCTGTGAGAAGAGGGCCACCATCCTCCAGACCCCAGAATGGTAGATCCACTGACAGCTTGCACCGCACACCTGCAAAAGTTGCAGACACTCAATGCCAGCCCTTGAAAGCAGCCAGTGGAGACGGGTATACCCTGCAAAGCCGCAGTGGCGGTGTTGTCCAAGGCTGTGGGAACCCACTTCTTCCATCAGTGTGACCTGGATGTGAGACACGGAGTTAAAGGAGATTATTTTGGACCTTTAAGATTTAATTACTGCCTCATTGGATTTTGGACTTGCGTGAGGCCTGTAGTCTCTTTGTTTTGGCCATTTCTCCCATATTAGTGTATTTACTTACTACCTGTACCCCCACTGAATCTAGGAAGTAAATAACTTGCTTTGGATTTTACAGACTCATAAGGTGGAAGAGACTTGCCTTGTCTCAGATGAGACTGGACTTCGGACTTCTGAGTTAATGCTGAAATGAGTTAAGACTTTGGGGGACTGTTGGAAAGGCATGATTGGTTTTGAAATGTGAGAACATGAGATTTGGGAGGGGTCAGGGCAGAATGAGGGGCAGAAATCTCACCTTGCAGTGTAATAATCCCCATGTATCAAGGGCAGGGCCAGGTAGAGATAATAGAATCATGGGATCAGTTTTCCCGTATTGTTATTGTGGTAGTGAATAAGTCCCATGAGATCTGATGGTTTTATAAATGGGAGTTTCCCTGCACAAGCTCTCTTGTCTTCACCATGTGAGACTTGACTTTGCTTCTCATTCACCTTCTGCCATGATTGTGAGGCCTCCCCAGCTATATAAAACTGTGAGTCAATTAAACCTCTTTCCTTTCTAAATTACCCTGTCTCAGGTATGTCTTTATTAGCAGCACAAGAAAAAACTAAAACGGCTACTTTTAATATTCCAGAATACGGGAGATCTTAGCTTTGGGCTCATAGCTTCTTCTGCTGCTAACCAGCTGAATGACTGCTAGAAGGTTTAAGTAACCTCTTTGTACCTCAGGTTCTTCATTAGGCAAATGGCAATTTTAAAAATACAAATTTTGTCTGCCTTACAAACAAGCTCCAATAAGGTATGAACAAGCTCTGCAAAGTCAAGTGATTGTCTCACAAAATATCTGGTGATGTCATTATTGCTGTTTCTTCTTTGTAAGTCCTTATTAGTAACTAGTTTTTGTGTATTAATCTGAAACGTACCTGCTATTAACAGTGATGTGAATAGTAATGGCAATAGAGCTCTCTTTCTTTAGTGACTTTGCACAGAATAACCCATTTCTTCCTGGTTATGGCCATCTAATTTTATCTCTGAAGCCTTTCTGTCTTTTCTCTAACAAACTGCTCAAAATCTTCCTAAAAGAACCCATCTGTTAACATTTCAACTCTCACCTTTATTCTGGAAACTCTGATCTATATCTCTAAGTTAACCTCTAACACAAATTCAGAAATGTATTTACTATTGAATATGGATTTGCAAATCTCAGAGGTCTCATTTCAAACTTATCCTGCCCAAAGCTTTACATGACATACATGTTTCTATCTACCAAATTTATCTTCCTCCCCAGCACTCCTTCCTTACTGTCATCCCTCATAACCAACGAACAAAACTATTGAAGTTTGACTGCTATGAACCTTGAAGATTTTAAAAACATGGAACTAAATCTTATTTACTCCAAGCCTGGAAATCCTGTGATTCTATGATTTTTAAAAATATCCTGCTCCTCTAGTAATTACAAATGATTCTTACTATAAAAATCTCCTATCGGGCATTCAAAGCATAAATAATTGACCTCACTTTGACTATCAATTTGCCTTTATTTCTCAAAATTCTTCATCATAAAACATTTGCACTCCCTGGGGTGGTTGCTTTACATACCCACCTATTCCATACTCCATTGAATTTGAGGCTTCCCGCCCTGCAAGTGATTGTTTTACAATTAAAATCCAAGCACAAATCTTAATTCCACCAAGAAGTCCTCTTTCTTCTCTCTGAATTCCTATAGTGTTTAACAGTTCTACCACCCCATTTAATTCTGACATACATTCTATTTTAGAATATTCTATGATTCTTACTACAGTTTCTCTATCAAATAGGAAGAATTTTTGAACTTCCATCTATTAATAATTTACTATGTGTCAGGTTCTCTGACAAGTGCTTTATATTCACAACTCCATTTGATCTTCAGAATGCCTCTGAGATCATTTGAATTGCTCTAATTTTACTGAAAATGGAGGCGTACATGTTTAAATAATATACCCATGGTAAAACATCTGGAAAGTGACAGAGTGGGGATTTAAACCAAGGTCTACTTGACTCCCGAATACACACATTTAATCATTATACTATACAGCCTCTTGTACACTTGGGGGAATACATAGGACTTTGAAGAAACTATTAAAAATATGTTCAAAATGTAAAGAAAAACATACTGAGTTGAATAGTGAACAGATTTCTGCTACCAAGGTAAAGTAGCAGGGACTGAATTTGTTGTCTTATCTGAAACAAATAGGAACAAATGCATACATATACATATATGTTTTCATATATATATACACACACATACACACACACGAAAAAAGAGTTTTGAAGATACTGGAAATTAAGTAACTAAGAAAATGATCCCTAAGAGACATAAAACAAATGAGAAGAGTGCTACAAATATCCCAGTTTACTACCTTAAGAGAGGTGCAGGCCATGGTAGAAGGAAGAAAACCCATGAGGAGCCTATTGAACTACCTGGTTTGAGGATACAACGATGGGAATATAGGAAGACCAAGACAAGCAGAGGTTATAAAGCAGAGTATTGGAGAGGAGATAGCTGAACAGAGAGGCAATTTTGATGTTCTGCAGAGAATACCAGTCAGGTAATCAGCAAAGTGCTAATCAGAAAATAAATATGATTAAATTATCCAAAGCTGGAGAAAGATCGCCAAAATATATTAGAAGTAGTAGAGCCTGGTGCTTACACAGGAAGAGGAACAGTGCATGATTCCACAAGCCAGACTACAGAATCTCATAAGGCATTGGATAATACTGGATCTACAGTATAAAAAGACAAGTAAAACAAAAAACCTGCAAAATAGTAGACCCAAACGCAACCATATCAATATTTATAATAAATGTATATTTATTAAACACTTAAAGGCAAAGATTATCAGACTAGAAAAAAGCAATACCCAATTTTTGCTGTATACAAATGATGTATTTTAGATACAAAAGCACAAACAGGTTAAAATAGAAGTATGGGGAAAGATATTCCATGTAGACATGAATGACAAGAAAACTAGAATAGCTATATAGGTTTCAGAAAAAAAAATAGGCTTCAAGATAAAGAAAATGTGCAAAGATAAAAATGTCATTTCATAAAAAGAATCAATTGGCCAAGAAGATGTAACACTCTTAAATATATAGGTTTGAAATTTTTCTTTGTATAAATTTATAGGGTACAAGTATAACTTTGTTAACTGGCTATATTGCATAGTGGAGAAGTCAGGGCTTCTAGTGTGTCCATCACGGGACTTACATGTACTCATTAAGTAATTTCTCATCATCTACCTCCCCTCCCACCCCCACACCTTCAGAGTCTCCATTTTCTATCATTTCACATTGTATATTCATGTGTATACATTATTTAGCTCCCACTTATAAATGAGAACATGTGGTATTTGTCTTTCTGTGTCTGACTTGTTTAACTTAGGACAATGGCCTCCAGTTTTATCTATGTTCCTGCAAAAGACATGACTTCATTTTTTATGGCTGAATAGTATTCCATTGTGTATATCTAACACATTTTCTTTATCTAATCACCTGTTGATGAAGAGTTAGTTTGATTCCCTATTATCACTATTGCGAACCGTACTTAAATTAAAAGATGATTGCAGGTAGGTTTTTGATATAATGACTTTTTTCCTTTGGGCACAACAGAATGAAGAGACAGTCTGCATAACGGAAGAAAACATATGCCAGCCATGGATCTGACAGGAAACTAATATCCAGAATTTACCAGGAACACAAATATAAAATTTACCCAACAACAAATCAAACAATCTCATTAATAAGTAGGCAAAAGATATGAATAAACATTTTTCAAAAGTAGACATACAAATGACCAAAATTATATGAAAAAATGTTCAAGATTATTAATCAGAGAAATTCAAATTAAACCACAAGATATCATTTGACAACAATCAGAATGGCTATTATTAAAAAGACAAAAATTAACAAATGTTGGCAAGGATTCAGAGAAAAGGAACACTTATACACTGTTGATGGGAATGTAAATTAGAGCAACCTCTATGAAAAACACTGGAACTAAAAATAAAACTACAATTTGATCCAGCAATTGATATATAATTTTTAATGGCAAAACTTCAAAACACATGAAACAATAATAAAATAACCAAAAGGAAAAAACACAAATCTAGAGATTTTAACCTCTATTTCAGTAACTGATACACCAAAAAGTCACCAATATAGAAGATATGAACAATACTAATTGGCATTTCTTGGACATTATACCAAATCACTGTAGTATAAACATTTTTTACAAGTGTGCATGGAATGTTGACCAAGATAGAACAAATCCTCATTCATAAAACAATCCCCCCAAAATTCAAAAGCTTGAAATCTTACAGAGTATGTTTTCTGGTCCCAACAGAATTAAATAGATATCAAATCAAAATAAGATACTTAGAAAAGGTACAAATATTTGGAAATTACACAAATTCCAAAAGTCAATGAATTAAACTATAAGGAAAATGTAAAATATTTTGGACTGAATGATATTATTAAACAACAGGTTACAATCTGTGGGAACCAGTTAAGGTAGTGCCTAGAAACAAATGTGTAGCTGTAATACTTATATTCAAAAGAGAGAAAAGTATAAAGCCAACATTCTAATTTTAAATCTGTAAGAAACCAGTAAAAGACCGGCATATAGATTTTTACCCTACATCTGGTCCTACCCACAGAGTACGGTATGTGAGATAAGATTAGTGCCAATAAAAGGGTAACCATAGGACTCTATTGAACTGAAAGAAATATTTCTAAATTTGCCCTGAGGCAGGATAGCCAGATGCATTTATTTTTAAATTAGAACCAAATCAGAGACCAAAAAATGTTTCTGCACATCAAAACCAAAGGAAGGAGTCAAGGACAAAGGTTGGAGGAGTGGTCAGGGAATACAGATCTGGGAGAATGGAAAGAAGGTCGGCATAGGGTAAGGAGCAGGTGCATGAGGAAGGGCCGGGGCTGAGTACTTGAATAGTAAGCAGGTGCTGATGCACCTTTTGACACTGGGCCCTCTGTTGTAAGTGACACCGTAACCCTGCTTACCTCTCCTCTCCCAAAAGAAACATATTGACTCACAAAATGTACAAGTCCAGGGGCTCTAGACTCTATGGGATCCATGCAACGAAGCAATATTATCAGGATTTAGGCTCCCTCTGTATCTCCACTCTGCTCGTCATCATATTACCACTCCTATAAGCCAGAACCTCTTCATGTAATGGCTTCCAGATGTTCTAGGCAGACATCATTTTAAATCTGTCAAAGGGAGAGATTCTTACCAATAGTATTGGCACAAATCTATTGCAAAAATACAAAAATTAGCCAGGTGTGGTGGCGGGCACCCTGGGAGGCTGAGGTAGGAGAATTGCTTGACCCTGGGAGGCGGAGACTGCAGTGGGCTGAGATCATGCCACTGCACTCCAGACTGGGCAACAGAGCAAGACTCCACCTCAAAAAAAAAAAAAAAAACACCAAAAAACCCAGAAAAACAAAAATAAACAAACCAAAAACGGGATTTGAGCTTCATTCATCTTGATTTGGTTACATGCTGAGTCCTGAAGTAGTTACTGTGATCATATCTGGTTACCAGTCCACCCCTAGAGCAAGAGGTAAAATCAGCACTACTTGAGATATCTTAAACTGAGAATTTAGAAGGGGTTGTTCCTCAGAAACTATTGGAATGCCCTTATTAGAACAGGAACTGAATTCTGGTGAGACAAAATCCACAGATGTCCCTTAGGCCTCTTTTTATGTCAGTCCTACGGCATATTGTGAGATGGATGTATTGGCTGAAGAAATCATGCTACTTTGACAGTGTGTGTGTTTTCCTTTGGAAGGCTCCTCTGTCTAAAGGGCACCTTCCTTACCTCTCTTCTATTAGTGCCAGATCAAAGTTGTTGTTTTTCCCAAAGCGATTGATATGGGTATTTATTGTTGTCAAGAAGGTAAATTAAAAAGATATCAATGTTACCTTATGAACTATGTATGAAAGATACCTCTAAGGATTCTGGGAACATAGCAGAGTAGTCAGCACCAGGAGTCTCTCTCCCAACCTAGACTATAATTACACTGGTAGAATCTGCCTGATAGAACAATTTTAGGACTCTGGAGTCTATTTGAAGGCTTGCAACTTCCAGGTATGTTTCGGTCAATTTCAGCTCGTAGAATGGTAGCGGCTGTGCACTCCCCATCCTCCATCCTGGGGGCAGGCACCATACAGATTTTGTCTTTCTGCTCTATCCTGAGTGATACACCCTCCACCTCCCACACATTCACTTTCAATTAGAAGAACCTTGACTTGTTTGCATAAATCACTCTTGGTCTCAATCAACGGTTCTCAAACGGTGGTCCTCAGACTAGCACCATTAACATCAGCAGGAAACATATTATATATGAAAATTATCTGGTACCACCCAACATGCTAAATTAGAAATTCTGGGGGTAGAACCCAGTAGTCTGTATTTAAACGAGCTTGCCAGAATCATCTGAGGACTCTACTTTGAGAACCACATATCTATAATAATAGTAATGGAATTTTCATCCTTTTTCCCAGTGATTTGTCTAGATAAGGGCATGTGACCAAGTTCTTGCTAATAAGAAGTAAGGGGAAGTCTGCTGGTGATGAAGTGGCAGTGGAGTTGACTTTCATGGTTAAATGACGGAATTTCTAATATGTTCATTCTGTTTAGTTAGCTGACTGGAGGACGTGAGGACTAGAGAAATACAGCCTTATTTAGTTTATGGGAAATATTCCAATTAAATCAGAGAAACACCAAAGTAGGCCTTTGATATCATTGAGCTGCTGAACCAACCCTGGAGCTACAGATTGCCAGATTTCATGTCATGAGAGAGAATTAAAGAATTTATTATTAAGCCACAATTACTTGAGTTTTCTATTACTTCCAGCCAAAATAAATTCAACCAATAGAATATTTTTATCTCCATTTTACAGATAAAGGAAACAAGTCTGAAAGGTATTAAATAATTTCCATAAGGCAACATATCTAGTTACATGGTATGCTAAGTTTTAGGCTTGCTTTTCTCTGAATACAAAACTTCATGAGGCTACTCTACCTCTCAATAGATCACACTGTTACTTCCACCAAACTACAAGTCTGATGATGGCCAGGGAACAAAAGGGACTACGTTTCACTTCTTCCCTTATGCCATTATATCTAATACTTAGTTGCTTTATGAACTTAAGAATTCTATTCTGGAAGATGCCCGAATAGGAACAGCTCCAGTCTCCAACTCCTAGCGCGAGCAACACAGAAGACTGGTGATTTCTGCATTTTCAACTGAGGTACTGGGTTCATCTCACTAGGGAGTGCTGGACAATCGGTGCTGGTCAGCTGCTGCAGCCCCACCAGCGAGAGCTGAAGCAGGGAGAGGCATTGCCTCACCTGGGAAGTGCAAGGGGAAATGGGAAATGGAATCCCTTTTCCTAGCCAGGGGAACTGAGACACACAACACCTGGAAAATCGGGTAACTCCCACCCCAATACTGCACTTTACGCAAACAGGCACACCAGGACATTATATCCAACACCTTGCCGGGAGGGTCCCCTGCCCATGCAGCCTCCCTCATTGCTAGCACAGCAGTCTGGGATCTGGCGGCAAGGCAGCAGCGAGGCTGGGGGAGGAGCGCCCGCCATTGCTGAGGCTTAAGTAGGTAAACAAAGCCTCTGGGAAGCTCGAACTGGGTGGAGCTCACAACAGCTCAAGGAAACCTGCCTGTCTCTGTAGACTCCACCTCTGGGGACAGGACACAGTAAACAACAACAAAAGCAGCAGAAACCTCTGCAGACACAAACGACTCTGTCTGACAGCTTTGAAGAGAGCAGTGGATCTCCCAACACGGAGGTTGAGATCTGAGAAGGGACAGACTGCCTGCTCAAGTGGGTCCCTGACCCCTGAGTAGCCTAACTGGGAGACATCCCCCACTAGGGGCAGTCTGACACACCACACCTCACAGGGTGGAGTACACCCCTGAGAGGAAGCCTCCAAAGCAAGAATCAGACAGGTACACTCGCTGTTCAGCAATATTCTATCTTCTGCAGCCTCTGCGGCTGACACCCAGGTAAACAGGGTCTGGAGTGGACCTCAAGCAATCTCCAACAGACCTACAGCTGAGGGTCCTGACTGTTAGAAGGAAAACTATCAAACAGGAAGGACACCTACACCAAAACCCCATCAGTACGTCACCATCATCATCAAAGACCAGAGGCAGATAAAACCACAAAGATGGGGAAAAAGCAGGGCAGAAAAGCTGGAAATTCAAAAAATAAGAGCGCATCTCCCCCGGCAAAGGAGCGCAGCTCATCGCCAGCAACGGATCAAAGCTTGATGGAGAATGACTTTGATGAGATGAGAGAAGAAGGCTTCAGTCCATCAAATTTCTCAGAGCTAAAGGAGGAATTATGTACCCAGCGCAAAGAAACTAAAAATCTTGAAAAAAAGGTGGAAGAATTGATGGCTAGAGTAATTAATGCAGAGAAGGTCATGAATGAAATGAAAGAGATGAAAACCATGACACGAGAAATACGTGACAAATGCACAAGCTTCAGTAACCGACTCGATCAACTGGAAGAAAGAGTATCAGCGATTGAGGATCAAATGAACGAAATGAAGCGAGAAGAGAAACCAAAAGAAAAAAAGAAGAAAAAGAAATGAACAAAGCCTGCAAGAAGTATGGGATTATGTAAAAAGACCAAATCTACATCTGATTGGGGTGCCTGAAAGTGAGGGGGAAAATGGAACCAAGTTGGAAAACACTCTTCAGGATATCATCCAGGAGAACTTCCCCAACCTAGTAGGGCAGGCCAACATTCAAATTCAGGAAATACAGAGAACGCCACAAAGATACTCCTCGAGAAGAGCAACTCCAAGACACATAATTGCCAGATTCACCAAAGTTGAAATGAAGGAAAAAATCTTAAGGGCAGCCAGAGAGAAAGGTCGGGTTACCCACAAAGGGAAGCTCATCAGACTAACAGCAGATCTCTCGGCAGAAACTCTACAAGCCAGAAGAGAGTGGGGGCCAATATTCAACATTCATAAAGCAAAGAATTTTAAACCCAGAATTTCATATCCAGCCAAACTAAGTTTCATAAGTGAAGGAGAAATAAAATCCTTTACAGATAAGCAAATGCTTAGAGATTTTGTCACCACTAGGCCTGCCTTACAAAAGACCCTGAAGGAAGCACTAAACATGGAAAGGAACAACCGGTACCAGCCATTGCAAAAACATGCCAAAATGTAAAGACCATTTAGGCTAGGAAGAAACTGCATCAACTAACGAGCAAAATAACCAGTTAATATCATAATGGCAGGATCAAGTTCACACATAACAATCTTAACCTTAAATGTAAATGGACTAAATGCTCCAATTAAAAGACACAGACTGGCAAATTGGATAAAGAGTCAAGACCCATCAGTCTGCTGTATTCAGGAGACCCATCTCACATGCAGAGACATACATAGGCTCAAAATAAAGGGATGGAGGAAGATTTACCAAGCAAATGGAGAACAAAAAAAAGCGGGGGTTGCAATACTAGTCTCTGATAAAACAGACTTTAAACCATCAAAGATCCAAAGAGACAAAGAAGGCCATTACATAATGGTAAAAGGATCAATTCAACAGGAAGAGCTAACTATCCTAAATATATATGCACCCAATACAGGAGCACCCAGATTCATAAAGCAGGTCCTTAGAGACTTACAAAGAGACTTAGACTCCCATACAATAATAATGGGAGACTTCAACACTTCACTGTCAACATTAGACAGATCAACGAGACAGAAAGTTAACAAGGATATCCAGGAATTGAACTCATCTCTGCAGCAAGCAGACCTAATAGACATCTATAGAACTCTCCACCCCAAATCAACAGAATATACATTCTTCTCAGCACCACATAGCACTTATTCCAAAATCGACCACATAATTGGAAGTAAAGCACTCCTCACCAAATGTACAAGAACAGAAATTATAACAAACTGTCTCTCAGACCACAGTGCAATCAAACTAGAACTCAGGACTAAGAAACTCAATCAAAACCGCTCAACTACACGGAAACTGAACAACCTGCTCCTGAATGACTACTGGGTACATAACGAAATGAAGGCAGAAATGAAATAAAGATGTTCTTTGAAACCAATGAGAACAAAGATACAACATACCAGAATCTCTGGGACACATTTAAAGCAGTGTGTAGAGGGAAATTTATAGCACTAAATGCCCACAAGAGAAAGCAGGAAAGATCTAAAATGACACTCTAACATCACAATTAAAAGAACTAGAGAAGCAAGAGCAAACGCATTCAAAAGCTAGCAGAAGGCAAGAAATAACTAAGATCAGAACAGAACGGAAGGAGATAGAGACATAAAAAACCCTCCAAGGTGGGCGCGGTGGCTCAAGCCTGTAATCCCAGCACTTTGGGAGGCTGAGACGGGTGGATCACAAGGTCAGGAGATCGAGACCATCCTGGCTAACACGGTGAAACCCCGTCTCTACTAAAAAATACAAAAAGCTAGCCGGGCGAGGTGGCAGGCGCCTGTAGTCCCAGCTACTCGGGAGGCTGAGGCAGGAGAATGGCGTGAACCCGGGAGGCGGAGCTTGCAGTGAGCTGAGATCCGGCCACTGCACTCCAGCCCGGGTGACAGAGCGAGACTCCGTTTCAAAAAAAAAAAAAAAAAAAAAAAAAAAAACCCTCCAAAAAATCAATGAATCCAGGAGTTGGTTTTTTGAAAAGATCAACAAAATTGACAGACTGCTAGCAAGACTAATGAAGAAGAAAAGAGAGAAGAATCAAATAGATGCAATAAAAAATGATAAAGGGGATATCACCACCGACCCCACAGAAATACAAACTACCATCAGAGAATACTATAAACACCTCTACGCAAATAAACTAGAAAATCTAGAAGAAATGGATAATTTCCTGGACACTTACACTCTCCCAAGACTCAACCAGGAAGAAGTTGAATCCCTGAATAGACCAATAGCAGGCTCTGAAATTGAGGCAATAATTAATAGCCTACCAACCAAAAAAAGTCCAAGACCAGATGGATTCACAGCTGAATTCTACCAGAGGTACAAGGAGGAGCTGGTACCATTCCTTCTGAAACTATTCCAATCAATAGAAAAAGAGGGAACCTTCCCTAACTCATTTTATGAGGCCAACATCATCCTGATACCAAAGCCTGGCGAGACACAACAAAAAAAGAGAATTTTAGACCAATATCCCTGATGAACATCGATGCAAAAATCCTCAATAAAATACTGGCAAACTGGATTCAGCAGCACATCAAAAAGCTTATCCACCATGATCAAGTGGGCTTCATCCCTGGGATGCAAGGCTGGTTCAACATTCGCAAATCAATAAACATAATCCAGCATATAAACAGAACCAAAGACAAGAACCACATGATTATCTCAATAGATGCAGAAAAGGCTTTTGACAAAATTCGACAGCCCTTCATGCTAAAAACGCTCAATAAATTCGGTATTGATGGAAAGTACCTCAAAATCATAAGAGCTATTTATGACAAACCCACAGTCAATATCATACTGAATGGGCAAAAACTGGAAAAATTCCCTTTGAAAACTGGCACAAGACAGGGATGACCTCTCTCACCACTCCTATTCAACATAGTGTTGGAAGTTCTGGCCTGAGCAATCAGGTAGGAGAAAGAAATCAAGGGTATTCAGTTAGGAAAAGAAGAAGTCAAATTGTCCCTCTTTGCAGATGACATGATTGTATATTTAGAAAATCCCATTGTCTCAGCCCAAAATCTCCTTAAGCTGATAAGCAACTTCAGCAAAGTCTCAGGATACAAAATTAATGTGCAAAAATCACAAGCATTCGTATACACCAGTAACAGACAGAGAGCCAAATCATGAATGAACTTCCATTCACAATTGCTTCAAAGAGAATAAAATACCTAGGAATCCAACTTACAAGGGATGTAAAGGACCTCTTCAAGGAGAACTACAAACCACTGCTCAGTGAAATTAAAGAGGACACAAACAAGTGGAAGAACATACCATGCTCATGGATAGGAAGAATCAATATCGTGAAAATGGCCATACTGCCCAAGGTTATTTATAGATTCAATGCCATCCCCATCAAGCTACCAATGAGTTTCTTCACAGAATTGGAAAGAACTGCTCTAAAGTTCATATGGAACCAAAAAAGAGCCCGCATCTCCAAGACAATCCTAAGTCAAAAGAACAAAGCTGGAGGCATCACGCTACCTGACTTCAAACTATACTACGAAGCTACAGTAACCAAAACAGCATGGTACTGGTACCAAAACAGAGATATAGACCAATGGAACAGAACAGAGTCCTCAGAAATAATACCACACATCTACAGCCCTCTGATCTTTGACAAACCTGAGAGAAACAAGAAATGGGGAAAGGATTCCTATTTAATAAATGGTGCTGGGAAAATTGGCTAGCCATAAGTAGAAAGCTGAAACTGGATCCTTTCCTTACTCCTTATACGAAAATTAATTCAAGATGGATTAGTGACTTAAATGTTAGACCTAATACCATAAAAACCCTAGAGGAAAACCTAGGTAGTACCATTCAGGACATAGGCATGGGCAAAGACTTCATGTCTAAAACACCAAAAGCAACGGCAGCAAAAGCCAAAATTGACAAATGGGATCTCATTAAACTAAAGAGCTTCTGCACAGCAAACGAAACTACCATCAGAGTGAACAGGCAACCTACAGAATGGGAGAAAATTTTTGCAATCTACTCATCTGACAAAGGGCTAATATCCAGAACCTAGAAAGAACTCAAACAAATTTACAAGAAAAAAACAAACAACCCCATCAAAAAGTGGGCAAAGGATATGAACAGACATTTCTCAAAAGAAGACATTCATACAGCCAACAGACACATGAAAAAATGCTCATCATCACTGGCCATCAGAGAAATGCAAATCAAAACCACAATGAGATACCATCTCACCCCAGTTAGAATAGTGATCATTAAAAAGTCAGGAAACAACAGGTACTGGAGAGGATGTGGAGAAATAGGAACGCTTTTACACTGTTGGTGGGATTGTAAACTAGTTCAACCATTATTGAAAACAGTATGGCGATTCCTCAAGGATCTAGAACTAGATGTACCATATGACCCAGCCATCCCATTACTGGGTATATACCCAAAGGATTATAAATTATGCTGCTATAAAGACACATGCACACGTATGTTTATTGCGGCACTATTCACAATAGCAAAGACTTGGAATCAACCCAAATGTCCATCAGTGACAGACTGCATTAAGAAAATGTGGCACATATACACCATGGAATACTATGCAGCCATAAAAAAGGATGAGTTTGTATCCTTTGTAGGGACATGGATGCAGCTGGAAACCATCATTCTTAGCAAACTATCACAAGAACAGAAAACCAAACACCACATGTTCTCACTCATAGGTGGGAACTGAACAATGAGATCACTTGGACTCGGGAAGGGGAACATCACACACCGGGGCCTATAATGGGGAGGCAGGAGGGGGAGGGGGCAGGGATTGCATTGGGAGTTATACCTGATGTAAATGACGAGTTGATGGGTGCAGCACAGCAACATGGCACAAGTATACTTATGTAACAAACCTGCACGTTATGCACATGTACCCTAGAACTTAAAGTATAATAATAATAATAATAATAAAGAATTCTATTCTGAATGATGCTTTATTTTCTTGCTTAAAAGGAGGAACACAATTTGATTTTTAATTTATTCTTCATGACATTAAACCTATCCCTTTAAAGACAGGTCCACATTTTTTACTTTGAATATTCCAATAGTCTGTATTATTCATAGTAGAGGTATTTATGCAGACATGATCAATAAGATAATTCACCTCCAAATGAAACAAGGAGGCTTCAGCCCTGAATGAGAACTGAAGAATTAAAGTAAGTCAATCCTTTAGAGAGCTTCACCATATTTCTGTCATCATCTGATTACAGCCAGAGAAAAATTATTTCATGTTGTGTAAATGGCAGACAAGTAACCATCATAATGAAAAAGTTATTCTGGAAAAAAAAAAAAAAAGCTTTTGTCAAATTCACAAAGTTTTATCATGGTGCTTCTGAAAGGGGGGAAATTAGCATCTAATTTTTTTTTCTTCAGTGAGTTGGAGAAGAAATTAAGATGAGAAAATTCAAGAACTCTTAATAGATAGGAGCACTAGGGTTTATGATTCCCAAAGAGCATTTATGCTGCTTTGTCTGCTTGTGGCTCCACAGCATCCTGGATGCACTTGGCTTGAAAATGTCTTTGCAGAACTCATGCTGCTCACCATGGATCCAGAGTCAGAGCTGGTCCCATGAAGAAGCATCTGCGACTTGAAAAGTTTGGAGCCAGGACCAAGTAAAAAGTGGAAACAAAGGGACTAAATCATTTCTCATTGAATAAACTTAACTACACATCTTGAAAAACCACTTTAGTATCTAGAGAAGAAAGACTGTTGAGAGGTAGATTATGTGATGGAGAGCAATCAGAAATGACTTAAAGGATAATGTCATTGCCCATGACCATCTGCTGTATATCTCTTTTCAGTGCCCATGGAAAAACAACAACTCTTTTCTATTGTGTGGGTTAGCCATAGTGATATTGGTTATGACTAAGAATGTCTAAATCCCACATGCTTAGAAATCATTGAATCATAGAGGCACAGAAGAATGACATGTCTGTACGATACCATATTCAAGGTCAAACACTCCAAAGATTACAGAATCCAGGCAGGCAACCTAAATGAGTGATGTAGCCCAGGTGTTGGTAAACTAGAGAGCGTATATGTTCTGCCCAAGGAGAGCAGCTATAATGTAGCTCCAAAAATGTTACCATGCCTTGCTGGAATCCCAGAAAATACCATTACTGTACCCAGTCAAAGGTTTATTCACTGTCTGTCTAATTGGTTACAAGGTTGGTTTTATTTATTTGTTTGAAAATGTCATTTAGACCAACACTGTGCAGGATACATAAGACATAGTTTTCATTGAACTTGAGCTTTCAGTTGCAAATTCTGAGCCCCAAACCACTCTTCTACATGTAAAAAAGGTTAGGTCCCCATGAGAGAGGAGAGTTGCCCAAGGTTTCCTAGGTAATGGGACAAATACTTAACAGCATATACCATGAATCAATTCAACAGTTGTTTAAACAATACCAATGCCGGCTGGGCACGGTGGCTCACGCCTGTAATGCCCAGCACTTTGGGGGTGGGTAGATCACCTGAGGTCAGGAGTTCAAAACCAGCCTGGCCAACATAGTGAAACCTCGTCTCTACTAAAAATACAAAATTAGCCAGGTGTGGTGGCGGACGCCCTGGGAGGCTGAGGTAGGAGAATTGATTGACCCTGGGAGGTGGAGATTGCAGTGGGCTGAGATCATGCCACTGTACTCCAGCCTGGGCAACAGAGCAAGACTCCATCTCAAAAATAAATAAATAAATAAAATAAAAGAATACCAATGCCAAATTGCTAGATACATTTAAAAGAAGTAAAGGTGTGTGTGTGCTTGACAGACCATGTATACAACAGTGATCCTATAAGAGTATAACATATTTTAAATGTACCTTTTCTATCTTTAGATATATTTAGATACACAGATACTTACCATCATGTTACAATTGCCTATAGTATTCAGTACAGTAACATGCTATTAGATGTGTAGCTGAGGAGAAATAGGCCATACCACATAGCCTACGTGGCCTACGTATGTAGTAGGCTAGACCATCTAGGTTTGTGTAAGTCTACTCTCTGATGTTTGCACAAGGATGAAATGGCCTAATGATGCATTTCTTAAAATGTATCCCTGTTGTTAAGCAATGGGTAACTACACACACACACACACACACACACACACACACACACACACACGATAGACACATACACGTGTACAGGCACCTATCACCTGACATAAGCCCACTCAAATATTTTGCTAGATGCTAAAATTATAAATAAGGAAGAGGAAGAACAGTTTTCTCAATGCCTATTAAGTACTCAGATACTATGTTTTAGTCACCATGGTAACGCTGATAAGTACAACTTACTTTCTCCATTTTACAGATTAGAACACTAGGAGTATATGTCACCTTCCCAAGGCCACAGAATGGTACATGATGGACCTGGGATTCAAGTTCAGGTCTGTCTAATGCCAAACACTCTGCTCTTCTGTAAGCAAAGTTGCCCCTTTCTTCCACCTTCTTCTGTGAGACCATAAGTAACCACACATGGCTTCTGCCCTCGGGGATCTTACGGTCTGCTGTGGGAGGCAGATGTAGAAACAAATATGTCTCTGAGGGAAATGCAGTGTGAATAACACTGAGAAGCAACAGCATTGCTGAGAAGACATCCAGAGCCAGCTCTGCATGAAGCTACTCGTTCAGCTCATTAGAACTTCATTTGCTCTACCTCCCCAACTTGTAGTGAGCAAAGTTCAGCTGCCAACTTCCTCCTTGCAATCTCTAGACAATGCTCTGGCTTCAAAATCAAAGTCAGATCATGGGGTCCTTAGAGAGTCTTTTTTTATGTGAAACACTGTGCCTCAGAGGCTTAGCAATAACAGCTATCCCTTAGGGTGGGGCAGCATGGAACCATAATGGATATGCTATCATATACAGTATCTTTATTGATCCTCACATTCCACAGTGAATGAGGCACTTTAAGGTTCAAATTCTTCCTTCAAACATTATGAAACTGAGGCCCGAAGAGAAAATACCTCAAAGTGGAGGAGTCCAGATGGGGTCTATGTTCTTTATAACACTATATTCTTTATAACATAATATGCTAGGTATTCAGGCACTGAGGGATGGAGAAGAAAGTTAGTGGCAGGTAGCAAGAGGAAGGTCCCCCAGAGAGAATTAATTAAACATGTTGCAGTAGGATTTGATTCTGGTTGATGATATCTGCTTCCTCTTCATCTGCTGAACTTTCACTTTTTGTATGTATTTTTTCTTTCAGTAATTTTCAATAAGCTACTCCCATCTGTCCCCTCCTATCTTTTTCCCATGGCTTATGCCAAAGACTGAGATTTTCAGAAAGAAGTAGAAACACAACAGCCAGAGAAGTCCACAGATTGTTTCTATTGAGGTCCACATGAAGGTCAGTACTGTAAAAATCATGCACGTGTTTACATGTAATTAAAAGCAAATAGTAAAAGGGAATTATTAAGTAATTTGTGTCAACACAAAAGTGCCACGAAATAGTAAAGTCATTTTCAGAGACTTTCGCTGTTTCTTCATTGCTTTACCCTCAATTTTACCACTTACCTGCCCTACCTTCAAGCTATAAGAAAGCCCTCTAAGAAGGATTAGATCACCCATTGCCATCGCTGTGACCATTAGTATCACCTACCCCATCCAGCTCCTGGCTTCTCAATAATGACATTGGCAAAGGAACAAATACATTGGAAACCAGTCCTCAATAAAATAGGACATGACTGTACACTGTAGAAGAATAGTTTCTCAATCCATGAGGCAGGGCTTTCTTGTCACAAAGAAAATTGTCCAAACCCCTGTGACAGATGTATTCCCACAGCCTTAGCATAGATGACCCAAACAGTCTGCCCCCTGGCCAGAAATAGCCCACAACACATTGTGTGATTTTGTTTGGCACAGGGAGAGCTATATTTAAATATTGAATCAGATGCCAGTGTTAAGAATCTGGATGCCTGGCATCTCCAAAAAAAAAAAAACAAAACAAAAAAGAGATTAATCTGGCAACCTTCAATTCACGTTGCCACATGGGTGCAACTGTCAGAATGTGAGGAGCAGCTGCTGCCTTTAGGTGGCGCATGGACCCTCCGCTGCAGAGCAGTCCATACCTGGCTCACTTTACTCATACTTGACAGATTTAGAATTCTGAGTCTGTGACACCTACCCTCACATTGACAAGGGCGACAAAATCTCTAAATTATTTGGATGGCACACCTCTAACATTATAATTATGTTTAGCATGGAACTCCGACATCTTCATTTTTATATACCAAATATACAGAAAATTTGGAATTAAAAATTTTAAGGCAAATATTTTAAATCAACAATTTAAATTTTGTTATTTGTTAATTTTACAAAATGATTTAATGTATTATTTTAATATTTGCAAAATGATGGAATATGTTAGATTCTGAAAATCTCGCTTTGAATTGTGTAATATTTTCTCTGCTAACCAAATGACATTGCCAGGTCAATCATTTCTAATCGAGTCGTTTTGAATTAAAGATTAATCTAGTTTTATGTTTTTATTTTTGATAAGATAAATACTGATATAGCTGGAAATGCTAATACTTCAATACCAGGATTGGTACGCTCAGTCCTGGGCACAAAGCCTGGAACCCCAGGCAGGGGTGGGTGTCCTGTCATCACTCTAACATGCTCACCAGGGTTGCTCAGGCTCTAAGACACATATTTTGAGTCAAATTGAACCAAACTCAAGTTCTGGCTCTGTTCCTGAATTGACTATGGAACCATGTATTTGATATTTCAGTCTCAGTTTCTTTATAACTAAAATAAGGGAAATAATCGCTATATCTCCATGATACTTAAATTAGATAATGCCTGGAAGTTGATTATTAGTTTCAGATTTCAGAGTCCATGCTCAATACTTGACAACTTTTATTATCCTAAATATTATTACTTTCATTCTATTTTAACTTATTTAACAAAACAACAACCTCTGACTGACTCAGAGTTTCAAGCATGTCTTTGAGAAAACTTGGCCTATTTTGTAGTTCCTCCTTTTCAATCTGTATGTAAATACATATTTTAATTTGAAAAAGACACATTTCCACTAATAGAATCACAAATAATAGTTATTATAATCTGGCAAAAGTATTTTTTTCTGATATCGAGCCACCAATGTGTCTCTCTCATATACACACACAGGTGTACACACACCCACACACACACACACACACACATTCCCTGAGGAATGACTTCTTTGCAAAAGAGCAATTCCATATTATTTTTGGAAAAAAATAAATACACTTATAAGAGAACAGTTTGCATTTGGCTTTTCTTCCCATTACTCAAGTATTATTTCACAGGCATTAATTTTTCCTGTGGTGTTGACTGCAATTCACTGAGTAAAATGGTGCTGGAGGGTAGTGAATTACAAATCAGAACCTAATTGAACAGCAGGAATAGACTGATTGGCATTGACAAGTACCGCTTCTGTGCAACTTCAGTAGGGCTGCCTGGAGTCCCAAACCATAGCTGACTGTGGCCTTACTACTTAAGAATAAACTTGATGTCCAATCACCTTGACTACTTTCTTTGATTAGGGAAATAGGTGCCATTAACCCCACTCTTTAACTCCAAAATGGTCAAATGTATTTTTCATTTTTAACCCATCAATTATCTGTTGGGCATTAGCAACCTGCCAGGAAACGTGTTCAAGTGTTGGAGGTAATAGGTTTGGTTAGGTGGAATGTCAACAGGCTTTGTTAGTTTACATCTGTTGCATATTTCGTTTTTTTTTTTTTTTTTTTTTTTTCTAGTCAGGTAGCTTTTATGTTCAGACAATTTGGGATGGCATTTTATAGATCTGTTCTTTACTGCCTATGTGGCTTTTCATTCTTCATCCTTGTCTCCCTTGTCTTTAAAATAAAGATAATCAATCTTGCCTTGTAGACTATTTGTGACTATTAAATAAGACTTATTCTACAACTATTTGTAGTAGGTGAATATACACGTTGGTTTTCATTTCCCCCTTTCTTACTAGGGGCACAAAGTTGAATTAGACCCTCTCCTAGCTCTGAGTAGCACATTTCCCTTGAGGGAGACAAGCACATATATAATTAAAATATAAGAAAATATTATAATATCAATATATATCAAGCACAGTAAGTATAAAATCAAAGTTACATTGTCATCCTCCCTAATAATAAAATATACAATAAAATCCTTGGATGACATACTCCCTGATAACATGATTTCATTATAATGTGACTTCTGAGTGTCAGTTAGTCTCATGCTCTGTCTTGTCCTAATTCTCTAACAGAGGTGGGATAAGGTGCTTATATTTGGGGGAGATGGAAAGAGAAAAGAAGGCAAGGCCAGCATTACACAGGAGGCTGGCCTGCTTCAGGAAAGAGAATGGGCCCCATGTGCTCAATATTCTCTTAGCTCACTCTTCTGGGATCATTTCAACTAAAGAGGCACCAACTCACAAGCGTATTTCTGGAACAGCTGTCATGTTCTGGCTAAGACAGGAACAAGAAGCGTTCTCAATGTGCCGTTGAGGCTTGAAGACAATCGCCACCAGGTGGCACCAAAAAAGCAGCAAGAATGGGATGAATCTGGGCCCTGGATCTGACTCAAGTAGGCAGGTTCATTCCAATTCTGTCCTTTGTTATGACGTCAGCTTGCATCTTACACAATACAGTATTTTAGGCCCGTATTGTCCAACATATGGGTTCTATTGTGATTAGATTTTAGTAGGCGCTTTGAACAATATTATGACTCCCTATAAGATCTAGACTGTCCTCATCCCATATGAGGATGAGCTCACTACACTCCAGATATTCTGACCTTTTCAAATCCATCATCTGTGTCGGAGCCTTTGCATGAGCCTTTGACTCTACCTGTGTTGTGTTCTTAATACATAATCCTTCTTCTATTTAGCTCTCACTTCAAATGCCACAGTCTGAAAAAATCCTTCTTTGAGTTGCCTTATCTTTTCAGCCTCCCTAATCCATTACCTTGCTTCCTTTTCTTCCTAGCATTAATCAGTATTTCAGATGATCCAGCATATATCTTTGTTTATTGTCTATCTTCCTTTACTGGACTGTAAACCCAGGAGGCCAGGGACCTTATCTTTCTTATCAAACATCATGTCTCCATAACACTCCAGATTGCTGTTGGTGAGAATGGCAGGCTTAGTGGAGGGGGCTTCTTTGGAGCATTACTTGCCCCTTGCTAAGGCAAATAAAATAAGTCAAATAGTAACTCAAATAAGAAAGTTGTAGGAAACTAGGATGGGTCAGAGGAAGTAAACATGAGATTATTACAGGAAGTAAACAGAGATTATTACATATATATTATTACATTATATATTTTCTAGAATATATTAGAGATAACATCTCAATAATAATAGTGATTAACAACAATAACAACCCAACACCTAGCACGCACTCTGCCAAGCACTATTCTAAGTGCTTTACAAGAATTAGCTTACTTAATCCTCTCAACACCCTGATGAAATAGCTACTATTATTACCCTTATTTTACAGATGAGGAGACAGTCTCAGAGAAGTTTGAACCTGACCAAAATCATACAGCTGGAAATTGAAGGAGCTGAGATTTTAACCTTGATAATCTGTCTCCATTATCTTAAATAAAACTACTACTTCAAATTAAATCACTGAAATAACACACATATAAAAGTTATTATTTTAAAAAAGGAGAGAGAAAGCCAAGGTGGTCTTAGCTAAAAGAGATAAGTATGAGTGAACACTAAAGAAGAGGGTGGGTCACATATTATAGAAGAAGATCATGCACAGAGTGGTCCAAAGGACAGTAAATATAGAGTAGATGTGGGTGGTGGATGAGGAACTCTTAATAGAGTTCAAAACCTCAATCTGGGGAAAAAGGGACCTCAGCCACAGGTATGCCTTTTCAGGCTACAGGAATTCATACCACGGTGTAAACATATACTGCCAGGCTGAATCATAACATTTTGGCAGATTTGGGCAGGAGCAAATACATTACAATTTGTTCTCCCACATTGTATCTAGGTTCAGCTCTCAACAATGCTTATTTTTCAGCCCAACCAGAGAATGTATGATAAAGGAAAGACTGATACCAAGAAAAAGGACTAGACTGAACTTTCCTTCGTGCTTCCACAGAATTCAAGTAGTGAACAGAAATAAAAATTTTCCCAGTTCTGCTTTAAGAAAATGCTCTACAAATTCCATAGAGCACTTCTAAATTGCATTTGGATTCTGTGCTCCACTGCAGCATGATTATTTATGGTGTTTGTTGAATACAGCCACTATTCTCTGCCTCTCTGCACATTCATAAATATGATTTCTAAAAGGCATCCATTATGGATTATGATCTATACTTGGAAACAAGATGTGGCTGGCCAGTCGTGCATTCACCAACATTACAGAGTCATGTAAAGTCCTCCCCGCCTACTCTAGAGGCCTGAAGAGGTCTTGCCGTTCAACTCAAGTACCGAAGATGTTAATTAGGCCTTAGACCCCAGATATTTCAGTGAACTTTTCAGTTCATGGGTTATCACCATGCACATGCACCTACTGCCTCTCCTAACAGATAAAACTCAAGGATTAAAAATATAAATAGTAATAGTTGGAATCCTCTGCAGTTTGGGATTAATTTTAATCATCATCAGGGCAATGATAATAGTAATTATTTACGGCTCACCTACACATATATTTGTCATTTTTATGAAATGTTAACGTAATCCAAAAAAGTGTAAAGAATAATACAATATAAGCAACAATATCTGTCATCTAGTTAAATAGATAAATCATTACTAAGTAACTGAAGACTCCTTTTCATGTCTATCTGATGACATCTTCCCAGAATTAGCCAGTATTTTGACTGTAGTTTTATCATTCCTATGTACTTCTTTATGTATGAATCCCTGAATAACACATAGTGTAATTTTACCTTTTAAAATGATATAAATAGCATCAAGCTGCACACAAAAATTTGTAACTTCCTTATTTCATTTGTTATTTTGATATTTACCCATCCTGAAAAAAGTAAGCTCAATTTGTACATTTCCAGTGCTGTTTATTATTTTATCCTACCTTTGATGGAAATTTAGCTTTCTGATGTTTCCAATCACAATCAACAAAGCTATGAACAATCCTGCTCATATGTTCCTTTATACACGCACAAGAGTTTCCCAAGTATATTCCTAGAAGTAAAACTGTTGAGTCAGAGATTAAGTGCACCGTCAACTCTACCAAATTCTTCAAAATGCCTATAATTTATGCCCCAATGAAAAAGTGTACATTTTTTTCTGTTGCTCCATGTTTTGTCAATAGCTGGTATTGGCAGAAATTTTAGTTTTTGCCACTACAGTGGGTGTGAGATAGTATCCCTATGTGGTTTTATTCAAATATTCCTGATTACTAGTAAAACATCTTTCTATACATTTATTGGTTTTCTTGTTTCTGTAATTATGTTTCTAATTTTACCCACTTAATTTGTTTTACTTTTTATGTAGATTTTTAAAATGTATTTGTATATTTGATAAACTCTCCAATTATGTAGCTTCTATTTTCACTTTTGTTGGAAGACAGCAGTTTTCTTTGAGGAACATAAGGAAATTTCTGCTAATGTTAAATAATTTTCATCATTTTTCATTGTACGTGTTTTTTAAAAGAGTTATAGATTAACCTTAACTAAATATGATGCTTGATACAGGTGTTTGGTAGAAGTCCTATATCTGTTACTAAGATTTTTTTTTCTTTAACATAGTTAATTGATTTTTTGGAAATATTTTTCTATTTGAGATGATTCTTCATATTTTGTTCTTATATCATTAAACATAAGGAATTACATTGATACATTAGCTACTCTTAAGTCATTCTAGGAATTCCTTAGATAAAAGCAACATGTTCACAATAGTTTTTTTAAATAGTCATTTTAGGTTGCTTTGATAATATTCAGATAAGTTTTTTATTATTATACTTTAAGTTCTAGGGTACATGTACACAACGTGCAGGTTTGTTACATATGAATACATGTGCCATGTTCGTGTGCTTCACCCATTAAGTCGTCATTTACATTAGGTATATCTCCTATTGCTATCCTTTCCCCCTCCCCTCACCCCATGAAAGGCCCCGGTGTGTGATATTCCACACCCTGTGTCCAGTGTTCTCATTGTTCAGTTCCCACCTATGAGTGAGAACATGCGGTATTTGGTTTTCTGTCCTTGTGATAGTTTGCTCAGAATGATGGTTTCCAGCTTCATCCATGTCCCTACAAAGGACACAAACTCATCCTTTTTTATGGCTGCATAGTATTCCATGGTGTATATGTGCCACATTTTCTTAATCCAGTCTGTCACTGATGGACATTTGGGTTGGTTCCAAGTCTTTGCTACTGTGAATAGTGCTGCAATAAACATACGTGTGCATGTGTCTTTATAGCAGCATGATTTATAATCCTTTGGGTATATGCCCAGTAATGAGATGGCAGGGTCAAATAGTATTTCTAGTTCGAGATCCTTGAGAAATCTCCACACTGTCTTCCACAATGTTTGAAGTAGTTTACAATCCCACCAACAGTGTAAAAGTGTTCCTATTTCTCCACATCTCTCCAGCACCTGTTGTTTCCTGACTTTTTAATGATCTGGTATTCTAACTGGTGTGAGATGGTATCTCACTGTGGTTTTGATTTGCATTTATCTGATGGCCAGTGATGATGAGCATTTTATCATGTGTCTGTCACCTGCATAAATGTCTTCTTTTGAGAAGTGTCTGTTCATATCCTTCGCCCACTTTTTGATGGGGTTGTTTGATTTTTCTCTTGTAAATTTGTTTAAGTTCTTTGTAGATTATGGATATTAGCCCTTTGTCAGATGGGTAGATTGTAAAAATTTTCTCCCATTCTGTAGGTTGCCTGTTCACTCTGATGGTAGTTTCTTTTGCTGAGCAGAAGCTCTTTAGTTTAATTAGATCTCATTTGTCAATTGCGGCTTTTGTTGCCATTGCTTTAGGTGTTTTAGTCATGAAGTTCTTGTCCATGCCTGTGTCCTGAATGGTATTGCCTAGGTCTTCTTCTAGTGTTTTTATGGTTTTAGGTCTAACATTTAAGTCTTTAATCCGTCTTGAATTATTTTTTGTATAAGGTGTAAGGAAGGGTTCCAGTTTCATCTTTCTACATATGGCTAGCCAGTTTTCCCAGCACCATTTATTAAATAGGCAATCCTTTCCCCATTGCTTGTTTTTGTCAGGTTTGTCAAAGATCAGATGGTTGTAGATGTGTGGTATTACTTCTGAGGGCTCTGTTTTGTTCCATTGGTCTATATCTCTGTTCTGGTACCAGTACCATGCATTTTGGTTACCGTAGCCTTGTAGTGTAGTTTGAAATCAGGTAGCGTGATGCCTCCAGCTTTGTTCTTTTGGCTTAGGATTGTCTTGGCAATGCAGGTTCTTTTTTTGGTTCCATATGAACTTTAAAGCAGTTTTCTTCCAATTCTGTGAAGAAAGTCATTGGTAGCTTGATGGGAATGGCATTGAATCTATAAATTACCTTGGGCAGTATGGCCATTTTCACAATATTGATTCTTCCTATCCATGAGCATGGAATGTTCTTCCTTTTGTTTGTGTCCTCTTTTATTTCATTGAGCAGTGGTTCGTAATTCTCCTTGAAGAGGTCCTTCACATCCCTTGTAAGTTGAATTCCTAGGTATTTTATTCTCTTTGAAGCAATTGTGAATGGGAGTTCACTCATGATTTGGCTCTCTCTTTGTCTGTTATTGGTGTATAGGAATGCTTGTGATTTTGCACATTGATTTTGTATCCTGAGACTTTGCTGAAGTTGCTTATTAGCTTAAGGAGATTTTGGGCTGAGATGATGAGGTTTTCTAAATATACAATCATGCCATCTGCAAACAGGGACAATTTGACTTCCTCTTTTTCTAATTGAATACCCTTTACTAAGTTTTTAAATAACATATATTGAACTGTAATTTTCCCATTGACTTTGACTAGTTTGGTAGCTGTTTGTATTAACTATATTAAGTGAAATTGAGAAATACTTCCCCTTTTTGTTTTCTGGAATATTTTGTAAATATCAATATACATTTTCTCAGTTTTTCACTGACCTTGCTCATACCTATCTGTGCTTCAGTTTTGAGTAGCTATGTTTGTAGCTAGGTAAGTACTGATTTTTAACTACCTGAAAAATTTAATTGTTATATATCTACACAATTTTCTATGTCTTTTTGACTCATTTTTGATAAATTATATTTTTCTAGCTATTTATCTATTTCATTAACTTTTCAAAATTTAACATACATTGGTTATTTTATTTTAAAAACTATGTTGTATCTGTACTTTAGTCTCCCTTGTTACTAGTAATGATAATTTGTGCCTTGTCTCTTTCTCCTCAATTAGTGCCACCAGGGTTTTGTTTATATTATAAATATTTTCAAAGAAATAACTTTTGCAGGCCAGGTGTGATAGCTCACACCTGTAATCCCAGCACTTTGGGAGGCTGAGGCAGGCGGGCGGATCACGAGGTCAGGAGTTCAAGAGCAGCCTGGCCAACATGGTGAAACCCCATCTCTACTAAAGATACAAAAATTAGCCAGGCATGGTGGTGTGCACCTGTAATCCCAGATACTCAGGAGGCTGAGGCAGGAGAATCGCTGGAACCCAGGAGGTAGAGGTTGCAGTGAGCCGAGATCACACCACTGCACTCCAGCCTGGTGACAGAGTAAGACTCCATCTCAAAAAAAAAAAAAAAAAAAAAAAAAAAAGAAAAGAAAAAGAAAAGAAACAATTTATGCTTTTAACAACTCTCTAGTATATTTTTATTTCTCATTTTCTTTACTTTCATTATCTTTTTTTTTCTTTTTTATTCAGTTTGTTTTATTCAGTGGTTCTTTTCCTAATTTCATACATTGTATGCTTTGCTCATTAAATAAAGCCTTCCTTCTATGCTCATAAAATATTTAAGGTACCTCAACAAACCATGTAAGCTCTGTTCAACAGATTTTGATTACAAAATATCTATTTGGATCCAACAATTCCATTTTCTAAAGCCCCTGGACACATTATTGTCATTTATTATAATTCTGACTTCCTTTCATATTATTTAGAGACTTTAAATGAAAGATTGTGTTCCATGGGGCTATCATCTGTAGGATCCTGGTGAGACCTGAGTTGGCAAAAGAATAAGCTTTTGTTGCTGCCAAATGTCACAAGAGGCTAAAACCTTAAAGTCCCTTAAAGTTATTTTTCATATTTAGGTTCTTCTAGGTCACAAAAGCAAGATGAATCCAAAGATTATTTTCTTAATATGATTTTATATGAAAGGAAGATATCAAATGAAGAAGAAAAAACTGTGAAACACAAAGTATGTTCAGGATGTCTCAGGCATTGTGATTTGATTGAAGGAGTTCAGCAGTCTTGAGTTTGAATTCTGACATTCCTTCTTCCAAAGTGTGATCTTGAGCAAGTTTCTAATACTTGTTATACTCTGAGCCTTATTGTTTGTGTCTAAAAGTTTGGAGAATACATTACATGGATAGAGTGATGATTAAATATACAAGTATGAACCCACAGAGTTCCTTGAAGTAATATACATTCAATATATGATGTAATAAGTCCTGTCCTTTATTTTTCTACTTTTTCCTTAGGCAAGATACAGCGACAGACCAGAAAATGAAAGGATTCCTAGGTCCCTTCTAGGAGGAAAGGATCAGAAGGTCTATTGTCTCTGGCTATGGCCCTAAAACCTGATATTTATTCAACCAATACTGACTATTTTCCCCATGCTAGGCAATAAAGGAGAGGGTCATGTGCTCAGACACATTAGAGTGGGCCTAATATCTCTCTAGGGGTTGAGAACATAGTGGATTTAGGCTGGTAGGTATTTTGAGATAATAATAGTAATAATAACTATTATATGTGCTTTGCACATGTTATCTTATTTATTCCCACCATAAACCACATAAATTGTTGGCCCCATGTCCTATTTTCAGATGAGGAAACTGAAGCCCCAAGTCACACAGTGAAAATATATCAAAGCTGAATGAAGGCCATTTTATTCCAGATTCTACTTTGATATTCTTAAAAGACAGCTCCAACTAAAGAGCACAGACTCATTATACTGTGTTATTTTCTTAAGTGCCTTTGGGACCTATTAGGCCTTAAAGTCATAAACACATCATTACAACCATGAATGAGCACCATGACTTGGGGCAGTGGTAAGCCTGTAAAATTGTTGGGTAGGTCTAGGATATTATTGTGCTGAACAGCAGTTGCACTGTGACTCTGCAGGTCTGAATCACCAAGATCAGGTTGCCTTAAGTTACTTGAGAATGTCAGAATAAACTCATAAATTCAGAAAATGGTAGTCAAATTGACAATTCTTTAAAAGATAGTAAGACAACTCACATTGGATGCTGGCCTTTTAACAATATCATTATTTTAAGATAGGATACTTAATTTGTGAAAATGCATTTTAACAAACACATTAGCATGATTTTTAAAATTAGTTTTCCATCTGTTTTTATCACATTAGGATATCCATATTATGAGACTCTGACATGCTGGTGGCTCTGAACTAAACAAACGTTTTTGGGTTTTAGTGCATGCACCCAGGAGAAAACTCAGAATTCCAACTTTCATTCATTCATCAATCATTTAGTAAGAGGCTCCTAAAAACAAAAACTGGACACAGAAGATATATGAAGAAAAAGCATGGGCCTCTGAGACTTTGTCGTCTACTAGAGAAAATGTAGACAAATAATTACAACCATATTCCAAGTGTTATAGCAGAGGGGATGATTAAAGTTGCTTTAGAAGAGAAGGGGAGCTACTATTAGATAAAGATGAAAATTAAGGAAATTCCATAGGAGAGATATCTCAATTGAGCCTTGAAAAGCAAGTCAAATATTATCAGACAAAGCTAAAAGAGGACTCTAGGGATAGGAAATATCACATGCAATAAACCTTGATGCAGGATAAAACACAGTGCTCAGGAAACATTGAAGTATTTGGTGCAGCTGTAGCATGGGATTTATAGAGAAGTGGGTGAGGAAGAGATGAGTTTATAAAGTACGGTGGGACCACTCAATGAAAGGACTTAAGATTTAAGTCCTGCTAGAGTTTAGTCACCATCCAGTAGACAATGGGAAATCATCCAATGCTTTTTTCAGAAGCAGTAAGGCATAATTACATTTCTGTTTTGAAAAGATCACTCTGGAGACAGAAGTCCATGTGTTCCTCCATTCCCTGTAGTTTTGATAAATTTATAGATTAGTAGCTTGTATTATATTAAGGTTAACTCTTATAGGTAAGATTACTGCACAGATAAGTAATGGTTTTCTGAGGCACTATCTTGGGAACATTCTGAGACCTAATCAGGAATTAACAGAAAATGAATGCCAAATTGGATTCATAATTTATTGTGGTAGCAGCAGGGCTTGTGTAAGATATATGCCATTCTGGGCTTCACGTGATACCCACAGCAATGAAGAAGTAAACGTAACTTTTCTAGGGGGTGATTTAAAACAAATATTTCTCTTCATTCAAACTAAACCATAAAAAAGGGGGGGAAATATTTGGGGTATTTATTGTTTAGGATGTGTTGCAATGAGCTTTACACATGACTTTTAGCTAGAATACCCTTAACTCTGAATCCACCATATTGACATAATCACAGCAAGGGATATCAAGGGTCATATCCATAGAGTGCAGGAGAAGAGGGGTTACAGTGTCAGCAAGGATATAGTGACAGCCTGGGGCAGAGATAAGAGTGAGAATCTGAGCATTCCTTTGAATTCTCTGCTTCAAGCTAGTGAATGGATGAGTTTAAAATAAATACATTGAAATCAAATTTAGAGTAGTATACATTCTCCCTGGAAGTCACAGGAAAAGCAGGAAAATTACCAAACGTATGTAATCAGGAGCAAGATAGGAATGAAGACCCTAAGAAATTTTAAAAATCAAGTTTCCCAAAGCCTATTATAGGTAAATTGTGGTACGCATCGAGTTAACTAAGACAAAATTACAAAGGCACCCTGTGAGTGTATTCAATTATGTACAAAAAATGGAGTCAGATCATAGGAGAAGCTGTGTGAGTAGAGGGGAGTAAATAGATCTTGTGATCAAAAGACTTAGGTTCCAACTCCTGCTCCACTGTTTAGTAACCTTTCTGAGCTTCCACATCTACATCCAAGAACATAAAATAATAATCTCTGCATGGTGCTAATGTGAGGATCAAATGAGAAAATGAATGTGAATGGATTTGTAAACTACAAAGCCCTTGACAAATATAAGGTATTATCATGATGGTATTGTCACAATAAAAGTTAAATGCACTCAGAAAAAGCACCCTAGCTTCCAATTATTCTGTCAGAATATTTATTAGACACTTATGTGCCAGTCTGTTGCAGTAAGCCCTGGAGAGCAAACAAGGTCCCTGCTCTCACAGACCTCTTTCATGGAGCCAGCATTCTCACTACTAGAGACAGAGAAAGAAAATCAGAAGTTATTCACTAATTTGTGTGGTTTTGGGAAGAGAACAATCTCTGTTAGGAATCAGCTCAATAGTTCTCGATCTAGCACTGGACAAGGGCTGCAATATGTTTCTCCCAGTGATGTCATAGTAATTATTAGATCAAGGTTGGAATTAAGGAAATATTGTGTGTGAAGAGGGTTTGAGGATCAATTACTGTATTTTTTTAAAAAGCCAAGTATTACAGCTATGAAACAGTTCATAATTTGGGACTAGGCTAGGCAAGCAAAGAATAGTATATGGAGACTCAGGTACACTGAAGCACAGTCTGATGCAGCCATTATTTGCAGGGGCTTGCTAACTGAGAATAGCCTCTAAATGACTGGATTTATACCCAGCGACCCAGCTACTCAAACTGAGAAGCACTGTAAATAATTACCTATTACCTAGAACTGCCCTGAAAGACACAGGACAAATATTATGCTCTGTATTTGGTATATGCTATATCACTGTACTTTAATAGCAACCCCAAGAAGGATTAGTATTCCAATTTCAAAGATGAGGAAATTGAGGCTCATATAGATAGGAAGGCTTGCCCAAGAAAAATAGCAAAAGTGAGACAGAACAAGACTCAAACCCAGAATTCTTTGTTATTTGATTTAATGAGAAACACATTTAGCTTATTTGATTTTGCCCTAGTGCGTCTTAACATTGGTATAGTCACATGATTTATATCTTACAACTGGACTGGTTGATATGTGTTGATCCAATTTACTCTTTTAACAGATAGCATAACACTGAACTTCTCTTCATACTTATGCCTGCCTCTTTCAATTTCCAAATTACTTATTAAGACTTACTGTGTATGTTCTGTCTTTGAGAATAAAGTATAGAAAGGAAATTATCAGGCTGGGTCCAGTGGCTCACGCTTATAATCCCAGCACTTTGGGAGGCTGAGGCGGGCAGATCACCTGAGGTCGGGAGTTCGAGACCAGCCTGACCAACATGGAGAAACCCCATCTCTACCAAAAATACAAAATTAGCCAGGCATGGTGGCGCATGCCTATATCCCAGCTGCTTGGAGCGCTGAGGCAGGAGAATCACTTGAACCCAGGATGTGGAAGTTGCGGTGAGCCAAGATCATGCCATTGCACTCCAGCCTGGGCAACAAGAGCAAAACTCCATCTCAAACAAATAAATAAATAAATAAATATTTTTTTTATTTTAAAAAAGAAAGGAAATTATTATTCTATAAGTCTATGTACAGTAGTTAGCTTTCCATGGAGCTGCTTGAGGATGAAAACCATTCACATTTGCTGTATGTGTTTTATCTTTTTGAGTAGTCACAACGATGTGTGTATAACCAGAATGGGCCACTGTGATACATTTACTTGCCGCATGAATCCTAAAGCTAAAAACTGTCTGAAAGGAAGGTAGTAGGACAACCACAATGACAACTGTGAAGAACAACATACTAAAAGTCCAACAGATATATTTTTGGCACAACTTCTTTCAATATAAAGTTGAATAAAGTTGAAAAAGATTCTGATAAAATCCGAAATACAAAGAGTGCTTAGCTTCCTTAGGGCCATGGGTAAATGTTGATGGTAGTAAGTTGTCTGAGTCATGCAGAGAAAGTTCCAAACAATCAGGAGTGTAATAAATGCAAACGCCAAAATTGTAAAACAAATTTTTACTTTCTGCAGCATTTTGCAATGAAAAGATCATGGGTTTGGGAGCCAGAAAATCTTACTTGAACTCTGTCGCTACCTTGTCATGTGGCAACAAATCCTTAGTTTTCCCACATAAACCAGTTCAGGCACTCATCAGAAGTCCCTCAATCAAGACTATTTATTTACTTATCCAGGTTAGGAGTATACTACCCTATACTGCTCACTCATTCATGTATCCATTCTGCATGGATTTTAATCATACACTCTTTTACCTCCATTATTTATAATATTATCAAGAGAGTGGCAACTGTAGGAAATGAGTCAACCATAAATCATCAGACCAGTAGGATTTGCTTTCTAAGCCTTCAGCAAATTCTGTTCCTGACAACACAAATGAGCAAGGACAGAGGATTTCAAAGCTATGGTAACTACTTGCCAAAGATAGAGACAGGAGTATAGATGAGCTTTGCCCAGGGGTGGTAATAGAACAGATTAACCTTTGAGAACTTGGGAGAAAAGTGTAAACTGCCAGAGAAGGAGCAAGGCCAGCAAAAGGAACTATAAAACATAAACAAATACCTTGGCTCCCAGATACTTTTTCAGAAATAATTCTTATTCTAGTTCCTCCATTTACCCCATCATAAACAGATCACTCCTGTGAATAGTGAATGAAGCCCATATAGAAGAAAACCATAACCTACTCCATTGCATTATCAGCTGCAAAGTAATAAGCTGTAAAGCGTTTTTGTCATTCATGACATATTTGTGGTAATTAGAACAGATGGGATAAACCAGTTTAAATCCCAATAATGCACATATTATTGCCCACAGTTGATTATACATTTCTTTGTCCAGTTCATTGTTGATGACTCAAATAATAAGGTCTTCTGCTACTTTACCTCACTGCATAATATAAGACATGCAGATGAGATGGAATAACAGTTGTCACAATGTTCTCCCCATCAATACCAAGAAAAAACTACCACATGTGAAATCTTAAACACAGTATGCAAGGAGTGTGGGCTAAGCTTCAGATGACAAACACCGGGTCACATGTGAAACACCTACCCCAGCAATTTACCAGTATGAACTCACACATCTTCAATTGCTTTTCAGATTGAATAAGAACAAAAATGATAGGGTAAGAGAACAAATCTCTATTACTTGTTCAGAAAAGACAAAAGATTTGCATCCCATGGAAGAGTTTTTGAGATATCCTTAGCAGTAATAAAGTTCACTGAATTAACATGGATATGGGTGCATACACACATACACACACATTTAAAGACCTGTAGATTATGCATGTTGGCAAAGTCATACTTTCAGGGACAATTCACATTAAGATATTATGTGATAATATTCATAGAAAGTAAGTACTACAAAACACACTCTCTACCACCATCAGGATAGTCACTGGCAATGGTAGTCCCCTACAATCAGTAAAATACCTAAATACTCTGGATATCAGAACGCAGCATAGGGGAAAAAACAACTCTGAAATAAAAGTTGGAAAATATGAGTTTGAGTCTTACACTTAACAACTGAAAATATGATGTTGGACGTCAGTTTCCTTCCTCTTACAATGGAGAAAACAATGACTTATTTGCAGAGTAGGAATAAAGTTCAAATGAGATAACATATCTGAAAACAGATTGTAAAACAAACTTTACAAAGGGTTTGTAAATATAATCTCTCAACCAAACCTTCCATCAACACTAAAAAGCAGTATTATGTCACTGTATTATGTCACTGCTAATAACAAGGATAAATTATAACAGAGACAACCTGGATAAAAACCCATGTTAGGTATAAAGCTCTGGGTACTGAAAATAAAAAGTATACAGATCTCAAAGACAAGCAAATTGAATTGTTGGGAACTGTAGGTCCAACTGATTATAAATACTGTGGTGAAATAAAATATTAAAGTCATAAAGGACAAATAATAAATCAGATGTTTCTAAATACAAGCTCACATCTTGCAAGGAGAGCAAACAACCTGGAGGTACGTAATCATTAGATGCCATAAACTGGTTTAGTACTTACAGAGAATTTAGAAGTAATCTAAGGTTATTTATAAAATTCATTACATAAAATATTTTTGGGCCAAACAGTAAAATCCATTGTGGCATAAATAAGAACTCTCATGACAGATGAAATTCCTAATTCTATAAAGTGTTGAAAGTGTTATGTTTTTACTAAGCAGTTACAGATAATCAAGCTAGTGAAATTATCTGGTTAACTAGATGCTACAAAAGGAAGACAAGATTTTTCTGTCATGCTGACATCGTAGATTTTTAAAAAATTGATTCACTTAATATTTTTCAGATGATCAAAATAACAAATTGTCATTACAGAAAATTTGGAATAGAAGACTCCAGAAAGATAAAGCTTAAAAATATCCTTTTTCCTCCCTCTTTCCACTCCAACTCAACTATTTATTTCTTCTCTTGAGGAAGGCTGGCTATGGCAACTTCACAGGTCCTAGAAGATGTCAGCAAGCTATGCCAGTATCTAAAACTCAAATGCAAATTGTTGACATATACTTTTATCGTGGGTTTGAAATGTAATAAGACTGGTGTTAGATAGCCCTGGGCTAAGGAGACCAACACGGTGATTACTGGAAACCTTGGCACTCAGAGATTTTTGGACTCAGAAGAAGGCCTTTACTACACCTGTGCAAATGGCCTTGTACACACTTGCTATTCCTTTCCCAAAGAGTCATGACAAAACTGAACTGGATTAAATCCTCTCTCCCCAAGGGTAGAAGAATTCTTAGCTTTATAGTAGAGTTGACCAATACAGAGAGTCTTCCTCCTGGAAAGAAAACTTACAACTTGCTACAACTCATAGTATCTCTGGTTGTAGAAGCAGAGGCAGCTGGACATCCCAGTAGCTGAATTTTAATTCTGTGAAAAGGCCAAGAAGAAACTTTGGAGGAAAAATAATATGGACAATTTTACCAAACACCAAATGACAAAGTTTATCAAAAATATAGTAAATAAAATAATGTGTTACTGATGCATGAATAGCAAGTAAACCAACAAAGCAATGTGGAAAATCTGAAAAATAGACTTAGGCATATATATGAGTGTGAAAATAATAGAAGTATTATCAGTGGAGTAAAGACAGACTAGCCAAATAGATTGAACAAATGGCTCCTCTGATAGAACAGTAACAAAAATAGATTCTTATTTCACACTATATATAGAAGTAAATTTTACAATGTATTATAGACTTTAATAACACACATAAAATTGTATAAAACTTAGGAAAAAAAGTCAAACAATATCTTAATGATCCATGTAATAAAGGATGTCTGAAATATGAGGCAGACACAAAAATTAACCAGAAGAGGAAAAAAGCATTAATAGTGTAACAAACATGTAACAAAGATATTTGCATGAATGACAAAAAATGAATATTCAGTGTGTAATTATAAACTTGAATTCTACAGGAAAAATGTTAATGATACAGTATAAATACGGGCAGAAAATATGCACTGAAAGTAAATAGAATGATCAATAAATAAATTAAAAGATGTTCAACCTCTCTACTAATCAGGGAAAGGCAAATAAACACAAAAGAAGCAGCCAGTCCACATAGGTCAGGTTGAAAAGTGTAAAACGTCAGCTTGCACCAAGTAGTAGTGAAAATATGTAGAAAAGCAATTCTCCTATAATGGTATAAATGGGTAAATCTCTTCAGAGAATAATTTTTGGTAGCTAATAAAATTGAATATAGTCCTATCCTTTGATGAAATAATTTCACCTCTTGATATATACCCTAAAGAAATTCCTGCAAATATGTACAAGGAAACTTCTGTGAGAATATTAGACATTATTTGTATTAAAAATAGAAACAAATTAAATGTTGATCACTAGAAGAATGAAAACTAAATCAACCTTGTCTTCTTCAAATAGAATACTATACAGTACTTTAAAAATATTATCAGAACTATGTATGTATCAATATGTGTCTGTCTAAGAAACATAACTGAGTGAAAAACCAATTGTAGATAAGTACATGATTACTTATTTATAAAATTTAAATACAAACAAAAATCATATGTGTGTGTACATATATATAATATGTTTATGGTTGTGTAGCAAAATAATTAAAACATGGGTGAAATGGAGGCATGTCAATTTTTATAATTATAAAAATTTATGTAACTATCACCAGGGAGGAAAATGTAGAAGGAATACAGTCAAGAGAGAATATATAAAGAATTTAAATTTTATTCAAATCTACAGTATTTCAATGATTAGGAAAAATAATTTTGGTGCAAATGTAGAGAAATATTGAATATTTACTAAAATAATTCTAGTATAAGGGAATCTAATATTTTTCTGTGTACTTTTCTGTCTGGCTGTATTATTTCATTAAACTGTGAAATAAGAAAGATTGAAAATAAAGGGCCAGAATGTATCAGGCAATGCAAAGTAAAAGACAAAGAAGGAGTAGCAATATTGATATCAGAGCAGTTGCAATTTAGGAAAAAAGACACAGGATATAATAAAATGAAAATAAAAATGTCAAGACCTGAAACAAATATATCACAGGTATAAACTTGGCTACAATATACAGCAAAGCAGCAAATTACAAAGAGCAAATATTCTTATGAATTCAAGTAGAATCTGATATAAATTATTGCTGAAAATGTTATACCCCCTACAGAACTGGATAGATTTAAATGTATAAGAAAAAAATATGAAAACTGGAGTTTATGTATAATATATGATACATGATATTTGACCTATACTTATAACCTATAAACCAAGCATATATTTTTTCTTTGAGGTGTAAGAAATTAATTCTGCCTTTGCCCATAAATAAAATATTAAAATATTTTAAAACAGACATTTCATAGTTTACATTAACTAATGCAATTAAATGATAAATAACTGATATCATAATTATTTAATACCAATTATTCACCTGAAATTAACAAAGACTTTCTTAATCAAGTTCTGGATCATAAGAGAGTCAAACAAAAATAATATGCTATCCAGAAAATAGCAAAAAGTAGAAGACCTTATAACAAAAACTGTGGGATATGACCAGAGGAAAAGATCTGCACTGAAATGACAAAATTTGGTCTACTTCTTAATAAGTTAAAGACAATTTGAAATGAAACAAGAAAGTAGGGAGAAAATAAACTTGAAAGCTAAAATGTATAAAGTAGGAATGAAAAGAAAGTAACAGGCCGGGCACAGTGGCTCACGCCTGTAACCCCAGCACTTTGGGAGGCTGAGGCAGGTGGATCACGAGGTCAGTAGATTGAGACCATCCTGGCTAGCACGGTGAAACCCCATCTCTACTAAAAATACAAAAAATTAGCTGGGTGTGGTGTCACACGCCTGTAGTCCCAGCTACTTGGGAGGCTGAGGCAGGAGAATCGCTTGAACCTGAGAGGAGGAGGTTGCAATGAGCCGAGACCATGCCACTGCATTCCAGCTTGGGAGACAGAGTGAGACTCTGTCTCAAAAAAAAAAAAAAAAAGAACAAAAATATATTGAAAATGTATCTATGAAAAAAAAGAAACTCCTATAAGGCTAATTAAGAAATACAAAGAAGGAGCAAAAATCTGTTAAACAAGAATAGAAAAAGAAACATAATTATAGACATTAAAAGATTAAAATAATTATATGGGAATGCAATAATAATGTGTGGTAACTGGCTTCTAAACCTGAGGAAAATGTATATTTTTTTTCAAAAAATACAAATTAATACCACTGTGCATATAAGAAGTACAAATTTTGAGGACACATAATAATAAAAGAGATCAAAAAGTGAAAAATTATGACTTTCAAGGTCTTCAGGGTCACATGGCCTTACAGCCAAGTCTCTCTAAATTTTGAAAAGCAATTAATCTTAATATAATTCATACATTTTCATAATAGAAAAAAATAACAGGTTCTAAATTATTTTTAAAGTGGACTCATTTGGTACAGAAAATAGACAACAAAATCACAGACCAGCTCATATGTGACATATTTATAATTCTAAATAAAATATTAATATAGTATGCAGAAACCTCAAGAAAAGAGACGACCCTTTTTTTTTTAATGTGCAGAGAATCTAATAGACATTTCTCCAAAGAAGATGTACAAATGGCCAATAAGCATATACAAAGATATTCAACTTAATTAGTCATCAGGAAAATGCAAATCAAAACTATAAAGAGATACCACAGCATACCCACCGGGACAACTAGAATCAAAAAGTGAGATAATAACAAGTATAGGTGAGAAACTTGAATACTTATTCATTGCTGGTGGGAACATAAAATTATGCAGCCACTGTACAAAGAGTTTCTTAGAAAGTTAAACATAGGCCGGGCGCGGTGGCTCACGCCTGTAATCCCAGCACTTTGGGAAGCTAAGGCGGGCGAATCACGAGGTCAGGCGATCGGAACCATCCTGGCTAACACGGTGAAACCCCGTCTCTACTAAAAATACAAAAAATTAGCCGGGCGTAGTGGCAAGCACCTGTAGTCCCAGCTACTCAGGAGGCTGAGGCAGGAGAATGGCGTGAACCCAGGAGGCGGAGCTTGCAGTGAGCTGAGATCGCGCCACTGCACTCCAGCCTGGGCGACAGAGCAAGACTCCATTTCAAAAAGCAAAACAAAGCAAAACAAAAAAAATTAAACATAGAATTACCATATGATCTATCAATCCCACTCCTAAGTATACACACCCAAGAGAATTACAAATATATATTCAAACAAATACTGGTACAGTAATATTAGTAGTGGCTTTACTCATAATAGTCAAAAAGTAGAAACAACCCTAATGTCTATAAACTGATGACTGTTTGTTTAAAGAAATGTGGTGTACCTGTAAAACAGAATATTATTCAGCCAGAAAAAGGAATCAGGTACTGATACATGCCATAACATGAGTGACCCTTAAACACATGCTTAGTGAAAGATGTCAGACACAAAAGGCCATAGATTGTATTGTTTCATTAAAATAAAATATTCAAAATAGGCAAATCCATGCTTACAGAAAGTAGCTTAGTGTTGCTTGTGGTTAAGGGAAAGGGATTACGTGGAGTGACTGCTTAATGAATATGGAATTTCTTTGGGGAGGTGATGAAATGTTTTAAAATTAGCTATTGGCAACGGTTGCAAAAATCTTTGAAAAACTGATTTACTTATATGCTTTATATGGGTTAAAAGTATGATATTTGAAATATATCTCAATAAAGCTATTCATGAGAGTTTTTAAACAGAATATCAAGAGAAAAACCATACTGTAACCAAGTAGGATGTTCAAGTGATAAAAAAGATGGCTCTACATCACTATTTAAAAAAGAAGAAATATTGATGTGTGATGGGAGAAAAGTCAATAGCACAACTTTTATGACTTTTTTCAATGAAAACAATGTTTATAAGATTTATCTATGTTGTTTGAACTGTTGATTTATTTACAATACTGTATATTACATTGCACGAATATTTCACAATTTATTCTTATTTTCAAATTATTGCAGTTATGAAAATTACTGTTGATACATGTCATACCCATGTCTCCTGGTTCATATATTTATGAGTATCTTTTGAGTATACATTTAGGACTACAATAAGTTGATAAGTCATGCACATATTTATTTTCCAAAATATATAGTATAATACCATGTTCATAAAGCTCAACAAATAATAAAATGTATTATAACATATTTGTTGAAATATACATATGTGTGTGCTAAAATTACATATTTTAAAATGTGAAGGAATAATAAATACACAATTCTGCAAAGATTTTGCATCCAAGCATAAGTGACAAAAGGGGATGAAATAAGGGAGTAGCATTACGATAACTTCAATATTATGAGTCATTTCTTTTATTTTGAAATTGGATGATTTGTTAATGAGTGTTCATTGTTATGTTTCCTAATATGTGTTTATGCACTACAAGTGCTCTTTTGTAAGAATAATATGTTAAACAGTTTTTAAAACAATAGATGTTTACAAGACACTTGATAAAATTTGTTAATTCTTCCAAACAAAAATTTTTTGTAAAATGGAAACATTAGATCACTACTTAACGTGCCAAGACCTATCTACTAAAAATTATTAAATACATTTCTGTTAATAGTATATGTAAATGGCTTTGGTAAAAATCAGTATCACATACATGAAAATATATTGCTTAGATATAGAAACATTGGTTATGCAAAATATATGTATAATAATGATTATTGGGGTATTGTTTGTGATGAGAAAAACAATGAAAAGTCAATGCCTTTTAATAAGGGAAAGGAGTAAATTGTGATAGATCCACACCATGGAATATCAATGTTTTATTGACACAAAATATTTTACATATTTATAGGGTGTAAGTATTTGTTACATGCATACAATGTATAACCATCAAGTTAGAATTATCACCTATACTATTTGTCATTTCTTTATGTTGGTAACATTTCAAGTTCTCTCTTCAAACTTCTTTTAAAAACATAATACATTCGTCTCTACTAAAAAAAAATACAAAAAACTAGCCGGGCCAGATGGCAGGCGTCTGTAGTCCCAGCTACTCGGGAGGCTGAGGCAGGAGAATGGCGTGAACCTGGCAGGCGGAGCTTGCAGTGAGCTGAGATCCAACCACTGCACTCCAGCCTGGGCGACAGAGCGAGACTCCCTCTCAAAACAAAAACAAAAAGAAAAACAAACAAACAAACAAAAAAACATAATACATTCTTGCTAAATATAGTCACCCTATCTGCTCTCAAATATTGGGGCATATTTCTTCTACCTAACTATATGTTTGTATTCACTAATGAACCTTTCTTTATCTGCTCCCCATCCCACCCATAGACACTTCACATCCTCTAGTATCTATCATTCTATACTCAATCTCCAGAAGATCAAAATTTTTTAGCTCCTACACATAAGTGAGAATATGTGGTATCTAATTTTCTGTGCCTGGCTTGTCTCACTTAACATAATGACCTCCAGTTCCATCCATGTTGCTTCAAATTACATGATTTAATTCTTTTCTATGGACAAATAGTACTTTGTGGTGTGTATATGCCACATTTACTTTATTCATTTGCCTGTCAATGGACACTTAGGTTGATTCCCTATCTTTGTTACTGTGAATAGTTAGTTATGTGATAAACATGCACATGTAGTATCTTTTTGATAACCTGATTTCTTTTCTTTTGGATAAATACCCAATAGTGGGATGACTGTATCATATGGTGGTTCTATTTTTAGTTTTTTGAGGAAACTGCACTGTTCTCCATAGTGGTTTTACTAATTTACATTCCCACCAGCAATGTGTAAGTTCCCTTTTCTCTGCATCCTCACTATCATCTGTTGCTTTTTGTCTTTTTAATAACAGCCATTCTAACTGGGGTAAGATGACACTTCATTGTGATTTTGATTTTCATTTCATGATGCTTAGTGATATTGAGCATTTTTTCATACATCTCTTGGCCATTTGTAAGTCTTCTTTTGAGAAATGTCTTTTATGTGCTTAACCAACTTTTTAATTGGACTATTTGTTATTTTTTTGTTGTTTGAGTTCCCTGAATATTCTGAATGTTAGTCCTTTGGATAGTTTGCAAACAGTTTCTCCCATTCAACATATTGTCTCTTCACTCTGTTGATTGTTTCTTTTGCAGTGTACAAGCTTTTTAGTTTAACATAGTCCCATTTGTCTATTTTTGTTACAGTTGCCTGTGCTGTTGAGGTCTTTGCCATGAAAGTTTTTCTTAGACTGACATTTTGATGTGTTTTCCTTATTTTTTGTAGCAGTTTTATAGTTTCAGTCTTATGTTTAAGTCCTTAATTGATCCTGAGTTTATTTTTGCATGTGGGGTGAGATGGGTATCTAGTTTCATTCTTTTGCATATGGACATCCAATTTTCGCAGCACCATTTATTGAAGAGGGTGTCCTTTCCTCAGTATATATTCTTGGTGCCTTTATTAAAAATCAGTTGGCTCCAAATACATGGATTTATTTCTGGGCTTTCTATTCTGTTCCATTGGCCTATGTGTCTGTGTTTACAACAAGACCATGCTGTTTTGGTTACTATAGCCTTGTAATATCTTTTGAAGTCAGGTAGTGTGATGCCTCTAGCTTTGTTCTTTCTGTTCAAGATTGCTTTGGCTATTCTTTTTTTTTTTTTTTTTTTTTTTTTTGGTTCCATACAAATTTTTGAATTGATTTTTTGAATTATGTGAAAAATTATATTGGTATTTGGTAGGGATTGAATTGAATCTGTCTATTCCTTTGGACAATATGGCCATTATAATAATATTAATTCTTCTGATCTATGAGCATATAATGTCCTTCAATTTGTTTGTGTCCTCTTCAATTTCTTTCATCAGTGTTTCGCAGTTTTCCTTACAAAGAACTTTTACCTCATTGGTAAAACTAATTCCTGAGTATATATTTTTTGGAGCTATTGTAAATAAAATTGCTTTCTTGATTTTTTTCCTCTGCTAGTTCATTACTGTTGTATAGAAATGCTACTGATTTTTGTACATTAATTTTGTCTCCTGCAGCTTTCCTGAATATATGAAACATAGGAGATTTTTTTTGTGGCATCTTTAGGTTTTTCTAGATGTTAGATCTTATCATCGACAGAGGAAATCTGACTTCCTCTCCTCTGATGTGGAATTTTTTTTTTCTTTTTCTTGTCTGATTGTTTTGATGGGGGCTCCCAGTACTATGTTAAATAGGATTGATGTAAGTGGGCATCTTTGTCTTGTTGCAGAGCTTGGAAGAAAGATTTTCAGCTTTTTCCCACTCAGTATGATGTCAGCTGTGGGTTTGTCATATATGGCCACGATTATTTTGAGGTATGGTCCCTCTATTCCTAGTTTGTTGAGAGTTTTTATCACAAAGGGATGTTACATTTTATCAGATGATTTTTCTGTGTCTAATGAGATGATCATTTGGTTTTTGTCTTTCATTCCGCTTATGTGATGTATCGTGTTTATTGATTTGCATATGTTCAATCATCCTTGCAGTCCTGGTGTAAATCCCACTTGGTCATGGTATATTTTCTTTTTCATGTACTGTTGGATTCAGCTTGCTAGTATTATTCTGCAGAATATTTTTACATCTAACTTCATCAAGGATATTGGCCTATAGTTTTCTTTTTTGGATGTATTCTTGTCTGGTTTTGATATCAGGGTAATGTTGACCTCAGATAACGAGTTAGGGAGAGTTCCCTTTGCTTCTGGTTTTTTTTTTTTTTTTTTTTTTTTTAATACTTTCAGGAAGATTGATGTTAGTTCTCTACACATTTAGCAGACTTCAGCTATGAATCCACTGGGTCCTGGGCTTTTCTTTGTTAGGAGACTTTTTATTAGTGATTCAATCTCACTACTCATTATTGGTCTGTTCAGGTTTTCTATTTCTTCCTTGTTCAATCTCGGAAGGTTGTATGTTTCCATGAATTTATCCATTTCCTGTATGTGTTGGGGTTTGTTAGTATATAATTGTTCACAATAGTCTTTGATGATCTTTTGTATTTCTGTGCTATCACTTGTAATGTCTCCTACTTCATTTCTGATTTTGTTTATTTGGATTTTCTCTCCTCTTGGTTAGTCTAGTGAGTGGTTTTTCAATTTTGTTTCTTTTTAAAGAACCAGCTATTCATTGATTCTTTATATTTAAGTCTGTATTTCATTTAGTTCTTCTCTGATCTTTATTATTTAAATGATCTAATTTCCTTCTGCTAATTTTGTGCTTGGTGTATTCTTGCTTTTCTAGTTTCTTAAGGTGCATCACTAGTTAATTATTTGAAATCTTTCTATTTTTTTGATGTAGGCATTTATTGCTATATAATTTTCTCTTAGCACTGCCTTTGCTGGATCCCACAAGTTTTGGTATGTTATTTTCCCATTGTCATTTTTTAAAGGCATTTTTTGATTTCCATCTTAATTTCTTTGTTGACTCAATGGTTGTTTAGGAATATATTGTTTAATTCCTTTGTATTTGTATAGTTTCCAAAGTTCCTTTTGGTATTGATTTCTAGTTTTCTTCCACTGTGGTCTGAGAAGACACTTGATTTTATTTCATTTTTTTTTTAATTGGTTGAGAATTTTTTTGTGGCCTAACATACAGTCTGTCCTAGAGAATGTTCTATTTGTTGATGAGAGGAATGTATTCTCTGTAGTTGTTCAATAAAATGTTCTGTAAATGTCTGTCAGATCCACTTGGTCTAAAGTCTAATTTAAATGCACGATTTCTTTGTCAATTTTCTGTCTAGAGTATCTGTCTAATGTGAGAGTGGGCTGTTAAAGTCCCCTAGTATTACTGAATTGAAGTCAGTTTCTCTCTTTAGATCTAGTAAGACTTGCTTTATGAATCTGGGTGTTCTGGTGTTGTATGTATATTTAGAATTGTTATGTTCTACTTTTGCATTGATTCTTTTATCATTATATAGTGATATTCCCTGTCTTTTTTTACACTGTATTTGATGTAAAGTCTGTTTTATCTGACGTAAGTATAGCTACTCCTCCCAGCTGTTAGCTTCTGTTTGAGTGGAATATCTTTTTCGATCCTTTTACTTTCAGTATACCTGTGTCTTTACAGATAAAGTGCATTTCTAATAGGTAGCATACAGTTGGATTATAGTTTCTTAATATCCATTCAGCCAATCTATATATTTTAAGTACAGAATTTAATCCATTTAAATTCAAGGTGATTAATGATCTGTGAGTTTTTTTTTTTTTGTCATATTGTTAATTGTTTTCTGGTTGTTTGGTATGTTCTTTGTTCATTCCTTTTTATCTTATTATTTGTCATTGTGATTTGGTAATTTTCTGTAGTGAAACCACTTGAGCCCTTTCTCTTTCTCATTTGTGTGTATGGTTTACCTGTCAGTACTACAGTTTTATGAGTTTTTATGTTGGTAAATGTTGTTTTTTTGCTTCCAGGTGTAGGGCTCCCTTAATCAATTTTAGTAGGGCTCATCTTGTAGTGATAAATTCCCTAAGCATTTGCTTCTCTGGGAAATACTTTATCCCTCACTTATGAAGGGTAATTTTACTGGATAATATTATCCTTCTCTGTCAGTTTCTTCTTTCAGCACATTGAATATGTCATCTCATTCTCTCCTGGTTTCTGCTGAGAAATCCCCAGTTAGTCTGATGGTGGTTCCTTTATAGGTGACTAGGTGTTTTTCTCTTGCTGCTTTTAGAACTCTTTTTTTCTTTGACTTTAGACAGTTTGACTATAATGTGTCACAGATAAGACTTTTATGGATTTTTATCTGTTTGACGATCTTTGAGCTTCCTATATCTGGATATCTAAATCTTTTGCCTGACTTGTGGTTTCCATCCATTATTTCATTAATAGGTTTTGGAAACCTTTCATTATCTCTTTGTCCATGGAGACAATGATAATTTCAATATTCCGTTGCTTGATGGTGTCCCAAACATCACAAAATCTTTGTTCATTCTTTTCTATGCCTTTTTATTTTTGTCTGACTAGATTATTTCAAAATACTTGTCTTCAACTATTGAGATTCTTTCTTCTGCTTGACCTAGACTATTATCGAAGCTTCCAAATGTATTTATTTCATTCAATGATATCTTCAGTTCCCAGATTTCTGCTTGTAATCCCAGCACTTTGGGAGGCTGAGGCGGGCAGATCACAAGGTCAGGAGGTCGAGACCATGCCAGCTAACATGGTGAAACCGTGTGTCTACTAAAAAATACAAAAAAAATTAGCCAGGTGTGGTGGCAGGTGCCTGTAGTCCCAGCTAATCGGGAGGCTGAGGCAGGAGAATGGTGTGAACCCGGGAAGTGGAGCATGCAGTGAGCTGAGATTGCGCCACTGCACTCCAGCCTGGGTGACAGAGCAAGACTCCATCTCAAAAAATCAATCCCTTTGGTAATTTTTTAATTCATATCCTGAATTGTTTTTTATATTTCTCTGTATCATTTTTCAGAATTCTCGTGTCTCATTTGGGCTTCTTTAAAATCAGTATTTTGAATTCTTTATCCAAAATTTTATGAATGTCTGATTGAGATCCATTGCTGGAGAATTACTGTGTTTCTTTGCAAATGTCATATTTCCTTGCTTTTCCATGTTTTGGTTTCCTTATGCTGATATCTGCACACCTGGTATAACAGTCACTTCTTCTATTTTTTTGAACTTGCTTTCATAGGGGAAGGCTTTTTCCTGAAGACATATATACGTTGGTGGTGGGTGGGAACTTCAGCTTTGATTCTGGATTTGTGCAGTAGTTCAGTCTTTGTATGATTTCCTGGCCTATAAACAGCATTGGTGATATCTGCAATTTCCTCAGTGGCTTAGGGTATGGTTATTAGTGGAGGCTGTGGTGAAGTTTTGCTGGGGACTAGGATACCAGGTGGGCCAGTCTTTGGGTCCCAGTGGTGGCAGCAGTCAGCTGAGCATGCCTGTCTTTGAACTCCAGAGTGGTGGATACCGGCTCTAGTGTTCACAAGTCCAGGCAGGTTGATTCTTGGGCTTCCAGATAGCTTGCTTGGATGCTGGTAGTGTCAGGAATGGTCCAGAAATGTGGGTAGGTTTTCAGGCCCCTGGTCCATGGGTACCATGTGGGCAATGGCAGAAGTAGTGGCGAGGCAACCCACCAGAACCCCAGTGGTTCACGGTGATGTTGGCAGGGGCTGTGACGGGCTGGTCACGGCATCCCTGTGGCCTGCAAGTGGTTTGTACAGATGGGTACTAGCTGTGGCAGTATCAGCAGTTGGGTTGGCATAACCTCAAACCCTGGGAAAGGTGTTCAGGTGCCAACATATGTGGACTGAGCTGGGCAATCTGCAGGTTCCTGGATGTCATGCTTAAGTATCATGGGGGCGGGACCAGGCCAGCAGGCTTGTCTTCAGGCCTTCTGGTAGGATGTTCTGGCACTGTCTGTGATAGGCAGGGGTGGGGTGGTCCCTAGATTATTGTCTGAATGTTCAGCTGGTTGCAGTGGTGACTGCGCTGCAGGCTGGCCTCCAGGGAGGGCGGGGTCGCTCTCAGTGGGAGCAGCTTAAGCAGGTGTCTGGGGAACTTGTGGTTTCTCCCACCTCGGTCCTACAGCAGCTCATAAGCAGAGGCAGTAGCATTTGTCCTTAGAGTGTATGACATTGCCTAGCTTCCCTTCTCCCTTCCTGACCTGGCAGTGGCAACAGCAGTGTTGAACACAGGGGAGGACACAGTCCTCTGAGGGCTGTGCACTTGGACTGGCACAGGATTGGAGGCCTGCCACTGAGGAGGATGGGGGCCACTCTCAGTGGGAGCAGAATAGGCAGACAGCTATGGGGCCTGTGATTTCCTCACATCTTGGTCCCAAAACAACTCACAGCAGTGGGAGAGGTGAGATTTGTCTTTAGGGTGGATGAAAGTGCCTGGCTTCCCCTCTTCCTCCTTGGTAGTCTTTGAGGGCTGAGCTCTCAGAATGGCACTATGTTGCAGCTGCCTAGGGTTTGGAAATCTGTGGGACTCAGTGTGATTTCCCTTTCTGGAGCTCGGCACAATCACTAGGCAGCTGCCTATATTAGTCTCAAGGCTGTGAGGCTTGCAGACTGTTTCCATGGCTAGGATTATACATGGCAGGTATATGAAACCCTGACGTCACTCACTCATCCTTTCCTCATGTCCAGGAGCTTCTCCCAGTTTCCAGCCAACCCTGGCCAACCAACCTGCCTATTTCCCTCTCCTTTGCTTTCAGTGTTTCTCATCACTTCTTTGTTATGTTCCAGCGTTCTCTCCTAGAAAATCTATTTGAACTGTGACTATCTACTTGCTTTTTTGTTTCCTCTCCATGGAAGACGTGTATGTAAGGAGTCATATATCTGAAATCATTTAATACCATCAAAACAAATGAGTCTGTTGATTTGAAGAATATATCCTACGAAATTGAGATGTTTATAAGTCAAAGCAGTTGAAAATTGACAATTTCATATGATTTCTATAATTTTGTATGTATTCAGACATACATGTACATATGTAATGTACATATGTATATATAACATATATGTATATATGGATATGTATGCATATCATCTACTATACACAAATATGCATATCCATATATGTACACATACATAAACACAAATCTTCATATATAGTCTTAGGAGTGTGCATTTGTAAATTTATATATTAAGTGGTTAAATGGGGAGTTGGTTAAATTACATGAAGATGTGGAAGAATAAATGTAAGGGGAGAGGTAAGGAGAAAAAAAATTGAATAAAGTTGAGTACCATAAAGCAACGTAAATGACTTTATTGTAAAAGTAGATAGTATGTGTCAATATTTTTAAAAAAGATGATGCACATAAGAACAGTCACCAAAATGATGGTGGTTTCTCGAGGCATAAGGAGATGAATTTCACTGTTTTCCTTAGGTGTTTATGTTGCTTAAATTTATTGTGTCAGCATTTTTTTGTTGTTGTTTTAGGAAAAACAGCAACAGAGGTATTTCATCATAAAACAAAAACTATGGAAAGTTTGGAAATTTATACAAAAAATACAGCATGGGAAAAAAATTATCCTTAAGTTCCGCTACTCAAGACAACCACTACTAACGCTGGCTAAATACTTAGGGTATTTTGTATAAAGAGGTCACATTTGATATATATATATATATGAAGTAAAATAGGATACCCAAATAATGGAATATTGTGTGGTTATAACCACCCAAATAATGGAATATTATATACATGCATGTGTGTGTGTGTATATACATATATACTATATATAATTTCATTTTTCTTTTGGATGATTATAATAACCACATAATATTCCATTATTTGGGTATCCTATTTTACTTAATTACACCTTATGCTAAATACTTGTTTACTTCTATTTGTTCACTCTTTGGACTAATTACTAAAAGCACAATTCATATTTTATATAAAAAATATTTGTTTATGTTTTACATTATTTTCTAGGCATCCTCTTTAAATTAAGCTTTTACACTGACTCCAAAGGCGTAAAGATTTTCAAAAATCTTCACACATATTAGAAGACTGTTTTACTAGCATTTTTAACTGCTAATCGAACAGGATAATTACTGCAGATAACATCATTCTTGATTCAGACAATGACAATATTAAAACCACTGGATTTGGGAGATCTAGACCTACATTTAACCCTGTGTAGCGGTTCATTTACTTAGCTTGTTGAAGATGTACTTTGCAGGAAGCATATATTGACAGGTACTGCAAACAAGAAAATGTATCCTTTTTGGGGAGTATGTTCTATGTGCACAGAACACATTAGCTTTACCTGGAAGCAGTTCTGTCGGCCACACTCATGGTAAAGCAATTCGGTCTCTAGGTAGTTGAGCAACTGAAGTGCTTAAGCATTAACAAAAGGATAATTTTATCTTATTTTCAGACACTTAAATAATCTGGCCTTGACTTGCACCATCAATACAGAGCAGCTATACTATAAGTACCTGTTGGAATTAATTGCCTAATATACCTAATGTTGGAAAGGCAGTGCCAGGCACTCTTACACTATTAAGATTATAGAGGCCTAATGGATTGTGCCACCGCACTCCAGCCTGGGCGACAGAGCGAGACTCCATCTCAAAAAAAAAAAAAAAAAATAGAGGCCTAATGGTAATAAAAGCTGCGTAAACCACTATTTATCAAATGGGCCCCATAAATCCATAAAATCAATTTTCAGGTGTTTAAATGTTCTATGACAATTATTTTATTTTATTTCAATTTTAATAATAATCATTTAGAAATACCATGTTCCTTGGGAAGGGGGGAATAAAAAAAGGAAAAGCACTGTCACAGGTTTTTTTTAACTCCCCAGGAAATTCTAATATACAGCCATGATTGAGGGTCATGGAGTTCCACCACTGGACAGTGAGTAATCTGCCCTCAAAGAGTTCAGTGTCTAGTAAACAGAAGTTACCTAGTTCCCACTGGGAAATTTCTCCAACTACCATCACCACTACTGTAATTTTTATTAAGATAGCTAGCATTTGTCATCTATTAGTACATGTCATGTACTTCAACTCTAGCAGAATATTATCTCTCTTTTGCAAAAGATAAGAGTGAAATGTAGTTGACATATGTAATTCTGGGTGACCAGCATCCCAATTTGGGAAAAATCCTGTGATAAGTGGAGGTAGGGCATGCTAACAGCCTGCTGGGAACATATATTCCCTCTCTAGTACCATGGCACCTAGAGCGTAGGGCATATGACTTAAGAACAACTAATCAGATATTCCCACCCAGAACTTTTGAGGAATGACATAAAAGCATGGGGTCTGTCGGAGATTACTCAACACTACAGTGGAATCCATAGTCCATTAGAGCAAAAAGTGTTTAATTGCAGCAAAATTGGTGTGATGCCTTATGCAAAGCATTCCTTTGCCTTGCCTACTCTGGTTTCTGCTACAGCTTAATTTTTCATCTTTCTGTCAATTTATAAACTAGTCATCTCATTTGTTAATTCCTTTTTGCTTACATTTATCTGAAGTAAATTTCTATGATTTATCAAAATGAACTCTGACTAGTATATAAAGAACAGGGAGGGGAATTATAACCTATGCTCAAGGTCACCCCTCTAGTAAGTGGTAGATTGAATTCAAACCTGGTTCTGATTCCTATAAGAACCTAAAAGCACGGCCTGTTTTGCCTCCAATCAGGATAACTAAGGCAGCACCCCTAAAATTCTTATCTCTACCAGTGCAGTTATTGCATACTCTTTGTGTAAATAAGTTCTTTTTTTCAGATACTTGTCACACATTTAATGGGAGTCAGTTCTGTTTTGGGCATTGTGGGGCTAACCCAGATTGCCAGGCAATCTTACAGTCAGCAGCAGGTGTTGTGAAATTGACTAAAGTCCACAAGGCACCGCAATCTCAACAATGTCCAGCCATCAGCCATCCAGATGCTGTCTCTGACAAGTAAACATGCAGGGGTATTTTCTTCTTGACTTCAGCTTTAATATCTGTTCTCGTTAGCAATAGGAATCTGTTTCACTTACTTGTGCTCTTAGGAAATATCTAGCAGGTCTTGGGAGAATTATAAGGATGTGTTTCCACTTTAACGCAACCCTTACATTACTCTCTCAGTTACTAACATCAATCATGCTTGAAGACCATAATTAAGCCATGCTGCAATCTTCACTTGCCCAGATTAAAGAATCCATCTCCTCTAACCCTTTCTCAGAGGAATGACCTCATGGAACTTTCATCATTTCACTGCTCTTTTCTGAGCTCTCCACAGTCATTAAGTTTTGTATGAATAGAAATGATGAATAATTTTACGAGCCCTTTATGAAGCTGTCTTTGTAGGCTTGCCCTATAAGCTCTTTGAATCAGGACAGACTTTACCTGTGGGTCATTCACATTAGAGGAGCATTATTTAATATTTAATACAGTTTTATTCTGATTTAAACATCATTTATTGAGCATTTATTATGTGCTACACAATATTCTAGGAAACTTTCACATGTCCTGTCATTAAATATGTACAATGGCCTTTGGAGAAAGGCATTGTAAAGCCCCCCATTTTATTGAGGAATAAACTGAGGTGAAGTGACTGGTAATCTGGTTAAGTGACTAGTGATTTAGCCAAGACTATATACATACAGTCAGCATCCAGAAAAGAAGTTGTGAGAAAGAGATAAAAAGCAAAACAGTAAAAACTAGTTCAGGGGTATTTCCCCAACCATTCAGACCACCCCACTTGGTTTATTAGGGACATACTGAGGACAAAATTAAAATGAAGTGTTCTGAGGGGAACAGGACTCCCTAACATTATAACTGCCTGAAAGGCTTCTTTCCCCATCTCTGGTACAACTGGTTAGGCACATTTACTTATTAATGAGCAGTTTCTGATAGTGGGAAGAGCAGTCACTTTCCCATTGCGCACGCAGAGGAGCTTAAATCAAACATTCATTGAAGAAAAATCCCGTTAGTTTTCACTAGCCAAAGAGATCTGAAAGCTATTTTAGCTCAAAGCAGAAATCACTGCCCAGGATTTTTTTTTGGGTCAGATAAGTGTGACAGTTTAGCATGTCCGTGGCCGACATTGTGAAGCTGAATGAAAAGTCTAATAGCTTTACTTCTGAACGGATCTGCCAGGTTGTGAGACAGTCAGGTTCTTTTCAGACAGGAAAATTGCCCTTCTTCCCTACCCACTTTGACCAGGTCCTGCTGCTGTAACTTCTCACTTGGCTGATTTGCATTTCTACCTGAATAAGAACAGAGAGGAAATTTCTGGGATAATCCACCCTTATCCCCATCTTGATAAGAGTGAAAACAAAACTAGCCCTGGAGATTACACGTTAAAGCTTCACTGATTCCAAAGCTAATAGTAAAAGCATCAGGAAAACTTCTCATTATACTTAAACAGAGAGTCAATCATTAGACATTTCCCGTATTCCAAAGTCTCCTATGATGTCCTAGTTAAATTTGGGAGATATGAAAATAATAGAGAATTTTACACAAGAAGTTTTCAGATCAATTATATTGTTGAAATATAAATTCTGTTTACTTCTGAGCAAGAAAAAGAGAGCTTGCTAAGACGACTACTAGTCAGGGAAAGGAAAGTGTAAAGTAGAGGAGAGTCACAGAAACCGTACCAGATAAAGAAAAGATGAAGGACTTAGAGCTGTTTATCTGGAGGAAAAAAGACAAGACTGTGGACACTGGTGATGGTGCAAAATCAGAAGCAGAATTTGAAGTTTATCACTTTGTAAATTTTTAATTTTTGCGAGGACATAGTAGTTTTGTGTATTTATATGGTGCATGAGATATTTTGACACAGACATACAGTGAGTAATAATCACAACAGGACAAATGGGGTATTCATCACCCCAAGCATTTCTCCTTTCTTTATGTTACTAACAATCCAAATATACACTTTTAGTTATTTTTAAATGTACTGTGAATTACTGTTGTCTTTAGTCACACTTTTGTGCTATCAAATTATAGATCTTATTAATTCTATCTAAATATATTTTTGTACCCATTAACCATCACCACTTCCCTCCCACCCACTACCCTTCCCAGCCCCCCATAACCATCTGTCTACTTTTCATCTCTATAATTGTTTAAACTTTTAGGGCCTCAAAATAAGGGAGAATATGGAGGTTTGTCTTTGTGTGCCTGGCTTATTTCATTTAACATAATGACCTCTAGTTTTATCCATGTTGTTGCAAATGACAGGATATCACTCTTTTTTATGGTTGAATGCTATTTCAGTATATATAGGTACCACATTTTCTTTATCCATTCATCAGTTGATGGATATTTAGGTTGCTTCCAAATCTTGGTTATTGTGAATAAACATAGGAGTGCAGATACCTCTTTGATGGACGGATTTCCTTCAAGTATATAGCCAGAAGTAGGATTGCTAGACCATATGGTAGCTCATTTTTTACTTTTTTGATGAACTTCCAAACTATTCTCCATAGTGGTTGTACTAATTTACATTCCCACTAATGGAGTATGAGGGTTCTCTTTTCTCCACATCCTTGCCAGGAGTTGTTATAGCCTGTCTTTTGGATAAAAGCCATTTAACTGGGGTGAGATGATATCTCATTATAGTTTTGATTTGCATTATTCTGATGATCAATATTGAGCACCTTTTTACATGCCTGTTTGCTATTTGTATGTCTTCTTTTGAGAAATACCTATTCAGATCTTTTGGCCATTTTAAAATCAGATTATCAGTTATTTTTTCATAGGGTTGTTTGAGTTCCTTATTATCAATTGAGTTCCTACTTATCAATCCTTTGTCAGACGGATAATTTGTAAATACTTTCTCCAATTCTATGGGTTGCCTATTCACTTTGCTGACTGTTTCCTTTGCTGTGAAAAAGTTTTTTTAAATTGGTGTGATCCCATTTCTCCAATTTTACTTTGATTGTCTGTGCTTGTCGGGTATTACTCAAGAAATCTTTGCTCAGGCCAAAGTCCTGGAAATCTTCCCTAATGTTTTCTTTTAGGAATTTCATAATTTGAGGTCTTAGATTTAAGCCTTCAATCCATGTTGATTTTATTACCTGCATTTGATTTTCCAGGCTCACAGGCAGAAGGGACTTGCCTTGTCTCCGATGAGTCTTTGGACTTAAACTTTTGAGTTAATGCTGGAATAAGTTACGACTTTCTGGGACTGTTAAGAAGGCATGATTGATTTCGAAATGTGAAAAGGACATGAGATTTGGGAGAGGCCAGGGGAAGAATGATATGGTTTGGCCTTCTGTCCCCATTCAAATCTCATCTTGAATTTTAATCCCCATGTGTCAAGGGAGAGACCTGGTGAGAGGTGATTAGATCATAGGGACCATTTTCCCCATGCTGTTCTCTTGACAGTGAGGGAGTTATCAGGAGATCTGATGGTTTTAAAGTGGCAGTTTTCCCTGCACTCTTTCTCCTGCCACCTTGTGAAGAAAGTGCTTGCTTTTCCTTTACCTTCCACCATGATTAGAATTTTCCTGAGGCCTCCCCAGCAATGTGGAACTGTGAGTCAATTAAACCTCTTTCTTTTATAAGTTACCCATTTTCAGGTAGTATCTTTATAGCAGTGTGAAAATGAACTAATATAGATGCATTCTTCTGTATGTCAATTACATTTTTCAACTCCAGAATTTTTGCTTGATTCTGAGAGACAGGACTAGCTGAATTTCCTAGGCCGACTAAGAATCCCTAAGCCTAGCTGGGAAGGTGACTGCTTCCACCTTTAAACACAGGGCTTGCAACTTAGCTCACACCCGACCAATCAGAGAGCTCACTAAAATGCTAATTAGGCAAAACCAGGAGGTAAAGAAATAGCCAATCATTTATTGCCTGAGAGCACAGCAGGAGGGACAATGATCATGATATAAACCCAGGCATTTGAGTCAGCAACGGGCTACCCTCTTTGGGTGCCCTCCCTTTATATGGGAGCTCTGTCTTCACTCTATTAAATCTTGCAACTGCCCTCTCTTTTAGTCTGTGTTTGTTAAGGCCGGAGCTGAGCTTTCGCTCCCCATCCACCGTTGCTGTTTGCCGCCTTCACAGACTCACCTCTGACTTGTCCCTCCAGATCAGGCAGGGTCTCTGCTGTGCTCCTGATCCAGGGAGGCGCCCATTGCCGCTCCCGATCAGGCTAAAGACTTGCTACTGTTCCTGCACAACTAAGTGCCTGGGTTCGTCCTAATCAAGCTGAAAACTAGTCACCAGAGTCCATGGTTCTCTTCTGTGACCCACGGCTTCTAATAGAGCTATAACACTCACCTCACGGCCCAAAAATTCCATTCCTTGGAATCCGTGAGGCCAAGAACCCCAGGTCAGAGAACATGAGGCTTGCCACCATCTTGGAAGCGGCCTGCCACCATTTTGGAAGCGGCCCGTCGCCATCTTGGGAGCTCTGGGATCAAGGACCCACCCCCCACCATAACAATTCTTTTTATTTCTTATAATTTTTGTAATTTTATTATAATTTATTTATAATAAATAACTTTTATTTATAATTTTATAATTTTTATTTATATAATTTATCCGATAGGAATCTTAATTCATTGTCTGTATTATCTTGAATTTCACTGAGTTTCCTCAAAACAGCTATTTTGAAACCTCTATCTGAAAGGTCACTTACCTCAGGATTTGTTCCTGGTGCCTTATTTAGTTTGTGTGGTGAGGTCATGTTTTCCTGGATGGTCTTGATGCTTGTGGATGTTCATTGGTTTTGGGCAGAGTTAGGTATTTATTATATTCTTCATAGTTTTTAGGTTTATTTGTATCCATCTTTCCTGAGAAGGCTTTCCAGGTATTTGAAGGGACTTGAGGGCTGTAGTCTAAGTATTTGGTAACTGCACCTATATTTGCAATGGTAGGCACTCTGAGCCCCGTAATGTTATGGCTCTTGCAGATTCATACAGTTACCACCTTGCTTGTCTTGGATAAGACCTGAAAAAATTTCCTGAATTATAAGGCAGAGATTCTTATTCTCTTCCCTTACTTTGTCCCAAATAAATTGAGTCTCTCTCTCTCTCTGTGCTAAGCTCCCAGGAGCCAGAATGTGGGCATCAGGACTCTGCTTGGTGCCCTATCGTACTGTGGCTGAGCCAGTATCCACATTACAAGACAAAGTCCTCTTTACTTTTCCCTCTCCTTTCCTCAAAGGCAAAGAGTCTCTCCTGGAGCTGTGAGTTGTACTGCCTGGGCTTGGGGAAGGGGTGGTACAAGCACTCCCTTGGCCACCCAGCTGGTGTCTCACTACATCACATGCCCCTCTAGTCCACTTGCTCTGAGCCTAGCAAAGCACAAGAAGTTGCCCAGGAATTGCAGTCCTTGTAACCTAGATTGCATTTCAAGTTTACTTAGGACACCAGAGATCTTTAGCCTATGGTGGGGAGCCTTGCCAGAACACAGGTTCTGACTGCTGGGATGGACATTTCCCCTCTGGCTAGAGTTGGACCAAGCGTTCCCTCCATGAACACCAGCTGTGTTCTGCCTAGTGTTGCCTGCTGCTGTGACAGGGCAGCACTGTGTTTCAGTGCCAAGTCCCACAATCGTCGTGCTCTCCCTTCCCCAAGTACATTCAAATTCTCTCTCTGCACTATGCCACTACCACCAGGGGATAGTGGAGGGATGGCATTAGCAATTCAAGACTGTCTTTCCTACCCTCTTCCTCTGTCAGTGCCTCTTTCAGTAATATGAAGTTAAAACTAGGCACTGTGATCCCTTACAGTGATTTCTGGTTCTTACGAAGGTTCCTCATTTTGTGGATAATTGTTTAATTTGCTATTCTTGCAGGGATGATTATTGGTGGAGGCTTCTATTCAGGTATCTTGCTCCATCTATCATTTTTAAAATCAAAGTCAGTACCCATGATATCAACATATTATCACAGAAAGATAATTATCTTTCAGAGAAGTGATGTTCCTTGTACTCCATCCAGTCTTCTGGTGTGTCTTTCTAGAGGTCCATGAAAGGACAGGCACAGATTGGGCAGCCCCAAATCATCCAGTGAGTATGTTCCCCTCTATTGATTTCCCTTTTCATCTTTCTGGTAATGAAGAGAAGATCTCAATTCTCTGACACTTCTTAATAATCCTTGTTAGTAAAGACAATGAGAAAGACCCATATTAATAGGAATCAATAAGGCACAGTTAAAATTAATAATAGTTTATTTTCTATAGTATGTATTTTTACAGAATAACCTTCTGTTTAATGTAAATGATATTGAGTTTCTATTTTTTGGTAATGATAACAAGTATCCTGGTTAAGTAAGCTAATTTAAGTAAAAACATAGAGTTCAATTGAAGAAAAATTGTGAGTAATTAATTGTACATGTACAACTCAGATGACGTCATGAATGCATCAGGATTTTAAGGTATCATTTGAATAAATTTCATAAATATTTGAGTAACAGAAGTACTAGGAAAGTAAAGCAAAGAATCATAAAATTTCAAAGTTGAAGATCCATAAAAGGTCACTGAATCCTGGCTTTTATCCAGTATGAAATTCTGGATTCTATCCAAAATTATACCAAACAGCTACAAGCCACAGCTTAGATATCTCCACTCACAAAAAAAGCTGTCTTATCAACTATTCAACTTTTGATATGCTAACAAACAAATCCAACATTTTTCAATGGATTACACCAGTAACAACAATTTTGCACATATTACGTGACGGCTGCAAGTAATCTCATTCTTTGCTCCATATCCACTGTCTCTACATGACCCATTCTTAATGATAAGAGAAGAGCCCCTTTGTAGAATGCACTGCTTTTTGAAGCAGGGAGAAATCAAACTCAAAGCTCCTTTTTGGATGCAACCTACATCTTGTTCACTCACAGGGGACTGGCCAGAGCAAGTCACATGGTCAGTCCTGTCAATGATGCCTACAGGAGGCACTATAAGTTATGTGATAAGGAATGTGGCTGTTTAATCCTCCTATAGGAGTGGAAAGGCAAACAAGAGCTATGAACAACATTACAGTTTACTACAGAACTGTTTAGGCTGGAGACATGTGGTATATAAATAAAATTTTCTCAGCAAGGTGCAACTTCAGATATCAATACTTCCAATTAAAATGACACTGAGATAAAGCTCTGTCATGTCTCCACATAATTAAAAAAGCATAGATAAAATAAATAAAAGTGCTTAGTAAAAGTGCTTTCATGGAAATTGTGTTATAACAAATGTTAACATAAGGCAAAGAAAAAATTTAGGGCATTAAGTTAGATTTTGCTTTTGCCTTTTTTTTTCCTTTTGTTTTTCTCATATGCAGGATATAAGGCTGATGAAAATATCAGAAAGAGCACAGACACTCACTACAGGGATTTATGTGACATTGAGAGGATGCCTTTCCACTCTGTGTCTCTCTCTAAGATGCCTTCTAGTTCTGATATGCATTGAACTAAAATAAGAGATGCAACCAAAGCTTTGTCAAATAACTAGGAAGAGAGAGACAGACAGAAAGACAGAGAACCATTGCTAGTATTATTTAAACCAGTTAAAGTTAGTATATTCTGTGCATTAGTTAATGATTACTATATGTAGTAGACTCTCTGTAATTAGTCTAAAGAAGATGACAACACAGATTAGGTTTTATTGAATGGGAAGTGAGAAAAACAAATACCTAATTATAACAGATGCATTGTGGAAAAAAAGATTTTGCTTATGCAAAACTCTACAGTACAATGGAAGCATTTCCTACAGCATGCTCTTCAAAGTAATTTTGGTGCAGTGAAAGGGACAGGGGTGCAAATCCTCAGTTGCTTCAGTTACTAGACTGGCAACCATGCATACATTTTCAACCTCTCTTGAATATAATCTGCTCCTCTGTAAAATGGAAATAACAATATTTTCCTCCATTTTAATAAATATTTATTAAATGCCTACTATGTGCTGAATATTGTTCTTGGCTTTGGGAATTCAGCAGCAAGCAAGATAAAAGTCCCTGTTCTCTTGATTTTTATCTTATAAAGGGAACATAGACAATAAATTAAAAAATTAATATATATGATAATATAAAGTGGCATTAAATGGGATGAAGAAAAATAAAAAGGAGGCAGGACAGCTGAAATCAGTGGTGGGAGATCTACATTAAACCAGGTAATAAGGGAAGGGTTCTCTGAGGAAAGACTCTATTAAAAGAGAGTGAGAACCACAGGGCTCTCTGGGGGATGAATTCTCCAATCAGAAAATATAGGAAATCCAAAAACTTTGAGGAAGGAATAAAGGTGTTATTTTAAATAAAGAAAGTTAATGTGAGTAAAATAATTTAAGGAATGCGGATAGTCACAGATGAGGGGAAAGGGGAAAGCAAGCATAGGTCAGATTATGCAGAATCTCATAAGCCCAGACTGAGATTACATTTTAGGGTCAGTGAGATGATAAACCGGAAGGCAGTTTTGTGCAGGAGAAATATCTTAGAAATAGTACCTGGTACATAACTGTACTTAGGAAATATTAAATTTTCCTTCTCTTATTCCTCTTATGGTAAAGTAGTACATTATTTTAGATTATCTGAACAGACACTTTGAAGCATGAATCTGTTGGAACCTAAAGACTTGTGGAAATTTAAAATGATATTTTGTTCTCTTTAATACAGAGAGGTGGTAGAGCTATGCAATTCCCTGGTGTGACTCCAATACTGCAATATACTACAGGGTGTCCCATGTAAGCCTTACAATTTCCTCCTATATTATTCATCTTCCAAAAAACTGAATTGATTGAATGCAAATTATCTTGCCCACAATAACTTGATTCTGCTTAGATTTTATTGTGCCCAACAACATTGAACTAAGGGAATGCCAAGTTAGCTATGGGGACAGTTATCTCTATTCTGAGGGAATATTTAAAGTATCCCTTCCTTCCCTCAAACAAAAACAAGTGCCCTGATCATTAAAATTGTATGTGTAGAATTAGGGTCACTTCTTAGAACTCCTTGTTAAAATATGAACAGGTAATCTTAAATGAATGAAATAATATAAGAATGATTTTTTGTGTGTATGTGTACAAATCAATAGATTGGCCAGTTGTTCACCTAGATGGTGGTTAAGATCCATTCAATACAGAACAAATGAGTTTGATTTGGGAAAATAGATGAAAAAAGAATCTGAAGAGATTGAGATTTAAGGGTTTTACTGGCCTAGAGATCCAGAGGCTTGTAGAGGAAATAAAGGAAATGACAGAAACACAAGATTTCTCATCTTTATATGCCTCTGCACTCTTCCACCTGGAATGTTGCCCTCACGCCTCCAACACGCCTATCTTTTTAAAGGTACAGTTCAAATGCTGCTACAATCATGAAGCTTCCCTGATTCTCTAGCAGAAAGAATATCTTTTCTGATCTCCTATAGGCTTATCTGTGCATCTTTTATAGCACTGAGCACTTTCCACCTTGGATTTCAGTTCCCACTTTCCTACATGTTTTCTCTCCCCTAGTATTATAAAAATAGCTTGAGGCAGAGACTAGGTCTGATTAATCTTTGTGTCTCCATTCTCTAAATCTGGGCACTTTAAATAATGCTTTACCTATGGTAGGCATCCGATAACTGGTAATCACATAGATGGCTTAAATAGAAGGAAAGAAAGAAGAGGAAGGGAAGGGAAGGGAAAGGAAAGGAAGGGAAGGAGTGAGTGAATTATTAGGAACATTTCCTATTTGATTGTTTCTACCTAGACACTTGTGTCATCTCAGCAGATATCAACAGCATAGATTTCCCAGATTGGCCAAGAAAAGAAAAGAAAACAATAACTATGTAGTTTTTTTCTAGGAACTGCTCCCTAATTACTATTGTCATACTAACCTACTTGATTTGATTCAAATATTCGACTAATCCTTCTTTCTCCCTCAGTATAATGAGATAACAAGACATGTAACAAGTAGAAAAAGGTTTTATTTTCCAAGAGGCATCGTAGAACATGCTCTCAGTAGTTAACTGCAAACCTGGCAGCAGGTAAAGCCAGGGAGTGATTTATGACTCAATAACAATCGAAAGAGTAATGTGCTTAGTGGCATGAGTTAAAATAATGTTGTAGTGCTCCAAATCTTTAAAGTTCAACAATTCAGGTTAAGAGAAAGCAAGCTGTACTTGATAAGCAAACAGCATCTCAGGTATCTAGATGTACAATCAAACTAATGATGAACTGAGCTGGAGGCAGAGGAGGGTTTGCTGATTAGAAAAGAAGAATGAATTGAATATTTCCAGAGACTGGAGGTATTTGCTGAACAGTGAGTCACAGCTGGGTAGAGAAGTTTAAAACAAACAAACAAACAAACAAAGTGAATCTTGTGTCTTTCTTCTGGGAGCTTAGACAGCTCAAAGGTCATCAGGAAAAAGAAAAATGCCATTCTTGCTCTACATTGACTCCTCCTGAAACTGAATTCAATTGAACTTCATGATCTTCAGAAACAGGCTAAAATAATGTATTGAACCTTGCTTCTTTTTTATTTATTGATCAGAGTCAATGTGTAATGTGAAACAAATAATTTCATTTTTATATATCAATTGCAGCTTTATGTACACAATTAGAAGCTTAAATATACTGGCTTTTCACATGTGTATGCATGCATGTATGCATAATCAGCATGTCTGTACGTGCTTGTATTTGTTCAGTGAACTGATAAAGATCATGAACTCAGGAGTCAACAGAACTTATTTAGTGTCTCACATTTGCATCTTTGTATCTTTTGACCTTGGACAAGTCCTAACCTCTCCAAGCCTTACTTTCTTCATCTCTTTGATGGAAATAGAAGTGGCACTACTTCATCACTGAATTGTTATAATTACTAAATGGGATAAGAAATGTAAAGTGCTTATTACAGTAAGCAAACAACAAATGTTAGCTTTTATAATTATATTGTTTTATAATTCACATAATCTTTGAAACTACTTTCAGTTATTTAAAGTCTCTATCATTTAAAGAAAATATCATGCTGCTGACATTTATTTACAAACATTTCCCGTTCACCAGCTATAAAAGATGGCTCTTTAGGATAAATCAGAAAATAACATATTTCTAAATAGTTTTATTAAAGCATATTCTAGTGGTCAAGACAGAAAATGTGGCAAGTCTAATAATTTTATATTGGGCTAAATTTTATTCCCATCCTCCAAGCTACTTTTTCTTAACCTCCTCACTTTATTTCGAAGTCTATTTTTTTTTTCAAATACAGAGAAAGACTACTGAAAAGAGGGCAAAAGAGTGAGTGAAAAACAGTATGATTCATGTATGGGGCCATATCTTCTTGTTGTTTTATGACCACAAGGATTGACAAACCCTAGCAAATGGCAAAGAGATAAATCTGTAAAGAATTCCTCTGAGGACTTTTGTAGCCTTAAGCAGACATACTCTGGTCTTAAAAGGTTTGAGTATAATGCTTTCAAAATATGATGATAAGGATTGATGACAATATTTATAAGTGACTATTATGTAAAAAATAACTTATTAACTATTTTATATCCATTGTGTTTACCCAACAACCATGGTGAAGATACCACTATTTTTACCATTTTACAAATGAGAAAGTTGATTCTCAGAGAGTTTAAATCCTTTGTCCAGAGGACATGGCAGTAAATGCTAGTACAGGACCTGGGCTCTAGAGTTGAGTTCCTAACTGCTGCACAGTGCATCCTGTGGATCAGGAACTTTCAGCCAAGAGTCCTGAGGTTCTACTCTTCTAGATGCTGGCAATATCAAGATGACTAAGGCATGGCTTCTGTCCTTGAGGTGTTCACAGCTTAATATAGGAGTGAAACACATGAATGTCAGTGCAATGTGGTAAGCTCTGATTGCAAATACGTACAGACTAACAAGTGAATGTACAGAAGAGTCACCATCAGTGGCTTGGAGCTAGCTAGGAAATGTTCTAGAAGAGATGATGTTGGAGCTAAGTTTGCAAAGAGCAGGGGAACACGTACATATCAGGTATTTAAAATGATGAAGACAAAAATGTTTTAAAAAAGTATATTGGGAAACATGTTTGAATGGTGAAATACAAATTTAAGGTAAGAGAAGGCAAGAAATGATACTGGATAAGAGGTAAGGACCAGATCATAGAGAACCTAAGATGTTATACTAAGGACATCAGACTTTGCCCTCTTGAGTCTAAGCAAAGGGAGCCTTTGATGCTTTTAATTAGAAAAGTGATTTGACTGTATTTGAATTTTAGATACATTTTCTGAAGAAAGTTTGAGCTCTTAGCATGCTTACTTGCACCAATTTTGCAACCTTGATCGTGTTTCTGCATATATCTTTACCTCAATTATTTATCTATAAACTGGGAATAAAAAGAATACCTACACCTCGTAAGGTAGTGGTAAGAATTAAATGAGTTCATAAAGAAAACTACATAAGTACCTGGCATAGAGTAATTGTCAATTACTGTTGAAGGTTGGAAATCATTAATCAAATTTGATTCTTCATTATACTTTTCAGAGAAAGCATCCAAAGAAAAAATAGTAAGTGTCATCAGCAGTAACATTTGCATTTGGTATATCCCAATCCAATTTAACAAGGGGAAAAAGCTAGCAATCTGGAAGTGCACAAAAGAGATTTAATCTCTTTCTAAACATGTAGTGCTACTTATACTTTTACAATGCTTTGGATTCAAGATACTACAACCCATCACCCTCGACTCCCATAGCACCCCTTGCTTATCTCAAACACAATACCCTTCTATTATATTATCACCACTATTTCATTTGCCTGTACCTTTTCCTGGACTTTGAGCAATTTGAAATCACATTCCTTATCTTTGCCTCCCTAAACTTAGCAAAATTTGTGGCATATAGATGGTCTTTAATTCCTATTAATTCAATGAGTTTAATTAAATGCAAGTGAAGGAGAAGAAAAAAGGAAGTCCATTTTGCTAGGTTATGTCCAAAACTTCAAAGAACTATGGCAAAGATGATATACAGAGAGCCGAATTGGGCTAGCAAAAGTCTCTCTGACTTCTCCTGAAATTATGAAATTCTAGGGTTGGAAGAAAACCCAAGAGCAATTTTCCACTGAGGCTATAGAACTTTCTGTTTAGGTGGGGATGGGTACTCCTGCAAGCCTTTTTCTTGCAAGTGGAGGTCAATCCAGTCATATTCACTTCTAGGGCTCATACAAAATTCACCAGAAAAGCAAAACAAAACAAAACAAAAATCCCTCAAAACTAGAATGGTCTTGTAATTGCATGGGATCTGGTCTTCTAGTCATCCTACTCTAGTTAGATGTTATATTAGTCCTGAAAAACAAATGCATGTGTTTTGATAGAAAGCAGGCAGGCCCCTGAAATTTTCATATTTTTAAAAATAATCAGATTGATCTGTGTTCCTATCTCTATTAGGATAGAGATACTTGGCATTTCAGGGATATGTCTGTTCTTCTTGCTCATGGATGAATTGAATCTGGCTTAGGAAAAAAAATAAAAAAAAAAACGCCCAGAATTTCCAACAGAGAAATATCTCAAGTGTCTAAAAGCAGAGTAGCACTATTTCAGATTCGACTTGCCTCTTCCCTGTCGTGTCAGGCAGAGTTCCTCAGGAGAACCTTGGCTCATTCTTCAGTGTAGCCTGTTTACTGTGTTCTGCAAACCTGCTTTCAGATGAAAAGTAATAAAGAACCTGTCTCCAGGTGAAAATATGCCTTCTTTATCTTACCTACAAAGCATCATGGCTCCTGGCTCCTCTACACCCCATCCACTTCCCAGGTGCAACTTCTGAGCTAAAGAGGGCTCTCAAATTTTATCAATCTTGATCCCTTTAGGTATGGTCATAGGTTCCACCTAACCCACTTCATCTTTTTTCACTTTCCAGTCAGGTAATAACTTGTTATTGAAATGACAAACAAAAATTTGCCACTGTAGAAGCAAACTGGAGATTGGGCAAGCCATGCTCTTACCTTTTTTTTGTAACAATAGAGGTATAGATAATTCACACTAAAATGGGAATGCCATAAATTTAAAGTCTTTTTATTGCCAACTTATTGGCTCAAAATCATACTATTAAAAATGAGAATCATTACATAAAGTTAGGCAGAAAACAATCTCACAAGAAACAAAACTGGTATTAATATAACTAAGGATGCATAATTAAGAATCAAAAATAACAGTAATTAAAAGACATAAGTAAGTTAAAACACTTTTAATGTTTGGGTAACAAAGCATCCTTTCTGCAAATTTCATCTGTGTCAGTTGAGTTTTTCAACACGGCCAGACCATTGATGGTAGCAAAATACCCTGTGGAATAATAAACTGAATCTTCAATAAACTTGAGAAGAATTGGTGAATTTTATAATTAAAATGCCAGATATTAGTAATCCTTAATATTTTAATACATTAATTACAAATGGCCTTTAGGCTATGCAACTGAGATTATTTCCATTGTTGGTCACTTTATTCTTAGTCTACTAAGAAGCTCACTGAGGGGGCTCAGATATATTTTGAGAATCTCAGTCCCAAAGCCATATTTTCACACTAGGTTTACTGGAGCCCTTAAGCTTGCAAGGGGTCTTACAGAAAAATAGAGTAGGTTGTAGAAAGTTCTTGTTTCTTCTCAGCTTTTCCCAGAGCAACTATGCTTTCATCACCCATAAATTCAGGAGTTCCAGGGGATTCTCATTCACCTATTACAGCAGTTCTCCATGTAACCACACCCCATGCTCCCTGTTAGAAGCATTTTGTAATGCCTTCTTCAGCACCCAGAAATGACATTTTAATATAAACTTCCTATATACATAATCTTGAAAAATCATCATAAACCTTAAATATAAAATATATAAGGAAAGGAATTTATATTAAAACAATGCATACTCAGTATGTAAAAGCCTGAGCATGGCTACCTTAAAAAAACATAATAAAGTAGTTAGATTCTTACCCTTGACAAGTTTAGATTTAAGTCAACAGGACAACATTAAACTGATATATTGCCAACACTTTTTCTTATAGTTGATATTTTTAAAGACATAAATATGCACATCCATGTCTACATTGTAATGACCAGGAATGCAACTCCTGCAACTGCAGGACTATAAACATATAATTGTATTAGAGCCACAAATAACGTAAGTATCACTGTCTGCAGTGTATAATTTTCCTAGGTAAAACATGATTGACTCATTGAGTTCCCATAAAATTTTGAGGTAGGTACTGTTACTATCTCCAACTTACAGCTGAGGAAACTGAGACACACAGTGGCTGAGTACCTTGTGTTAAGTCATACACAGTTACTAAGTATGGGATCTGCAATTCAAAGCCAGGCTGCCTGACTCGAGAATCCTTGCTTTTAACCCTTTTGTTCTCTCTCTTGGTAAACAACTCCTGATGAAGCTCCAAACAACAACAACCAAAGTCTACTCTTCCCTCAATTATCCCAGTTGTTGCATGTCTGGAAAATACAGTGTATATCAAAACTGTGAATTAATACTCCATGTCACGTAAAATAGAATTGGGTTCTAGGCTCAGCTTTTTACAAATTTCTTTTTCACTGACATGAATGTCTGAGGAGATATTCATATCTGTCATATGAGACACAGCACAAGTCTTCAACATCTAGGCATCTAGGACCATCCTTCACATCCCTGGCCACTGTCCACTAAATGACAATAGTACCCCCACTAGTCACTACAACCACAGCTTTCCAAAACTTCTCCTAGTGGGAGGTTCTCCGGCTATCATTAGTCTCCAAACTCTGTTGACTGGAGCCTCCGAGAACATTTTATTCTATACCCAAATTCAACAAGTGGCACTCTGCTTTTATCCATTTTATGCACTGAGGTCCCAGGCAAGATTTTGTCTGGAAACATAAAAGCTTTTGCTATTTTTTAAAAAAGTTTTAAAACTATTGCTCCAGAGTAGGATTCATTGCTCATCTCTTTCCACTGAGCACAATGGAAATACCTGTTTGCACTTCCTACCATCTGCTCCCACCTTGTTTCTCTCTGGGTAAGCACACTGCTAATGCCCCAGTCATCTGTCACAAGAAAGAGTTGGAGTGACAGACTGCTGGCTTAGCCAGAGAACTCAGCTCCTCGTGCTGCTAGCTGTCTCCTGGTCCTCACTGATGCACACTGGACCTGTATGTCCCCCTAGACTTGTCTATCCCTTATGAATTCAGCTAGTTGGGTGCCATGTCTAGTCGCAGACCTCACTAGTCCTCTGCAATGCTGAAAGACTGCTCTGTCACCAGGGTTTCAGGTAGAGGACAATGCATTGTGCTGGAAGCAAAAATAAGTCAGCTATTGCTAATAGAGTCTTAAACTTGCAATCAGGAGACACAGTTCTCTGCCACTAATTAGCTATGTGGCCTTCAGCAAATTCCTCCCCCTCTCTAGGTTTCAGTGCCTTCATGTATAAAATGAGAAGACCGTATTTCAGGATTCTAAGAGTGCTTTGCATCTCTGGCCCTCTCCATTTCTTGGGTCCTTACAGTTGACTGCAGTTAGAAAGGTAGTGTGTATAGCTCCAAGGCAAGGTCAATTGCACAGCCAGCTGAAGATGAACAAGAAATACTTCTCTGGTGCTACGGCTTAGATATTTTTAATGTTCAAGTAAGTTACCAGGGTTATTTTGACCTCTTTAAACCATCAGCAGGAGATGGCAGCTCAAGGGAATGAATGGAATGGTATGAACAATAGCAGTGATAACAATGCTTTAAGGAAAATGTGTTTTAGAAGGAGCTTTTGCCTGGATTTTATTGTCTACGTATCCACTACATCCTCCTTGCTCCTCTTCTCTTCAGAAAATAACTTGTCTGTGAGGCTGCCCAAGGAATAATAATTTTTAAAAAGGCGAATGAATGAGGGTCTGAGAGAAAGATAAAAAAATTAGGGCAGAAAGAATTTTATAAGGTGATGATTGATATGTCACGTGTTGCTTCTCAGAAAGAAAATGAAAATGCTATAGTAAATTCTGGAAAGTTGCCAAATGCTATTCTCATGAGATAGATTAGAGAACTTCACACCAAATTAGGGGCCAAGCTCCCAGTGAATTATTAGCAGGTTGCATAGTAGAAAGAGCCCAGAGCTAAAAGCGAGAAGCTTCCTGTTTGAGTTCCAGGTTAGTCTCTTACTAATTGGGTGACTTTGTGCAAATCTCATAATTTATTTTTAGCTGCTGATACTTTGTATCATAATTCCTTTCCCAATTTAAGTATTAGTAAGAGTCTAATATCTGAAATAGATAAAAGGAGAGCAACTCTAGGACCCCTGCTTCTTCCTGCCCACTGCTCTCTATGATGGCCCCTATATCCTCCTCAAGAATCTCAGGGATATTTGAATACCATCCGATTACATCCTCCCTAAGGTCTCTTTCCAAAGTATTACTTCATGTACTCACCAAACATTTGCTGCGATCCTCATTGTATCAGACTCTCTACTAGGTATTGGGTATATAGGATAACATCATACCTGCCTTTCAAAGTTTTGTGCAATATTTACCAAATGGCTGTCTAATTATTACCTGCTTTTTCAGTGGAGTGCTTCCAGAAAACGACTGTGAAGGCCAGTGAATGGAAGTATTTCTAAAACGTTACAGTTCTTCATATAAATCATTAAACTGGTGTCTGGTCTATACATTAGTCTCCTGATACTAATGTGATCTCACCCCCAAAAAAGTGTGGTGACGAATAATGAATTTCAGATTTTGCAAGTCTATGAAGAACTTCGGTCATGGTGAAACCACTCTAGTAGTTAAAGGGACATAACTAGCTTAACATGGGACTTGGCAAGGTCCCAGTGCAGCCAGCCTCAACATCCATATTTAATAATCCTCTTTTATAAAGTGGTGGTGGTCCCCAACATTTTGTGGTGAACATTTTCAGACACAGAAAAACTCCTATTTTTTTTCTCATGAAATTTATTTCCCACAGAATTTAAGTGATCAAGATAGATAATGAAACTCAGTAACGTCATTTTGTGTCCAAAGAAAAGAATGACTACAGACTGGTACTTCCTGAGCCTCCTCAACTGGCTCTATGCTATTACTCTGATTTTTTTTTAGCCATGGACATATTCATAGAATAGTTGTCTAAGTAAAAAGTAGATTGTACTAAAGAAGCTATATGTATTTGGAAATATATTGGGACCTGTTAAAAAGCTAGTTTAATTACTTTGTGAAATGTGTTAGTAAATGGGGCAGTTTAAAAACATAGCCACAATTTTTTGACATTTTCCAGAAAGAGATGGTAGTATATTTTATCCGCTATTGAGTCTGGGCAGGCTGTGACCACATTGACCTTTTAGGTATGGTTAGAAGTGAGTATATTTGATTTCCAAAGCTAGGTCATAAAGCCACACAGCTTCCACCTTGTTCAGTGGAACATTCGAATTTGGAGCTCTGCCCACCAGGTAATAAATTCAAATACCCTTAAGCCACCATGCTTTGAGGAAGCCCAAATGACACGAGGATACCATGGATATTTGCTCTGTTCCAGAGTGTTAGCTGAGCCCAGCCCTTAAGTCATCCCAGCCCAGTTTCCAGATGTGTTAGTAAAAAAGTCTTCAGAGGATTCCAGCTTCAGCCATTCAAGTCACATCCAGCTTACAGCTTAGAGTCTTCCAGTTGGAGTCTTTCCAGCTGAGTCCCCAGACCTCATGGAATAGAGACAAGCCACCTCTAATTGGCCTTGTCTGAATTCTTTACCTGAAGAGCTGTGAACATCCTTCTAGGGTCTTGTCTTATGCCACTAAGTAGTGAGTGGTAATGCACCAGATGAGGTCTTAATTAGATATCCTCTCAGTGACAGATGTAGTTCTTATCCTTTAGCTTAGGAATGCAGAAATTTTATTAGGAGACACTCTGTCAAACTACAGAGAGAAGAAAAATCTCGTTTGGAAACAAGGAACCTTTGCAAAGTTGTCCATGAGCTAGGAAGGCAGTGCCTGAAGAACAGCAAGTGCAAGTATACTTTTAGGTTTAAATAAGGAGTGTAGAGCTGAGAAACACAGATTTAGTGGTCCCACAATCATCTGCACTATTCTGTGACCCTGACTGATGAGGCAGCCTGAGGTGAGGCTATAGTTCAATATGGTCGAATATTAATTTGCACAAATAAATTCATTTAAATTGAAACCATCGGATGGCCTACTCTCCAAACACCACCAGATACTTTAGACTATCAGATCTAAGACAGCTCACCTCCCTAATTTTACAAAGTGCCAGAGGTGGGAGCCAACCATCACCCAAACAAGAAAACAGATTTTCCTCTTTTGGCATATTGTTAATCTATTCTCAACACCGGAGAGAGACACCATAACTCAGAAGATAGAGGAGAGGCTCCTGGATCCAGTCTCTGTGGGAAAATTTAAGCATTTTAAATAGGTTTTAGAGAATGATTCAGCAAATTTATTCTTAATGAATATTTCAAGGAATCTATTTTGAGACTATGATGCACTCCTGGCCACACTTTTTCTTGGTGTTCCTTTTGCCTTGACAAGTCCTGCTTTAACGGTATCCAAACTGCCATTACAATCTAACACAGGTGCTTCTAGCAACTTTTGCGAATTTATTTTTCTATGGAGATGGGAGAACAGGAGAGACATCCAGCAGACTACTCAAAACTGGAACAAGTTTTGGGTCTCAGGAAATGTGCACAATTGCCTATTTTTCTATGTTAGACTCTTGGAAACCTGTGAGCAAAATGGACCTCTTTGACTCTCAGAAGTCATCACCTCTGACTGAGAAACCCAGCTCCTTGAGCTGCAGGATGAACAAGGGTTCAAAGAGAAACTGGTACGAGGCCAGTAAATCAACTCTGGAGAAAAATGGGGTGATGGATTTCACAGCAGCTTGCCCTCACATCCAAATACCCTCTCTAAATAATACAATTTCCTCTCTTTAATAAAATATAAACCCATTGCTTAACAACATATGGTTCCCATCTCCCAATAGGGGAAACTTCTTAACCCTAAAGAAAATGCCACATTGTAGAGGGGAAAAAAATCCATTTTAACCATCTTACCTTAAACTCCCCAAACCAAAAACCCTGCTAAAATAGGACATTGCATTTAAAAGCTATTCGGGCTAAGCTAAAGAGAAGCAGTGCCCATTGGCATCCATGATGAAGTAGTTAGTATATTCCTTGACATATAAGAATTTTAAAATTTCAAATGAAATGTACCAATGTCTGCTGCCTTCCTAGTTATATTTATTTGGCCTAGTATGCTTTTTTTTAATTTAATTCTAGTTGTATGAGACTACAGCTTGAATAGAGTTCCATGTCCTGATTTAATGAAAATTTCTCATTTAAACCAAGAGGTCCATCCTATTATTGGTCTTTTAAACTCAGCAGGCTTAACTACACACAAGACCATGAATGACAGATAAAAGCAAGCCATAGACAGTATCCAGCAGTCTAGAAAAATGCTTCAGACTTCTCCCAGTTTATTCTCGGATCACTGCTCTTGCATTTGGCCCTGCTTCTCTGGTTTCCGAACTCTATTCCCTGGCTTCCATACTTGCTCCTGGAACTTTGGAATATGCCACTCCATGGGGCCTGTTTTGTAGTTTCTAGGTCTTTACTTTCCACTTGGTATTCACTGAACCACACGAGCTGATTAAACCCTAGAAGAGTTAGCATTGTGATTACAGAAACTGGCTGTTGAGCCAGACTGCCTGTCTTTATAGCATCTTCCACTGCTTCTTAGCCTTGTGAGCTTAGGTAAGATGCTTAAACTCTCTGTGCCTTCATTTCCTTAACTTCAAAATGGTGATGATAGTAGTAGCCTTCAAATGTTGTAAGAATTAAGGGAGATTTTATAGTTCAAGTCTATAGTACAGAACCTAGCTCAGAGTGAGCACTTAATAAAAATCAGCTGCTCTTGCTAATTCCAACCCACCAACAATGGGAGGATTTTGGAAACCTTCTATCAATGTTTCCTAAAGTCTTCTAAAGCATTCTAATTTCTTAAGGGGTTAATAGTTTTTATAGGGGAGAAAGACCTGGCATAAAGCATGTTAGGAAATGCTAGGTTAAAGTCAATCAAAATGATTTATTAATATTGAACTGCTCAGAACCTTTCTTATAAAATAGGTTGTCCTTGCTCCTTGAGGTAGAAACAAGGTAGAAACTGCTAATAAGTGGTGGACCCAAAATTCAAACCCAGGGCTGTTGCCTCTACCCAGTCCTTACTTACTGACTTCTTGTATCACTGAGCACTTCTCCTAACAATTTGGAGTGTTTTACTCTCTGAAATAATTAGTGAGCTATGAGTTGTTTCTCTGTTTCATAAGTGATTGTTATCAATTACGGAATTATTAACACCCCTTCCCATCTGCCTCTAATTTCCAGCTAAGAATGTTAATTAAAACACAAATCCATCCAAGAATTTGGGGAATTTATTATTGAAGATGTTTACCAATGATTCTAGTAAAATAAATTTATTCAGTAAATAATACAGATATTGATTTCACATTTCACTACATGTCAATAATTATCCCTGTAGAAAATTATATTACCCCAATGACAATGTGAGGGAACTAGGAGTGTTTCCTTTCCCCAGTGATTTATCTCATTCACCTGTTTGCCTCAGAACTAATACATATTATCAGACTTTTATATACATCTCACTGACATGCAAGCTAATGAAGAGAGGGTGTACCACCTCAATGGCCTTACTAAGTTGTTGGAGCAGAACATAGAAACAGGCTAGTTACAGAGTTTGAGACTTTAGGATTCTAGCAACCAGATGCCTACCTCTGTACCATGGAGGGCTAAGAATTGGAGAAAATTGCCAAATTTATCCCCAGTTTATCCTTAAAATCAATGCTCTTGTATTTAAAAGTAGTTTCCCCACCCCAAGCTGCTTTATTATACCTAATTCATGTCAGAAAAAAAATCTGGCACCATAGCTGCCTTAAGCCAGTGATTCTTTGGCAAGTGACAGCTAATCACCTCCAATCACCAAGGCAGAATTAGCTTCAAAAGTCGTCATAAAGCTTTTTCCATGTTTTGTAATTTGAGTGCTGAGAAAAGGCTGCAGGCTCTTAACATTGCTAGGGTTCTCAGACAACTTAGGGCTTTGTTGGCTCTGTCCCAGGGCACCTTAGGATAGTCATTATGAGTCATATCCTTTATTCCTGTCATTCTCATTCACTGGACTGAACACTAGTTCTTCCCATCAACAAACATTTACCTGATGTTTATCCATTGATTTTTTTTTTTTCTTTGCATTTTCCCATCACGTTCTTTTGTCCATTTCTGGTCTTCTTTGTAAATACTTTGCATTATACTCTCTGCAACCTATGTTCCAAGGTAAACAACCCCTATCCCATCACATCCTCCATCTCTTCACAGAATCCCTTTATCTCCTGCTCTGGCCACATTAATTATATAGCCTTTTATTTGTCTATGAGGTTAGATAATTCAGCATTAACTGTGCATCAGACAATGTTCTAAACATAAGAATATAACCTGCTTCTTCTCCACTAAAATCCTTGTCTGTATACTCCAATGCCATAAAGTCCATGGTCATTATGCCTGTGCCCTTTGCTGATCGTAGATCTTTAGTTCATTGGTCTCCATGCAAAGCCCTTTCATCCTTTGAAGCTGAAGTCATCCCACTTTACCACCTCTCCTCAACCTCACATTTTCATCATTTAGAGATTTTCTAGATGAAGAAGATCTTCATTTTCATCTACTAAGCAATTTGAAACATGCTTCACAGTCTTCCTCTGCTTCTGATTTCTGTCATCATAGGAATGATTTAGTCATTCATTTTTTTCACAGATGTTTAGACACTTATCTTACTATTTAACCATATAACATCAAAGTCTTCAATCTCCTCGAGGACGACAAATTGTATCAACTTTCCAGTTCAGTTCTTCTCACTATGCCCCTGACCCAGCAAGTACTGCAGTTCCTCCCTCCATTCCCTTCTTTATCCTTTACTTCATCTCCCTATAAAACAAAAGCTCAGTGTTCCATATTAGACTTAGATCCATTCAGCTTCATTTATTGCCAACACCTTCAAAGGTTTCAAATCCTACTTTTTTGTTTTTGTTTTTGTTTGCTAGTCAACACACTATAACTAATCTAACCCTCTCTCTTTTTTTTCTCCTGAACCGTGGCAGGTTACTTCATTTATAGCATATAGTTTTGTGGACTGGTGGCCCTACAAGTAAATAATGTTAATAAGACCCTCAGTACCATTCAACCAACTCTTTCATCCTGTTTCTGGACAAGTCCCCTCAATGTCCCCACAGTGACTACCCCATACATTTTAAGTCCCTCCTCCCCAATGTTGCTCCACTCCTCTCTCAGCAGTAGGCTCACAACTGGACTGTGAACTGGGTATGAATTTCACATCCACCATTTTCTAGAGTGTGTAAAACTTTGAATATGGTTCTTCTTTGCTGTGACTTGGTTTGCTTGTCTAAAATACTGTGATTATTAAAAACATGTAATAAAAAACTGACACAAAATTATCTCTAAATATGTTATTAATATTGTGAGTTCCTGATGATAATGATGATGGTGATGGTGATGAAGGATTTGCTGTTCACTTAATAGAAAAAAATCTTGATTCCTTTCCCCATATCTATAAATATCTTTCCATTTCTTCATTCATTTAGGTAGAGATGATATTGCACCTAAAACTAACCCTTCGATCACTGTAGTTATCTAGAACCCTTAAGTCAAGGCTGAGGCATTGCTCAATTTTCTAGTGTTCTCCTACTAATTTCTGTATCTGTTCTTTCAATTTTTATTTTTTAGTTTACAAAATTTAGATTACACTCTGCATTCAGCTTTTTTGTTTCTCATTTTTTTCACTCAAAAATATATTACAAGAACATTTTCTCCAATAATTTGAAAGTCTTTGAAAATAACATTTACAATGGTTGTGACTACTCTGTGAATACACCATAATTTATTTAATTGTGTCTTCTTTGTTTGGCATAAAGATTGTTTCCTTTTTTCATTATTATAAATGATTCTGTGATTATTATCCTTATACATAAATCTTTATCTACATCTCTGATTATATCCACAGGGTGGAATTCTCTATGTAGACTTTCAGGGTCAAACACTGTATTTTTAAGGCTCTTTACACACATTATCAAATTGCTTTTCAGAAAGATTATACCAATTTATACACCCACCAGCTGTGTATAAAAGAGATAGTCTTACCATATCTACACTGTCATTAAGAATATTTCCTGCTAAATTTTCAACTTCTCCCTCTCTACTGGTTCTTACAAGAGAGGCTAAAAATATATTTAAGTGTTTTACCTACTAAAAACAATAGTTTTCTCCCAGTGTCTCTCTTCGGATACCCTTCTTCCCTTCACAGCCAGATTTCCTGGGAAGTGATTAGCCTTTGGCCTTGGCCTCTATCACCTGATCTTCCTACTGTCATCTAAATTAGTCTATTACTCCGCCACTTATCAAATGTTACCTATGACCTTCCAACTACAAAGCCCAGCAGATCCTTCTTGTCATTTACCACACATTACCTTTATGTATGTATCACTGTTAAATATTTCTAGAAATTGTCACTTTCTTTGGCTTCTATGACATATTTTCTTCTGGTTTTTCTCATTCTTCTTTATTTTTTTCCCAAGGCTACTTAGTATTTCATCTTTTATTTCTTCTCACATTTCTTCTGGATTATTTCATCAGCATTAATGACTTTGGCAACGATCTGTGGTTGATAAATCTCAAAACTATATTTTAGTAAAACTTCTTCCACAAACCATAGCAAATTATGTTAAATGTCCATTGGATTTCTCTAAGTGGATATTCTCAGGAAGTAAAGGCCTAACAATTCTGAAATTAAATTTACTCCCTACCCACCAAGACTTCTACTCTAGTATTGAAAATTTTGGTGAAGAGCACTGCTATCTCTGCCTGTGTTTAAGAAAGAAATCTATAAGTAAGGCATTTACCTCACTGTTCTTAACCAACAGTCAATAAAATCTCACAAACTAATGTTTAATCCCTCACAAACAGTTCTTGCAAACTTTTCAGTTCTATCTCTAACAACACCTCATCTCCATAACACTCTGAGTTCTTTCCATTTAATTTTTCTTCTAGATCACAGAGCACAGAAACCTGACTCATGTCTCTGTGACTTTTCATTTTGTTTTCCTATAAGATTCCATCAACACCACACATTTCACCAACCCAGCCAGCCAAGAACAATTAAATTTTTAGAATCAGTAACATGAACAATATTCTAATCAAGACTTCCTGCTTGCTCAGGTCAAATTGACCATTCTTTCTGCTGTGCTTGAAATTCAACACATATATCCCTTCCTACTCATTTCTAGAAGACTTCTTTAAATTTATTTATTTACACATTTTCCTCATCTATATTGCCTTAATGGAAGTATTACTTCTGGGTGGTGTGAGAGAGAGAGAGAGAGAGAGAGAGAGAGAGAGAGAGAGAGTGTGTGTGTGTGTGTGTGTGTGTGTGTGTGTGTGTATTTCCCGGGAATTTCTTAATGGATATAGAATTTATCTCAGCTTTCTGAAATCAACATATCAAGTTAAAAGAGTTTGTGTCTTAGAAAAAAAACACCTCATTTATAAACTTTTCTTTTTTGGTCTGGTTACACCATCTCATGGAAAAGAGTTGTTCATCTCTCTCTGAATCACATATATTTCTGTTGAAATTACCACCATGTTTCTCTTTGGTATCCACCTGCACCCTTTCAACATTTCTGCTACAAGTCCTGCCTTATTTCATAGTATTTTTTTATTTGTATATAGGCTGGCTCCTTGAAGACAAGTCCTTTAAAGCCTAGCATAATAGATTCCCAATAAATATTTGTTGAGAAAGATGAATGTTAGGAATTATAACACAAGATCAATATAAAGAAAGTATTATCAAAATCTACTGAGGAAATATTTCCATTCCATCCAAAAAAGAAACACATTCTTGCACTAAACGACAACAAAAATAAAATCCCCAACAATTTATAAAATAACTGTTTTAGACTATAGAATACAGACAGTGTAAGACAGTGATCCCTAAGAGATGAGAAATGAGAAAGTACATCGTGTAATTTTGCCCAGCATACTGCTTATATTCTCTGCAGTGGCTGAAAACCCAAGCAGGAAATTAGGCAGTTCAGATGACAGATCAGTGAAAGTGCAGACACAGCGATAGAATCTTACCACAATGAAGCAAAAAGGGAAAAATGAAGTCTCAGAAACATATAGAATAATATCAAGCAATATAACATACAAATAATTTGAGTCCCAAGCAAAAGAAAAAAAGGGTAAAAGGGCCAGGCATTGCCCGTAATCCCAGCATTGTGGGAGGCTGAGGCAGGTGGATCACCTGAGGCCAGGAGTTCGAGACCAGCCTAGCCAATACAGCAAAACCCTGTCTGTACAAAAAATACAAATAATTAGCCAGGCATGATGGCATGTGCCTGTAGTCCCAGCTACTCACTCAGGAGGCTGAGGCAGGAGAACTGTTTGAACCTGGGAGGCAGAGGTTGCAATGAGCCAAGATCATGCCACTGCACTCCAGCATGGGTGACAGAGTGAGACTCCATCTCAAAAACAAAACTAAACTAAACTGAACAAAAAAAAAAGAAGAAAGAAAACAAGAAAGAAAGAAAGAAAGAAAGAAAGAAAGAAAGAAAGAAAGAAAGAGAAAGAAAGAAAGAAAAGAAAGAAAAGAGAAAAGAAAAGAAAACATAGAAGGGGGTCAAAAACAACTCATTTGAAGAAACAATAGCTAAATTATGGCCAGCATCTTTCCAAAGATGAGCAAAACCATAACATCATATACCTAAGAAACTCAAAAAATTCCAAGAAGAAGAACATAAAGAAAACCCTAACAAAGCACATCTTAATCAAGATGAATGAAAACCAGGGATTAACAAAATAATCTCAAAAAGTTTGCTGGGCATGGTGGTTCTTGCCTATAATTCCAAACTTTGGGAAGCCAAGGTGGGAGGGTTGCTTAAGCCCAGGAGTTCAAGGCCAGCCTGAGAAACATAGCTAGACTCAGTCTATACAAAAAATGTTTAAAAATTAACCAGTATGGTGACACGCACCTGTAGTCCCAGCTACTTGGGAGGCTGAGGCAGGAGGATCACTTGCTCCCAGGAGTTCAAGGCTGCAATGAGTTAAGATCATGCCAATACACTCCAGCTTAGATGACAGATAAGGCTCTGTCTCCCTCTCTCATTAAAAAAAAAAAGAAAAAAAAAAGAAAAAAAAGAAAAAAAAAGAAAAAAAAAAAAAAAAAGAGAGAGCCACCAGATAAAAAAAGTCACATTATGTAAAATTTGATCAAATGACTATGATATTCTCCATAGAAAACATTTAAACAAGAAAGGTGAGAGAAAATTTTAAACTACTGAAAGAAAAACTGTAAAACTATAATTTGACACCCAATGAGAATATATGTTCATAAGAAATGTGTAATAAAGAACTTTGCAAGCAAACAAAAGCTAAGCAAATTAGTCATCAGCACACTTAAAGACCACCGAAAGTTTGTGGAAGTTCTTCACACAGAATAAATTTGGATCCACAACAAAAAGATTAAAGAGTTTTAGAAATAGTAAATATGTGAGTAAATACAAAACACACTGTTATGGACTAAATATCTGTATTCTCCCAAATTCATGTGTTGAAGCCTTAATTCCCATTGTGATGGGATTAGGAGATGGGGCTGTTGGGAAGTAACTAGGTTTAGATGAGGTCACGAAGGTGGAGACACCATGGTGAAATTAGTGTCCCTTTAAGAAGAAGAACAATGACCAGAGCTATTTCTCTATCATATGAGGACACAGAAAGAAGGAAACCCTCTGCAAGTGAGGAAGGGGGCTCTTACGGGAATCAAATCTGCGTTAAATTTGATCTTGGACTTCCCAGCCTCTACAATTGTGACAAATAAATGTCTGTAATTTAAACCACTCAGTCTGTGGTATTTTGTTACAGCAGCCCTAGCCAAGAGAGGTACTCTTTTTCAGTTTTAACTTTTAAAATATAATCTTATATTTAAAATAAAACTAATAATTTATGTTAGAGTTTATAAGATATGGAGAAATGAAATATATGAGAAAATAGCAGAGAGGCTAGAATGAGGGAAATAGAAATTTACTGTTTTATAAAGAACCTATGGTCGGGTTCTTACACTAAATATAACACAGTTTAATATTATTTGTAGGTAACTAAACATGTGTATTGTAAACCCTGGCACAAAATCTAAAAAAAAAAAAAAAAAAAAAAGGAAAAAAACACAAAAGAGTTATATCTAACAAGCTAATACGGAAGATAAAATTGAATCATAAAATACAACCCTAAAGAAGGTGGGAGAAAAGGGAAAAAGAAATGAAGAACAGATGGTGTAAATAAAATTTAAACAGCAATAAGGTAGATTTAAACCCAACTATATAAATAATTTTATTAAATGCAAATAGCCTAACCATTCCAATTAAAAGGCCTAGATTGTGAGATGGAATAAGAAAAACAAGACCTAATTATATGCCATTTAAGTAAGCCATGTAAATACAAAGACACAAAGTTTAAAGATATGGAGACATAAAATGTATGATAAAAATAGCAGAGAGGCTAGATATGAAAAGATATACCATGCATACAGTAATGAAACTAAGGCTAGAGTAACTTTAGTAATATCAAAGTAGACTTCAGAACAAGGAATAGGGATGGGTATTAGATAATTATCAGAGGTCAATTAATAAAGAAGTCATAAAAATTCTAAATGCATATATACGTAACAAAGATTCAAAGTATGTAAAGCAATAACTGACAAAACCTAAAGAATAGACAAATCTACAGTTACAGTTGGATATTTTAAGACTATTCTATCAGCAGTTGTTAGAACAAGTAGAAAATAAATAAGCAATAATATGGTAGACTTGAACAACACTATTGACCAAAATATCCTTATTGACATTTAGAAAATCTTCCTCCAAAAATTTTCTTGAAGTGCACATAAACAATTTTCAGTAAATATTAAATGATTTAAATCATACATAGAATGTTCTATGACAAAAGCAAATTAAAATGAAAATAATAGAAATATAATTAGAATATCCCCAAATATTAAGAAATTTTTAAATCCTACAATATAATTCACTAATAAAAGAGAAAGCTACAAGTAAAATTATAAAAATTTGTTCAAATTTTAAAATAAAATTAGTTCAAATTAAATAAAAATAAAGATATAAAATATAAACATCTGTGGGATATTGTGAGAGCAGTGATTAAAAGGTAACTTATAGTACTGAGTGCTAATATAGAAAAAAAGAAATATTTCAATCAATGATCTAAGCTTCCACCTTAAGAAGCTTTAAAAAGAAGAAAAGCTTATATACAAAGTACACTGAAGGAAGGAAATAGTAAAGATAGGATTAGCAGTCAATAATGTAGAAAATTAATAACCAATAGAGAAAAATCAATGATTTCAAAATCTGCTCCTTTGAAAATGTTCATAAAATTAATAAACTTCTAGACAGAATTATAAGAAAAGAACGAGCACAGATTACAACTACATATTTCAGACACATAAAATGAATAATCAGGGAATATAATAAAAAACTGTACGTTGATAGATTACCCAACATTGATCAAATGAACAAACTCCTTGAAAGAATATAACTACAAAAGTCATTCAGGGAAAAAATAGAAAACTTCAACCTCTGGCCTAAAACAAGTAATGGGACATGTTTTACCCACCTAACACAACAAAAACACCTGGGCAAAATACATGAAAGGATGCTTTTCAAGACATTAGACACCAGACAGTGAATGATAATGAGTTTGTATGCTTTGATATTTTTCGTCTTTCAAATAGAGAAATTTCCTACCTGAAAGATATTGTGAGGGACAAACAAGATTTTATATGTGAAAATCTCTAAGATAACAGGTACCACAATCAATGTTTCCTTCCTCTCTCCTTCTCTTTTTCTTTTCTGACAATAATTAACTTTCATATGCCAAGATAATTAAAGGCACTAAATTATTTGTGAGACTGCAAAAGTGTTCCCCAGAATAGTTCAGGTCTAAAACTAGTACTGAATGAAATTTAAAACAATATTTTGATGGTGTTGCCTTATTTCTTAAATACACATACACACCACAAAGCCATTCCAATTTTAATGATGTACTAGATTCCCAGGTTCATCCTTCCATCTCTTCCTCCCTCCCTCCCTGTTTAAGCTAAATAAGTCAAAGATCTTTGGTCATTGTCTTGCCTTGACCAACCAAACGTGGGTAATTAAGGAACTTTTAAAAATAATTTTATTTCATAGGGAAGAAAAGCAGTCTCTAAAGCTTCCATTGGTTCCAAACATTTTAGCACTTGTCAGGTTAAATCAAAATATATATCATTCTCTTTCAGTCTACATTTAATCATTACATTAATCAGTCTACATTTAATAAATATCATTTAAAATATAAATTCCTGATTCTATTTCTCAAGAACCTTTTTCATTTTTTTCTGGGAACTGAACATAAATGAAATTGTAAAATTAATTATTTGAATATAGCCTCAGAAAAAAAGCCTCCTTGTAATCTGGCTCCAGGTATTTTATAATACTCCATATATTTGGATAATTGTCTCTAGGAAAAAACCCAGGTTTTGGAATTGTAAAGTTCTGAGACTAAATCTAACACTTAATAGTTTTCTGAATCGCTGAACCAGTCCCAGCCTCAGGTCCATAATCTGTAAACAACACATGAGCCTTGCTATGTTATTCAAAAGATTAAATCAGAAGAGCCTAATGAAGTGCTTAACACAATGTGTGGCACAAAACCTCTCCTGTCTTTGCCCCTCCATTTCTTTCTAAAAATATATGTGCAGTTATTTAATAAAATGTATGCATTTCAGTAAGCAATATATACTCATTAAAAATCAGAAAAAAATATTATAATATGAATGTTAAGAAAGGGACTCTTCAAAATATTTTATTAGCAATAATAGATGTAGAAGTGATTCATATTGTACGCAGTTCCACCCTTCCTTTCCTGTCTGTCCAGATTCTGCTTTCTTCCAAATTCATCATGTACATTTCAAATAAACATAGTGATGTTTCAGGAAGAAATCTGTATGTTCAATAACTTTGTGCAACAGTATATTTTCTATTTTTAAACTGTACTTTCAAAGTTGTTAAGATTTCTAAGACATGACTCCATCATTTCTAATTTTCATCCAGATTGCAATTAGTATCATCATATGGCATATCAATTACACAGCGTTATACCTCAGTAGCATAAATCACAACTCTAGCTGCAGCTATAAATATCAGTCTTCAAACTGTGTATACATTTTCAAAATACACTACAGAGCCTGATTCTAGAAGGCTTTTCTTTTAAATTAAAGTTTGTTGTTGTCTGTTTTCTGCTTTTTAAGACTTTGCAGAAAATTAATTGAAAATTCCCCCCACATATTTCCAGAGTGATTACAATGAAATTATAATAAAAAAGAGAATGACACAGATGGCTCAGTTCTTCTTCAGTTTTGCTATCAGATTAAAAGAGTTTATTTGGGGGGATGAATTTTATTTTGTAAAAATTAATGAACAATAATAAAATGACAATATATTTCTACTTTTCTACTAATCTTTCAGAAGTAACCTAAAGCTGCATCATTACCAGCCAGTTTCGTTACTGTTAACAGGTCACCAACTAGGCAAACTAGGAATTTGTTTTGACAACTTTAAAAAGCATGAAATAAATTTTAAAAAGAAAAACAAAGAAAGAGGGCTAACTCTACCTTATTCCAAGGTTATCAACCTACTTTGATACACTCATGTGGTACTAGTTTAAAGATGAACAAACTGATCAACAGAAAATAATAGATAATCCAGAAATAGATTCACTTATATAGGGACAAGTGATGTTTGACAAGGGTGCAAAGGCAGTTCAGTAGAGAAAGGCTGATCTTCTCAACAAATCTTGATAGAACAAGTGATAGCCACATGCAACAGAACAATAAAACATGTTTGATCTCTATCTTTCCCCACCTGCAAAAATGAACTCAAATGAGTCATAGACCTAAACATTAAACCTAAAACTAAAATTTCTAAGCAAAACATTGGAGAAACTCATCACGATTGTGGATTAGTCAAACATTTCTTAGATACAACACAAAAACACAATCTATAAAAGAATAAAAATAGCTTTATCAAAATTAAAACTTCTGCTCTTCAAAGAAACTGTTAAAAATAAAAAGACAAGCCACAAAGCTACAACAAAGTCTACAGATATTTTCATATGTCAAATATCAGAATTTTATCAAAATCTGTAAGAACCTCTCAAGAGTCAATAAAAAGGAAACAACTCAATTTTTATAACAATGAGAAGAGTTACATAGAAACTTTACAATATTAGACATATGGATGGCAAATAAGCCAGAATAAGGAAGAATGTCAAACATTATTGGTCATTAGGAAAATGTAGATTACAGCCACAAACAAAAAATGAGATCTTGCTAGATATCTCAGAACAGCTAAAATTACAAAGACTGACTGTAGCCCAGGTTGAATTACATAAGGAGGAAATGGAACTCATACACTGCTGGTGGGAATGCAAAATAGTATAATCAATTTGGAAAACAGTTTGGAAGCTCCTTTAAAAGTTAAATATTCACCTGCCATATACATGATCTAGCCATTTCACTACTAAGTATTTACCCAAGAGAGGGAATAAAAGCACATGTCAAAATAAACAGTTATTAATACTCATAGCAGATTTATTAGTAATAGATGAAAACTGGAAACAAGAAATGTCTATTTAGAGGTGAATACTTTGACAAATTGATATAGCCATACAATGGAATACTATTTGGTATTGAAAAGTAATAAGCTATTGATAGAAACAAAACATACACAATCTAAAATAATTATTCTAAATGAAAAATGTCTGACAAAATAGGAGTATACTTTGTAAGATTCCATTTATATAATACTGTAAAATGCAAACTAAGGTATAATGAGAAAAAGCAGTGTAGTGAAAAAACGGAAATCAGTGTTTGTGGTTTGCAAGTGACAGAGAAGAGTAGGTGAGTAAATTATAAAGATGGATGAGGAAATTTTAGGATTGCTTGATATTTTCATCATCCTGATTGCACTGATGGTTTCATGGGTGCATACCTATATAAAAACTTATCAAATTGTACACCTGAAATGGGTATAGTTTTTCTATGTCAGTTAGACCTGACCAAAGTGCTAAAAATATTGTATATGTACAACACATGCGTGTTTACTTAGGTGAACTTTGTACCTGTATTTGATCTATTTTATGCAGCACTTAATAAATAAAAATTAATTTTATTAATGAGAAAATGATATAATTTTAACAGAGTTAGCAAGTTGAAAATACACAGAATCATTGGGTAGAATAAAATATGAAGAAAACACAAAGAAAATATGAGGAAAAGTAATCAATAGTAGCATAAAAAATTTTTAATATCAGTAAGACATTAGGAGAGGGTTGCAGTAAGATGGATGAATAGAAGCCTCCACTGATAGTCCTCCCCACAGGAACACCAAATTTGACAACTACCTACACACAAAAAAGCACCTACATAAGAACCAAAAAGCAAGTGAGAAATCACAGTACCTGATTTTAACTTAATACCTTTGAAGGAGGCACAGAAGAGGGTAGGAAGCATAGCTTTGAATTGCTAATGCCACCACTTTTCAATTCCCTGGCAGTGGCTGCGTGCTGCAGAGAGAATCTGTGTGTTTGGGAGAAGGAGGGCAAAGTGATTGTGAGAACTCAGTGCTGCCAACACTGGGCAGAACTCAGATGGCACCCATGGAGAGAGCATTTAGATCAGCCCAGCCAAAGAGTAAATGCTCATTGCAGTGATCAGAATTGGCAAGCATTGGCTCCGCAGGCTACAGTGCTCTGGAGTCCTAAATATACTTGATGTACTGTCTAGGCCACAAGGACTGAAACTCCTGGGCAAGTCTTACTGTTGTAATGGGCTCACAGCCGGAGGACTTCGGGTGTATGCAACCTAGTAAGACACAAGCCAGGGTGGCTAAGGGATTTTCTTGCATCACCCTTCCCCCAAACACAGGCAATGTAACTAGTGGCTCCGAAAGAGATCTCTTCCTTCTACTTGAGGAGAGGAGGGGGAAGAGAAAAGTGGACTTTTTCTTGCCATTTGGATACCAGCTCAGCCTCAGTAGGATAGGGCATTGGGCAGAGTTGTGTAGGCCCTATTCCAGGCATGAGATCCCGGATGACATTACTGGACACACCCCGGGCCAGAAGGGAAGCTACTGCCTTGAAAGGAAGGGCCCAGTCCTGGCATTATTCATCAACTGCTGATTTAAGAACCCATGGCCCTGAATAATCAGCAGCAGTAACCAGGTAGTACATGCTATGGGCCTTAGTGAGATTCTGAGACATGCTGGCTTCAGGTGTGACTCAGAACATACACAGCTATGGTGGCTACAGAGAGAAACCCTTTATGCTTGAGAAAAGGTGAGGGAAGAGTCAAGGGGACTTTATCTTGAAGCTTAGGAAACAGCTCAGCCACAGTGGAAAAGAGCAAAGGGGGCTCTAGGGTTCCCCAGTTCCAGGCCTTGGCTTTGGGATGACATTTCTGGACATACCCTGGGCCAGAGGGGAGCCCAGTGCTCTGAAGGTGAGTTCCAGGCATAGCAGCATTCACCATAAGCTGACTCTTAGGCCTTAAGTGAGCATCAGCAGTACTCAGGCCGTATTACCTGTGGGCCTGTGTTGACGGCAGACATGGGAAGAGACACTTCTGCCTGGGGAAATGGGAGGAAAGAATAGGAAAGACTTTGTCTTGTGTTTTCAGGACCAGCTTAACTGCAGTAGAATAGAGCACCAGGGAGAATTCTGGGGTTTCTGACTCTGGGCCCTGGCTCCCAGATGGCATCTCTGGACCAACCTGAGACACGGCAGAACTCATCACCCTGAAAGGAAGGAACAAGACTGGCTGGCTTCACAATGTGCTGATTGTAGAGCCCTAAGGCCTTGAACCAACATAGGTGGTAGCCTAGGAGCAGTTACAGTGAGCCCTGGGCAAGATCCAGTGCTATGCTGGCTTCACCCAGTGAAGTCCCAGTAGTGCTGGCTACCCCCACCTCAGCTCCAGGCAGCTCAGCAGACCCTGTTGTGGGAGAGAAAGTAAGGGAAGAGAACTAAGTGGCACCTTTGTGAGTCTATAAGAACTACAGCATTACTGGACTTGGGGTGATCCCTAATGCAGATATGGCTACAATGACAAAAGACTTAGATTACAATACCCAAGGCCTTGTGAATACTTCAAAAACCTTCCCAAGAAGGATGGGTAGTAACAAGCCCAGACTGTGAAGACTACAGTAAGTACCTAACTCTTCTATGACTAGACACTGATGAATACACACAGCATAAAATGGTCCAGGAAAACATAACTTCACCATAAGAACTGAATAAGGCACGAGGGAAGAATCCCAGAGAGACAGAGATACATGAACCTTCTGACAGAAAATTCAAAATAGCTGTTTTGAGGAAATTCAAGGAAATTCAGGATAACACCAAGAAAGTAGCCAGAACAATATAAACAAATAAATTGAAATGATTTTAAAAAATCAAGCAGAAATTCTGGAGTTGAAAAATGCAATTAACATACTGACGAATGCATCCGAGTCTCTTAATAGCAGAATTGATCAAGCAGAAGACAGATTTGGTCAGCTTGAAGACAGGCTGTTTGAAAATAAATACACACTCAGAGGAGACCAAAGAAAAACATTAAAAAGAAAGAAGCATACCTACAAGACCTAGAAAATAGTCTCAAAAGGGCAAATCTAAGAGTTATTGGACATAAAGGTGAAGCAGAGAGATTAATAGGGGTAGAATGCTCATTCAAAGAGATAACAACAGAGAAATTCCCAAATCTATTCAGGAGAAAGTATCATATTTAAAGTGCTGAAGAAAACAACAGGACACGTTTATCTTAGAATAGTATATCCTGCAAAAATATCCTTCAAACATGAAGGAAAAATAAAGACTTTTCCAGACAGCAAAAGCTGAAGACACCAGCAGCACCAGACCTGTCCTACAAGAAATGCTGAAGGGAGTGCTTCAGTCTGAAAGAAAAGATACGGATAAGCAATATGAAATCATCTAGAGGTACAAAACTCACCGGTGTAATAGTAAGTATAGGGCAAACACAGGATATTATAACACTGCTATTGTGGTGTGTGAACTACTAATACTTTAAAAGATAAAGACATGAACCTATCAAATAACTACAACAGTTTTTGTAGAAGACATAGTACAGTAAGATATGAATACAAAAAATAAAATGTTAAAAAGTGGGGAGACAAAGTATAGACTTTCATTAGTTTTATTTTTGCTTGTTTCTTTATACAATCAGTGTCCAGTTGTCATCGGTTTAAAATAATGGGTTAGGCCAGGCGTGGTGGCTCATGCTTGTAATCCCAGCACTTTGGGAGGCTGAGGCGGGCGGATCACGAGGTCAGGAGATCAAGACCATACTGGCTAACATGGTGAAACCCCGTCTCTACTAAAAATATAAAAAAAATTGGCCAGACGTGGTGGCGGACGCCTTAGTCCCAGCTACTCGGGAGGCTGAGGCAGGAGAATGGCGTGAACCTGGGAGGCGGAGCTTTCAGTGAGCCAAGATCGCGCCACCGCACTCCAGCCTGGGCCACAGAGCGAGACTCCGTCTCAAAAAAAAAAAAAAGGGGGGGGTGGTTTATAAGATATTATTTGTAAACTTCATGGTAATCTCTAATCTAAAAATGTACCATGTATACCTAAAATTAAAAAGCAACAAATTAAAACACACCCCCAGAGACAATCATGTACACTAAAAGGAAGACAGGAAGGGAGGAAAAAGGTACAGATAATAGAAAGAATGAATAAGAGCTAGTATCTGATAGCACAACAGGGTGAGTATAATCCATAATAATTTAATTGTACATTTTAAAATAACTAGAAGAGTATAATTGGATAAATTGTAACAAAAAGGATAAATGCTTGAGGTGATGAATACTCCATTTATCCTGATGTGATTATTACACATTGCCTACCTCAGTCGAAATATTCCATATACCCCATAAGTATATATCCCTACTATACATCCACAAAAATTAATTTTTGACACAGAGTCTTGCTCTGTCGCCCAGGCTGGAGTGCAGTGGCGCGATCTCGTGATCCACTTGTCTCAGCCTCCCAAAGTGAAATTAAAAATTAAAAAAAAAAAAAAAAAAAAAAAAAAAGGCGGGGCGCAGTGGCTCAAGCCTGTAATCCCAGCACTTTGGAAGGCCGAGACGGGCGGATCACGAGGTCAGGAGATCAAGACCATCCTGGCTAACATGGTGAAACCCCGTCTCTACTAAAAAATACAAAAAACTAGCCGGGCGAAGTGGAGGGCGTCTGTAGTCCCAGCTACTTGGGAGGCTGAGGCAGGAGAATGGCGTGAACCCGGGAGGCGGAGCTTGCAGTGAGCCAAGATTGCGCCACCGCACTCCAGCCTGGGCGACAGAGCGAGACTCCGTCTCAAAAAAAAATAAAAAAAAAAAGATGGATTTTTTTATAGCCAGGAAAAATCATTTCTAATCTAACTTCAAGTGTTCTATTAGCAAAGACTCAAAACAATGATAATATCCAATGTTGACAATGTGTTGAAACAGGCTGGGTAGGAATATTAATAAGCATAAATCCTGAGAAAAACAGTTTTGTTATGTGTAATTATACCCTTAAACTTGTTCATATCAGGAAATAATTTTACTTCCAGAAATTGTACCTGAGAATAGTCAATAAATGTGAAATATATGTTTTTCATCTTTGATCATTATTTGATCATGGTAGTTCTTCTTAAAGTGGTAAACAGCCCAATTATCCTGTGTTCACCAGTGAGACACTGCCTAGGATAATGACAAATATAGGTCTATTGTCTAAAATATACATTCATAATATTCTGTTAAGTGAAAAATGTTAAAAACTCTTTACAGCTTAATCTCATTTTTAATTTTAAAATGTGGTGTCAATGTATACACACTGGAAGAATATTGAGAGGAGTTTGTATACATACATATAGAGAGTTTGTATACATACATATATAAACTGTTAACTTGAGTTATCTCTAGTTAGTGGAAAAGTGATTATTGTTTTCCTTATGATTTGATATTAGTTTTATAATGAAACTGTAGCATATTTTATAATCAGAAAAAAATTAACCTACTTTTTTTGTTTGTTTTGAGACAGAGTCTTGCTCTGTCGCCAGGCTACAGTGCAGGGTGTGAACTCGGTTCACTGCAACCTCTGCCTCCTGGGTTCAAGTGATTCTCCTGTCTCAGCCTCCCGAGTAGCTGGGACTACAGGTGCACGCCATCACGACCAGCTAATTTTTGTATTTTTAGTAAAGGCAGGGTTTCACCATATTGGTCAGACTGATCTCAAACTCCTGACCTCAGGTGATACACCTGCCTCAGCAGGTGTATACCAAAGTGCTGTAATCCCAAAGTGCTGGGATTACAGGCGTGAGCCAACCAGCCAACGTACTTCCATTTTAGACGAACTAATAAAATCAATAAAACTTCCATTTCCATTTTGAAAAAAAAATAAAAACAAAGACAAAATAGCCTTCAATTTTATGGATATTATGGGGTTTTTTTTTCCTCACCAGAAGCTCTTTACCTAAACAACCTGCACTCATTCAATAATATGCAAATTTAACATCATTCAAGCCTCAGCCAGCCTACTTAACTTATAATCAGTGAACACAAAGAAAGTGCTATGGTTTAAATAAGTCCACCTAAAGTTCATGTGTTGGAAATTAATCCTCAGTGCAACAGAGGTGGGATCTTCAAGAGTTGACTAAGTCATGAGAGTTCTGCCCTTGTGAATGGAAATTTGCCATCATCACAAGAATGGTTTGTTATTCAGAAAGTGGGCTCCTGATAAAAATATGAGTTTGGCCTGATTTTTTTTCTCCCTTTGACCCATATGCTTGCTTGCTTTTTTACTATGTTAAGACACAGCAAGAAAACCCTCACCGGATATGTCCCGTCAATCTTGGATCTTGGTCTTCTCAGCCTCCAGAACTGTGAGCCAAATAAATGTATTTTCTTTGTAAATTACCCTGTATGTAGTACTCTGTTATAGCAGCAAAACATGGAATAAAATAGGGAATGTAGAATGAATGTAAAAAAAAAAAAAAAAAAGCAAAGATAGCAAACATTTCCATTTACAAGGAAGACTGAAGCTAATTGCACCCAATTTCCATCTCAGGGTCTCAAATTGTTAATGTCATGATTCATATTCATTGTGTTTACACTTTTGGCCTTGCCCCTCACTTAGGTAAACTCCAAAATGGTGCTGTATTATCGTTAAGTAGTGCTTCAGCTCCAATGCCAGTTTCATTAGACACTGGCTCTTTCATTCCTGTGGTGACAGCATACTTTAATTCTATGTCTCTGGGAAAAATGTGAGATGCCTCTACAGAACCTACCCAAGTCCCATGCACGTAAGAAGTGCTCAAGTAACATAAGTGAAATAACTTATTATGTTGAATATTTTATTGACTATATCTAAATGCCACCAAAATTTAATTGAAATACTTGATACAAGTAAACTACCTTGAATAACTGAATTTATTATTTAATTATGATTAATTTAGTGTGGCTTCCTTCCTGCTGACCTATCCTTTAGATCCACAAGTATTTGTTGAATGTCTCCTCTGAAGAAGTTGCAGTGCCAGGTGGTGGAAATCAACAGTGGCTGAGATGAACAGAGACCATGTAACCATAAGCCGTATTTTCTACTGTTACATACAGACAAACCAATATTTGGTCAAAGTTAACATAAGGTTGATACATAGAACTCCAGGATCAGGGTTCTGAATCACAATCTTAGGCAACTAAAAAAAAGCTTCTTACAGTAGATTTACCTAAACTGACACCTGCATTAACTGAGTAAAGAAGGTGATTAGGTAAATGCTGTAAATTATTTTAAACATCAGTCTACTTTTTTTCTCTATTGCACTAAGTAAACAAAAGTAAATCTTTTCTGATGACTTATGATCAGAGTAAAGAACTCAAAGGTGGACTTAAATCATAGGAACCTCTAGGTATTTTTATTTTAGTTAGTTATTTTGATTAAGTTATTTCTCTGCATTTAAAAGTATCTATCTGGAGGATGATAAAAGTAACATATCAATATTTTCTGGGTAAATATATATTCCATGAAGTCAGTCTCTTGTTAATCAAATTTCCACCTTATCCAAGAAAGAAACAAGGTCAAAATAAAATTGGTGCAGGATTATCAGTTTAGCCAAGGCATTTAATATAACATCATAGTGAAGATGTACTACCTACTGATGCCAGACCTTATCAACCCAACAATTTATAAAGAAAGATAATTAACATTTACAAAGAAATTAAAGTGTCAAACTCAACATACATTTCTTTCGATTTTTCATTGCCACCCTGAGAAGCAGGTATCTTTATCCCCATTTTAGAGCTAGAAAACCATAGCTTGAGAATTTTGATTTAAATCTAGATCTTTCTAATGAAAGTGTTACAATATCATACAGCCTTTAATGATTATTCATATAATATTAGCACAGAATATTGTGAAAATATTGTACAAAGAAATACAAGCCATGATCCCTACACAACAGAACCGTGCAATACAGGTGGGAAGATAAGACACATCAAAAGACAGTTCAGAACATATCATATCACAGAACACACACACACACACACACACACACACACACACACACACACAAACAAACAGACATGAGTCACAGCCCCACAGTAAACAAGATATGGTTGTTCAGAGTTGTCCTGAGAAAATATTATAAATAGAAATGATGTCAAAAATTGACACTTTTTAAAAAGGCAAACCAAGGAGGACATTTGAGATAGAAGAAATAAAGACAACCAAAGTTTGGAATGGAGAATCAAATTGTGCTTTGCAGAGTAGCCCCAGTTCTGTGTTGGTGTCAGAAATGATCCCAGTAGTTGAGATGTAGGAAGTAAGATGAAAGAGATTTAATAATAAAGGAGTTTCAAACATTTGCAAAAACACAACAGGCTCTGTAGAATTATAAATGAAGTATAAATAACACCTACATTTCTTTCTTTTCATACGTTTTACAGATCTTCAATAATATACTCAGGTAAATGTAGTTGTTAGAGGTAAAAGTCTTTAATATAATTCTGGTCTATAAGCAATAAATAAGAGTTGCAGACTTTTGTCAGGCAAGTTTGCAATCGTGGCACTCTATCACTCTGCAAAAAGTACTTTCACAAATGGAATTAATATCTATGTTCTTACCCAATACCAAGGCCTTTTATTCCTCCCCATTCACCTTGACTATGTGGCACTGGGTGCCGATTCTCACTACCTCCTTCTCAGCACATGAATTCTTCAGCTTCCAAGACATCTCACCAGTGAATTAATAAACGTTTTCATACCCATTCTTTTCCAGACACTAACAATGCTCCTTCAGTAGGTAGTACATCTTCACTAGGATGTTATGTTAATCCCTTGACTAAACTGATAATCCTGCACTAAATTTATTTTGACCTTGTTTCCTTCTTAGATATAGTAAATATTTGATTAACAAGAGCCTGACTTCATAGAATATAAATTTACCCAGAAAATATTGCTGTGTTACTTTTATCATCCCCTAGATAAATACTTTTAAATGCAGATAAATAATTTAATTAAAATAAACAACTAAAATAAAAATACCTTTAGGTTCCCATGACATAAGTCTACCTTTGAGTTCTTTACTCTGATCCTAAGTCATCAAAAAAAAAAACTTACTTTTGTTTACTTACTACAATAAAGACAGAAAGTATACTGATGTTAAAATAACTTAGAGCATTGACCCAATCACCTTCTCTACTCAGTTAACACCTATTCATTCCTCACGTGTTAATTTGGGTAAATCTACTATAAGAAGCTTTTTTTCAGTTGCCTGAGACTGTGATTCAGAACCTGATCCTGGAATTCTATGAATCAACTTTGTGTTAACCTCGGCCAAATATTGGTTTATCTGTATGTAATAGTAGACAATACAGTTTATAGTGTTCTCCTTTATTTTAGTCATGCCTTTGCTTGGTAGAATAAAAGCTCCCAAAAGGCAGATAATATTTCTCATTATTTTCTTTATTCGCAAGAATGTCTGGCTTTGTGATCTAAATATTATATTAGTCGATAGATAACGAGGTAGCTAAGCAATGTAATATAGTAAGAGTTTGGAAAACATAGGCAGTGTCTAGTGCTAGAAATGGCCATGAATGAGTGTTCTCAGGAAAATTCCAGAAGGAAGATAACCTCTAGTAAAATTTGTACTTCCTTAAAGAGTTAAATAGATGAAAACTTGATGCAGATCACATTCATCACCTAAAATGCCGAAATTGAAACATGGCATGAAGCTGGGATGCTCATTTACTTGGCTGAATCCAGGAAGGCACTGTATTAGTAAGAAATGATCCCAAAAGCAGGATCCTAGGCTCTGAAGTCATGAATTAATTCTGTATGCTTTAATCCATTTAACGCTGATCCAGTCATCACAGTGACAGCTTGACCTATTATCCTTGACCCTCTAAACAAGTCCACCTGCCTTTGCTCTTGCCATCTGACTCCCATCTGTAGACACTGTTCCAGTCAGTGACCTGAGATTAATCTGCTTCTGCATAACCAGAAGATATTAAATATTTTATAATGCCCAGAACCAACTCACCCAGTTCTTGACCCTGCATTTTTCTTGTTCTCTGGGTATAGGCTAGATTAAAATCTGTCTTGCCCTTGTGGCCTATTCCATCTCTATGCTTTATAACATCCAAGATTTGGATTCTATCTGTATAACTGAAGACTTGAAGTTTGGTTAGCATCTTACTACCTGTGTAAATATTCATTGACTTTCTGTTTCTGTGTCCTAGTATTTCCCTGACTCTTAGGTCTAGTTATTTTTAGTGGACTTGTCTATAGCCTAGTATTCTGCTTGTGGATTGTTCCTGTTTTCTCAAACACCCACCTTCACCTTTTAAGTCACACCTCTATCTATTACCCACAGTTTGGTCTGTGTCCTACCTCAGCTCTAAGCTTTACCTGATGGGATTGCGTCTAAGTTTTAATTTCACCCATTATGGCTTGCCTCTCGTGAGCCAGCTTCACATATCTATTATATATTAGGACAAAAAAAATGCATTTTTTACTTCCTTTGAATCCAGTCATTATCACTGACGTTACCAACAAAAATTTGAGTGGAACAAGTAAAAGGAAGCATGAACCAGTCATAACTTCCTCACACAAAATTACTGAGGAATCGAAAAAAAAAAAAAAAAAAAACAGAAATCCAAGAACTGTAAAATACAATGACAGAAAATAAAAATACAATTGACAGCCTCACCAGTAGTCTAAAACAAGCAGAATAAAGAATTTCTGAACTTGAGCCAGGAATTTTAAAATAACCCAGTCAGACAAAAAATAACTATATAAATATGAAGGAATGAAGAAAGCCTGCATGACATATGCAACATGATCAAGTGACGAAATATTCAAATTTTGAGAGTTCCTGATGGAGAAGAAATGAGAACAGGCATATAAAACCTATTTAATGAAATAATAGTTGAAAATTTCCCAATTCCTGTAAGATATATAGAATCCAGATACAGAAAGCTCAACAATCTCCAAGTAGGTTCAAAACAAAAAGTTCTCTCTGAGTCACATTTTGATCAAACTGTAACATTCAAAGAGAGAAAAATAGCAACTGAAGGACATCAAGTCACACAGAAAACAATACCTATCAGACTAACAACATATTTTCAGCAGAATGGTATAATATATTCAAAGTGCTGAAAGAAAAAAAAAAAACTGTCATATAAGAATAGTACCAGTAAAGCTATCCTTCAGAAATGAAAAAGAAATCATTTTCCAGATGAGCAAAACTGAGGGAATTTATTACCAATAGAGCAGCCCTACAGAAAAATGCCAAAGGAAAATCTACATCTGGAATTGAAAGGATGATATTTTCCATCATAAATCACACAGAAAGTATAAAACTCATTGTTAGATACACAAATGGGAAAGAGAAAGGAATCAAACTTTATAAATCATGATCGCTACCCAAATCAGAAAAATAATGAGATAAGGAAAGCAACAAAACATATACAAAACACTTCAGAAACCAACTACTGAAAGGACAGAAATAACTTTTCATCAATAAATAACAACCTTGAATGCAAATAATTTAAGTTTTCCAACTAAAAGACAGACTTGCTAAATGAATTTTGAAAAAAAGACCCAACTATATGCTGCCTACAAGAAACTCACTTCATTTGTAAGTATAGACTGAAAAGGAAGAAACATAAAAAGATATACCATGTAAATGGAAAATAAAATCATGAATAAAAAGCAATTTTATCAGACAAAATAAACTGGATGTCAATAAACATGAACAGAGATGAACGTCAGCCAGGTGCAGTGGCCCATGCCTGTAATACCAGCACTTTGGGAGGCCGAGGTGAGGGGATCACCTGAGGTCAGGAGTTCAAGACCAGCCTGACCAACATGAAGAAACCCCGTCTTTACTAAAAATACAAAATTAGCCAGGTATGGTGGCGCATGCCTGTAATCCCAGCTACTCAGGAGGCTGAGGCAGGATAATCACTTGAACCCAGGAGGCAGAGGTTGTGGTGAGCCAAGATCACACCATTGTACTCCAACCTGGGTAAGAGGAGCAAAATCATATCTCAAAAAAAAAAAAAAAAGAAAGAAAAGAAAAGAAAAGAAAAGAAAAGGTCATTATACAATGAAAATATGATCAACTCAGCAAGAGGATATAACAATTGTAAATATATATGAACTGAAGAATGGCGCATGCAGATAAATAAAGCAAATATTATTAGCACTAAAGAGAAAGATGGAGTCCAATACAATAGTTAGAAACTTCAACATTCCACTTTGATCACTGGGCATACCATCTAGATGAAAAATCATCCAAGAAATACTGAATTAAAATTTCACTATATATCAAATGACCTTAACAGACATTTGCAGGACATTTTACCCAAAAGCTTCAGAATACACATTCTTTCCATCAGCACTTGGAATATTATGCATGATAGACTATATATTAGGTCATAAAACAAGACTTAAAATTTTTCAAAAATTTAAATCATATCAAGTATCTTCTCAGATCATCAGGGAATAAAACTAGAAATCAATAAAAGAGCAACTCTGAAAACTGTGCAAATAAAGGGGGATTAAATAATATGCTTCCAAACAACTAGTGGCTCAGTGATAAAATTAAGAAGCAAAACAAATTCTTGAAATCAATAAAAATTGAAACATAACATACCAAAACCAAAGGGACACAGAAAAAACAGCACTAATAGCAATAAATGCCTATTTCATAAAACTTGAAAGATTTCAAATAACCTAGTAATGCACCTCAAGGAACTACAAGAGCAAGAACAAATCTGACCCAAAATAGGTAGAAGAAAAATAATGAATATCAGAGCGGAAATAAACTAAATAGATACTTAAAAATATATTTTAAAATCAACAAAATAAAAAATTGTGTTTTTGAAAAGATAAGTTTGACAAATCATTAGTTAAGCTAAGAAAAAAAGAAGACACAAATACATAAAATCAGAAATGAAATAAGAGACATTACAAATGATACTACAGAAAAACAAATGATCATTAGAGAATGTTAGGAACAACTATATGCCAACAAATTAGAAAACCTATAGGGAATGGATATATTCCTGAACGTGTAACTGAACAAGATTAAATAAGAAAGAAGGCTAGATAGAGGAAGATCTACCAAGCAAATGGAGAACAAAAAAAAAGCAGGGGTTGCAATACTAGTCTCTGATAAAACAGACTTTAAACCATCAAAGATCAAAAGAGACAAAGAAGGCCATTACATAATGGTAAAGGGATCAATTCAACACGAAGAGCTAACTATCCTAAATATATATGTGCCCAATACAGGAGCACCCAGATTCATAAAGCAAGTCCTTAGAGACTTACAAAGAGACTTAGACTCCCATACAATAATAATGGGAGACTTCAACACTCCACTGTCAACATTAGACAGATCAATGAGACAGAAAGTTAACAAGGATATCCATGAATTGAACTCAACTCTGCACCAAGCAGACCTAATAGACACCTACAGAACTCTCCACCCCAAATCAACAGAATATACATTCTTCTCAGCACCACATCGCACTTATTCCAAAATTGACCACATAGTTGGAAGTAAAGCATTCCTCAGCAAATGTAAAAGAACAGAAATTATAAAAAACTGTCTCTCAGACCACGGTGCAATCAAACTAGAACTCAGGACTAAGAAAATCAATTGAAACCGCTCAACTACATGGAAACTGAACAACCTGCTCCTGAAGGACTACTGGACACATAACGAAATGAAGGCAGAAAGAAAGATGTTCTTTGAAACCAATGAGAAGATACAACATACCAGAATCTCTGGGACACATTTAAAGCAGTGTGTAGAGGGAAATTTATAGCACTAAATGCCCACAAGAGAAAGCTGGAAAGATCTAAAATTGACACCCTAACATCACAATTAAAAGAACTAGAGAATCAAGAACAAACACATTCAAAAGCTAGCAGAAGGCAAGAAATAACTAAGATCAGAGCAGAACTGAAGGAGATAGAGACACAAAAAAACCCTCCAAAAAATCAATGAATCCAGGAGCTGTTTTTTAGAAAAGATCAACAAAATTGATAGACTGCTAGCAAGACTAATGAAGAAGAAAAGAGAGAAGAATCAAATAGATGCAATAAAAAATGATAAGGGGGATATCACCACCAACCCCACAGAAATACAAACTACCATCAGAGAATACTATAAACACCTCTATACAAATAAACTAGAAAACCCAGAAGAAATGGATAATTTCCTGGACACTTACACTCTCCCAAGACTAAACCAGGAAGAAGTTGAATCCCTGAATAGACCAATAGCAGGCTCTGAAATTGAGGCAATAAATAATAGCCTACCAAACAAAAAAAGTCCAGGACCAGATGGATTCACAGCCGAATTCTACCGGAGGTACAAGGGGGAGCTGGTACCATTCCTTCTGAAACTATTCCAATCAATAGAAAAAGAGGGAATCCTCCCTAACTCATTTTATGAGGCCAACATCATCCTCATACCAAAGCCTGGCGAGACACAACAAAAAAAGAGAATTTTAGACCAATATCCCTGATGAACATCGATGCAAAAATCCTCGATAAAATACTGGCAAACCGAATCCAACAGCACATCAGAAAGCTTATCCACCATGATCAAGTGGGCTTCATCCCTGGGATGCAAGGCTGGTTCAACATACGCAAATCAATAAATGTAATCCAGCATATAAACAGAACCAAAGGCAAAAACCACATGATTATCTCAATAGATGCAGAAAAGGTCTTGGACAAAATTCAACAGCCCTTCGTGCTAAAAACTCTCAATAAATTCGGTATTGATGGAACGTATCTCAAAATAATAAGAGCTATTTATGACAAACCCACAGCCAATATCATACAGAATGGGCAAAAACTGGAAGCATTCCCTTTGAAAACTGGCACAAGACAGGGATGCCCTCTCTCACCACTCCTATTCAACATAATGTTGGAAGTTCTGGCTAGGGCAATCAGGCAAGAGAAAGAAATCAAGGGTATTCAGTTAGGAAAAGAAGAAGTCAAATTGTCCCTCTTTGCAGATGACATGATTGTATATTTAGAAAACCCCATTGTCTCAGCCCAAAATCTCCTTAAGCTGATAAGCAACTTCAGCAAAGTCTCAGGATACAAAATTAATGTGCAAAAATCACAGGCATTCGTATACACCAGTAACAGACAAACAGAGAGCCAAATCATGAATGAACTTCCATTCACAATTGCTTCAAAGAGAATAAATACCTAGGAATCCAGCTTACAAGGGATGTAAAGGACCTCTTCAAGGAGAACTACAAACCACTGCTCAGTGAAATAAAAGAGGACACAAACAAATGGAAGAACATACCATGCTCATGGATAGGAAGAATCAATATCGTGAAAATGGCCATACTGCCCAAGGTAATTTATAGATTCAATGCCATTCCCATCAAGCTACCAATGACTTTCTTCACAGAATTGGAAGAAAACTGCTTTAAAGTTCATATGGAACCAAAAAAGAGCCCGCATTGCCAAGACAATCCTAAGTCAAAAGAACAAAGCTGGAGGCATCACGCTACCTGACTTCAAACTATACTACAAGGCTACAGTAACCAAAACAGCATGGTAGTAGTACCAAAACAGAGATATAGACCAATGGAACAGAACAGAGTCCTCAGAAATAATACCACACATCTACAGCCATCTGATCTTTGACAAACCTGAGAGAAACAAGAAATGGGGAAAGGATTCCCTATTTAATAAACGGTGCTGGGAAAATTGGCTAGCCATAAGTAGAAAGCTGAAACTGGATCCTTTCCTTACTCCTTATATGAAAATTAATTCAAGATGGATTAGAGACTTAAATGTTAGACCTAATACCATAAAAACCCTAGAAGAAAACCTAGGTAGTACCATTCAGGACAGAGGCATGGGCAAGGACTTCATGTTTAAAACACCAAAAGCAATGACAACAAAAGCCAAAATTGACAAATGGGATCTCATTAAACTAAAGAGCTTCTGCACAGCAAAAGAAACTACCATCAGAGTGAACAGGCAACCTACAGAATGGGAGAAAATTTTTGCCATCTACTCATCTGACAAAGGGCTAATATCCAGAACCTACAAAGAACTCAAACAAATTTACGAGAAAAAAACAACCCCATCAAAAAGTGGGCAAAGGATATGAACAGACATTTCTCAAAAGAAGACATGCATACCACCAACAGATACATGAAAAATGCTCATCATCACTGGCCATCAGAGAAATGCAAATCAAAACCACAATGAGATACCATCTCACACCAGTTAGAATGGCGATCATTAAAAAGTCAGGAAACAACAGGTGCTGGAGAGGATGTGGAGAAATAGGAACACTTTTACACTGTTGGTGGGATTGTAAACTGGTTCAACCACTGTGGAAACCAGTATGACGATTCCTCGAGGATCTAGAACTAGAAATACAATATGACCCAGCCATCCCGTCACTGGGTATATACCCAAAGGATTATAAATCATGCTGCTATAAAGACACATGCACATGTATGTTTATTGTGGCACTATTCACAATAGCAAAGACTTGGAATCAACCCAAATGTCCATCAGTGACAGAGTACATTAAGAAAATGTGGCACATATACACCATGGAATACTATGCAGCCATATAAAAGGATGAGTTCGTTTCCTTTGTAGGGACATGGATGCAGCTGGAAACCATCATTCTCAGCAAACTATCACAAGAACAGAAAACCAAACACCGCACGTTCTCACTCATAGGTGGGAATTGAACAATGAGGTCACTTGGACTCTGGAAGGGGAACATCACACACCGGGGCCTATTATGGGGAGGGGGGAGGGGGAAGGGATGGCATTCGGAGTTATACCTGATGTAAATGACGAGTTGATAGGTGCTGACGAGTTAATATGTGCAGCACACCAACATGGCACAAGTATACATATGTAACAAACCTGCACATTGTGCACATGTACCCTAGAACTTAAAGTATAATAACAAATAAAATAAAATAAAAAATAAACTAAAGTGAAAAAATGGGTTAAAAAAAAAAAAAAAACTACCATCTAATTTTAGACAAAGACACCAATAATATATATTGGGTAAAGGACACCCTGTTCAATAAATGCAGCTAGGAAAACTGAATATCCACATCAAGAACAATGAAACTAGACCCCCATATCTCACCATAGGCAAAAACCAACTAAAATGAATTAAAGACTAAATGTAAAACCTGAAACTATAAAACCTACTAGAAGAATTATAAGGGAATGCTTCAGAACATTGGTATGGTAAAGATTTTATGAGTAAGATTTTAGATGTACAGGCAACAAAAACAAAAATAGGCAAATGGGACTATATCAATCAAAAAAATCTCCTGTATAGCAAAGGAACAATCACCAGAGTGAAGACACAACCTGTAGAATAAAAGAAAATACTTGAAAACTTAACCTGACAAGAGATTAATATCCAGAATATACAAGGACCACAAACATCTCAACAGCAAAAACCATATAATCCCACTTTAAAATGGGCAAATGATCTCAGTAAACATGTTTCAAAATAAGACATACGAATGGCCTTCTGGGCATGGTGGCTCATGCCTATAATCCCAGCACTTTGGGAGGCCGAGGCTAGTGGGTCACCTGAGGCCGGGAGTTCGAGACCAGCCTGATCAACATGGAGAAATCCCGTCTCTATTAAAAATACAAAATTAGCCAGGCATGGTGGCTCATCCCTGTAATCCCAAATACTCAGGAGGCTGAGGCAGGAGAATTGCTTGAACCTGGGAGGTGGAGGTTGCGGTGAGCTGAGATCAAACAATTGCACTCCAGCCTGGGCAACAGGAGCACAAAATCCATCTCAAAAACAACAACAACAACAAAAAATAACAACAACAACAAAAAAAACAGAAAACACATGGCCATCAGGTATATAAAAACATGCTCAACATCACTAATCATCACCAAAATAAAAATAAAAACCATAATAAGGTCTCATCATACCCCAGTTAGAATGGCTGTTATCAAAAACACACAAAAAAACATATACTGTTGATGATACAGAGAAAAGGAAACTCATACACACTGTTAGTGCAAATGTAAATTAATACAGCCATTATTGAGAACAGCATGTAGATTTATCAAAAAACTAAAAATAAAACTACCTATGACCCAGCATTCCCAATACTGGGTGTTTATCCAAAGGAAATAAAATCATTATAACAAAGAGATACCAACAACCCCATGTTTATTGCAGCACTATTTACAATAGCCACCATTACACAATAACCCCACATGCCCATCAGCATATGAATGGATACAGAAAATGTGGTATATATACACAATGGAATACTATTTAGCCATAACAAAGAACGAAATCCTGTCATTTGTGGCAATATGGATGAGCCTAGAGAATATTATATGAAGTGAAATAAGTCAGGCATAGAATGATAAATATCACATGTTCTCACTCATATATGTGAGCTAAAAAAAATGAGCTCATAGAAGCAGAGAGTAGAATTGTGGTCATTATAGGCTGGGAAGGGGAAGACGGAGGGAAGGATAGGCAGAGGTTGGTTAATGAATGCAAATCTACAGCTAGATGGGAGAAATAATTTCTAGTTTTGTACCACTGTAGCTGAATACAGTTAGCAATCATTTAGCATGTATTTTCAAAAAGCCTGAAGAGAGAATTTTGAATGTTCACAACACAAATGATTAATGTTTGAAATCAGGGATGTACTAATTACCCTGATTTGATCATTACACAATGTATACATGTATCAAAATATCTCTATATATACCATAAATAAGTATATTATTATGTGTGAACTAAACAAATATAAAGATACTTCATACATTTACCCCTTCCTCTTAAACTTACCAAATTCAGAATAGATGCCTATTTCCTTCCAATCTCCCCAGGTCACTTAACACAAGACTCAATCCCATGACAATCCATACCCCAAAACTTTCTCATCGAAGTACCTACTATTATCATAAATGTACAATATCCCTTCTTGCAAGAAGTAATAAACTCAACTTTATTTGACTACAAGTGTATGCTGGGGTCCTTTAGCTAGTGAGCATTAACATTTGTTACGATTTCAGTCAAATATTGTGAGGTTTAGGGTGGCGAATCAATAAATTAATGGCTTGAAGACCCAACAATGACAAGTATTGTCACTACAAGTTTCACAAAGAAAAGCTAGTATAATAAGAACTAATATTATCTTAGTATGTGATATTCATTTTGCTTTATATTTTCATAGCTATCTTTAGGGACATCATAAAAACCTTGTCTTCACTGTCATTAAAACAAACCAAACAGTAAGCTGAAAAGTCAAAAAATCAATCAGTAAATATGTATAGTATTTGCTATTATATTCACTAGGAGATACACACAAAAAAAGGAATCCTGGATGGTCCTTACACTAAAGACATTTATGGTCCACTTGAGCCAGAACTAAAATGACTTTCATTTTAATCTTGAGAGTTTTCTATATGCTATACACTGTTATAAGTGCCTCATATAAGATCTTATTCATTCATACATCTCTACACAGAAGAAGCAAGATTATTCCAATTTTGTAGATGAGTATATTAAGTTGCAAAGCAGTAAGGAAAATAGCCCTGAATCACACATCCAGCTAGTAAAGATGAGTTCAACATAAAAACCCAAGTAGTTTGAATTCAGAGCCCACATACATGCTTAACTTTACTTCTGTTGAGAAACAGCTAACAGCACAAGGCACAACAGAGTTGAGCATAAAAAAAGTGTAGAAGCAGGTTAAGCAAAATGGCAAAGGCAGAAAAGAGAGAGAGGAGAACAATCGTGGCCACTCAAGGAATGGGATGAACCACTGGGGCCAACACAAATGGAGACTATTTCCAACCCTGTGAAAACTGCAGCAGATCAGAATGGTAGTGTATGGATACATTAATTTTGTGAAAACTAGACCTCTTACTTTCCAACCTTATCATGGCAAACTTACATAAAATGTCATTAATGCCTACCTTAGAAACATAAGAATTAGACCTGACTTTTGAGCATCTTCTATTCATATAGTCAATAAACATTTAATGAGCTCCTACTAAGTGCTAGACATTATTCAAGGTACTTGGGAAATATTAGTGAACAAAACAAATTAACAGATCCATCTTAGTGAAATTTACAAGCTAGCAGCAAGAGAGAATCAGTGCAATAAATAATTAGATGATATAGAACTTTGGAAAGGAAAAGGATTTTTGTTAAAAAAAAAAGTAAAGGAAAGGTCTTGGAGATCGGGGGTGTCTGAGATGAGGTAGGGGGACAGTTATTAAATACATAATCAGTGCAGACCTCTTTGAGAAGGTGAAATGGGAGCATAAATGAAGTGAGAGAAGGGAGGAAGTGAGTAAATCAGCCAAGTGGATGTCAGCAGAAATAAAGCAGGTATCTCAAACATCTTTCTGAATCAGAATCAGTATCATCATAAATTATGATATAGTTTGCTCCATAATGGTAAAAAATTAGGTTAGACATGTTTTGAATCGGGAAGTCACCAATAATTTTTTCTTTGTACAGTTTTCCCCTAATAATTTGCTTGTTTTAAAATTTACTGAATAGCTACTATATTCTAGACCATAATTATAAAGAATACAGAAATGAAAAGAATTTGAGAGCTATACTAAAGTTGCTTGGTCTCGTGGGAGAGGGCTGGTCATAACAACATAGTGTGACGGTCAGTAACACACAAATACGATCACATTGCTGCAGCTGGGACAAACATACTCCCGGAGTTAGGCAACATTCCTGTTGTATTATGCCGCAGGTCAAGGTGTTTTCTATTTTACCCTTTCTGGCTGTCTAAAGTGCTTGAAGCCTGATTGGTGAATCCACCTCACGCTGAGAATCATTTCCTATGATCTAAGAGGCCCTGCACTACATCTCAGAAGGCCAGGATTCTGTTTGAGAGGATTAAATGCGTATCGCAGGTGGTACAAGAGCACTTCATTAAACAAACAACAAACAATAGTTCCCTAAAGCCAGTTTGGTTAGTGCTGAATTATAAAAAACTAAACTGACAGATTAAAGATTTGGTATAGAGATTTTTAGATAAAACGGCTGAAGTGTCTCAGCTTTCCAATTTACATAAACTAGAAAAAAGATGCATATAAGATTTCAAAGTATCCTTGTTATTCAGAAGATGTTACAAATTGTATATATAATACAATCATATAGGAAGAGTCTTTAGCCAAAATAAATAAAACTTAAAATATATTCAAAATGTCAAAATATAAAATAACCAAAGGGATGCAAAAATGACCAAAAAAGTAGACTTTAAGCTTTTAATGAGAAAGGGAAGTCGGATGTTGTCAGATTGACAGAGTAGCTAGACAGGTGTTACATTTATTTGCAATACCAATAGTTTAATATCCTTTGCCTTCCACATACTTGTTTATGGATTCACATTATTTGCTGGTAAACACAAAGCAAGACTAATATCTGTGGAAATGAATGAAAGAAGTGAACATATAACAAGTATCTGAGATGTTTCAAGTTCTGTATAGAAATTGTGATTGTTATTTAATCTTCACCACAACCCTCTAAGATAGCTAGAGGCTATTCTTATACCATTTTACATACACAAACCAAAGGATTAAGGTAGATAAGGGCTAGCGTCCTTTCCTGCCTTTAAAGAGCTGATGTCCTCTGAGGTTTTAGAGTTCCTAGCAAAAATGCTCTCTGAACTCTTGTGAACTCACATCTCAAAGAGACTAAGGTTGTCAGTTTATCTTATAGACAAGTGACTTTCCTGCTCACTGCCTCTTTTAACCTGTAAATATGCAAAGGCTTTGTCATCAATCCAGTCAGGCAAGGGAGAATGCATCATAATATATTTTTCTCCTCAAAAGTGATTTCCAAATCATCTGGCATTTGAATTTCAAAGCTGATGCAGCTCAGAATGTGTGGGTTTGGAATAACAAACTTGCTTGAAATACCAAGTCATATTTTTGTCATGCACTGCATTGAAGTTGAGGTGTTTACAGCCAAGACAGGACTGAAGCCCCTTTGCCCAACATAGCTTCTGTGTCTATAATAGAATATATTCCGAATTCATACACAGATTTTAATAAAGTCAAACTTTGCCCCCTAATGAGTTTAAAAGCTAAAATAGGAAAATTCAGGTTCAAGCCCTTGATTGATCGAAAATCAGATAAAACATTTGAATCATATTTCATTCCTCCCAACTTGTCAATGTTACTTTAATATTTAAGCCCATGAGCTTTACATAATTGTCTTAAAGATGTTTTAAAACACTTTTGACTTTTCAGTTTAATTTCAAGTGTTTTAAAATTACTATTTCAGTGAACAAAGCAATCAAACTATTAAACCATTTTTACATGAATAAATTAAAAACATTTCCTGTGAATGTAAATGTGGAACTCATATTAGTGCCTTAAAAACGCTATGCCATTAGGAATTGTAGGATCAGAGAATCAAAATGAAAAGGTCTATGATTTAAAGCCTCAAGTATTGGCTATGAATCATACACTGCAATATGGAGGCTCACAAGGGAGGTGACTATCAGGCCATTACTACCCACATATAAAATGCCATTAGCAACGCTAAATGGATCCTGCACACCCGGATGTGATAGTCCTTAGATTATCCATATATTATTACAACCAAGAAAGTCACTTGATGTTGTTGCCTTTCACACATTCCAGAACTCCTAGGTCACCTAACAACACATGTGCTTTAATAGCTTTAGGGTTATATTTTATCATTTGAGAATTAGACACATTTAATTCTCTCTCTTCCTTCTTTGGCTCTTTTCTCAAGATAGTCACCAAGCGTCTCCTAAACAGCAGCAAGTCACCTGTGAAAGGTGGTCATTATAGTTCCTGCAGAAAAGCAAACAAATTCTAAGTCAGAAGCTCTAAAAATGAATACCTTGTTGAGGTTTTTCTTTTGAGTAAAGCAATATAATAATTTCAAATTAATCTGAAACATTTTATAAAAACTAAATTGGAGAGTTGCAGGGAAGTGAAAGAAATGAATATCCCTGGAATGTGTATCCATCAGTAACCAAATCCAAACCTTTTACTCAAATAAAAATAAAAATAATAACTTTATTGACACTATCTCAAATAAATTTATGATTTCAGAGTTAGGAAGGCTACCAGAAAACACTTTTGTTTTACTCCTTTTCCAGAAAATTATTTGTACTAATGATGATTAATTTTATCTTTCATAGATGACCATGCTCTGTTTATTCTGCTTAAGAACTCTAAGAAAATGGAGCCACCAGATGTGAGCCTTGGTGTGTTTCCTCTCCACCTCAGAGTATAATTAATAGCTCTCCATTAACCCTTCCTTCCTTCCCTCTTAAATAAGTTTCAACTAGAAAGTCTGTCCACAGCCAGCTGATTGACAGACCCTACCCATTCTCTGAAAATCCATATTGTTTTAACTTTAGGACATTTTTTTTAATGTGCCTTTGACCATAAGCACAAACACACTAGCCTTGTCTATTTAGCTTCAGGATCAGCTGCTTGAGAGCACAAACCAGGTTAGATGCATCAGTGAAACCTCCCATCCCCTCACAGAGCACCTCACACAGAGTATTGTGTGAACTAGGTATCCAGAACATTATTGGGAAGTTACAGTGGCTTTTACACCGCTGCAAGGCACTAGTTTTTGGGTGTGACTGAAAGTCTGTTGGGTTAGGAGTGGCTGAGATCAGTAGTCAGAAACTGACTTATTTTACTTCTTGTGTTTCTTTTACCTATAAAATTAAGCCATTCGATAGGAAAACAAACCAACATTTTTGTGTGTATGTTTGTGTGTGTGGAGAATGGGGTCTCGTTATGTTGCCCAAGGTGTCTCAAACTCCTGGGTTCAACCTATCTTACCACCTCTCCCTCCATAAGTGTTGGGAGATTACAGGTTTGAGCCAACATGCCCAGCCTCAACATTTTTTAGCACTTTACTATACATATCAGACAAAGCTGAATATCTTCATATATGTTTAACTGTTATATTCACTGCAAGTGAAATAGTTCTGAGGTTTCATGATTGAAGTTTAGAGGGAGATAGCAATATCCCAAGTTTTCAAAGTTGAAATTCACTGTAAAAAATCTGGATTATTGTTCAGCAAATACACAACAAATATTTTCCCCTTTCCCTGTTAGAAGTGTATCTGTCCTCATCTGTGCTAGATTTTGTTACATCAACTTGATGGAGATTGAGAATGACATAGTCTAGACTCCCCTTTACTGTTAGGTTTTATGTTACAGTTGCCAAAACAAAAATGAAGTTTTGCAAGATTTGGAAGGTGGAGAAATGCAGAACCCTTATTCTTGGAAGGCTGTTGTGATGAGACATAGTGACACGAAAAAATGCAGAGATGCCTAACAGCTTGTCCTCACTCTCCTGTTTCATGTTGACTTTGTTTTCCACCTGCTGGCTCTACTGCCCAACAGCATCTCCAGGTCCACGCACCACCAGCTGCCTGGCTGTGTACTGACTGACGTAATTACATGGAGGCAACAGCTTTCACGAGAACTCCCTAGGGGCTTCACTTTCATAGTCCCACTCCTGAAGCCTTGTGTGCTTGCAATTTCAGATTCTCCCATAAGCTCCAAATTATTCACCCCATGCCAGTGCTCCAGATGGACTATGTCATAATTCTCTTGGCTCCTCTGACACCCCTCTTCCAGATCTTCATTGACCAAGCCCCTCCCATTCTTGCACAAGATCAATTTCCTATAATATAATAAAATCCTTATTACCATAATATTTATGAGAGCTCATTTTTTTCTGACTGCACCCTGCCTGATACACACCCTATTGATGTTTGGCTTGACCATGTTGTGCTTGTGACTGAGATAACCAATTCAGTGATTCAGCTGTAGAATCAACCTACTTAATGCAATAGGAAGGAGCTTGCTTAAAAGTGTGCATAATTACATAATATACGTTGAAGCTTTGAAGGTAAGAGAATGTATGTGCCTGTGTAGAGATATGCAATTTGTCATAGTATGTCTCATCAAGAATATTTCAAATACCCACTTTTCATGAAAATCTTTAAAAGTATCTTCTTTCTCAAATTAATCTGTGATTTATGATGCTCATAAAAGTCCTAATAATGATTATGCATTCATTCTTCAGGCAGAATTTCATTTATTCAACCACTATATATTGTATGTTAAGGATTGTACCAGGTTCTGGGATATAATGATGAATGAGACACAGAACAAACCGCAGTAGATTATGTGCTAACCACATGCTACTGAACATGTACTGTGAATGTCAAACTTGGGGACTAGTGCACGAAACAATATCTTAAGCAGATATTTAACATTAACATGTAGGCCGGGCGCGGTGGCTCAACCCTGTAATCCCAGCACTTTGGGAGGCCGAGGCGGGTGGATCACGAGGTCAGGAGATCGAGACCATCCTGGCTAACATGGTGAAACCCCGTCTCTACTAAAAAAATACAAAAAACTAGCCGGGCGTGGTGGCGGGCGCCTGTAGTCCCAGCTACTCGGAGGCTGAGGCAGGAGAATGGCGTAAACCCGGGAGGCGGAGCTTGCAGTGAGCCGAGATCGCACCACTGCACTCCAGCCTGGGTGACACAGCGAGACTCCGTCTCAAAAAAAAAAAAAAAAAAAAAAAAAAACATGTGAGAAGTCCACTGAAAAACTTATAGACTAGAATCATTTTAAAAAGGAAGAATGAACTCCACCAGTAAACAAAAGGGTTTTCTCCTCTCCAATCTCACTGTTTCCTTTTGTGTATTTCTAATCCTACACAATAGATAAACAGAGTTTAAACATGTCACATCCTCCCACTTCTGACTTCCAGTCCCTAAAAGTCAGCATATTTCACTCTTTTAGCTACATTTCCTTGGCATTTACCTCCACATTTATAAACAGCTTTCTTATACTGCTTGTTTCTTGATTTTTCTAAGTTTTAACATTTTCTATTGTCTTACTTGTTGAGAAAATGAAGATACTTTTTTTTTAAAATTCTCTGCTACTAGTATGTCCCAACATTATCACAAACAAACTCTAAATAATGTCCCTCAAAAATATTTATCTTTGTATTAGTTTCCTATTGTTTTCGTAGCAAATTACTACAAACTTAATACAACACAAATCTATCACTTTACAGTATGTGAGAATTCTAAAATAGGTTGGCAGGCCTGTGGTACTTCTTGAGACTCTATAGCACAATTGCTTTCCTTGCTTTTTCCAGCTTTGAAAGGCTGCCTGCATTCCTTGGTTCATTACCCTTTCTAGCAAAGGCATCACTCAGACCTTTGCTTCTGTGTTCACATTTTCTCCGACTCCAGTGCTCTTGTGTCTCACTTATCATGACCCTGTAATTACATTAGGTCCACCCTGATAATTCAGAAAAACTGTCTCATCTCAAGGTCCTGAACTAAATCAAAGTTATTTTTGCTTAGGAAGGTAATATAGTCACAGGTTTGAGGACATTTTGGGAAGAACATTAGCTTCCAACCATTTTCATAACTGATGGATATCTACCTAGGTATGGAACTGTATTATCTAATATTCCTCAATATTTTGAACATCTTCCATTGTCATGTAACTTCCAGTACCACAGGTAGGAAGTCTATGCCATTTAGATCTATATCCTTGATATATTGCTGTGTTCCCTTCTCTTTCTGGAAGCATCTAGAATCCTCACTTCTCTTCTGGTGGTTAGAAATTTTACAATGATATGATTTTTTAAAAAAATTGTACCAAGATATGTGAGCTTTTTATGCAAGCTTTTTGTGTCTAACAGATTATGACTTTTATTCATAGGAAATTTTATTCATTAAATCTTTCATAGTTTTCTTCTAATGTTTACTGCCTTCTCCTAACGGAACTTATCTTATTCAGAAGAAATTTTCCTCTAATGTTCTTATTTGTATTATTTTATTTTCCTTTTGTTTTGTTGAATTTTTTTGAGGGGTCTTTTTTTTCTTTCGTTGTCAATATCCCCAACTTGACCTTTAAACTAATCTGATAAGCTTTTTTCTTCAATTTATTAATGTAATAAACACAACATAAAATATACCATTTTAACCATTTTTAAGTTTATAGGTCTGTGATATTTAGTGCATTCAAATTGTTTGGTAACAATCACCATCAGCCATCTACAGAATTCATTTCATCTTGCAAAACTGAAACTATTTACATTAACAATAATTTCCCATTTTCCTCTAGGAATCCCCTAGGAATCACCATTCTACTTTCTGTCTTTAAGATTTCGACCACTGTAAGATAGCTTATGTTAGTGGAATCAACAGTATTTGTCTACTTATGTCTGCCTTATTTCATTTAGTATAATTTCTTCAAGGTTTATCCATGTTGTGGCATATTGCAGAATTATCTTCCGTTTTAAGGCTGAATTATAGTCTGTAGTAAGTATATACCACATTTTGCTTATTCATTCACCTCTCTAGGGATTTGGTACACTTCCACATTTTAGCTACAGTGAACAATGCTATTATAAATATAGGTTTACAATATCTCTTCAAGAACCTGCTTTCAATTCTTTTGAGTAGATATTTAGATATTAAATTGTTGGCTTGTATATATGGTAATTCTATTTTTAATTTTTTTGAAGAACCACCATACTGTTTTCTACAACAGTTATACCATTTTACATTCCCACCAACAGTACATAAAGGTTTCAATTTCTCAACATCCTCACCAACACTTGTTATATTCTGTTTTGTTTTTTGTTTATTTTGAAAGTAGCTATCCTAATGGGTGTGAAGTGGCATCTCATTGTGGATTTAATTTGTATTTTCCTAATGATTAGTGATGCTAAGCATCTTTTCATGTGCTTACTTGCTCTTTATATATCTTTTTTTTTGGATAGATGTCTTTTCGAGTTATATGCCAACTTTTGAATTGGGTTTTTTTGTTGTTGTTTTTTTGTTTTTTGTTTTTGCTGTTAAGTTTAGGAATTTTCTCTGTATTCTTAATGTGAACCTCTTCTCAGTGATATAATTGGCAAATATTTTTTCTCATTCAGTAGGTGGCCTTTGAACTTTGTTGATAAGGCTCATTGGTGCACAAAGTTTTTAATTTTCATGAGGTCCAATATGTCCATTTTAAATTTTGCTGCCTGTACCTTTTGTATTATATAAAATAAATAATTGCCAAATCTAGTATCTTTAGTTTATTCCCTATATTTTCTTCAAAGATTTTGAGTCTTCATTTTTATGTTAGGTCTCTTACCCATTTTGTAGTTAATTTTTGTATATGGTGTTAATAATGGTCTAACATTATCCTTTTTGATGTAGATACCCAGTTCCTTCAGCATCACTTTTTGAAAAGATGGTCTTTTCTCCATTGAATGGTCTTGATGCCCTTGTCAAAAGTCATTTGACCATATATGTGAGAGCCTATCTCTGGGTTCTGTATTCTATTCCATTTGTGTATATGTTTGTCTTTATGCTAGTAAAACACTGTTTTGATTATTTTAGCTTTGTAGTTAGTTTTGAAATTAAAGAGAGTGTGTCCTTCAACTTCGTTCTTTTTCAAGATCATTTTTGGCTATTCACAGTACCTTGAAATTCTATATGAATTTTAGGATAGGCTTTTCTTTCTTCAATAAAAGTCTTTGGGATTTTATTGAGCCATTGGGATTGCTCTGAATTTGTAGATTGGGATTTTATTAAGTCATTGAGTTTGCTTTGAATCTGTAGATTGCTTTGGGTAGTATGCCTGTATTCCAGGAACAAATCCCACTTGGTCATGTTATATAATCCTTTTAATAGGCTTTTGAATTAATTCTGCAGTATTTTGTTGAGGATGTTTGCAATAACATTCATAAGTGATACTGGTTTGTAGTTGTCGTGTAATGGCTTGGTCTGGCTTTGGTATCAGAGTATTCCTGGCCTCATAGAAAAGTTAAGAAGTCATCCCTTCTTTTCAATTTTTTGGAAAAGCTTGACTTTTTCATGTTATTTCTGTACATGTTTGATAGAATTAATCAGAGAAGCCATCAGGTCCAGGGCTTTACTTTGTTGGGAGATTTTTGATTACTGATTCTATCTCATTTGTTATAGTTTTATTCAGATTTTCTAATTCTTCATGATTTAGTCTTTGCAAGTTTTGTGTTTGTGTTTCTAGTAACTGTCCATTTTGCCCTCACTACCCAATTAGATGGCATGCTGTACTCATTTTTTTTATTTGTTTTTGTTTTTGTTTTCTGTTGTTTGTTTGAGATGGAGTCTTGCTCTGTTGCCCAGGCTGGAGTACAGTGGTGAGGTCTCAGCTCACTGCAACCTCTGTCTCCCAGGTTCAAGCAATTCTTCTGCCTCAGCCTCCCAAGTAGCTGTGGTAACAGGTGCCTGGCACCACATCTGGCTAATTTTTCCATTTGTAGTAGAGATGGGGTTTCACCATGTTGGCCAGGCTTGTCTTGAACTCCTGACCTCAAGCGATCCACTGGCCTCAGCCTCCTAAAGTGCTGGGATTACAAGTGTGAGACACCATACCTGGCCTGCTGGCATACAGTACTCTCCTATAATCCTATTTCATTCTATTAAATTGGTAGTAATGTCCCCACTTCCAATCCTGATTTTAGTAATATGATTACTCTTTTTCTGAGTCAATTTACTAAATGTCAATTTTGTTGATCTTTCTGAAAAATCAACTTTTGATTTCACTGATTTGTTCTACTATTTTCTATTCCTTGTTTATTTTTGCTCTAATCTTTATTATTTTCATCCTTTTGCTAGCCTTTGATTTAGTTAATCTTTTTCCAGCTCCTTAAGTTATAAAGTTAGGTTGTTGGTTTGAGATCTTTCATACTTTTCTGTGTAACTGTTTATAGCTCTAAAATTTCCCCCTGGCTTTCACCACATGCTGTAACTTTGGGTATGTTAATGCTTTTGTTTTCATTCATCTCTAAGCATTTTCTAATCTCTCTTGTGATTTCTTCTTTGATCCAGTGATTATTTTAAAATGCCCTGTTTATCTTCTACCATTTTGTAATTTTTCCAGTTTTCTTTCTAGTATTCAGTTCTGACTTCATCCTGTTGTGGACAGGAAAAATACGTTGTGTAGCATTTATCTCTTTATATGTTGAGACTTAATTTGGGCATAACATATGGTCTATCCTAGAGAATGTCTCATTTGCACTTGAAAAAAATGTGTATTCTTTTGTTGTTGAGTAAAGTGTCGTGCACGTCTTTTAAGTCTAGTGTGTTTATTGTGTTATTCAAGTCTCTCTATCTCTTTACTTATCTTCATTCTGGTTGTATTATCCTTTACTGAGAGTGGGGTATGAAAGTCTCCAATCATGAATTTAGAAATACCTATTTCTTCTTATAATCCTGTCAATTTTGTTTTATATATTTTATTGTTTTTTGTTGTCTAAATGTTTGTGATTATTATATATTCATGTTATACTGAAACTTTTATTAATATATAATATCTTTCTTTACCTTTTATATATATATGTTTTTAGATGAAGTTTCTCTCTGTCACCAGGCTGGAGTGCAGTGGTGCAATATGAGCTCACTGCAACTTCCAGCTCCCGGGTTCAAGTGATTCTCCTGCCTCAGCCTCCAGAGGAGCTGGGATTACAGGTGCACGCCACCACGCCCAGCTAATTATTTTTTTGTATTTTTAGTAGAGATGGGATTTCACAATGCTGGCCAGGATGGTCTCAATCTCTTGACCTTGTGAACTGCCCACTTCGGCCTCCCAAAGTGCTGGGATTACAGGCGTGAGCCACCGTGCCTGGCCACCTTTTATAAAATTTTAAAACGTAGAGTCTATTTTTTATATTAGTATAGCAACCCTTGTTCACTTTTTTTTTTTTTATTATAAGCGTGGAATATCTTTTTCCATATTTTCACTTTTAACTTACTTATGTCTTTGGATCTATATGAGTCTCTTATAGACAGTGCATAGCTGGATCATGTTTTGTTTAAAAAACCCATACTGCCTATTTCTGTCTCTTGATTGGAGAGAACAATCTAGTTACATTCAAAGTAATTACTGCTAATAAGGGATTTATTTCTTTCATTCTCTTGTTTGTTTTCTATATGACTTATTTTTTTGTCCCCAATATTCTGTATTACTGTGTTTTGTTTTTAGTTAATCTTTTTGTAGTTTGGAGTTTTAATTTCCTTCTCATTTCTTTTTGTGTATATGCTATAACAACTTTGTGGTTACTATAAGTATTACATTTAACATCCTAAACTTTTAGCACTCTGAGTTAAATTTACACCAGCTTCACTCCAATAACATTAAAAAAATCTTTTATTTACAGCTTCATCCTCACTTTTTTCAATTACATCTTTGTGCACTGTGATAATAAACATACTAATAATTGTTCTTGTTAAATTAATTAGTCTCTTAAAATGTGTAAAATAAAATTATGTATCATGTCTAAAACCAAAGTTATAATACTACTTTTAGCTTATAAGTTTTTTTACGTATTAGTCTCTTAAATCATGTAAAATTAAAAAATGGAGTTACAAATTGTTACAATAATACTAGCTTTTATAATTGCCCATATATTTACCTTTATTGAGATCTTTATTTCTTCATGGAGTTTTGCATTATATTCTAGTATATTTTTATTTCATCATGTAAGACTTCCTTTAAGATTTCCTGTAGGGCAGGGCAGGTCTAGTGGTATTGAACTCTCTTTGTCTCTCTCCTTCTCTCTCTCTCACATGTGCACATACATGTGTGCGCACATACACACACACGTAAATGTCTTAATTTCGTCCTCACTGTTGAAGGATGTTTTTCCAGACAGTGAATTCTTGGTTGACAGTTATTTTTTTTTCTTTTAGCACTTTGAATGTATCAGGCCCCTGCACAATGGCCTCCAAAGTTTTGGTGAAAAATCTGCTGATAATCTTGTTGAGGATTCCTCGCATGTGATGAGTCACTTCTCTGTTGCTGCTTTCCAGATTCTCTTTGTGTTTGGGTTTTGACAGCTTGATTATAATGTATCTCAGTTTGGGTATGTCAGGTCATATTATTTAGAGGTCATTAAGCTTCGTAGATATAGTTTTATTCATGTCTTTTATCAAACTTGGGGACTTTGGGGCCATTATTTCTTTAAATAATCTCTCTGCTCCTTTCTCCCTCTCGTCTGCTTGTGGGACTCCCACAATGTAAAAACTGACTCTTTAAATCTCCTGGAAGTTGTTTTAGTGGGAGAAGGAGTAGCTTACAATAATGCTGTGGGGTGGGGAGGTGAGGAGGTGGTGGGGAAAGGCTTACAACAATGGTTTCCTGCCTTTGTGTCTCTACCTGCAAAATCAGAAGCAGCAATAGTAATCTGAACACAGATCTCTGATATCTGGAGGACAGGATCCTTATTACCCAGCATGGCTCCTGCAAGCTGCATCCAAGATGCTCCAGGAACATATGCATGTGCCACAGAGTTGAGGTAGGTAGGGGATGGGTGCTACCTCCAGATAAGAGCTGAAATTGGCTAAAATTAAGTATGGTTTATTGTTCAAGGCTTCCCTTGGACATTGCAAGCCTTGGAATAGACTCCAGAGTTTCAAAATAGTTACATCAGAAAGATTTGGCCAGTGTAATCATTGTTTAGGTGAAGAGGCAGATTCCTGGTGCTACCTGTTCCACTACCTTATATTATGCTAATGTATACCATATTTTTCTGATTTTCAAATCTTCTTCCTTATTTTTTGAATGCTTCTTTTCATGACATTCTGTTATTGTTTCATAAATACAATGTCTTTTCATTTCTGCAAATATTACAGCCTTTTCCTTGGCATTTTCTTCTGTCTCCATTGTCTCTCTTTTTCTGTTTCTTTTATCCATTTTGATTGCTTTGTCTCATTTATCTTGTAGCCTTTACTGATTATTTTGTTGGTGAATAATCAAATTCTAGTACTTAAGGGTCCTTCATTTTGAAGTCATCAATTTCTTCAGGGAGGAATTTTCTAATCACCCTCTTGAAAAGTGCCAGACTGCCAAGTAAAGGAGGGGATAGGATACTGCCATTTTGAAGACTGTCTTACATTTACACTTCCTTATATGCTCTCACCTTGCTTTTTGTTGTGTCTGGTGCTTCCATGTCTGGACCCACTCTAATACAATTTTTCATAAGAGCAAACCTCCAGTCTTCTGACAACAGGGAAGATGTAGCTTCTGTCTGAAAGGGGACCTGGGAGTCTAACTACTCGTCAGACAAATTTTCATCCAATCTTCTTCTTTTCATTCCTATACTTGATCTCATTTTTGGAGGTATTTTATGGTGTCAATTCCCAGGTCTTTCCAAGTTTCTTTCTCTCTCAGTAACTCTGCAGCTATGTAACTTTTATTTTTTCTAATCTACTGTCAGTTTCCATTTATTGACATGTTTTGCATTTTCCATTTTCAGCCACTATCACCTCCTTTCCTCTTCTTTTCATATTTGTATATGTACATCATTTTTACAACTCCTTTACTATCATTTATATCACTTTTGTTCCCTTCCTGGGGACTTAGGAAGGAAAAGTAAGTGCATTTGTTTAATCTACCATGTTTAAGTCTTCTCTAATTTAAGGTACTATTAAGCGAGTAAAGCAATATTGCAAATATAGCTTCATCTGTAGAAGACTATGAGGCTTAATGACTTGTTATGCAACAAAGTTGAGATAAGCTTAATAACTACATTTTCAATTGCATGCATTTCACTCATTTATTCAATCTGCACTTGAATGGGCCAAGTGTGCAATATGTTTCTGTATCCATTCAAACACACGTACACACACACACATACACACACACGCACCTCTAAGTATTGTATTAATATGGCCAGTGTAATATGGGAACACAGAGGCAGATAAGATGAACTCAGCAAACAATAAAAAAATAGGAGTATAACAAATCGTCAATAAGTGGCAAGAAATTAAAAATAATTGGAACAGCATGGCAAATGCATGGCAGTGGAAAAGAGCTTTGTATAAGTATCAGGAATAAAAGACAGATTTTTTATTATGATATGATCTGTACTTGATGAAAGACAAATTTCTCCTAAACTGTATGAATTAATTTCTCTATCATATTTCAAATTTATATACTTGATATCTTCTATGTGTACTTTTACTTGAATATCGCACCTTTCTCTTCATCAAAGTGACAACTAATGGCTTTTCTCTCAAATGGCTGGGAAAGATTATATTTTGAAGTCATATTACAAATATGTGCATTAAGCTAATAGCTACAGTGGAACCTGTTTCTCCTTGGGAATAGTAATAAGAAATATTCAAAGAAGAATGTCATATTCCTCAGAGAATTTCGGTACATGCCTTTGAGGACAATAGTTGCTGTAAAGATTTAGGAGAAAAGCTGAATTTATGACTGATTGGATTCTATTTCTGTGACCCCTAAAAGGCTCTTCTGTCTACAACTTAGCAATTTCTTTTTCCTAATGTGCAGGCTAGCATTATTACACAAAAATGTGATGGTTTCCATAATAACTGATGAGGAAACAGTTGATACAATTATTTTTTCCAATTTAATATGACAATTTCAGAACTTTCAAGGGTTTCTTAAAGGATAAAAGATCATTTTGGGACTTTTCATCATAGCTACCCACTTCTCTCACTAATTTTTACCTTTACCAGGATTTGATGCCACTGTTTTACACTTTGGGGTGAAATGCCAGCTCCCAAGTGTAAGAGACTTGGTCAAAGGTAGTGCATTACAGTGCAGTGTAAGTAACCAAAGGAACACAGACCCCCCGTTTTCTTCTTCACTCATCCAGACTTCCTGAAACAGACAAATGTGAACAAGTGTCATTAAGGGGGTGGGGGAAGTGGGTAAGCATGGAGACCCTCCCTCTCTGCTCTTGTGATATGCATCAATAATTTTAGCCTAGACATGCTGTAGTAATAAACAACCTCAATATCTCTGTTTTTACAATGATAATTTAATTCTCATTCACTTTACATGCTCATGAAGATTGGATGCAAGTGTGCTCTAATCCTCTTTACTCTGAAATCCATACATAAGGAATGTCCTATATTTTGGACACACTATCCTCAAGGCACAGATTTTTAAAAAGGAGGTAGGTGAACTATGCAATGGCTTTAAAGCTTCTTATCAGAAGTTACAAAGTTACTTCTACTTATATTTTATTGGCCAAAGCAAGTCATTAGGCAAGCTTGATGTTATCAGGGTGGGAAGTATATTTCTTCTATGGGAAAAAAACTTAATAAGGGATGGTTTAGAGACCTGAAACGAAAAGACCCATAAAAAAGAGAAGGCAAAAATTTTGAACAGCAATTGGCACTGTGCTGATAAGTACTCAGTACACATGTGCAGTTTGATGAATGGAACTCTGCCACCCCAAATTCCATTTACATCTACACATTCTATTTTGATTTATTTATTTTGATTAATCCCTCAATTGTTATTGTGACTACATAGGCAAAGTAGTAGATACTACTATAGTGAATACTACTAAGGCAAATCAGTAGATAAGTGGACCAATATTATACAGCCATCAAGATCTGAAATTTTGCCTACCTGGTTTCAAAAGCCATTCTTCCACAGCTCCCTTAGCTTTTATCAATATAACTTACTGAAGCATAAACATATTCATCTGCACGATAGCTTCATGTCTTCTACCACCCTCCCCAGAAGCAGAAACCCTATTTTTTCTCAGTACTGTATTTCTAGCACCCCATCCCACAGAGTGTAACATAAGCCAGTGTTCAGTAAACCCCTGTTGAATAAGTGAAAGATCAACTGACTAATTAAAGCTGAAAAAAAAAGCTTTTCTCATATATATAAAAATAATAAAGCCTAGCTCATAGGACTATTTTGAGGATTCATTTAGCCAGTGTATGTAAAGAATTTGTATAGTGCTTGGGACATGGAGAGCCTCTAAATTAACGGTGACTAAAACGAAGAAAAGTCACTAGGTGCAGATACTGTTGAGCTGGATGGGATTTGGAGAAGATTGACTTGTTTTGTTTTGTTTCATTTTGTGTTTTTCAGAGAAAACACCATGGGTAAAGGATGTAAGGTGGGGACTAATAGGGAGTGAAGTGGGACCCACCCTAGAAGTGGGACTCATAGGGAGGCCTGACCCTAGTAAAAAATCAAATATAAGAGTTGGAATAGGGTCAGGTAATGGGGATGAGAAGGAAGGTGCTTTTGACAATCATCTGCTGCTGAAGGTAACTAATCAAGCTTTTCTAATCTATCAACTACTACTTTCCTGCATTTTAAATGCTGACCATATCAACTTTATGTGGTAAAATCATTCTGATTCATAACTGCTCTATTAGGTACATCACAGATGATTTACTAGTAAAAAGGAAGAAAACCTATAGGGTCATGTTTAAGAGACAAGCAAGCTATCCTTCTTTAAATCTGGAAACTCCTTAAATGATGAATCTGAATTGAAAAAAAGATCATTTTTAATACATAAATCTGTAAATACATGAAAAATATAAACAACTTTGAATAATGAATAAAAATATTCCTAGTAACTTCTGAGTAAAGACCACCAAAAGGTAAGAAATGCAGCAACTCATTAATGGAAGCTAGGATATGATATACTGCACTATCAAAATGAGAATGACAATAATTATTATTATAAAGTAAAGAAGAAGGTAGAAGGAAAAAGGAGAGGAGAAGAGGTAGACAAACAAGAGCAAGAACAAGAAGAACAAGAAGCCGCAGCAAATACTCGGATAGCACAGAAAACATTCTAGGTCCTGTGCTAAGTCCTTTATACATGTCCACACATTTAACAGTATATATTATACTGTTTAGGTGCATGAAGTTGTAGCCATGCTGCCTTGGTTTGTGTCCCCACTGACACTTAACCAGTTGTGGACTTTGGGCAAATTATTTAATTTTGTACTCCTCCAGTTTTCTCATCCATTAAAAGAAATAAACTTATATTCGTGAGGATTACATAGATTAGAAAAATCATCATCATCAACTATGAGACAGGAAATAAATTAAATAAAATTCAATTTACCCAGTTGTTGTCCTGACTTAACTAAATATTGAAGGAAAACAAAGGACCTAGAATTTATTCCACATGTGTCACAGCAAATGAAGATGAGTCAAGCTTCCCATAAGTTGCTTCTAGTGCCATTCCCTGTTAGAATAACTTGTCACCAGCTCCATCATATTAGATGTGAGATTCTGAAGATCCAATTGGTGTTATATGTGTTTTTGCATGTGTTTTAGCAGTGGTTGGGAATCCTTTAAAAATCACCATATTAACATCTTCCAGATTAAAAGTAAAAAGGAAGTAGGGAAAATAGAGAATCTATTTATCTGTCATCTCAACTTTCTTCAAATAATTCTAATTCTTGTTATATAGAATTTGGAAAAGATATTTGCAACCAAAGGCCAACATTTCCTCCTTTCTTTCTCCTCATTTTCCTTAGTTGATGACTAATTAATGCAGAAAGCACAAGTTCAGGAGCTAAATGTCTTTGAAGGGGAAATGTATGCCCTTACAGGCTACCATTTATGAAGCCAGTCTCCTCACTAATTATTAGGGAGGCAGTCTCACCCAAGGTTACAGCATTATATTATCCCATCCAATGTAGTATTTACTTTAGCACATCACACTTCTATGAATATCATTTTTAAAACTCTGTCTTTTCTTAAATTACTCCCAAGTCTGAGCAAAGTAGATCAATTACAGTCAAGAGGTGGGTAGGAAAACAGACAACAATCTTTGTTCTCAGCATAGAATCAGCAAGCACTTGAAAACACCTTATGTAGAGTTCTGTTTTCTCTCTGAAGAAAGATATTTGCTTCCTGGAGTGTTATAGCAGCAGGGCCTCCGGGAGACCAAAACAATGCATACTTCAATTGTTGCAAGAGACATAATTTCTTTGCAGGCACACAGCATTAAACGTTGTTTTATCAAGAAGCTTCCCTCCGTCCTCTCCCAACCCCTCTTGAAGATGGAGAACATGCTGAATTTTAAGGACTATGGAAATAACAGTCCCTGATGAATGGAACCTAATTAGTGACAACTAAAGTGTCACTTGGCATACATCCCTGAGTTTCAAACAGCTGGTTCCTTCTTCTGCTTTCTAGCACCAGTGCCAGAGAATGGAAAACCCCCAGCCCTTCTCATTTTGCTTAACCTCTTAAGGTTAAGCAAAAGGAAGGGAAACATGGTGTAATCCTCCCTTGCAAATTAAGTGATTAAAAACCCCAGCCTGGGTACTCAGTTGTCATCAATAAGAGAGAGGCCACAGTGACACAGTTACTATCCAGGACAATTCCTGTAAAAATAGAAAAGATAGGGGGGAAATGAAAGGAAATGAATGATAAGCGAAACAAACAAACACAAGAAACAATGATCTATAACCTGGCATCATCACTACAATTTTAAAATAGATATATACAGATCAACAAGAAGAGAAAGTTGTCAATCAAACTGCCAAAAATGAGATGGTCTGGTGTTATCAACCTCATACTGTGAAATTCAATCTTTTTAAGTCTGGAAAAGAGGCATTTACCCCACCCTGCCTAAATCACTAGTTTTCCTCCAAGGCAACTGGCTTCAAGGTAGTCACAGGCTGTGCACCTCTGGACATGGCTGACAAGCAAAGGCACAATTACCCAGCTTTCTCTAATGGCCCTGGTCTTCCTTCGACAAGTGGCTAAGTGAAAGAGCAGGGGAAGGTGAAGGAAATAATGCTCAATTTCTGCTTTCAGAGATAAAAGAGTTTCTCAGGCAAGTTCAGCTTTGACTGAGGAGTCAAAGCTCCAACTCACTCTAGTTTCAGGTAGTTTAGGAGCCCTGCAGGAGTGAATAGCATAAACTTGGTATGGTTAACTGAGTAATTCAAGAGGTGCTTTGGGGATTGTCTTGGCTCTTTAGTTGTCTTCATTTCCTGTTTATGCTTTTTTTTGGGAGGGAGGGGGGTGCATCTCTTTATTCTTTGATGCCTCATTCTAATGTTGAATGAAGTAAAGGAGATAGAAATTGCCCTAGTAAATGTAGTTGTCTATTAGAAGCTTGAGGAGGGAAGGTGGGAAGAGGGGAAGCCCTGCATTGACACAGGTTGAAACTATTCCAGGATTATCTGTAGGTTCCCCTTATCCAAAGTAACTGACATTAGGAAATGTGATTATCAAATGCCCATTGCACATAGTCCCATTCCCATTCCCAACAATGTCCTTTGAAATCCAAAAGATGCAGAGAAAATCATAATCAGAAAAAATATATACTTTATAAGATAAAGTATAATTATGAACGATCTGAAGATTTCTTTTTATTAAAACAAGAAAAACTTAAGAAAAGATAATGGTTTAGCAGGTATAATATAAACCCTCACATGAATACAGGTAGGACATTGGAGAGTCCATCTCCCCCATCAATGACTCTTAGGCTATGATCCCGGAATGCCCACAAGCCAATAAAGAGACTTTCTGTGGTCACTAAAATCTCTTTCTCATTCTCAAAATGTTCATAATATATATATACATGTATGCAAATATTTTTGAGGATATTCTTCACAACTTCCATTAACTTCCAAAAATGATGTGTGTATGTTTGAATAAAAAAGAGTAAAACCAAAACACTCTGCATAGCACATCATGTTGCTATGAGTACCATCAGTTCCAACAGTTATTTCTTTCTTGACCCACCCTCTCCCCTACTCTTCTTCCATAAAATATTCGAATTACCTTCATTTCCAAAGACCTCTTACCCGGCCCAGCAGCCACCAGAGAACCTCTCCTACCTCTTTCACCTGTATCAAGCTCATTAGACATGTAATTAGCCTTTCTGGATAATAATCACAGTAGCTCAAGTTCATGAATTTCTTTCTCCCTAATCTTTAATTCTAGGTGAGTTTGTGTTGTAAGGCTTCAGAAAGAGCAGCCTGTCATTAAATGGAGGGCTGTAAAGATTTTACTATCATTGTGAACAACAAAAAAAATCTTGATCATTCTATTATTTCCTCTATATGAGGAATATAAACCAAAATGTTGTTTACATGCCTCCACTGATGCCCCCTACCTCCTGACAGCTGATGAAATATGTCCTGCATTTTACCTCTGGAAGGATTGATGCAAATCGTGACAGGTCATGGGGTGAAGTTAATGTTGAGATCTTGCCACAGCCTCAAAAATATTTTTCTACATCAGAGAAATTGCTTTGCTATTCCACACAGATGACATAAAAATAAGATTTGAGGAGAACGGGTGACCAGGCAGTTGGGCCACCTTGGAACAGGTGTGCAAACAGATGCAGGCTAAAATAAGGACAGAACCTGAAGCCAGATGTCAGAAGGTCTAGGTTCCTATTTCTGTATTCTTAGTAACCCTTGTGAGGCCTTAGGCAAGGCACACAACCTCTATGGACATCACGTTTTGTGAAAGGAAGATGAGGGAATAGGATTTGATTAGAGATTTCTTTAAGCTCGTCTTTCAAAGCAGCCATACTTTTTTTTCGAATTTATTTCTAGAACCTTGAAAGTGAAGCATCTAAGATGGATAATGGGGTAAGTGCTGAAGCCCACATTTACTATATCTCCTCTCCATCCCAGTACCCTTCAGTGTCATTTTTCCATGACATAGTTTCAAAACTACCATAAGAGGAGGTCCAGATTGTCCATCCAGATTTGACATCCTGGGTTATGGTTTATCTCGCATCTCCATCATCCCTCAGAATTCTGGATGACTCAGCAGGACTGAACATCTGTCACATCATGATGCTGATACTGAGAACAGTGGCAATGAGCCACAGAAAAGGTATCAGGTGCCTTCTGAACTGGCAATCAAGGTTTGTTGTCATTGTTGTTGTTGTTTAATAAAGTTTCTCATATGTTTCACTACTGTATGAATTTCCTATTAGCCAAAGTGTTGGAATACCCAGAACACCACATTCCATACATGTCGTTGAGACTAGAGAGTGTGCCATAATCAGGGACCAGAATTACTTCCCAGGATGCCTGCAGAACTGGAGGCTTTCTTCAGATACTCTGGAATACCTCTGGTTGGCTAAGGGTTGCAATGTGAGGGTTGCAAGTGAGAGTCATGAGAGGGTCTGCAGCTGGCAAGCTGCAGGCCTCTGCCTTACCCAACTGCCACCATGTCACCCTCCCTTCCTCAGGCCAGGAGTTATACCTAAGGGGTTAGATTCTATCCACTGAGTTTATAGAAGGTTATTCTCATTTCTCTGTTTCTGGAATTTCCACAGCCCAAAACTTCAAAGAAGGTAAACTTCTCTGAGACCGATGTAATTTTTCTTCCTGATACTTCATGTTCCATAAACGCACTTCCCTCTAAACAAAAAGTACAAATGTTCAACATCTAACTCTGGTCTTAATGCACTAAGCATGGACATCATGATTAGAAAAACATGGGTTCAAATCTTGGCTCTGTCATTTATTGACGGGGTGATTTTGCATAACTCAGTTTCTCTAAGTTTCAGTTTCTTTGCCTATAAAATGACCAATTCTAGGAAGCTAATCTGAGTATGGAAGCAAATAGAGATGAAAACTCTTGGTTCAGTGCTTAGCACGTAGTAGGCATTTAAAAATTATAGGTCCTATTATTTAATAACAAAATCATTTATGTCTTATCTATAAATTTGCTAAATTCACCCCAAACAAAATCATTATCATGTTTCTAATTTCTAGACTGAGTTAAAAACAGGAAAAAATATCTCGAACAGAATTTTTTATAACTATAATTTCAGAGAAAATAACTAAATGAAGAAAATATCCTATTATTTTTCCATCAGTTAATCTGTGTTGAAAATAGAGTGATATTTTCCTTGAATTTGAGAATGCCTAAACATTTGACACTTTATTGCAGACTTGTCAACATTCAAACTCTGTCGTCAAAAATTTACGTCTCTTACTATGGCCTGGGGTGAATGGAACTCACACACTAAAATCTAGGGTACCACATATTATTGACAAAGCAACAGGATGAGAATGGTCATCAGTACAAACCTCCAAATCATTCAGCAAGGTCTATCAAACTGCTTTTCAGAAAAATCTCACAGCCAACACTTAAAGTCCTAACAAGGCACTGTCTGCCTTACTCATACCTTCACTGAACTTCATAGTCATGCCATGATTTGATCTGCTTCACTCACCTCACCTGAATCATACCTCATTGAATCTTGTCTTTCTCAAAAAAGTAATATTTGTCCATTGTAGATATGCTTGCATTCATTTTCTCTTTTGAAAAATATTGCATTAGAATGTCATTTTTCTTGATTACTGAGTTTTTTTGGCAACCTCTTACATTTTACCTAAGGTAAGGGTCTCACTCATCTCACTGTAGTTTCAGTGCAACTGCAGACCTCAAATAATTTTTTCACACAAACCCCCACTAAATATTCTTACTCCTCCAGCCTTTCGTTAGAGTTTATTATTATTTGTTTATTATTTATTATTGCCATTATTGCTATTGAGAGACATATATTAATATAGAGGTGTGACCACTTAAGCCATTGCATGAAAACAAACACTCCTCCAGGTTGTAGTTTCAACACGGGATTTCCAGAGAACTGTGCAACAAAGTAAAATCCACAGGCATGTTTGCAGAGCCCCAGTGAAACCAGTGGTATTTTTTCTCGACCTTTTTCCATATATGGTAAGATTCCAACACTTCCTTTTTCTTGAATGCCTAGTCTATGATGGACATTACACTAGAGAACTTTATAAGTATCTCATTTAATTTTCCCAATCTTGTAAATTAGATACTACTTCTTCACTTCCAGATGAGGAAAATGAGGAGTTGAACGTGCTATATCTCCCTTGAGGTTCTGATACTAAATTGTGTGGTTAGCAGTACTTGAACTTGTGGAATCTGACTCCCAAATGGGTGCTACTTCTATCACATCTGGTATATTAAGGGAAACAAACTGGCCAGGCTATATTCTCTTCAGAAGATATCACCATATGAACCATCTGTTGCGGGCGGGGGAAGAAATTCTGAGTTTATATTAAATTAATTCCCTTGACACCTAAATTGCCGTTTATCAGCCACCAGCCATAGCGTCCGTACACACCGTCTGCTCCAGTGCAGAGTGGGCAGTTCACCAGCCATAGCGTCCGCACACACCGTCTGCTCCAGTGCAGAGTGGGCAGTTCACCAGCCATAGCGTCCGCACACACCGTCTGCTCCAGTGCAGAATGGGCAGTTCACCAGCCATAGCGTCCGCACACACCGTCTGCTCCAGTGCAGAGTGGGCAGTTCACCAGCCACAGCGTCCGCACACACCGTCTGCTCCAGTGCAGAGTGGGCAGTTCACCAGGCACACTACACCACGGAGATTTCATGGCAGGCAACCTTGTATCAAATATTCTCTCCACTGAGATAAGGAGACGCAAATCATTTTTGTGATCAAACAGCATGAAGCTTTTAAATAGGTAGAGATTACATATTACATCTTATTGCTGACAATCTCAATAAAGATACAATAAACAGAAATCCACACATATAACAAATCACACTTAAACTGTGGCTGGTATCTGATTTATGTTAGGTTATAAATTATGGAATTGTGTGAATACGGTGCTGGAATGGAGCCCAGAAAAGGAAATGTAGAAAAGAATAAAAAATATAAAAGATGGGGAAAAACAGTCCTCTCCTCTCCATCTTTTTCTCTCTCCTCTCCTCTCCTTTCCCTACTCACTTTCCTCCTCAGAGAGTTTTAAGCAAAACCTGATGGAACTTGAAATTTACTCAGAATGTATTCCCTCAGTTGGCAATGTACTTTCAAAATAACTAAAGATTTCTCAGTTTACAGTAGAGTGGAAATGAAATGAATGGCACAGGTAGTGAATACCTGATGCACTGTAGACATTAATCATCTTGGTCTCTCAAACACGTTTGTTTTCTTGTGTTTATACGATGGAACAGTGAAAAAGGGAAAGTAATTTACATTTCCATTGTGTCAGGAAAAACAATGTCCCACTTAAAAGAGAAGGGGGAAAACACTGCAATGTAGAAAATAGTTAGGAACGTTGAAAAGGCAAGATTGTTTTGTTTTCAAAATATTCTTCTGAAATGTGTGATTATTATGAAAATTACTTTTAACATAAATAAAATCTTAATGAAACAATTTAATATCCTAAATTTAAAAATGTTAAACTCATTTTAGTATTGTTTCTCTTTTTTCCTGTCTTTCATTAATTATTTCTTGCATCTTCCATGTTTTGTTTTCTCATCATCATGCATACATGTTTGTGTGTGAGAGAGTGGCAAACAATATAGTATTTCAAATGTCAATCTATGACCTGTAAGAAGGTGACAGATTGCATCTAGACCAGTGTCTGCTCACCTAAGATAAAATCTGACCCGTTATATTGGGAATAAATGTCATGTCAATATATAATAACCTCATAATTTCGAGATGGAAAATCTATACTCATGTTAAAACAGGTGTAACAGCCTGAATTTTAGGTTCTTTAACAGGGTAATTGCAATTTTTAATGACCCAGTATCTATATCTCCACAAGTAGAGCTTCCAGGAAAACTATAGCAAAAGAACTCGAAGCCCTGGAGCAATTGGCCTCCTTTTCTTGTTAGTCTGAAGCAGTGCCCTGGCCTAAGAAAATGGAGAATTGGGAGACAGAAAGACCTCAGCAAAAACTCTGGAACTCTCTCTCTACAGCTGCAATGGAAGAGTTATGCTGAGTCCTAGGCCAGGTATCTGGTAGGAAGAGTGGGAGTAGTGTAGAAGCTTCTATCAGATGGGAGCTACTATAGTGAGGACACCAGTTGAATTTCATTTTGCTTGGTAACTCCAATCATTTGGGAGTGGTTTCCTTGACTTAGCGTTAAGTGAGCAGGCATTCTGGGCAAGTATCTGGGGTCTCAAGAAAGACAGCTATGATCAACTCATGTTGCTCTCCATGAGCACAGTAATCATACACATGCCAAGCACTTGCCACCCCTCTATGTGCAACTGACAAATCTCCATATCACAAGAAAAGAAAGGGAAGCTCTATTAGAAACATATGAGAAGCATATTATAGGGGTTCCAAGGAGAAAGAGATGCCATTCAGCCGGAAGAATCAGGAAATACTCTGTGGAATATGAGAGTATTTGAAATGGACCATAGAGAGTTGATAGGATCTCAGTTGGCAAAGAAAAGGAAAAATTTTTAAAGGATACTGTGGAAACAAAACCATAAAAGCAGCAATGTTTGAGGACTATTTCAAGAAATAATTAGTAACATTGTTTCATCGGAGGGCAAGGTAAGTGCATGAGAGGGATGAGAGATGAGGTAAAAAAAAAAGGTAATTTGGAGAAATACTAGATAAGGTATTGATGGCTGATATAAAAACACATTACTGTTCTTGGTAGGTGATAGAGAGACATTGAATAATTGTAAGGAGTAAAGTAACTAGAATTGGGCTGTCAAACAATAAACTTGGTAAATAGTTCATATACTAAATTTGAAGGAGTTGTGTTTACAGGTAATAGGGAGACTTGTCACATGACTATAATCTAGGGGTACTGAGAGGCTGAGCTAACATTAGAAAGATAATATTTCTTTTTGTTTGTTTGTTTTTTGAGACAGGGTCTCACTCTGCTGCCCAGGCTGGAGTGCAATAGAGCAATCAAGGCTTACTGAAACCTCAACCTCCCAGGCTCAAGTGATCCTTCCTCCTCAGCCTCCTGAGTAGCTAGGACTACAGGCATGCACCATCATGCCTGGCTAACTTTGGTATTTTTGGTAGAGACAGGGTTTTACCATGTTGTCCAGGCTGGTCTTGAGCTCCTGGGCTTAAGTGATCTGCCCACTTTGGCTTCCCAAAGTGCTGGGATTACAGGTATGAGCCACCATGCCCTGCCAGAAAGATAATATTTAAGACAGAATTCAGAGAATTTATTGGATACTAACAATGAAATGTAAGTAAGTTAAACTACAGCTTCACTCAAGTTCTCACTCATATGTGGAAGCTAAAAAAATTGATTTCATGAAAGTAGTTTTCAGAGACTAGGAAGGGTAGGAGGGTGAAGAGAGGTGAGTTAATGAGTATAAACATACAGTTGGGTAGAAGGAATAAGTTCTGCTGTTTCATAGTACGGTAGAGTGACTATAGTTAACAATAATTTATTGTACATTTTAAAATAAGTAGAAGATTTGAAATGTTCTCAACACAAAGATAGGATAGATATTTGAGGTGATGGATACCCTAAATACTCTGATTTGATTATTACATACCATATGCATGTGTCAAAATATCACATATACCCGAGAAATCTTTATTATGCATCAATAAAAATAAATATGAATAGAGACTCAGTTTTTGAGCCTGAATGATAAAAAGTAGCACTAACAGAAATAGGAGATACATTTGTAGGATGGCTAAATGCCTAATTCTGAAGTTAGATGTAGTTCTAAATTATCTTGGACAAGAAGCTTAATTTATCTTAATTGCATTATAGCATCTGTACAAAGGGTATAATCCTTATTTCATTTGATGTTTTGAGATTGAAAGTTAATTAAGGTAAAGCACTAGGCAGTATCATAACTGGGAGAGAATAATCACTCAGTAATCCACTTCTTCTGGTAATTATTATTAGTAGGAAATTCAGGAAAAGCAATCCCTCAATTGGGGATAATTTGGTTGTAAAGAATAAAATACCACTTAAAAATTCAAGAGACAGTATGATTAATCAAAAACATGTAGTGAACTTTCAATAAGCCCAATGACCGCCCCCTGAATTCTACATAAAAGCAACTGACTGAAGAATAGCACAAATAAAATCATTCAGCCCAGCATTGCTAATCTGCCTAGGAACTAAACAATCATAAAGAAACGTACTTTTTTTAAATCTCTCTCTCTTTCATTGTCTTCTCCCTTCTCCTGTTGAAGATTAGCTTCCTTTACAAAGTTTTTATTTATGTTTCTCTATGAATTTTGTTTGTCTGGAATCAACTCTGTTCCTATCTGTGTATGGACTTACAAATCGAGGGGCCAATACAATCTTATAGGCTCAGTCCATGAATTGTGGTTTTAAATGCCTGGAAGTCAGAATTCAGTTTCCCCAACATGTGTCCAGTGTCCATTTTGGTCCAGCAAGAATCTTCCAAGGTATCAGGACTAATGTAACTAAAAGTTCACCATTCCTGGATGTTGCAAGGGGCAGCCTTGCAAAGAAAGGAGAGGTGGGGTAAGGAAAATAATGGCCATTTTTAGCAGAAGGAATTAATGTAGGATGAGAAAAGATGATGTGTCCATCTTTCATCAGGCCAAGGGTCTTTCAACACATTGAGAGATCAATTTCAAAGCAGCATGTGGAGCTAGAGTTTGGAAAGGATTATTTCCAAGAATATAGATTGGTGAGTCATCTGCTTAGGAAGTGATAATTGATGCTGCAGAGGAGTTAATGAAAATGTTACAGAAGGAAATAGTACAAGAACAGAACTGTTTGTTTTGGCCAACTTTCTTATGGCCCAGAATCTGATTTCTCATATTATCTTCATAGGAAACATTCCCACTGACCTCAGTTACCTCAGGGCACAGCTGTTTGTATTCTGTTAGCACAGAACACAGTGACAAATCTGAAATAATAAATACGACACAAAAAATTGAAATCCTGTTTCTTTTTACAACAGGTAAAACACAACTGCAAAATAGATGAACCAAAGCCAAAGTACTCTTATATTCTTTTAAAATTGGTGGAGTCATGCATTTTTGTCATTGCTGGGATGCTGAACAAGCCATCACTGAAATGCACAGTGTCAAAGCTAAGAGGAAAGAATGAAGCCGAGGAGCAACAAAACCTAGTGCATCAAAGTGACTTATGTGATTGAAAAAGAGCTTGGTGGGCCCAGCTGGTCTACAAGTGGAACCACCCAGCCATCAGAAGCCATAACCAAAAGTGCCCTTAGAGATCATAAAGCTAGGAATCTTCACAGAATTGTAACCCCAAACATTTCTTCAAACGCAGGCTTACTGCCTTGCTTTTATTTCAGATATGAAAAAATGGAGCAGCTATGCTGAAGTGGGAGTGGAGGACCTAGAATAGGTAATCTGCCCCAGTATCTCACACTAAGTGAATAGTAAACGGACTTCTCTGAGAAGCAGAATTTAAAAACAATGAGAGACTGATCTCCTTGGGACCACTGAGGAAAGCCCCCAGGGCTGATATTCAGGAGACCCAGGTACAGATCCTAGCAGTAACGCTGAGCATCAGATAACCAGCTTCAATTTGTTGTACAAGTAAAACAATTTTGAATCCCAGTTCTGGACCACATTAGTTACATGTTGAGTGCCTAATATTTCTAATTTTCATGATTATTATTTCTATGCTACATGGGATTATGATGATGATTCAATAGCAAAACATATCATTTTACAGTGCCTAGCATCACAGTAGGCCCTTTGGAAAGGGGAAGTTATAATTCCTCTTACTTCTTGAGCAAGTCACAATATCTTTAGGCTTCAGTTTTCTTGCATTTTGAGAACTTAGGACTAGGTGAACCCAAATCAAAATCTAGAAATCTACGAAGCAAAACTGGAGAAGGTAAATCAGAAAAGTCAATCTTACTTTAATTGCTTTCTTATGGGCCACATACTCTAAATTTCCTTCTAATGCCTTTGAACTGTATTAGTCTGCCCCCTAAATTCCATATAAAAGCAACTGACTGAAGGACAGCAAGAATAAAATCACTCAGCAAGTTCATTTTCAGTTTGTGACCTCCTGTTGTTCACGTAAAGAAAAATATAAGTACAGGAAAATGTGGTAGGAAAATGAATATATTGAGATATTGTTTGCAATATTCCTTATATTTTACTTTACTTAGTTCAAAAATAGGCGGGCTCTTTCTAAAGTGCAGGCCTGAGACACAAAGTTTCTTGACTGTCATGTGTGTTCTTGTGAGACTGAAGTTCAATAATGAGATTGAATTTATGGATCGATGTGCATGGTGGTGGGGGGAATATCCAGTGGTTTTGATTGCAGAGGAGGGTTCAAAGAGATCCTTTCTGCCACACTGATCAAGGGTTAGAGGAGGATACAGTCCATAAGTCATGGAAGGCTGTAGCTGCTCATTCTTAATATTCCAAAAAAGGACAGAGCTAGAATTGATGGAGATAGCTAAATATTGTGCTTCAGGAGACAGGTCTCAGAAATGGTGCTCCCAGCTTTGTAAAGACTCCCACTTTCTGTGTCTAGGTAGATACTGTTGTTTCTGCAAGCCAACATCCATTCCTCATTTTTCTGATAACATTCATGGCTTTTCATTGGAGACTGCTCTCTCCTTCACTCCCTGTGGTTCAAACAGAATTATCTACTACTACTATTTAATCCAATTAGTGCAGTGAGAGTCAATTAAAGGCACATTTTTTTTTTTTGGAAGAGCTACAAAGGTCTTTTATATTCACTAGAAGAACCAGGATATAAGGATGGGTGCCTGGAATGGCAGGCAGCCAACATCTCACCATGGAGCAAGAGTTCGTTGTTAATGAAACTCATCCAGATATGAAAGATAGGGTCATAACGTTGTTTGAGCACCTTTATCTAGCTGTGTCCTGAGATCAGGCTACTACCAAGGATTTTTCAATAACGTGAAAAACAGTTCTTATTTTTGTTTAAGATAGGTTGGATTGGATTTCTGTCACTTGTAAAGCCTTCAGATTTAAGAGTCCCTGAAGGTTTGCTCTATGAGCCTCCCAGCACTGATTGAGGTAGACTATATGACATGCTTAACTGCTTTGTGCCCCATAAGACCTCAGATATTAATATATTAATAAAACTCCAGAAAGGACCCCCCTCAATACAGTAAAGACTGAATTCCTACCAGTCTCTAAACTAGGGGCTCTGCATAGGGTTATAATCTAAGATAATGAAAATAGAGCATGTGGCTTTTCCTGCACATTCAAAATAATTTTGTACAATGTAACATCCACCTCAGTAGCAAAGAGTGCCCTTCCTAGGAGGTCAGCTGCCTTCTACCTGATCGTTTTTGTGACTTCCCTACAGTTATTGACAAGACTCACGGCCCAGTTCTTCAGGTATTGACCAATATCAATGAGGTCAGCTAGCTCTTAGCTGCTCTCACCTTTGCAAGGTTACCCAATTAAAAGAGAATGGCAATACTCAGCTCTGTTCCAGGGCTACTTTAGCAGCAAATGGGAAGTGTTCAGACACTTCAATAGACTTCATATGCTCCTAATAGAAGACTAAGATCTTTCTTTCTCTTAGGTTAAGGAACTGTACTTCAAACTACCCTTCACATCATGGGAGATAAAGCTTATTTACTCAAATAGAATGGTAGAGACTGAGGAACCAAGGACTTGTTCTTGAACAAAAGGTGAATTTTTTTAAAAAAAGAAAGAAAGAAAAGGATCTAGATTTCTACCAATACTCCACAGTTCTAATTTTCTTTCTTAACTCTGCTTTTCTTCCCTTATGATCATACTTGGCAATCTGGTTATGGAGTGATGATGAATAGCCATCTCATAAAAATATCTGGATACCCAAGCCATGGCTGACACAGCATAAATTTCTGAAACTGCCTGAAATTTCACCATTGGAAAACCAGCATTTCATGCCAAAATTGTCATCTCTAAATTTCCTCTGTAAAACGCAAACATTATGGGTGGGTCTCTTGCTTTAAATCTTCAATGTTTTCCTATAGATTATAATTTCAGGTTACTTTCTTTCCCAAGTGAGAAGAGTGTAAGGAAAGGGGTGTACTCAAAGTATAGAAAGAGATCAAAATAGAATCATTCTAGAGTGTAATTGTTAAAATTCATAGAGTGTAATTGTCAAACTTCATCTGGATAAAAACTGTAAAATGGATTGATGCCAGGAAAGTTAGATGTGAAACCAAGTAGTTACAATGGCTGCTTCTTGACAACTGGAAGGACTGACTAGAAGGCACGTTGAATTATCTAAGCCTGCATCTGTTCTTTGAGACTCCAGATACAAATATTTCATGCTGATATCCAGATTTGAAGACTTTTTCTAAGATTTAAATGACAATGTCTTTTCCTGTTTTTAATAAATTAAATCAAAGGAGAGGGATGGAAACTGTGTTTTAAAATATTCTTCGTTCAAACACAGTTCTACACTACATTGTTGCATTTACTCCTCACTACAATTTCGTAAAGTAGAGGTTATTATCTCATTTCATACCTTAGGCTCAGAAAAATCACATGAGTTTGCAAATATCACAGTCATTGTCAGGCACAGACAGGATTCATATCCAAGATGCCTGGCTTGAAATTCATATTCTTTGTGCTTCCTCATGTTACCTACTGCAAGGTCAAACATGCTTTCATATCCTTCAAGGATATGAAGACCTTGCAGTAGGTAACATTTCTGGCTTAAGCCAGAAATGCTAATGAGTCTGCCTTACTTTCTCTAACCATTAAGTTTCAGTGATGCACGTTTCCACCTGCCAGATACAGCCTAACTGATCCTTGGAGCAGATCTGAGATGATGAACCAACCCTGCCTCATTTTTATGTCAGTTTGCACTTTTCGGCTAGTGTCACTACAGGAAACATGTTATAACTTAACTAAATTGCTGATGTTAGTAGGATGCAGGACAAATACCAAATGCCCTTCACAGTTCTCACCTGGGCTTTAGTTTGTCAAGCAAGCAATTTTCATTTAAGAATTTAGAGGAAAATGCCATCTCATATTTATCAAAGTAACAAATAAAGTCTTCCCAATTGCTCCTTTTAATTATCTGTTTCTTACATTGTCCCCGCGCAGCTTTATGGTTTCCAGGTGACTTATATCACCAAGATATATATTTTTCTTCCCAAGGAACTCAGGCTGAAGATCTTATACCATAATTCAATAAAAAATTTTATGTTTTCATAGAAAAGACACTTTGTATGTTCTATTAAGATTGCTTTATAGCATGCGTTATCTCAGCTTTAACAGCCAACATCACAGAAAGGGTTGTATAATTTAAAGTAGCAAGAAAGGAATAGAGCCTAAATGGGGTACTTCTCTTTGCCATATTCTTTCTATAGCTCTGTGACATTCAAAGACACACTGTGAAATTTGTCTTTGCTGCCATCACGGGTGTCTGAAATGTGCTATTTTCTGTGTAACTGACACGGGCCCGATCAGAGTCTCCCCCATCCCTGGCTCCTCTCTTCCATTCCCTGTCGTCTTATGCCTTCTAAGCCTAGTGCTGTGCCCTAGCACCCTGGCAATGAGCTGTAGACAAGGATCACTAACTATGAAACAGGTGGGCATACAGAGGGAGAAGAGCCAAATTCAGCACAATCATATAGGATGAATTATGCCAAAGGGTGACATATTCATGAAACTGAAATTCTCTTTTATTTGTGGCACAGACAAGACGTAAGTGCATGATGATTTATCTTTCTAATGTAGTCTGGCTTGGGAAGAGCAGAAATAAAAGTTCCTCTATACTCAAGAAATGGATAAAGACATTGAGAACATCACATGTTTATCAACTTTCAAGGTTACATTAAACAGGAAGGAGATCGTGAATATACAAGATGGTAGAATTATGACCCTGGTAGCCTGGAGTTGTGGGTCAAATTCAAAAGGAGCATTTAAATGGGAATAGATGTAATGTTCCTCACTTCCTAAGAAGCTGTCACATAGTTTCCTAATTGGCTCTAAAATAGAGACCTAGGACCAAGAGCTGAATTATAAAAAAGGCAGATTTCATCAGAAAATAAGAAATGATTACAAACATTTAATAAAATTGGGGCCGGGCGCGGTGGCTCAAGCCTGTAATCCCAGCACTTTGGGAGGCCGAGACGGGCGGATCACGAGGTCAGGAGATCGAGACCATCCTGGCTAATATGGTGAAACCCCGTCTCTACTAAAAATACAAAAAACTAGCCGGGCGAGGTGGTGGGCGCCTGTAGTCCCAGCTACTCGGGAGGCTGAGGCAGGAGAATGGCGTAAACCCGGGAGGCGGAGCTTGCAGTGAGCTGAGATCCGGCCACTGCACTCCAGCCTGGGCGACAAAGCGAGACTCCGTCTCAAAAAAAAAAATAAATAAAATAAAAAATAAAATAAAATAAAATAAAATTGGATGCTTCTGTGAGAGTTAATTCTTTTCATAGAATGCAAACAATAACAGACTAGAATGAACTGATAAGAAACTAAGCTTTTCGGGAGAGTGGGGATGGGGTAGGAAATGCATAAGAGAAGATCTGATATTCATGTTCAATTCTGAGATTCTGGGAAGGATTCTGTGACACAAACTATAGTTTTGTGATGGTTGAGTATCTTGAAGAGTGAAAATTAAGGGAAAAACAGACAGAACTAAAAGTTATTTTAAAGTAGTATACAATCATAGAGTAGTTCACCAATAATGTAAAGTATACAGAAATAATCTTTTATATTTGCATACACATCCCATTTACAGATTCTAAACTAGTTAGTTTATAGCTATGAGGAAATTAAAGTAGCTATAAGGAAAAATTGACTTTCCCAGGTAAGGGTGTCAGTAATGTTATTTTCTTGAATTAGCATCAGCATTCTTATCAACTTCCATTATCAACATCATCATTATCTTCCATCAGCAGCATCACTGATATTTCCCATCATCAGTATCATAGCTTTCACAAATGAGAGATGTATTGCACAGTAAAAGACAGTAGAGTATAGGCTCTGCAGCTAGATTGCTTAAATTCAAACCCTAGATCTGCCATATTCCACCTACATAAACTTAAGTTAAATTACTTAGTCTCTCTTTGTTTCAGTTCCCTTATCTGTAAAATGGGGAAATTAGTAATATATGCTTAAATCAGCAAATACATGTAAAAGCACATAAATATGCATCTGGCATATAATGTTCAATAAATTTTGGCTATTATTTTTATTTATATTTTTAAGAATTATTTAGCAATTATTTCCTAACTTGACAGGTGAAGAAGCTAAGAACCAAAGATGTTATGAAAGTTGCTTAATGATACACATTAATGTTGAAATAACAGTTGAAAGGTGTGCCTATGTCTGGTCCTAAAACATACGCATTTCTTCACTATTTAATTTAAGCTAACACATTGCAATACCTAAATACCAACTGAAGAGACTGTCAATCACAGACACAACTTGACAAAATGCCTAGATACTAACAATGAAGCCAAACACCCAATTCATTGCTTCCTCCCTACTCATCAGTCACAAAGTTGAATCTACTTGTAGATATACAACTGACCTTAAATTGATAGGTTTCCTATTCCATCACCACCCTTCTAATGCTTTATTTTCCTTGGCCCTTTATAGCTAAATATCAAGTGAAGTGTTTGGAGATACAGTGGGTTACATCTGCTGAGCTTGTCTAATTTTTTTTTTCCTTTCTTCAGGAGAGGCATGGCTGTTCTTACCACCAAAAGAAAAATCTGAATATTGTAACGACCATTCTGAGTACTGTCATTAACTACTACTGAATAACTGGATTACTTAGGAATTGTTAGTTTCAATTAGTACCATGAAAATCATTGACTGGCTTTAAGTTCACTTAAAAATGTAAAGAACTGGAAGCAAAGAGAAATAGGGAAATGGCCACATGAGGCAGCAACAGAATAGAAATAACCTTTTAAACTAGGAAGATATTAATATGAAGTAAAAGCAAAAGTAGATTTTTAAGCATTATATAAAGTAACTTAAAATTCAATTCTGTTCAGAGGCCACTTACTGAGCATCTGTCAGACATTGTAAAGGTCAGCTGATCATCGGTAGGAACAGAATCTCTGTTCTAACGAAATCTCATGCTCCCTCTATCTGCCTCCTCACACTCAAACTCTCTGAGGCCTTACCTGGGTCCTTGCTTTTTTGCCTGGGAAGAGTCTATTTTGATCCTCCTCCTGATTTCATTCTCTCCAAAACTAATTTATCTCCCTCTTGGATCTTTTTTCTCACCAAGAGAAAAGTGTCTACTCCCATGGCTCCAGAAACTTTCTCTAAAGCTGGACTCATGCACATTTATGAATCACCCAACAGAAGAGCTGATGGAGTGAATCACACAAGGTTGTCAGATTGCCAGAATAGGAGGAACAATACGTGTCATATTTTGTAATGAACATTTAAAGAGACAGAGAGCATCAGGGGACACAGTTTGTAGCCACGTTCAGAGAATGATGCTTGGAACTCTGGTGCCCATCTATAAAGCCACCCATGGGCATGCCAATGGAGGACACCGCCCTCAGGTGAGTAAGCCAAAAAGTCCTTTCTTTTCACTAGTATAAATCTCGTTCATAAATTAAAAAGCATCTATGATTCATTAACAAAGTTAAAAAATACAGGTCGATTCTTGCTAATTACAAATACATATTTTAAATTTATATATTATATAAATATACTATTTTTAATATGTAGATCTTAGTTCGTTTAGGCTGATACAACAAAATATCATACACTAGGTAGTTTATTTCTCACAATTCTGGCGACAGAGGAGTCCAAGATCAAGGTTCAAGCAGATTCGGTATCTGGTGAGAGCTTTGTCTTTCCACTCTAACCTCACGTGGTGGAAGGAGAAGTCGTCTCCCTTGGGTCTCTAATATAAGGGCAGTGGTCACAATTTCAAAGGTCCTTTTATAAAGGCACTAATCCTATCCAAAAGTGACCTATTCACTTCCCAGAGGCCTTATCTTCTAGTATCATCCCTTGGGAGGTGAAAATTTAAACATAGACATTTTAGGGAAACATAAACATTCAAACCATATCAAGGTATAAATTTTAAATAATTTAAAATGTGGTCCTAGAGCACACATGGCTATAAAACCTATTTGTATAATTATAAAATATTTAATATAGATGTATATTTGTGATACAATTTATATGTGTTTTACATGACTTAAAATAATACAATATGTATTTTTCACTGACAAAAATTTAGAAGTGTACGTACATGGAAATGCTAGGTGGAAGTAAATAGAGTAATATACATATTTCTTATTTTAGTATAAAGACTATGAGGAATTTTAATTTTCTTTTTTGCTTTTCCATGTTTTCCCATTTTGTACAATAAAAATGTAGTACTTTTTAATTAATTTTTTAACTTACAAAAATCAATGGAACCTTTTAGAGGCACCAAAACAATTGTGAATCCATTCATGCCTGATGTTCAGTCTTCACATGTTATATATTAATATGCTAATTACTTAAAGAACCATAAATCATGTATGTACTTTGCATAGCAATAACAATCTAGTATAGTCTTTACAGCTATATGATTCCTGGTGTGTCTCATAAAATGATGTAGCCCTGGAAAGAAGACAACTTTCTATAAAGAAAGTGATATATCAAACACTTACTACAAACATAGTTAAGAAACTTTTGACACATTATTTCATAATAGAAAGATGACAATATCTTCAACTCTGCTACTATTTAATATTTTCTCATACATACTCCTTAAAATCATCAAGGAAAAGATAGGAACTCATCCCTCTACATCTGATGTTAATACAAATAACTATAATCCCCACCTAGCTTTCAAACCAAATGAGTCAGCTTTACCAGAGCATTATCTACAATCTCATGCTGTATTTTTTTTTTTTTTCAAGGCATTCTCTCTGTCTGGAACGTCACTTCTCCAGTTTGAGTTAGATGTGTCTAAATCATTCCTTAATGTTCCATACACATGCCTTTCATTCATGACAATTTTCCTGATCCTTTCTCCAATCCTCAGAAACAGAAGCAATACTTTTTCTAAAATCCTACCAAAGCTCTATACCTCTCATACAGAGTTTATGACTTTTAAATAATGCATTAATAATAATGTATGTGCTTCTCTTATCTCCCCTAATGCTTCTAATGTGAATTTGTTTTTAATTATCTTTTTACGTGGCAAGTACTCAGAAACCATTCATGAGACAAACGAATACATGTAGCTTCTAAATTAATAAATGGGCCTGTGGCCAGGTCTCGTGTTTCCTTAGTCCTTCCTTTACCAATCTTCTGTCTTGCTGAGATAAAACCTGTGTCTGCTCTTGTGTCTAGCATTCTGAAACCATTTGTTATTTAATAAATTAACCATAGATTTTTCTTTTATATTTTTTGCCATGAGTTTCCTGAGCTTCTACATATTTTTTTATATGTGAATGAATTAAGAAGTCCTACAAATGTAGGTGAATTCAGTTGCTGGCACTGGAAAATTACTTTAGAAAATACTTGCCTTCAAAGTTCCTCTCCTACAAGATTAGTTCCCTATAGCTTTTTTACCCTAGGAGAAAGGTAACAACGTAAATGATAAGCAAGTTCATGGGGTATGGTTTACTCAATTATTGATGCTTTGATGACAAGGCATTGAGACAAAAATTCATTTATTTGATGAAGGAGGTTTCACTGCCAGGTATATACAAGTGAAAACTGCCTCAGTCAGAAGTTGCAACCACTTGCTACTGGAATTGAAGAAGGTATTGACATTTTAAGTCTGCATGAATTGACTTGGTCTCTGTAGGTTATAAGTCATCTCAGCTAATGTTGATCTTTTTTGCTTTTTGTTTATTTGTTTTATTTTTCTAATCAATAAATTCTCATATTTGGTTGATTTTTTTAAGGATTGATGTTGCCTTTTTGTTATTTTTTTTCAGGGTCCATATTTGAGACATGATTGAGTAGTTATTTTCAGAGAGGCCAATGAATTTCCACTGATGTCAAAAAATAGAATTATGCTTTTAATATTTCATGTTTCTCAAGATTCTACACTCTGTGGCATAACCTGTGTTATTTCCTGTATACTAGCAAATAATAGAGAAATTACTATTACTAGAATAATAGATGCGACTGCACTGTATCATGAAGAAATTTCTGTATGATCACCAATGCCATTTTAGAGAGTGAAGTGAGCCCTAGAAACTGAGTCATTTAAGTAGAAGTTAGAAACATTTCTTAGGTCTGTTGCCCCAGGGACCAAAAACAGAACTTTCTTTCCATGTGTTTTATTTGGCCAAATATAGATTTAAAAGTTAGAAGAAGCTTGTTATGAGTTCTCTAAAATCATTTCATAATCTGCTTGATCTCTCCCAGAAGGGATACTTGACTTTCCTAAATGTGATTAAGTTTCAGTTCAAACCACCTCACCTTATTACAAACACAGAATTCTTCTTAACTCTGGATCTCATTTGGAGAAGCTTGAGAAATTTTGACTAGTTTCAAAGAGAGGGCAGATATGGTGAGGCTAAAGCTGTCAGTCACCCCAGGCAGCTCTTCTCAGTATTAATCTTCTAGATTTCTCTTTCATACCTTGTTTGCTTTCCAATACAGCTGTCCTTTTTAATCATTTTTAAATCATTTTTCCATTTCTTAATGGTTTTCTGCACACTTTTCATAGGTAATTTGTCCATGCTAGCTGTTAACAAATAAAACTGTGAAATTTACTTTCATTCTGTCAAATCCATTTACTATCCCTTGTATATATCTCTCCAAGATATCCTCATCAATCTGAACAATCACACACTATCTGAGTCCCACTACAATTGGTAGCCTATTAACCTACATGTAAGAAACTAGTAATTCTGGCTCCTTCTGGGTGGGAGAACTCGCAGCTGGTAGACAAACAGAAAGATATTCAAGGTATATTCTTAACTAAGCTTATAGAATATCTGAATATTCTAGCATGTGTAAGTGTTACCTCTTGAAGATATTAATATTTAAATTTTAAAACATGATGACTCAGGATTCTACCCTTAGTGACACTAGTAGGGACTAACATTATGAAATTACGTAATAACAGCTATGTGTTTATTAGTTCATGTGTCTCCCTTCCAGAGACCCATCATCCATTAACCCAGATATAATACACACCTCCTTTAGTTAAGATAATGTTTTCTGTTGGAAACTGTAGACAACAAATTCTGCTCACATACTTTATATACAAGGACAATTCTGCTAATAAGAGCTTCATATAAAAATGCTCTGGGTCCAGTCTGTCTAGGACAAGCCCCTAGAACTCTAAAGAATGGAACACACACACATACACGGCTATATACACACATATATAGGCTATATACATACATATATGTATACATTTATGTGTATATATACCTTATATGAATTCTGTATATATTATTTATGGTAATATTCTATGAGGGATACTATAACATAGCTGGGGAAAACAAACATATAAATCTTGGAAGCAGGCCTCCCTGGGTTTGAATCCTAGTGTCCTGTGCTTATTAGCACTTAAACTTATGTAATTTTCTTACATTTTCCAGGGTTTGGGGTTTTTTTAATAGCAAATTGGAGATAAGAATAATGTCTAATCCTATAGGATAAGTGTAAGAATTAAAGGAGTTAACTTATGTAAAGTACTTGCAGCCATCTTGGCGCAGGCAATATACTCAATAAATGATTGACCTTTTGGCTGTGTGTACCCTGGGGTATATCTGATTTCCATTTCTAATAGTTACCATTATAACTTCATCCAGTCTGCTCCACTTCCCCAGGCCTTGGTAGAATTCTAACTATTGATCATGTTTTCAAAATTAAAGAAGCTCTTCCAATACCCAGACCTGAAAGGACTTCCCATGGTCAATGGTACTACCGGAAAAGGGTATAAAAGTACCTGCCAATCTTTTCAACCACCTAGCACATTAACACTAACCACCCATGTTTAAAAGTGGAAGTGAACTATTTCATAGTCATCTTTCAAAAGTTCCCCCCATGATCTCCTGCTCTATCTGTCATTTCCCCATCTTAATCTCAGGATCTACTAGAGTATTTTCATGACTTTCTAATCTATCTACTCTACTAGAAAATAAGCACATCTGAGAGTTAGAGCAATGCTTTCCTGTCTTTTTAACACTAGCCAAATGCAGGTTACTAAATCCTTGTTTTATGACTATCAGGCACAGAACAGCTACATTGTAAAGTACAGTTTATTTAAAAATAACTTTATTTCTATAGTCAGAAAGCTTTGTTCTTATCTAAATAAATTGCTCATCAGCCACAGAATGTTTTTAGCTTTACTGTTTTCTATTCAGCATTGTTTGCAGTTTAACTCCTTTTTTCATTGAACAAAGTGTATTTAATTGTAATTATCCTTCCCAAATTTAATTTTGCTCTTCTGTGCCCATAGCTATCAAAGCTTTTGACCCCCTAGTCTTTCTACATTATTTCTCAGTTCTCCCTGGTATTTGTAACTTCCACGAAGGACCATCTGCAGATTTAATTAACCTGTTGAATTCTCCTTCCAGATCATTAATGAAGTTGTTAAATAAGACTGATCTCAGAGCTCATCTCTGTGGTATCTGGATGGTCCTTCAACCCCAATTATGCACTATATTTCCCTTTACCATTTCCCATTTCCCCTTATTTACATTCCATTGGTCCTGTTTTAAACCATTGAAAGCTCACATCCAAATCACTTGAAATTATAGTTCACATAAAATTTCACGTGAAATAGCTCTTGCTTAAAAAAAAAATTCTGACTTAACTATCCTTAGTGGAATGGCAATTTATAGTCCCAATTTCCCATAACATCCTGCAAATTTAAAAGAATAATTCAAACATTTAACATCTTAAATAATGCTCTATTGGTCTTTGAAATTAGATAAATACTCTGCTTCCAAAGGGGACATGTCTGTCTTTGCAGAAAGTCTCTGTTAATAATTTTTTTTGTAAAGAGTAATTGTCATGCAGTATAAAATAAAACTGTATTCATTCCATTAACCTTTTTTCTCTGAAAGTGGATGACATTTTATATCATATGACTATCTTCATGGTCAGTTATATTATTATCATATATAAATTATCACATTGACTAGGGCTTCTTTTGACTTTTTATCTATGGGAAAGAAACAGTTTTAGAACTAAGGGGCTAGCTTTTGGTTAAAGATACTGGTAAATAATCATATTTACTCCTACTTTTCCTCTCAAACTCCAACAAGATAATACTAAAGACAAATTATAAAGGATATAAACCCTCTTGGGTAAAGCACATAGGAGAAATGATAAAAGTAACATAATTTTGGAATCTAGAAAAGAGGTGGACAAATGATAACTCACTTGGAAGACAGGAGAAAACCACTTATAGCCTGGAGTGGAGAAAGCCAAGAAGCAACTTAATTTATTGCATAGGACCCAGTAATTGGTGGCATCAACTATCTCTGAAACTATGGGGAACAGTGAAGCTAAAATAGTAAAATTAATTAGAAGTTAGATTAAAAAGCAGTTAGATTCCTCAGAGCTGTTTCCTCACCCCAGCCAGGCTACTGCCTTTCTTTTGCCCCAGCAAACACTAGAGATTTAGTCTCAGCAGAGGGTACCACAAAGATCGGAACATAGTTGAGAGCAGAAATACCATACTGAGACAGGGGTATTAATTAAAAATTTACAACCTGAATTTTACAACCCTATGCATTATTCTTCCGACCTGACTCTCAGAATGCTATCAATCAAGTTTAATTGCTCCAGAAATGTAATTAATTCATAGGAACTAATTTCTAGGAAATGGAAAGACTCTTCCCTACAAGCTCTGAATGGTTCAAAAGAATGAACCTAAAATCATTGACGTCAGAATCCCATATAGGTAAACTGAGCTTTAAATCAACTTTTCATAACTGGCACTCTTAAAAATCAACAGATAACCAAGGACTCCTGAATGTTTAAGAAAAGTGAAGATAAGGGAAAAATGCATGCACCTGTATGTAGTCCCAGCTCCTTTGGAGGTTGAGGTGGGAACATTACGTGAGCCCGGCTGCAGTGAGCCATGACTGCGTTACTGCACTCCAGACTGAGTGGAGGGAGACTCTGTCTCAAAAACATTCAGAAAGCAATAATGAAACAGGGTAGCTGCTTGAATGAATAACTCAATTACTTTGGAAGATAATGTTGATGAAATGTCTCCTCCATCACCCCACAAAAAGAAAAAATAATAATAAAAAGAAGAAAAATATGAAAAGTAAGGCGGAAGTAATAACACAATTAGAAAACAAATCTGAAAGGTTTGACACCCAAATAATAAGAGTTCCAAAAGTAAAGAACAGAGAAAATGTAAGGGAGTCATGAAGGACATTTTTTAAAATCCCAGAAACGAAACCAGGGATTTTTAAGTTGAAAGGTTTTTCAGTCTCCAACCCATTGATTTAACAATAGATGCTCACAAAGCTACACCATCATCAAATTTCCTGAGGATGAAAAAACAGGACACAATTTCTCAAAGAGAGAAGGGTAGAGTTTATATAAATGAACAAGAATAGGACAATATTATGTTTCTCAAAAGTTATACTGAAAAATGTGACAATACAGTTAATCCTACAATAGTCTCATGAAAAATGTTTTCTATAACCTAGAATTCTAAACCCATCCAAACTATCAACTAAGTAGAAAGAAAGAATAAAAACATTTTCAGATGTGCAACATTTGAACAACTTAGCTCCTATGCACTCTTCCTCAAGAAGTTAATTAAAAATCTGTTCTATAAAGATAGGGGTATAATCCCAAAAAGGATAAATACAAAGGATACAGGAACAGGAGATTCAACAACAAAAAAGAGATGATGTTGAAAAAAAACCTGATGGAAACAGTTGTGTTGTAGACAGAAAGAGCTTCCAGTATAGAATGAAGTGGGCAGAATGTTCTGGAAAAATTTATTTCATGGAATTAACATCATAAAATATCAAATACATGTAAATGTATTGGGAGGATATTATTATTAGCAGAGAATCTGAGGTTGACTGGACATTGAGTGAATGAAAAACTGAACAAACAGCAATAACAAAATTAGGTAATCATTACATCCAGAGAAAGCAAACATTTGTATAATAAAGAAGTAATGATAGCCAACTTCATAGTTCACCTATAAATATTTTTTACATATACATAATAAGGTAAACAGTGAATACTGATCTAGTATATAGAGAAATGGGAAGTGTTTGGGTGCTCGTGCGTGTGTGTGTGTGTGTGTGTGTGTTCACCCACGCACACTGTGGATGAGTGGTAGAAAAAAAGAATTAACTCTTCATCTTCCATGGTGGGAAGTCAATAGGTAACATCTAAACTGAAAAAACTCTAGAAATAGTAATGTAAATATTATTATTATAGAGATGGGAAAGAAAATGTTTGACTTTGGAATAGAATAGGAGCAAGGAGTTATAGCCAATCTTATAGAACTACTTGACTTTTTTAAACTTTGTGCTTTTAAAAAGAACAGGTAGCACAATAAATAAAAGGGCCAAATACTTAAGTACTTTACAAACTACTATAACCAAATTATCAATAAGCACATATGTTCCACTATATAAGTCATTCAGTGAAGTACAAGTTAAAACTATAATATTAATTACTATACTGCCAGTACGGCTAAAATGAAAAAGGCAGGTAATAAGTAAGTATTGACAAAATTACGATGCAATTGGAATTCTCATTTATGGCTATTAGGAATATAAATGGGTATAACAACTTTGGGAAACTGGGCAGTATCTACTAAAATTACACCTAAGCATACCCGGCAATTCTATTCTTAGATATATAGGTATATAGAAATATATACATATGGTCACCCAAGGACATATACAACAATAGTTATTGTAGAAAAATAGCCCAAACTGGAAACAACCCATATGTCCAACAATGAAATGGATTAATACATTTTGGGATATCCACAAAATAAAATACTATTCCACAGTGAGAAATAACAAATTACAACTAATTCACAGCATGAATAAATCTTACGAATTTAATGTTGAACAAAAGGATCTGGACACAAAGAGGTCTTATAGTCTGATTCAATTTGTACAATATTTAAAAACAGGAAAACTAACCTGGGCTGTTGGAAACCAGGAGAGTGGTTCCTCCTGGTGTGCTTTTCTATATACATATTATATTTTCAAAAAGTTTGCTAACTTTTTGTGAGTTTTCCAGACCTGCTTTTCCCTCTTTCTGTACTCTTAGAATTATTTCAAGGCTTGAGAGCAGCCCTTAAGGAAAGGAGAGCAGAATGTGACATTTACTAATCCAAATTTTTACTAGATAATAATTCGCTAAAGGTTATAAGAGTTGAAGAGAGAAAGACAGAGTGACTTAAATTTAAAAGCATAAATTATTTATCAGGAATACTTCCAACAATGCAGATATTTAAGAACTTAGAAAACCAGAAACTGCCTATGTTGCCGTAGATGGACATCCCAATCTCAAACCAAACAAACAGCTGTGTGATTATTAACATGTTACCTAACTCTTTCAAGCCTCAGCTTCCTCACCTATAAAAGAGAATAATAAGGGCATAGATCCTATAATCCATTTAAGTACTACAATAGTGGCTTTCACAGACCCCTCTAAAAAATACTAGCTATTGATATACTGACAGACTGAAGAGTACAATAAGGTTCTCTGCTAAGATAACCAGCAATTTGGGGGCTAGTAACTATTAAAATATACAAATATAAGCATAGTGTTCCTGCCATTAGAATGTACTTATCTGACTTAAAAGTAAGTTTTCGTTGAGAAAAACAAAGATGACAGTGTTCAACCGGGGAAGAATCTATAGGTATATATGAAACTAATTTTAGATGACTATTCATACATTTCCTAATTGTTGGTACAGTAGATACCTGTGAACATCTCTTCAGAAATGTTATTTCCCTCTGGTTTTCTGAATTACATTTCTCTGGGGATGTGTTACGCCATACCTTAACATGTGGGGATTTTTAAGGATAAAACATAATTATTCATCCCTGTTGAAGAAAGAGGCATCATTGAGAGGCACATGTTGCTTTCATTCTACTTCAAGCTCAAAGCTTGGAGCAATGCAACCGAATGATTCACATTAGAATGAACTTAGATAAGTGATTTAACCTATATGAATATATTTCTTTGTGGGTAATATGGGAATTAAACTTACTTGACACTGTTTTGTTGAGATGCTCTAAAAACAAAATGTCTTTGAAAGTGTCTGTGACTGTAAAGAGCTATATAAACGGTAGCTATGATTGATAAAATTCTTCTCAAATAAAGAAGCTCTAGAGAACGGTTTGTACCCTATGACTCTTTACTACCTACTAATTTATATTATCCACTGTTTGCTAATTAGCCTTTCTCTAATTTTTATGACAGTGTTGGGAGATACAGATTGAGAGGTTATATAACTTGATCAAGGTCACATGGTAAGTGGCAAAAAACGCCCAGCTCAAAAAGGCATACTGTGACCCCACTGCCCTAATGTAGAAATGCCCAGCGGCTACAGGTATTACAATGTCATCCTTCCGACACTTTCAATATAAAACCTCCATATTAATGATTTGGCCCAAGAAAAATGAACACCTCTGTAGAAGGAAGGCTGAAGGCAGTATGGCATACTGGAAAAAAAAGCACAGAATTTTAAATACCAGACAAGAATTTAAGTTCTAGTTGTCCCCCTGTTCTTAGCTTTGCAAACATAAGCTATTTCTTTAACCCCTTAGCCTCAATTTTCTCATCTGCAAAATCAGGATGATGATAGCAATATAATCCTCATTAAACTGTTATGAGATTTTTTAAAAGATAATATAGCACCTGGAAAAATGCACTAGACACTACAAAGATCTGTACTAATATAAAATATTACTATTATAGCAATCCCTTACAAGGAAGAGTGTATTAACTTAAGAATGATGAAGAAAGTCTCTCAGAACATCAATGCAGTGTAGATGGTATGTAGGGTTACCATAGTAACACACTCAGAATTCAGAATTCAACTGAGAAAAAACACAGAAGATATGAGCTCTTGCAGTTGTCAAAACTTTTGTATTCAGCCTTGCTTTTTTGAGAAGAGTGGCAAAGGGAAGTTTTTAAAAGCCTGAGCTTTGGGGCACAAAGAGCTGTTCAAATCACAGCTCTGACACTTCCTAGTCCTATAATCTTGTGCATACTACCTTACCAGAACTTAATCTCAGTTTATCCAATAAATTAGGATAATCATTGATTCATTCATTCAATAAATATTTCTTGAGTGCAAACTGAGTTCCAGGGACTGTTCCAAGAGCTGGGCTGTAGCAGCAAATACTGACAAAAAAATCTTTGCATTCATGGTGGGTGACCATCAAGTGGGAGGAACAGACAATACACAAGATAGATCAGTGATACATTTAGTGTCTTTAATGGTGAAAAGTGCAATAGAAAAAATGAACAGCAGGGAAATTAGGTGCTATAATCTGGGGCCAGGTTCAGTATTGCAATCTTAATGGAATGGTAGAAAATGTCTTACTAATAAGTAACATTTAAATAGAAACCTAAAAGCAGGTTAAGAAATGAATCCTAGATATATATGGAGGAAAAACATCCCCGAAAGAGAGAACACTAGGTATAAATGCCCTGAGGTATTGCTGATATGTTTGAAACATGGCCAGGGGAAGGGGTGTAGAAATACGTGGTGAAATTATACAAGCAATGTGGGGTGAAGGATGTTGGTCAATGCTTACCTTCTGGATTATGAAGATTAAGTGACATACATCAATCCTGTAGCATGAAGTCTAGCTTAAATGAAGGTCTAGCCTAAACATTAAATAAGAGCTATGTTGTTTAAATGGTTCCTTCACCATTCTGACCCTAATTTTCAGAGACTAGGGAAGTATTGCTACTGTGAAAGACACTGGGAAAAATATACATATGAAAATAAATGCAAACATCTCCAAAAGGCTAATGCATGGAATTTATGGAGAACACACAAGTGAATGCAGTATTTCCACATAGCTGGAGACCAAGCATCTGGAAAAGTTTTAGGCTTGCCCTTCAGTGTTAGCATCATTTTACTGAAACAGAGTACCATAAGAATTTGCTGACAGTAAATTTAAAAGTGCTTAAAAGTGCAGTATGCAGTTCTTTAACCATTCCAATCAGATGGTCTGCTCCAAAAGAAACCGCTGGGCAATTTAAGAACCAGGAAAATACTATATCTGGCCATTCTTATCTGATCAGTGCTATGAAAGGCCATAGCTTTGTCTATGGAAGGAAGTGGGGACTCGCTTATCTTCCTGAAATGAATCTCTAGTTTATGAATATCAAGATTTTTTAAATAAGATTTTAATGCTTCTGTCATTCAGAACATGATATGCAAATCCAACATGCCCTCATTTATATATATAACACCTATATATATAATTAACACCTTGGAATGGGAAGAATGGCACCAGTAGGAAAGGAATAGAAGAAAAATAGTGCTTTGGTTTGGAGATACTCTGGGTTAATAATTATTACACAGATTCAGCAATACTTTGAAGGGGTTTTTTTTGGGGGGGTGTGGGGGTGATTAGAAAGGGAAGTTCAGGGCCGGGCGCGGTGGCTCACGCCTGTAATCCCAGCACTTTGGGAGGCCGAGGCGGGCGGATCACAAGGTCAGGAGATCGAGACCACGGTGAAACCCCGTTTCTACTAAAAATACAAAAAACTAGCCGGGCGAGGTGGCGGGCGCCTGTAGTCCCAGCTACTCGGGAGGCTGAGGCAGGAGAATGGCGTAAACCCGGGAGGCGGAGCTTGCGGTGAGCCGAGATTGCGCCCCTGCACTCCAGCCTGGGCGACAGAGCGAGACTCCGTCTCAAAAAAAAAAAAGAAAAAGAAAAAGAAAAGGAAGTTAAACAAATGTTGGTTGTGCTACAGGGATGGGTGGTAGGAAGAAACGGAAGAGAAAACAAGTAAACATGCAATTAAATGTAATACATTTTATGAAGGGAAAATCAAGTTGATATGGAGTGCACTGGAGGGAACCTAATCTTGAGCAAAGAGTCTGAAAAATATCTTGGAAGAAAAGCTTACAATCTATGTGAGAAAATAGGAAAAGATGGGACTGCGTATTATGGGAAGAAGAAGGAAACTAGAGAAAGAAAAACAAAGAGTTGCTTTGATAAAATTTTACAGTGTTTAGTGGAGGAGGAATATTGATTAAAAGTTAAAATGGAAAAGGTACTCAGAGCGAGTCATTGATGCTACTGTAAGAAGGTTGGTGTTTATAACGAAAGCACTGGAAACCATTTAAGTTTTTTCAGCAGGGAGACGTTTTGATTATAGTTATATTTTATAAGGATTATACTGGCTGCAATGCAGGAAGAACATTTTTGTGAGGGAGGAGTAAGACGGGATTTGAAGACTTGTCTTCTGAAATCATTTCAGGCAAAAAACAAATATGAGTGGTTTATACTAGGAGGTAGGATGGAGGAAAAAAAGAAAATGCACTTTAGTGATTGAATGGAAAAGTGAGGGAGAAGGAGACGTCAAGGATAACTCTGGCTACATATGATCCAAAAATATCAGGAATGCAGGCATGTGATTGACAACAATATTTTTTTCATCCTTCCCAAGACGTATCATAACTATTGTGGCTTTGGAGACTAATACAAAACTAAAAGAGTTTCTTCTTGTTAAATTGTCTACTTTTTCAGTAAATGTTTCACGCAGTTCCTATGTGCTAGGTACTACCCTGGCCTCCAGAAATACAATGGCAAAGACAGAACCCCTGCCCTCCTGGAGTTTATATTCTGGCTGGGCAGTGAAGCCATGTGAAAAGTACTATTGTGTCAGAACCCCTGCCCTCCTGGAGTTGATATTCTGGTTGGGCAGTGAAGCCATATGAAAAGTACTATTGTGTCAGAGAGTGATAAAGGCTCTGAAGAACAATAACACAGCAATGGGGAGGAGGAAATGTATTATTTTAGATAGGGGTCAGGACCTGTCTGAGGAGGTAATGTTTGTGCAGAAACCTTTTTCACAGGAGGGAGGTGACAGTGAAAATATCTGAGGGAAGAACATTCCAAGCAAACAAAGCAGTAAGGAAAATACGGTGTGAGTTGGTTGAAGGTAAATAAATTAAAAAATTATAATAAAATAAAATAATTTTTAAAAAGTAAGAAAAACGTAACTGACATATTCTAGAAAAATCAAAAAGACAATTATGGCCAGAGAAAGAGGATAAAAAGTGAGAGAGAGCATACTGAATGGTGAGGACAAACAAATTTCATAGGTAGGTGGGCCCAGAGTAACTAGAGCTTTATAGGCCATGGTAATAATTGTGACTTTTATGCAGTGAAAATGGGGAGCTATAAAGGATGTGAAGCAGAGGAATGACAAGATATAACTTAGGTTTCAATAATGTCCCTTTGGCTACTATGTTAAAAGGAGACTATAGGTGCATAACAGTGGAAGGAAGATGAGTTAGGAGATTCTTTGCCATCATCTAGATTGGAGATTATGACGTAAAAAGCAATGTAAAAGGGTGACAGCAGTGGAGATCATACGAAGTTGGGATTTAAGATATATTTTAAAAGCTAAGTCAAAGATTTCGAATATGCAGTGCAAAATAAAGAAATCACGGATGATTTCAAGACCTCAGCCCAGAGAATGTGAAAGATTATAGTTTGCCATCAAATGTAATGAAAGAAGACTTGGAAGAAGCAGTATGAGTCTGTGGCCATACCACCCTTAACATGCCCAATCTTGTCTGATCTTGAGAACCCAAGGGTCGGGCCTGGTTGGTACTGGCTAGTTAGTAATACGGGGTATTGTAGAATTAAAAAAAAAAAAAAGCAATTTGAGGGGGGAAAATCAGGACTATTTTGGATTATTGGAAACAATAACTAATTTTTCTATTATTTTTATTAATATCATGCTTATGATCAATATGTAAATCTGTATGTGTGTAATAGGCAAAGAGAGTACTCCAAACAAAAGCTCAGAGGTTTGAAAAATTAAGGTGCATTTCAGTGACTTGAAGTAGTTTAGAATGGGCTGCAGCTTAAGATTTCTTTAAAGAGGAGGGGCGCGGTGGCTCATTCCCCCAACACTTTGGGAGGCCGAGGTGTGCGGATCATGAGGTCAGGAGATCAAGACCATCCTGTCTAACACGGCAAAACCCTTTCTCTACTAAAAAAATACAAAAAAAAAAAAAAAAAAAAAAAGAAAATTAGCCGGGCCTGCTGGTGGGCGCCTGTAGTCCCAGCTACCCCGGAGACTGAGGCAGGCGAATGGCGTGAACCCAGGAGACGGAGCTTGCAGTGAGCCAAGATCACGCCACTGCACTCCAGCCTGGGCGACAGAGTGAGACTCCGTCTCAAAAATAATAATAATAATAAAATAAATAAATAAATAAGATTTCTTTAAGGAGAAGTAGGAGATAAAGCTGGAGAGGGAGGAAGAGGCCCAATTATGGAAGTCTTTAGATTTTATGCTATAGTTGGACTTTATCTTTTAAGCACTGAGGAGGTACTGAAGTGTTTTTCTTAGTAAGATGTTCTTTAATCTTTCCGGATCTCCCCTCATGGACTTAATCTCTCTTTTTTTTTTTTTAACTTTTCATAAGTGTCTTTAATAAAGCTAATATTATAAAATATTTTATAATAACATTATTGCATGAATTACTTTTTAATATATTTGTTTTGTCAGTCAATAAAATACTTATATTTTGACATTTATAACAAATATCACAGCAAGTCATATTAAATGAAGCTTTTAAATGGTTTAAATTTCATTTAATAATTGAAAAATTCACCAAACCTAGCATAATTATAACATATGAAAATTTATAGGATTCTTCGTAGACCAACACAATGATTATACATTTTTTCCTCTAGAATGAGAGTTATTGGTATAATAGTATAGATATTTATGTATGTTTTCTTGTATTTTTCATGAGATAATTACATTTACTATATAACTTAATGACAATTTGTTTTGTGAAAATTTTGGATATACATCTATAGGAAAATAATTTTTAAACTAATTAATTTGAAAATATTCAATATTTAAACATCTAGATTCAGTTGTGCGGACATTTTCTTTCCTTCTCCTTTCCTCCCCATTCTTTCTTTCTTACTTGTTTGCTTGCTTTTTTTTTTTTTTTAATTTATTATACTTTAAGTTCTAGGGTACATGTGCATAACGTGCAGGTTTGTTACATATGTATACTTGTGCCATGTTGGTGTGCTGCACCCATCAACTCGTCATTTACATCAGGTATAACTCCCAATGCAATCCCTCCCCCCTCCCCCCTCCCATGACTTAATCTCTTTAGCTAAAATTGCTGCCACCCATAGATAACTTCAAGGTCTCTGTTAAACTGGAAAATGCTTTAAAACCACATTAGCTCAAAAAACCAAAAACTGCTTATCATTTCAGACACTACCATAATAAATGCATAGATCTTGCTGTGTGATTAATCAATTCATCATAATTCGTATCTAAGTGAATGTTTTCAGGAACTACTTTTTCTGATTATTCAGTGAGTCCTACTAGGAGCAAATGATGCAAATCCTAAGAGTTCTATTCCTTCTGAGTTAGGCTATTGGCTTCAATTTGCCTTTTTCCATATTATTTAGTGTACTGCATATTCTTGGATACAAAGACTTATGGCTAGTAACTAGGTAAAGTTTGTAACTTCTGGGCTCCAGTTGCTCACAGTTTCACAGAAAGCTAGATTTCCTTCCTATTTATCCTTTGTGTTTAAAGTTACAGTGGTGTTTGTATTTCCCAGGATACAGGATTAAAAATGAGGATATGAACCAAACTCTTGGCTTTCACAGGTCAGTAGTGTGTGCTTGCTTGGTGAGAAGCAAGATCTGCTTGTCATCTAGTCAAGAATTATTTTCTGCATTACTAAATAGACAAAGTAATCCCTAACAGCCTTTATTTATTTGACAGAGAATGCCAATCTGTTTAAAAGATTGGCTCCCTTCATTAATGGTAAAGTTACAAAGGGCCCTATAGAAAGGTGGACTGACAAAACTATTAGAAATAGACAAAAATTTCTATTCTATTCTTGTTAATGACTTTTCTTCCCCATTCTTGATATAATATACTTTAATTTAGGTGTCTTTTCAATAAGGTTTGAATTAGAGTTATTACAACTTCAGATCTATAAAATGAAAAGACTGGACCATGTGAAATTGAGGGTCCTTGTCTATACTCATTCATTTATCAAATGTTTATTGAATTCAAATGTAATGTAACAAGATATAAAAATCTTGATTTTTCCTATGCCACAGTTTTGATAGACAATAATGTAATAGTTGTTAAGGACTTCTAAGTCCCAAAGTTGGGTGCTAAACTATGTTTACAACACTTGTAAAAATCAGTTGTGCCTGCATTAATCATTAGTCACCTTCCACATATTTGGATGATTACTCCAGTTTTACATGGAAAAGCTGAGGTTGTCCCTATTCACATGGCTGATGAGTAGTGGAATCTGAGAATAGAATCCAGGTTTCCTGATGCCAAATTGAGAATTAGAATTAGTTTGCCTTTCTTCAATTTGAGGAATCAATGAAGAACTAAGAAAATATTTGTAGAAGGATAAGTGGGGTAGCCTTTTGAATGAGATCTCAACTCCTCCTATGTACAGAGTCACCCATGCTATCAATAATACAGTGAGAACTTGGTGTTAAATCTTCAATTTTAACTCCAAGAGATGAGAAGTAAACAATAGCAAAAAACAAAACAAAATTCCCTTCCAGGGACCATACCCAGGTTAAACATGCCACTATTCCAGGTGCTGAACTAGCTCACTCTTTCCCCAGAGCAGAACTCTATTGCATAAATTAATTTTTGTTAGCTTGATAAGACGTTACATAAAATGTTTGTGGGAACAGAGAGAATATGAGCTGGAAAGATGATACAAGTAAAATCACTTTACACTTGAATTCTACAGTGAGAGGCTGTAAGAACTAATAGAAGAACGAGAGACTTCAGTAGCAAAAGATAAATATAAGACATGGCTTTACTGTTTACCTGCTGAGTATCCTCGGGCAAGCAGCCTATTATTTCTGAGTCTCAATTTTATCCCCTGGTTAATTAAAGTTATCAGTAGCTACAATTTCTAGACACTGTGTTCCAGGTTTTCTACTAGGTATTTTAAGTACAATATCTCATTTAATCTCACAATAAAATTATGTAGTCAGTAATATCAACATCTGTTTTCTTTTTTGGGTGGCAAACTGACACTTAGAAACGTTAAGTATATCTGATCCAGTGTTACAGAGCCGGGTAAATAGTGGCAGCTTAATTAAAACTAAGCTATTGTGACTTCAGATATTGTGATTTTCCCCCCTTTTTTGTTTACTCTTTTCCTGCCTTAGGCACAAAAATGTTGAAAGGAATATGTAAAACAATGCACATGATCAAATAAGATATTACGGCTCATTACTCACAGGAAAACATAATTTATTTTACCTCCTGTATAATCTGTTAGTTTTAACTGCCCTTGGGCACAGACAAAATGATCAAGAGGTAGCAGATTACAAAGCAAAGTGTATGAAATTTGGATTCATACAAAGTGTATGTAATACATGGGTTAGAATCCCAACCTGACTACTTACTTGCTGAATGACACTTACACATGTCCTCATATATGTCCAAAAGGATAAAAGTAACTCCCTCACAGGAAATAATAAATGCAAAAGTTTGGGGTTCACAATAGATGTACAGTAGATTAATGTAAATTTCACTTCACAGAGGCAGATTTAGTATCAAAACTCAGACCTCTGATCATCAATACAGTACTCTTTTCAGTATACCAGACAGCATCTTTATTTTCTCATTCAAATTCTTATTTGTGAAAAAAAGACATGGATGTTTCCAGTTAATTGAAATGACTTGAAAATGTGCTCTTTGTCTGGACAATGAGGCTAAAAATTGCTGGAGATATTTTTCCATAGGTCTGCAACCTGGAAAAATGAAAATCTTCACAGGATCAACGACAGGGTTGTGAAATAGCTCCAACTGGCTCTAAGAATTGCATGTCAACCCCATTTTTTATCCAATGGAAGTATGCCAGATGTTTAGCAGAGATGTCATTCAAGAAGGAAGAAAAACGTTGAGTGGGTAGAACTGAAGAGATGAAAGGGGTACTGAACAGGGCAAGACTTCTCAGCTGTTCTAAACATGATCACATTCTCTCAGTCTTAGCAGGTTTAAGCTCCTCTCATCTTCTAGTTTGATGTCTCCTCTGCCATTCTTAATTTCTGGAAACATCCAGGACAGGAAGTTCTTCAAACCATATTCGCATCTACCTGACTTTAATAGAATTTTAAAAAAGCATTTGCAACCCTCCTTTTACTAGTGGGTTCAACTAGATGGGCAATGCAGAGAAACCTCAAATCATCATATTTCTCTTTTTCAATGATGTCATAGAAACCCTGCTTACTCCTTTCTGAGCATCAGGCACAAGAAAAGAAGCAACATTGATGATAGAAGTTGCCATTTACTGAGCAAGTATCATGTGCCAGACAACCTGAGAAAGCTCAAATTGAGAAAAGTTAAATAATTCTCCGGTCTGCTAGGGATGTAAATATGTACTTTTGCATTCATTCTCCCCCCAGATGCCCTTGTCACGGTCCTGTGATAACTGGAGAGGAAATGGAAGAAATATTTTATTCTCTGTTATGGGAAGGGAGTAAGTATTTACCTTCTTAAAAATTCTTAAAATCTCCCCCAGTAACAGGGATGGGTAAAGCAATTATCAATAGATGGATGCTGATAGGGATCTCTCAAAATACAGGCAAGATTTAAAATATGAAAGAGCACAGAAGTCGTTGTTTCTGATCATTCTTTTTACCTGGTAAATTAACAATATACCTCAGGCAAACTATTACTCTCTGTCTACATATCTGCAAGTCCATGGGGCACAGAAAAGATAGTAGAATAAATTTTTCTGCAAAAAATTTTCCTTTAGAAAAGGTTAAAAAAATCCTAAGTAACTGAGAAAAATTTTGACTGTTATGTTCTCTTTAAGTTTTTAAAAATCATTTGTTATTATAAACATAATTTAAATGTATTATTTTAAAAATTAGAAAATTGGAAACATATAAGCAAAACAGGAAAATAATAACCACTCAAAATTATATTATAAATGAACAAAGCTATTCAAAGTCGTTTGCTTTTTACTGATATCCCTAAATATTCTTGATCAGATACTTACTATATTTCAAAAACACTTGGATAGTGTGAGAGGTTCAAAGCTTATGAGAGTTTATTTAAAAATAGTTACAGTAAATGAACCTATTTCTGAACAAATGTGGAGGAAAACGTCAAGGTCTGCTATTTTTATAACATCAGCACATTTTTTCCGATTATTTTATACTAGACTGTGTTCTAGCCTACACCTTGGGTAGTCGTGTCCAGTTCTCACAGTCCGATTCACAAATCCCTGGTTATAGATACCTGATATCTATACAACTGTATTTAAAGACTCTAAAATCATATAATATATAATGGGGAAATGTGGTATAATTGGCAGGCTTGTCTGTACCACTATAAATAAGTAACTTGATTTACAACCCAGTCCAATTTCCTACCAAAAAATAATGATTAATTGAGTGGCTTTGTAATACAGAAAGCATTTCCGCGCAAATTCTCCTTAAAATGTACAAGTGTTGGCTGGGTACACTTTGGGAGGCTGAGGCAGGTGGATCTCATTAGGCCAGGAGTTTGAGACCTGCCTGGTCAACATGGCAAAACCCCATCTCTACTAAAAATATAAAAATTAGCCAGGTGTGGTGGAGAACATCTGTAATCCCAGCTACTTGGGAGGCTGAGGCACAAGAATCGCTTGAACCCGGGAGGCGGAGGACGCAGTGAGCCAAGATCGCACCACAGCACTCCAGCCAGGGTGATGGAGTGAGATTGCATCTCAGAAAAAAAAAACAAAGATGTTATAAGTGTGTGTGGTGTGTGCATCTAAGTCTTATACTATAAGATGAATTCTTTTATTTTTACATACATTTAAATTTTTCTTCTAAGAAAGAGGATTGGTATACTATCTTCCTTTAGGAGAACACAAGGTTTGGAGTCACATGTTCCTAGGGTGGAGTCGGAGCATCATGTTTATTCCACCATTGAGAGAGGGCGAACACAGAGCAGGCTGAGTTTCCACACCAACCTGGTTCCTAAGACTACAAGAAGGTGTGCCTCTCATAGCACATGATGGAAGCCAGTCTCTAGCTCTTGAATGGGTAAGCATTTTCTAATCACAGGAAACCCTAAGTACTTCTAAAAATGTTCAGGAGATGATTAAAAGTGTTTTTCTTGTCAAAAAATGCTTATAATTTTCATATTATCAAATAACACTGAGCCATTATTACCTATAAAATATATATATACACATATATATGCATATTTTTTAAAAGAGACTTTTAAAAAGGCTACATCTAGACCACGAGTTCTTAATGGGATGAGATTTTGTCTCCCAGGGGATATTTGGCAATGTCTGGAGACTTTTTCTTTAATCTTACTAGAGACTTTTTTAAAGTTTTACTTAATTTTGAATATTCTCACCACAAAGAAATGACAAGTGTTTAAGGTGATAGGTATGAAAACATTTTTGATGGTCACAACTGGAGGTGTACTACTAATTACATTTCATGAATAAAATCCAGGGATGACGCTAAACATCCTACAATGCATAAGATAGCCCTCCACAACAAAGAATTATCTGTTCTAAAATGTCAATAGTGTCTTCTAGGTTAAGAAATCCTGATCTATGACATTACAATCAGATACCACAGAAATACAAAAGATCCGCACAGGCTATTATGAACACCACTACACACACAAACTAGAAAATCTAGAGGAAATGGATGAATTCCTGGAAACACATCTCCCAATACTGAATCAGAGAGAAATTGAAATGCTGAATAGACCAATATCAAGTTCCAAAACTGAATTTATAATAAAATCCTACCATGCAAAAATGTCCTGGACCAGATGGATTCACAGTCAAATTCTACCAGACATACAAAGAGCTGACCAATTCTATTAAAACTATTCCAAAAAAATCAAAGAAAGGGACTCTTCCCTAACTCATTGTACAAAGACAGCATCACCCTAATAGCAAAACCTGACAAAGGTACAATGAAAAAACAAAACTAAAGGCCAATGTGCCTGATGAACATAGATGTAAAAATTCTCAACAAAGTATTAGCAAACTGTATTCAATGGGATATGAAAAAGTCAACTCACCATGATCAAATAAGCTTCATTCCTGGGATGCGAAGTTGGTTCAACATATACAAATCAATAAATGTTATTCACTACATAAACAGAATTAAAACTGAAAACCATATGATTATCTCCATAGATGCAGAAAATGCTTTTGATAAAATCCAATATCTCTTCATGATGAAAACTCTCAACAGACTAGCCATTGTAGGAACACACCTCCAAATAATAGGATCCATCTATGACAAACCCACAGCCAACATCATACTGAATGGGCAAAAACTGGAAGCATTCCCCTTGAGAACTGGAACAAGACAAAGATGTTCACTCTCACCACTCCCAGTCAACATGGTACTGGAGGTGCTAACCAGAGCAATATGACAAGGGGAAGAAATAAAAGACAGCCTATTAGGAAAAGAAAAAGTCAAACTGTCTCTCTCCATGCACAATATAATCCTATATCTAGAAAGCCCTAAAGACTGCCAAAAAGCTCCTGGAACTGGTAAATGACTTCAGTAAAGTTTCAGGATAGAAAATCAATGTACAAAAATTAGTAGCATTTCTATACACCAATAACTTTCAGACTGACAGCCAAATCAAGAATGCAATTCCATTCACAATAGTCACACAAAAATATACCTCAAAATATATCTAACCAAGGAGGTGAAATACTTCTACAAGGAGAACTACAAAGCACTACTATAATAAATCATAGATGGCACAAACAAATGAGAAAACATTCCATGCTCATGGATTGGAAGAATCAATATCATTAAAATGGCCATACTGCCCAAAGCAACCTACAAAATTCAATGTTTTTCCTATCAAACTACCGATGTAATTTGTCACTGAACTAGAAAAAACCATTCTAAAATTCATTTGGAACCAAAACAAAAAGACTGCATAGCCAAAGCAATGCTAAGCATAAGAAACAAAGCTAGAGGCATCACACACTACCTGACATCAAACTATATTATATGGCTACAATAACCAAAACAGCATGGTACTTGTAAAAAAAAGACAAAGAGACCAATGGAACAGAACAGAGAACCCAGAAATAAAGCTGCACACCCACAGCCATCTGATCTTCAATAAAGCTGACAAAAATAAGCAGTGGGAAAAAGACTCCCTATTCAATAAATGGTGCTGAGATAGCTGGCTAGCCATATGCACAAGAATAAAACTGGACTCCTGCCTTTCACCATATACAAAAATTTAACTCAAGATGGATTAAAGAATTAAATATAAGACCTCAAACTATAGAATCCTATAAAAAATCTGGAAAACACCACTATGGCCATCAGCCTCGGGAAATAATTTATGCCTAACTCTTCATAAGCAACTGCAACAAAAACAAAAATTGACAACTAGGTCTTAATTCAACCAAAGAGCTTCTGCACAGCAAAATAAACTATCAACAGAGTAAGCAGACAACCTACAGAATGGGAGAAAATCTTCACAAACTATGCATCCAACAAAGGTCTAATATTCAGAATATATAAGGAACATAAGCAATTCAACAAGCAAAAACAAATAACCCCATTAAAAAACTGGCAAAAGACATGAACAAACACTTCTCACAAGATGACAGACATACAAGCAGCCAACAAACATATAAAGCAATTCTCATTACTAATCACTGGAGAAATGAAAATCAAAACCACAGTGAAATACCATCTCACACCAGTCAGAATGGCTATTATTAAAAGTCAAAAAACAACAGATGCTGGTGAGGCTGCACAGAAAAGGGAACACTTATACATTGTTGGTGGGAATGTAAATCAGTTTAGCTACTGTGTAAAGCAGTTTGGAGATATCTCAAAGAACTCAGAATATCATTTGACCCAGAAATCCCATTACTGGATATATACCCAAAATAAAACAAATCTTTCTACCAGAAAGACACACGCACTCACATGTTCATTGCAGCACTATTCACTGTAGACATTCACAAATATATAGAATCAATCTAAGTGCTCAATAGTGGAGTGGATAAAGAAAATATGGTACATATACACCATGGAATACTAAACAGTAATAAAAAGAATGAAATCATGTCCTTTGCAGAAACATGGATGAAATTGGAAGCCATTATTCTAAGTGAATTAACACAGGAACAGAAAACCAAGTACCTCATGTTCTGACTAATAAGTGGGAGCGAAACATTAGGTAAATGTGGACATAAAGATGGCAATGATAGAAACTGGGAACTACTAGAGTGGGAAAGGAGAAGGGGCAAGGGCTGAAAAACTACTGAGTACTGTTCTCAGTACCTAAGTGACAGGATTACTCATCCTATATCTAGGATTTTATTGCATCATGCAATATACACAGGTAAGAAACCTGTTCATGTAACTCCTGAATCTAAAATAAAAGTTGAAAAAAGGATTAAGAACAGACATTAGGATCCACCTACATTCACATTTATAAACTCCTGCCTTCTTCCTTCTTCTCTGTTTGGATGTGCAAGTCCACACCTGCATGTGCACACACAGGCGCCTGTACACACACACACACACACACACAGAGTCAGTTCCACACAGTCTGGTAACTGAATCCCATTCTGTGGCTGTTCAATGTCAGATAAGTAAGCAATACATCCTGTTCCATGATCAAAAGTATAAGCTGTAGGGAGTCAAAGACTAAAACCAGAAAATTTCAAGGGAAGTTTGAGAGGTATGGAAAAGGTTCCAAAACAAGGAGTTTAAAATCAGAGCCAAGGTTTGTGAATAAATAACAGGGTTCGCGGTGTGGCGGTTTTAAAATATGCCCACAAATACTTTGACAATCCTTTTTTTTTTTTAAGAGGTGGTGCCTAATTCCTCTCCCCCTTGATTGTGGGCTGGAATGAGTCTCCTCTAAGGAATAGAATATGGCCAACGTGAAAACTCGATCAACATTTGATCAAGTCACAAAAAGCATTATAGCTTCCACCTTGCTTTCACTCTCTTTCTCATCACTTGACGTGGAGGATTCCAGTGGTCATGTCATAAGGCCACTCACATAGACTGTAGAGAGGCCCACAAAATGAGAAACTGAGGCCTCCTGCCAATCGCCACAAGAGTGAGCCATCTTGGAAACAAACTCCCCAACCTTCAGACAATTACTGGCCCAGTCAACATCTTGACTGCAATCTCATAAAAGTCCCTGAGCTAGAACCACTCAGCTAAGCTGCTCTCAAATTTCAAACCACAGAAACTATGAGATAATAAACATTTGTTATTTTAAGCCACTAAAATAAATAGAAATCCTGATCTAGACATAGCTCCATATTTCGTATTTAATCGATCCTTCTTGTTGCTTGCAAATTTGCAAATGAAAATACCAAATAGAAAACTTAGTCTCACATACTTCTTAGAGGGTGATTTTTTGCTATTTTGTGGCAGTTAACATATATTTGGATTTAGTGTAGCTCTTTGATTTTACATGTGAAAATTCTCTAGGAGGACTTTGTGTTGTTTCATGCTGCTTTGTGGGTGTCTACATTACATCAGTGTGGTATTCTGTCCTTTTAGTTCTTAGCCAGGTTGAGAAGAGAGCATTTACCAGCAGCCCTTTTCCATCCTACGAGTGGAAAAACTACTACTCTTACTGATTCTTCACTCATCTTTCTCTTTACACATCTCCATGCTAATTGTAAAACTAAATCAAACTAAGCACACAGAGAAGGAAGTTGAAGGGTAGGAGAAGAACTAGAATTATACGTTGTTTAGAAACCAAAGGAGGCAAAATGTTTGCTCAAGGGGGGTTATGAAAAGTTTAAGGTTACCGAAATGTCATCAATGGAAAGTAAATGAAGAGTTGTTCATCTGTGTGTTACATACCAAACACAAGTGGGAATATTAACATCAGATAGGAATTTTCTTTAACAAATTATTTAAAT